>NC_133418.1:3179166-3815000 GCF_049350105.2 Macaca mulatta
ACAAAAAGCAAAAACAACTGTAAAATCATTATAGAAGGGAGCTGGCCAGGCACAGTGGCTCACACCTGTAATCCCAGCAATTTGGGAGGTCGAGGTGGGCAGATCACCTGAGGTCAGGAGTTTGAGACCAGCCTGGACACTATGGCAAAACCCCATCTCTAATAAAAATACAAAAATTAGTGGGGCATGGTGGTGGGTACCTGTAATCCCAACTACTGGGGAGGCTGAGGCAGGAGAATCACTTCAACCCCGGAGGCGGAAGTTGCAGTGGGCCGAGATTGCATCACTGCACTCCAGCCTGGGCAACAAGAGCGAGAGTCCATTTCAAAAAATAAAAATAAAAAGGAAGGGAGCTAATGTTTTTCATTTAAGGGAAGGGAGAAGAACATCCAGTATTTATACCTCTCAAGCACACATCTCCAGTGGTGTCCTAAAGTATTCAAGATACACATTCCTACAAATATAGCTCAAAACTACTCACCAAGTTACATGCTAAAAGCACATGCATTGTAAGAATGCTACATTATATTTTTTGAGCATCTGTATCCAATATTTTAGCATACTGGCAGTTTTCCCTTCAGGTGCTGTATGCCTAAATTATTACATGTTTAGTCATTCATTTTAGAATTTATCACTTGCTTTAGGCAATAAACATAAGCTACTAAATTAATGACTTGGGGGAAAAGTTACTAAGTTAACTTGGAAGTTAAACTTTGCAAACTGAATTTGTTGGACCTCATTCAAGCTAGATGATCAGTTTTTTAAATTGTTTCCTGTGTGTTTCCCTCGAGGATAGAAATAGCTTCACTCTCATCCACTGTGCACACTGCAGCCCGCGCCTCTCGTCCACTGCGCCACACTGCAGCCTGCAATTCACCCTGTGCCAGGCTTTCCACACCGTACCTGAAAGTCACTAAGTATAACCAAGAAGGAAATGAAAAGCAGATAAATGACCTCCACCCCCACATCCAGCATGCAAATGTTAAACATTCATCAAAGTAAAACCAAAAACCCATGTTAGCTCACGATTGTAACTGGTAGAGTTATGTGCATGGCAATTTTAAAAGTCTAGTTAAGTAAAAACCTAATTGAGACTCTCAAGAAAGACATCTGCAAAGATTGACAGTGAGGAGAGGACTTCACTCTGCATCCAGCCTGTTCTGGAAGCCACGGCCAAATGCCAGGTTGTATAGATCCGAAAAGCAGGAAAAAACAAGTGTTGAAAGGTGTACAGTCTCAGCAATGTACAAATTCGATGTAGGATGCTCAGAAACCTTGAATTTCCAATCAGGAAACAGCAACATGAGCAAGTTTCCCAGCAGTGCCCACTTTCTACCTACGGCACGTGTAACAGTTACGCTGGCCACCTCCGGGGGGACAGAGGCTTCCTGGTCACATTCGCTCTGGCAGCCACACAGCTGGCCCTGCCAAACACCTGTCTAATACTGAGGAACCACTCTCTCCCTGGGCTTTGCTCACTCTAGCCAGGAGAGCATATTTACAGAGTACTTTACTGAGTCCTCGTTCAATGCGTCAAGCTTGTTGAAGGCAGGGCAACCCCATTCCTGGCCCAATTAAGTGAACTGAGCAGAGGAAATGCCTCCAGTTGGACGGCACTCAGTCACAACAGCAGTGGCCACTGTTCACAGGGCGCTGGCTTCGTGCCGAGAACAGTTACAAGCGTCTTCTCTCTGTCCGAGGAATGTGCACTGCAACCCTGTGGGGCCGTTTGCAACGTCCACCAGAGTTCTGAGGCAGCCAAGTCCAGGCTGTCCGTGGGCCTTGCCACGTGGCCGTCCACGTCCCCTGCAGATCAGACCTCACTGCAGGGACCACGGGTTCCAGGGCTGCCTTGAGGCACATGCTCCCTTCACCACCTCCTCCTGGCCCCTGACATCAACCCTCACCACTGCTGCCAACACTTGATTTTCTCATGGCTCCTGAGGGGCCTGTTCTGCCCTTCCCTGCTCCCTGCGTCCGGCTTGGAGGGTACCCACATCAACGCCAACGCTCACGTAATCACCAACCTTTCCACGGGGCTTGATGCCTAGGAGTCTCAATATCAGAAAGTCAGATTCCTGTGCTTGTTGGAGAATTTCTTCCCATTGTACAAGTGAAGGAGATAAAATTCTAGGTGCCTGCAATAACCTCATTTCCACAACGAAGCAACTTCAGTAGTAGCACAAAAAAAAAAAAAAAAAAAAGCTTTTTTTTTTTTAAACTTCTTTTATACAAGCTAAATACAATTTAGTTTTTACATCCACGTTCTCATCAGCTCCCACCTGGTGAGCAGGCAAATAGTAATTTTCAAAGAAACAAATTGTTGCATAATTTTAACACTTAGCATTATCACTATTAAGCAAGAATTATCCCAAAAATACATGATGATCTTGTTCTCACGTTCAAAAATTGATTGTCACACAGTGAAATAACACTTAATGCAAAGGAAAGTTTCTTTTCAGGTATCTGTTCTGGAAAAGAAAAAAGATTTCTGGCAAAGAGATAAACATTAATTATGTAACAATCCAAAATGCCTCTGGGAAAAATGATGTCATCCAATTAGTTCTTTGAAGTGTTACAAATGCAGCTGAGTTTTAATAGTAATTTCTCCATAATTATCAAAAGAGTCTTTAAAAATCTTAGTGCTGAAATAACTATAAATGGATATAATATGCAAAGCAGAAGAGTTAACATTTGGGGTAGATTTTGGCCCATATTTTTAACATATGCATAGTTATTCACCTAGTTGAAGCTTATCCCTCTCCTCCTAGGCTCTTCAAGACTGATTTTCAAACATAGACTGGCTTTTGGTACATGAAGGCAGCTTTAAAAGATGTCAGGATCAGGCCGGGCACAGTGGCTCAAGCCTGTAATCCCAGTATTTTAGGAGGGCAAGGTGGGCCGATCATTTGAGGCAAGGAGTTCGAGACCAGCCTGACCAATATGGCAAAACCCAGCCTATATTAAACATTTTTGTAATTAGCCAAGCGTGGTGGCACACACCTATAATCCCAGCTACTTGGGAGGCTGAGGCAGGGAGAACTGCTTGAAGCCAGGAGGCGGAGGTTGCAGTGAGCCAAGATCGCACCACTGCACTCCAGCTTGGGCGACAAAGAGAGACGGTCTCAAACTAGAACTTAGCCCTCAGGAAAAGCATTGAGCACCCCCCACCCAAACCAACCCAAGGAATCACATGGCGATGGTTATCATCTGATTTCGACAAATAAAGTTCTGTTCTCCCCTCTGAACACAATGGTAAACACCTGCCATCAGCCCACAGAAACTCCCAGGACCCAGTAACACTGGACTAGCAAGATCAATGGGCCACGTATGCAGGGTTCAGCAGCAGAAAGTCATGGCACCGAGAATGGTGTGTGCTCAAACCAGATTCCTTGCTGTCGGGGTAAAGGGGCTTCCCGGGAAAATCTAGTCCAGTGGGATGGTTTCCACGTCCACCATGAGGAGGAAATGGGGGGTTTCCTGAGGGCACTGACAGGACCTGGGTCTCTGCCCCTTTGTCCTCTGTCCTGTTATGGGATGAGGGTGGGCTGAAGGCAGGTTTCCCCTACATCTTCCGGGAAGGAGAGATGGAGCTGACACGTGGACGACGCTTTTTCCAAAACATTCCCATGTTTATAACCTGTTATCAACCTGTTTTCCCTGGAGATCAGTGAAGCAGCATCATTGACTCTCTTCCATTAGGGACAACCCGGTGTTACGGGAGGCAGGAGACGACATGCGAGCTGGTCTGGGTCAGTCACTTGTGTCTGGTCCCCAGCGTGCTCATCTATCAAATGGGCGGCCCCACAGACCAGTGACTTTGAACCAGAGTTCCATGGAGGTTGCCCAAGGACAGGGAGGGGGAAGAGGGGGAAGAGGGGGAAGAGGAGGGAGGAGGAAAGGGAGGAAGGAAGGAAGAAGGGGAGGAAGGAAGGAAGAAGGGGAGAGGAAGGAAGGAAGAAGGGGAGAGGAAGGAAGGAAGAAGGGGAGAGGAAGGAAGGAAGAAGGGGAGAGGTAGGAAGGAAGAAGGGGAGAGGAAGGAAGGAAGAAGGGGAGAGGAAGGAAGAAAGAAGGGGAGAGGAAGGAAGGAAGAAGGGAAGGGGAAGGAAGAAGGGGAGGGGAGAGGAAGGAAGGAAGAAGGGAAGGGGAAGGAAGAAGGGGAGGGGGCGGAAGAGGAGTGTGGAGGGAGGAGTGTGGAGGGAGGAGTGTGGAGGGAGCACTGTGGAGGGAGCAGTGTGGAAGGAGGAGCAGAAGGGGGGTTCTCTGAGGAGGAGGGCCAAGTTTTTGAGGTGTCTTGGAGTCAGAGGTGGCAGTGGCTTGGGCTCTAGGCCCTCTGTTGCATAGTTTTAGGCTTTAACTATTTATATTTGTGGACTCTTTAAAAGATTTAATTTGAAGGAAACCGGAGTTGGGGATACCTTGCTTCTAAAACACAATTTCTCAAGCCTGAGACTAAGTGCTAGGCATTGCTCATTCTGTTACAATCATTTCCTCCTATTTAAAATCAGCCACACACCCCCAATCTCCCTTCAGGGCAAACACCTTTTCCGAGGATCTCAAACAGCAGAGCGAGCGGCCCGTGACCCCAGCCGTGGGCACGAGGAGCGAAGAGGAGACGTGTGGAGAGGGCTGCTGATGACATGAGAGGTAGAGGCCCGGCACCTCCCTGCAGGGGTTGTGCTCCTCCAGGCCTAAAGGACATCCTCGCCTCTGGGGTGAACAAGCAGCACAAACTATCAACACTTATTCCAAAAGAACAGGAAGAAAATTCAAACGAAGTTAATACAGTTACCCCAACACAACACTGCAGCAGCCCAGAAACAGGAGGGCCATTGAGCCTGAGGTGGGCGGTTCCAATAGCAGGACAGCGACGTTGGCATTAGGGCTTTTCGGCAAAGAAAAAAAAAAAAAAAAAGACACAAAAGGTAACATGGGCCACCCATTATTTCCTGCCAGTGGAAAGACACCCACAGGCCCCCAGATGCCAACGGCCCCTTGGGAACGAGCTCACGCAGCACTTCAGGTCTTCGCACGAGCAGGCACGTGGTGTCCTCAGTACCCCCGCCTGTGACACACACACCACACTTGACTCCCATACCTGAGGGTCCAGGGGAATGGCGGGAAGTTCTCGGGGGACCGGGCATCCTGTGAGGGCGCTGCATGACTATGTACCTCAGAGGGGTCCCCGGGCAGCTGCTCTCTCTCTCCAAAGGATGAACTGGATCCTGACCACACCCAGATTGTGCTGGCCTCCAAGCCGAGCGCCAACATCTCACATCCAAAGGGATGCACAGATGTCTGCTGCACGTGGAGCCCAAGTCCCTCGCAGAGCTCAGGACGAACCCAGTGTCCAGGCCTGGGGCCATCACCAGCCAGGAGAGGTGTCCGGGGCAATTCCCAGCGATGGCCACAAGAAGAAACAACTCAGGACAAAGCCAGTGTCCAGGCCCAGGGCCGTCACCAGCCAGGAGAGGCGTCCGGGGCATTTCCCAGCGATGGCCATGGGAAGTAACAACTCAGGCCCATCAGGGCTTCCTCACTATGCGGGTGTTAGAAGTAGAGACAGAGGTCCAGGTCTAGTGGCACAAACAGCGACGGATCCATGGAAATGCGGGCGTGGCCCCTCCATCCCAACAGCCTGCATGGCTACTCCATTCTGCTCCCATCACACACATCCCCACACAGCCAAGCCCCTTCTCCTTTCCCCCACTGGATTCATCAAATCAAACCTCGCTGTCCTTGGAAAATGTACCATTAATTTACTTACTGCTCAGTAAAAAAGCACACTTCCAGTTAACATGACACCCCCGCTACGATAGAACAGCCTTAATTCAGACATGACGCAGAGGAACAGAGGGAGGAGGGGTCGAGGGCCGTCCTGGAAACGGCAGCTGTTTTCTGGGGAAAGTCTCCCTCCCACCTGAGCCCGACACTCGAGCCACACTATCCCCATGGTGTCTGAAAACTCCATGAAGACAGGGTCACTCTGACCCCTTCACACCCACAACGCCAAAGAGGAGCAGGTGTTCAGGAAAAGTCTCCTGCTAGTGCTGAAGACAGGAATAATCCCTCGTGGTGCCCAGAATGTCAGGAGAAAACAAGGCACCATGTGGACGCCTTCCAGGTGAATTCTGGAATGACTCTGCCGAATGCCAGTCATCCTTTTACAGAACAAAACCAATACCGGAAAACATGTGTCGCCAGCAGAGAGATGGTCCTTTTGATGGCTTACAAACACACCTACGTTACGCTGAATTTATCTCAAGCCACCCTCTCTGTGCTAATGTAAAAAGTCTCCTTTATTAACCAGTAGCCTTTTTCATCTGGTGCTTTATTAACAAGCAAGACGGTCCTGTAACACTCAGGCATTGTTGAAAACGTCAAATGGAAGCCTAGAATCCTCTTCCGTGCAGCTTCACTGCAAAGTACTTTGACGTGAGCCAAATCATGCTATTCCTACATCTCCACAGGAAACTCAAGGCTTCATCAAGGAAACGCAGCATCATTTCTGCTAGGCACAGAAATTGGTGGGGTGGGCATGGGGTTGAGGGAACATTACATAGAAAGCACAACGCGATAATCACCTGTATGAGAGCCACACTGGCCGGCAAGCCCCGGTCGGCTCGGTCTCTACACAGTCACAGACGTGAGGCCTGGAGGGCAGACACCTGGCACTGCTGACTACCCCAAGGTCGTGGCCTCTGCCCCCTTCTCTGCTGCTCATCAGCTCCAAGCTTCTGGCAACACCGCCTGCTGCCCCCACTGCCTCATCGACTCTTCGTGAAAAGCAAATGTTGCCAGGATAGCTTATGAGTACATTTGCCAGGAAAGCAGCTCCGATTGATGCTGAAACCCCGTTCTCACACCCCTGGCAGCTCCCTTGCCCCCGATGTGCACATGCTTGCAGCTCTGACCTTGCTCAGTGTCCACACAGGCTCTGTCCACTGGAGAGCCAAAGGCAGACTCAATGTTGAGTCAGAAATACACAAAGAGGGTGACGGTTACAAACTGCCTGCCTGCCCCTCAAAACACAGGTTGAAATCCTCAGCCTCAATGTGATGCTGTCAGGTGGTCTTTGGGAGGTAATGAGTTCCCGAGGCTGGAGACGACCCTTGAATGGGATTTGTGCCTCAGAAAGGGGCCCAGCAAATTCCTCACCCTCCCATTGTGTCAGGGCCAGAGAGAAGGTGTGTGCCAACCAGGAAAGAGCCCACACCAGAATTCACCCGTGCGGCACCCTGATCCTGCCTTGCAGCCGCTAGAACTGTGAGAAACAAATTCCTGTTGTTCATAAGCCGCTCAGTCAATGGTGTTTCGTTACAGCAGCCTGAGCTGCCTGAGATGACGATGCTCACCGCCCTACAGAAACGGCTACTCCCCTCTCCCAGAAAGAGGGGTTTAATTAAAATCCCTGTCTCTCCTCGCGGCCACCACAGATCTCACTCCCCCACCCTGTAAGCCAGCAATTGTTAGGATTAAAGGAAAATGAGGATCGTTTTAGACCAGCCCCTCCATATCGGTCTGAAGCCTGTAACTTTGCCCACTTCCACGGTGGCCGTGTCACTGCATTGCCCATGTCAGCTCTGTGTCTGCACTGGGTCCCAGGCTCTGCACAGACTCCTCTAGCTGCCCATCAGCACTGCCATTTCCCCTTCTGCTTTGCAGGTTGTCCTTCAATATCCAACCCCCACCCCTCTGCAACCCAAGGCCTTCCGATCCAGGCATTCGGGGTGGGCTCAGCCATGTACTGCCGTCCTTGACTCAAGTAAACCAGGCCCAAGGCGTTGGCACCAATGATCTACTGGCTGTGGGGTCTGCACAGCTACTAGCTGCCCCAGCCACACCACAGCCCGGGAGGGGAGGCAGAGGAAACTGTGAAGTTGCCAACAGCCATATGGGAACAGGGGCCCCTGGGATGAGGAGGATGCCATGGAAGGAAATTCAGAGAAAGAAAGAGCCCCAAGGCTGGACGGGTCATGCCCAAAGCCTACACTGCTGAATTTTCCAGGTTTCTGAACTCAATCGCTGACCCACACAGCACATGTTTCCTGAGTGCTGACCCCGCGTGGCATTGGATACGGCAATAAAGTAGGACCCCCACCTCCCCCTTCCCCGACACATACACAGGGCCTCCGTCCTGGCGGGAATTCAGGCCTGGGGGCCCAGTTGGCACCGCGAGCCAGGGAAGGGGGCCATTTCAGACGGATAGTGGGTGCAGCCTTGCCAAAGCCCAGCAGTCACCTGCACTGCCACAGCCAGGCTGAGTCCAGATCAGCCGCACAGAAACCTGACCCTCTCAAGGGCACGCCTGAGCTCATTAGGGACAGACACCGTCTCCTGCTGATCTCCAACACTTTCTCTGCATGTCTAGTTACATACGGACGACGCAGTCTCGGAAGCACAGCTGTGACTCTGGAGACAGATCCCAGGCCTCCCCCTGCTCCTCTCCGTGGTGCCATTGATGGGGAGGGGCCGGTATGGCCGCGAGGTCCCATACCCACAGCCACCCTGCCACGGAGACGCAGGCCTTCGACGATTATTTCTGCCAAAGAACCCTGCTGCGTCTTGGAGCACACCATGGTGGGCGGGAAGCTCCACCCGGAGAAACAGCAATGCTTCTCCCCAGAGCCAACGGAGGGCACCCCCCACCCTGCATTCAGCAGATTACTTACATTCTGGAAAACATCTGGGTTAATAGGGAACAGTAAAATGAAAAGGACACACTAGAAAGGTTAGAAGGCTGTGTGAAGTCTCAGGAGGTCCAAAGGTTTCTTAACCAAGACTGCTGCGGTCAACGAGCTTACAGGGAAAGTTTCCACACGGGCCTTCAACAAGCAACGCTCAGCAGGGAGGAGCCACGTTCTGGGCAGAACCTCAGAACAAGAACATCGGACACCACAAAGTCACATCAGAGCCAACAGCAACTGAAATACAGCGCTCTCCTAAGACGTGTGCGTCACCTGCAGAAAGTCACCACACATTAAGATGGGGGAAGAAAAGGATAAGGTTAGAAACAAATTTGAAGTAATTTCTGCATACGTAAAATTTCTACATCCACTGGTTTTCTTTCTGGGAGTAACAACTTTTACATGAGATGCACATCCCCGTTGGAAGGAGTTTGGGTTTTCCGTGGGCAGAGTCAAGGGCTCTCCAAGAAATGTGAACCTTTTCTCACTCACTGAGCCGCGTGCCCTGAGGCCGTCCTGGCCTGTCTGAGCCCCTCCCTGGCTCTGCCTCCAGCCAGCTCCTTCCAGCACTCACCCCGCTGCTCCCAGAGCCTGCACTGGCCCAGGATCTCCTCTTCTGCTGCTGTCAATCTTCCACTTTAGGGTAAATAAGTTGGAAACTAGAAAGTTATAAGACCCCTTAGCTTTTTAAAAATTTGTCTTCTCAGAAAACAATACTAATTCTACTTCCATGGTTTAATATGTTGCCCCCATCTGCATGTTCATGGATATGTGTTTTTATATATTTTTAAATCAGTACTTATAAAAGCATGCACTGTTGCTACATTCAGTTCAATTACATTTGATGTAAGAAGTTTTAATTTCAGTGAATTCAGGCACTCAAAATTTAAGCCCTCTGACATCTATTAATCAAATGGGAAAATGACAGGTAGATATTACAAAAATCAAGAGAAGTGTTTAATGTAAATCCTGCACTTTCAAATATTTCCACAAATGTAATGTATACATTAGTACATAACCTTGAGCATTTTCACAACTCTTTGCACTCAAATTCCATTCTTAACTTTTATAGATAAATCGACATCCATATGTGATTTTAAGCAGCTCAAACATCAGCTCTTAAAAACAATCAGAAATGTTGCGGGCAAATCCCACCGAGCAGCAAATAACGGAACTGTACCCAACAACCCAGGTACCTCCCCTGAGGCATCTGGAACTTGAGCATTACAAGCAGCCTTTGGTTTCTGAGGCACCCGAGAGTGGGGACTCCCAACTCCCCAAGTCTAAGAAGGCCTCAGCGTTAAGGAAAACTGGTCAAAAAGTCATCCCTGCCGGCTCCCTGCGCCACGGGCTCCTCCCTGCCCGCCCTCAGCCACGTGCTTACAAGATCTCACTTCCTCTCTGTCCCGCAAAGCCTGACTCCTGATTCCAGCCCTGCCGCTTACTGGGATGTGGCCATGGACGTCAACTGCACCTGTAAGGGGAGAAGCTGGTCAGGATACAGGATCCTGGCCATCCTGGCAGTGCTCAAGCTGATACTGTAACTTGGTAGTGAGTTACTTAATGCAAAGGTTTAACTTTGAAAAATTTAGATACGTGTATTCTAAAAGGGAAATTCTGAACGTAGAACACAGGCCACACCCTCACACTGATGTTGTCTGGCCAGCACTTTTTTGTTTGCCTTTTCAATAGACGTTTTTAAAAGCAGTTTTCGGTTCATAGCAAAATCAAGAGGAAAGTACAGAGAGTCCTCACATATCCTTTCCCAGCACAGGCACAGCCTCCATCATTCTCCTGCCCTCACCAGACCAGCATGTCTGTACGACCGACAGACCCGCATCAACACGGCACCACCACCCACAGTCCACAGCTCACACGAGGACTCGGCCTGCTGCTGCTCACTCTGTGGGTTTCACAGACGTGGAACGGCATGGATCCCCCATGAAAGCCCCACCTGGAGTTGCTGCCCCACCCTACACACCCCCTATGCTCCTCCCATTCATCTCTCCCCTCCCCAACCCCTGACAGCCGCTGATTGTTTTAGTTTCCACAGCTTTGCCTTTTCCAGACTGTCCTGTGGTTGGACTCAGACAGCAGGCAGCCTTTCCAGATTGGAGTCTCACTTAGCAACATGCGTTTATGATCCTTCTGTGTCTTTTCATGGCTTAGGGGTCCAGTTCTTTTTAGTGCTGAATAATATCCCAGTATCTGACATACCACAGTTTATCCATTCACCTACTGAAGGGCATCTTGGTTGCTTTCTGGTTTTGGCAATTATAAAGCTGCTGTCAATGTCTGTGTGCACATTTCCGCATGGAAGTAAACTTTCAGCTCCTCCGAGTAAACGTCCAGGACTGTGACTGCTTCTGTGGTCGGAGAGCTTAGTTCCACGGAAAACCGCCATGCTGCCTCCCACAGGAGCTGCCCCACTTCCCCCAGCGATGAGTGAGGGTCCTGATGCCCACACACCCACCAGCACGTGGTGGTGTCGGAGTTCAGGTTTTGGCCAGGCCGATGGGTGCACAGTGACGCCTCGCCCTATGACATAAGACGCGGGCCATCTTTCCACGTGTAGATTTGCCATCTGTGTATCTTCTTTGTTGGGGTATCTGTCCAGGTCTTTGGTCCATTTTTAATCAGGTTGTTCATTTTCTTGTTGAGTTTTGAGAGTTCCTTGCACGGTTTGGATAACAGCCTTTCTCAGATGAGTCTTTTACAGATGCGTTCTCCCCGTCTGTGGCCTCCCCTCTCATGCTCCTGAGACACTGTTTTTTATTTTAAAAAACACTTCAGACAGAAGATGGACCTCCCAGCCCACCACGGTTCTCAGTTTGGCTGTGGTCACCACCCTCCCAGCCATGGTTCCCACCTTTTCACGATCTGCTGGTCCTATGGGCATCAACCCATACCAAGTCCCTAACATATCTCCAATGATTGCAACGTCAAAGCCGGCAGTTTGCAGGTAGGAAGGAGCTGATGGAGGCCGGAGCAGAATGTGAAGGCCAGCGGATTCATCCCTCGGGGACCGGCAGGCCTCTCAGATATCTCCCTGGGTCACCTCCCAAATGAAGTACCTGCTTTGGCCGCGAGCAGGAAGCAGGACCTGGCCCAGATCTCAGCATATTTGACCTGGCACGGCATTTACAGGTGAGCCTCCATAACCGGAAACTCGACTCTCTGGGGAGAATGCATTTTCATTATCAAGGCTTTTAGGCTTTTAATTAAGAAACCAAAGAGCAGTGACTGGAGTGAGGATGCAGGGACTCTGGGTGACCCACACGCTCGTTTCCACCTGGCACGAAGGACCCTGGAGTGAGGGTGCAGTGCCTGCTCTGAGTCACCAGCACACTCATCATTTCTACATAAAGAACCCTGTGAGCCTGTCCCAGGACTTTTTAGCCTAGACCTAAAAATTCACAGCTCAGGAAACCTTCATCATTTTAGGAACCTGAGGGGTGGGCCAGGGGGATCTCACAGAGTGTGGTGCTGTCTATGGGGTCAGCAAAGTACAGCTGGGGCTTCCCGCAAGCACTTCAGGGAGGCCGTGCACTGGCCCGAGGCTGGTTCCGCCTCCTATCCTCGGTTCTCATGCCCAGCCGTGAGGGGAGCCCCCCGCTTCAGGAGCGGTCCCTGGCTCCAGGCCCTAACGTCCATGTCCAGGCCCCTGGTAGGGCAGCTTCTACCCCAGGGAGGCTGGGACTGGAGACAGCCTGGAGCTCTAGGCAATCCTGGCAACCACATGTTTCCCGAAGTGGCTGCAGATAAACTCCTGCTTCCAAAACCTGGCACGGGCTGTGTGAGGCCTGGAACGCGGGAGGCGCGTTTCCAGGGTCCCTGCTCACATACAAAAGCAAGGCTAAGAGCAGATAAATTATTTAATTACCCTCTCATGGTTATCAAGTCAAGTCATAGTCTCTTAGACTTATGTGTGACTAGAAGTATACACATTATGGAAGTGTATATAAATGTGAATACAGATATGCTTATTTTCCTTTTATATACCTTACATATATGTGTATACGTGCATATGTATAAAAGATGGAAGAAAAAACCATACTTAAGATTTCAAATCTCAGTCACAAAGATCTCAGAAGCAAATTATTATTCTTTAACAAAGATGTAACATTTTACATTCTTACAAACAAAACGTTCTCTATTAGCATTTTATTTTAAAAACTAAGAATGCATTGCACTCTCTCAGTTTCAATTTTTAACTCAGCTCACAAAGGTCCCTGTACAAAGACCTCAGTGCCACCGCAAGGATGGCGGTGGTCACACCTGTGTCCATTTATCCTCTCTACATCTAGCTCCTCTCCCTGAGGCAACAGCACCTCCGAAGTCACAGCCTGGCCTCCCATCTCTCCCCCGTCCCGGGCTTTTTGGCATGTTGCTCTGCTGCACACACCTCAGCAAATACTGCTGATTAGCCAGAATCGCCCAGAAATCTCTTAACCTTGATTCTGGCTGCTTTTGTAATTTGTAATATCTGTACTTCTGGTGTGATTTGAGAAACAACAAATTTTAAAATTAGAGAAGATGTAGTTTTTATTCTCTCCTTTCTACTTTCAACCTTGAAAATTCAAGTAGCAGCAAGGGTTTGTTGAAAGTAACTTCCACCCAATAGAACCTATTACAAAGGTACTACAGAGTGTCAAATAACCACATAGATGTAAAATAGAGATGCAGACACAGATATAAAATCCAATGGTTAAACCAAATTGAGAAATGCTTGCCAGTTTGATAGGACTTCTAAAACTTGACATAAATGTTGGCTGAGGGATACAAGATGTTATGAGATGAGTGAGATGCTTGGCCTAGAACCACAGGCTCTCTCCTCTTTACAGCAGAAAATCCATAAGGAAGTCAAATCTGAAAGAACCAGGTACCATTGAATAGCATACTCAGCCATCCTTCCCCATTCCTGGGCCCAGCTGCGGTGAGTGCAGCCAGTCGTTCACCAACATCCATCATCCATCCTCCAGGCCATGGCTACACTTTACTCCCAGGCTCCCTGTCATTATGTAGATTAGGTAAATCAGGGACACTCTCACCTTAAGCCTCCCCTGCCAGCATGGCAATCGCCCAGTCCCAACCACAGCAAGGACAGCCATGTCCCTGGGAACGCAGAGCAGGGGTCGGGAAGAAACCTGGATCTCTGAATACCTCATGGAGCAGTCACCAGCCTGGAACATCCTCCCTGATGGCTTTGCAAGAGAGAAGAACTCCTTGGTTCCTCAAGCTACAATACTGCAGAGTCTCAGGTCACAGCATCCTTATCTACCCTCGTCAGGAACCGTTCATGCTCATCAAGACATGAGAACAAAACTGCAGTGGCACAGTCACACTCGACACAGACCACCTGCTGCTCACATTCATCGTATTAACACCAAAAGGCCACCTTGGTGGATATCCTGGATGTGGACACTTGGCGGCTTTTTGCTGGAGACGCGCTTTGTGCATTTATCGCACGACCATCTTGGCCTCAGGAGGGACTGTGCAGATGGCAGCTGTGCACGTCACAGGGAGTCTCACTTGCTGGACTCTCAGCCAGCTCCCACTATCAGTGCCCGCAGAGTCCTCTCCTCCGGGAGCACGTGCTTGGACGCCACAGTGGCCTGTGGATCCACACAACAGCACTGTGTGCCCCAGGAGCTTAGAAAGTACCACTGCATCAATGCCTCCACAGGTGAGGCCGGGGGCAGAAGCCAACCTCAAGCAGTTACCGTCCTCCGTGGGGCTGGCGTCCAGGCAGGAAGGCGGCTCAGCGGCTCTCCTCTCACTGTGAAACTTCCTAGGTCCCCAGATGAACAGAACCCTAAAAAACACGCAACAAACAACGGGAACGAGAACACGACCAGCAGCTTCTGAGATGAGCAAGCTGGGCTGATCATGAGACACCTGACGGGGACGGTGCCAGAGCCCCTCCCGGTAACCTGTGAGGACAGCGCTGCCAGCATCTCCCTAAAACCAGCCCAAGTCAAGTTAGACTTGAGGCTTTCCAGGAGTGGGTAGATCCCTTCAATCCCACAGTCTGAACCTTCCAGGCCGTGTCTCATGGCCCTCATCTCACATATGGGAACGCGGACGCTGCACCATAAACGCAGCCCCAAGCCCTCGTTCCTTCTTCAACACCACACACCAGTACAGTGAACACTTAGGATCTGGGCATTCACGTAAAATACTGCTTAACTAAAACTTCTGATTTAGAATATGTTTAATTCCTACTCACAGAGCTGAAAGTGTATTGTCATAGAAGGCGGTAGCTGTAACTAAGCATGAGAGAAGAAGGGTTCAGAGTGGTGCCAGGTATTAAATATTCCTCTAAATCTATTCACCAGGTTGCCATGCTATTGTCACCTGCTTTATTTTCTGTCCTTAAAAGACATAATAGTTACTTTTCAAAATAGACAACCTGTTTTACTGATGCTTAGCTATAAAGTAGCGAGCTATGTATCCAAAAGGGAGATATGGGAAAACAGAAAATGTCCACAAGCGATCGGGTGGGGAGGGGCGCAGTTGCAGCAGCACCTGGCTCTGTTGCGTTGTGAGCCAGCCACGTGGGCTGGACAGCTCACTTAGCCACTGAAATTATATCATCTAAGATTTTGTTGCAGTTACTTTGACAAATTCTCCCTCCTGCTATGAAGAGTAAGGTTTGAGGGTTTTTTTTTGTGTTTTTTTTTTTTTTTGACTTGGAGTGTCGCTATGTCATCCAGGCCGGAGTGCAGTATTACAATCATGGCTCATCGCGGCCTTGACCTTCTGGCTCAAGCAATCCTCCCGCCTCAGCCTTCCAAGCAGCTGGGACCCAAAGGCGAGTTTGATTTCTTTGCTAACGAATTCCTAATTCACCTCGCAGTGGGCCTGTCAAGGCCATATGCCCGGACATCCACCTTGCCGACCGTCCATGTGGTCTCTAAGGTGGATGCACTCCGGTTGCCTGGGCTCTGCACGCGATACTGAGTCTCCAAGTCTGCCGCTGTATAAGGGACTGACAGCCCCAAGCGTCTCGACGCGCCACCTTGAGCCGGGCTTTATTCCACAGGGCGACTCTGCTTCCCGTGATGAGATGCAGCACGTGAGCACAGATCAAAGGGTATCAGCAACTAACCCATTCCCCTGGTACTAAGCAGAGGACCAAGAGTTTAGTTCCTTACTTATTTACTACGGGCTTGATTCAAAGCAGCTTTCTGGGATCCTGGGGAGAAACATCTCCAACTGGTGAGAATTCTGGCTTTAGTAACAGAAGAATCACCTAATGCCCATTTTGTAACTGCTGTTCCCATCAGAACTTGAGGCCAAAGCAAAAAATAAAAGGGGGAGGCTAAGATCGTGACACCCCAGTTTGCACAAGGCCAACCAGCCTGCTTGAGGGGGTGAAAGGAGTAGGATTTTTGAACTGCTGAGTTTTAAAAACATGGCTGTAGGCTGGGCGCACTGGCTCACGTCTATAAGCCCAGCACTTTGGGAGGCTGAGGTGGGAGGATTGCTTGAGGCCAGGAGTTCAAGACTGGCTTGAGTAACACAGCAATACCCTATATCTCTTGAAAAAGAAAAAAAAAAGGTTATTAAAATAGTAATAAAAAGTTTAATGCAATAAATTACTATATCAACATGGCACCCCCAGCTGTCAGACGAGGTACAATCTCTGTGGCTATGATGAGATCTGGAGAGAAATGTAACTGGCATCATAGGGAAGGTCAACCCCAAAGCCCCACGGCACTACTCCTGTACAGTGTGTTAACCAGCATGAAGACTCCTCCACAATCAGAAGCCTGGTTTAGAGGAACGCTGTCCACGGGACCTGGGTGGACTCCAGAGGCTGGCTGACCAGACAACCCCCCCACCGGGACCCTGCCGGCAGCCCCAACTGGACAGAATGACCTCGTGAATGTCCTTTCCCGCCACAAGCTGCAGACCCTGAGCCAGTCCTGGCTGTGACTGAGGCTGCGCATAAACGTCTGCGCTCAACAGCTCACCTTTGTACATGACACGCCCAGTCCACCTCATTTCAAATGTTACGCTCGCCCCAAGGCGAACATGGATGTTACAGGTTAACTCACTGCATGTGTGCTAGACTTTCCCTGTAAGTGTTCAGACATTGCACGAACCGGATGAACAAACCCCACTTTCCCTGTAAACGTTCAGACATTCCTTGAGCCCGATGAACACACACAGCCAACAAACCCCGGAACGTGTAATGCCGCGGCCTCCTCTCCTCCTGAGGGGCGTGTGCTTACAGCTCCCCCAAGACCACATTTCCCAAAGCACAGAGTGTTACTCTGAAAATAAAACCTCCTTTTTCCTTCCTCTGTACATCTCGTGGTCGTGTTAACAACTATTGCTACAAATGCAGAGAAATGGGGTATCATCCGTGCTGGTCACCGAATTCCTAGCACCAAAGCTTCAGGGCCCCCCAGTCTGAAGGAAGCTTCTATCGCCCTAAAGCCAACTCTGGAGACGAAGGCCAAGCTGGGGAAAGGCTGTGTCACCGCAAATCCACACCACGGGGCCCTCTGCAGTTGTGTGTAACGAACTCTTGGCCTGTCCTGGGGTTTGGGGAAATCAGGATGCAAGCAGATACCGTACGCTCTGCCACGGGACTGTGAAGTCTGCGGAACCTCAGAGGAACACGGAGACAAACGGTGGCACGATTCTCACAGGCCGAGCCTCGATGGGCGCCCGTGTCAAGAACACAGACACGCCGGGAGGGGCAGCCGATGCAGGCAACGCCTGCAACTCCAGCAAGCAACAGCGTCTGAGTGTGGGGGTCTCTGGCCAGGCTCCACCACAACTGCCATATTCTGTGACAATATTTTAAAAATAGGTTTTAACTAGTTATAACTCTAACTTGTTTTACACATAAACAGAACACAGGGTACCAACAGGCTCCAAAATACTTTGCCTAGAACCAAGTCTAGAATGCAGATGGATGCTGCTCCGAGTGTGAGGAGTCCCCCTGTAGTGCCATAAATCCTAGATCTAGGTGACTAAGTGCTCTTCCTAAACCAGACGGCACCATGAGGCTCTGAGGGCACCCTCTGTCCCCAGGCCAGTCCATCAGCCCCTGCAGAAGCTTCTAGAGTAAGAGCCTGTGGATTTGTATTGGACGGATGTAAACCAGGCAAAGTCACAGGGGCTCGTCCTGGAAGCCTATCCATTTACCCACTCATGCCGTGGAGAGCCCTGCCCCCAACTCCACACCCGCAATCACGCTCAACCACAAGAACTGGCTTCTAAGCCCTCAAGCTACTCCCTCTCGACCCCGGACAGACGCTTCTCAAACCATGAGACCCAGAGTAGTCTTAACAGGTGGTCCCAGCAGAACTGGCCACTGCATTAATTGATATTTTGTGTGTGGGGGGGTGGTTGTTCTTCTGCCACTCAGGCACAGTGCACCATAAGTACAGTGGTGCTATCATGGTTCACTGCAGCCTCAACCTGCCAGGCTTGGGTCATCCTCCAGGCTTAGCTTCCCGAGTAGCTGGGACCACAGGTGTACATCACCTGTCCTATTTAATTTTTTGTAGAGTCAGGGTCTTGCTATGTTGCCCAGGCTGGTCTGGAATTCCTGGGCTCAAAAGTGAACTGCCCAACTCAGCCTCCCAAGGTGCTGGGATGACAGGTGTGAGCCACTATGCCCAGCCTAGAATTGGTTTTTCTTAAACCTGAGTTTGACACATGAACCCCACTTACATAGATATCAGCACACTCTCACAGCTCGAGAGTTTTCCTGAATCTCGATTCTGTCCGTTCAAGGTCAATATCTAAGAAAGGGTCAGAACTGACCCTCCCTCCGTGAAGCCTAAGAGCAAATGCAGCAGCATCTCAGTGTATGAGGAGACAAAGTAAGAAGGGTGGAAAATACACACTGAAATTCTAGTGCTAGAATCATAATCACCAACACTTTAAGAGGGAATCTGCTTTCCAAAATATGTAGCTGCTGGATTAACTTCAAAGTCACCAGATTCCACAGGCAGTAGCTCACAGGGGCACAGCTTTCTAAGGCCGCACAGCCCGGGACAGCGTAACAGCCTCAGGGCAAAGCAAACTAAACAAAGGCTTGGTTCTCTCAAGGACGAAGGTGCTCAAGTCCTTCCAAATAGATTCTTCTTCTAAGTAAGTTAGATGCCTCCTACAACACTGTTTAGAGTGCCAGTGTATTCAGAAACATGAAGTTGAAAATACATCTCAGGACCCCAAAATCACTAAGGTAAAGGGACGTCAAGGTGAGGAAGAGCTTAGACCAAACCTGCCTCCCATGCTCTTCCTAACAGAGACAGCTACTGGGGGTGGGGGGAAAAGCCACGTACCTCCCTCACAACCGATCCACAAGGAAATTCCTCATGGACAGAGGACAGAACTCAAAGTCACCATCTGCACACGGAGATAAATGCGGATCTGACTGCTTCCTCTGGAAAGATGCACCAGAAATGCATTTGTCTGATCTACCTGTGACCTGGAAATCCCTCCCCGCTTCGAGCCGTCCATCCTTCCTAGACTGAACCAACGTACGTCTCACATGTATTGATGTCTCACGTCTCCCTAAAATGTGTAAGACCAAGTTGTGCCCCAAACACCTTGGACACATGTCCAGGACCTCCTGAGGCTGCCGCAGTGTGTCCTCAACCCCTCCTAAGGCTGTGTCTATAACCTTGGGAAAATGAACTCTCTATGGATCGAGGACTGTCGCAGAGATCCTTCTGGTTTACAGGAAGCATTCTCTCCTGCGAGTATATCAATGAAATCATGTGGAATTACAAAATGCCACTTTAGTAAAAGCCAAAGGAATTAGGGTTCTATGTGCTTCAAAAAAAAAAAAGTAACGTTCTATTTGTCAATGGACCATGAAGCCCACACCCCCTTTTGCAGTGAAGATGTCAAATGGGACGAGAGGCCCCTCCTGAGGATGCTACCCTCTGACCCCACTTCCCAGAGTCCAGTTTCCTGCTGCTCAGGGAACAGCAACCCCAGCTTCACGGGGCTCAGGCCTCCAAACCCAACTCCCACCCATGCTGGAGAATCACCCCAGGGACTAGCTAAGTGGCAGGTGCAACTCTCACCTCACCCCCTTAAAGGGGAAAAGGCACCTTCCCGCTCCTCTTCCTGCTGGTGGGAACAGGGGCAGGAGCTGGAGGATCAGGAGTCGGGCGGCAGAACGGAAGCAGCCTGGGTCCCTGCTAGTCAGAGTTGGCAAATGCCAACCATCCCCGACATTCACTTTGCAAATAAATCCTTCTCTTTTGTCAGGTCCCTGGTTATAAGTTTGCACCCATAACTTAAAAAGAAAAAAAAAAACTCAGATAAAAAATCGGTGTTTGGCTGACAATATTTCAATTATCTTGGGGCCTTGGGTCAAATGATGGCAAAACAGGAAACTGAACGCTGTTATTCAGGAAACTACCTTCCAGCGCCGTCTACCCTCCCAGGCTGTCACCTTATGGTTGTTTGTCTGCTAGATGATTAACAAAACTGTTCTGAAAACCTAGGTGTACAGAACAGACAAGAAGTCAGCTTGGGTTGAGGGGAAGCAGGATAAGACCCCCTTCCCCGCAGGATGGTGGAAGAGGAGGAACCTTCAGCACCTGGGTTTTCAGGATGCTGGATCTCTGAGAGCATCTCTCACAGCTCAAGTACAGCCAGACCCTCCTCTGACACAGCCTGTTCAGGCGAAGGTGGGCACCTGCCCTAGAGACCCACAGCCCTGTGCGGGGCTCAGCTGGAGCTGAACTTGCCTCCCTTGGTAAGAGTCAGGGCCAGGGGTGGGGAGAGGAGAGAAGCAGCAGGCCTGAGGGCCACTGTGGAAACTCCATGCCACGGTAACTCTCGTCTGATGTGCTCCGGCCAAAGCCACGCTTCTCGGAGGGAGTTTCCCTTCACACATCCGGAAATCATCAACATCTAGTCTCCCCACAGAACAAATCCTTCCCTAGGAGGCAGACGCTTGGCTGTAACACGGGGTAATGAGGGGCGCGCCTTCGTGCCCACTCTGTAGTGTTTCCTGTTACCTATTTTACCTTAAGCTACAAATGATTCCCGTTTACACGGGACACAGTGACACAGACAGCAAAACACATGAGATTCAGTGTGATCCCACACCCGTCACTGCTGACCTCAAGTGCTTTGTTCGTTTTGCTTCTAGAGTTTGTATTCTCTCCCGGGGTTCCAGGCCTGTGGATTCAACCAACCATAGATCAACATATTTTTTAATGTATTTGTACTAAGCATTCAGACTTTATTATTCATTAAACAACTACTCGCATGGAATGTCCATGGTATAGCTGTTACGAGCAACCCTGACATGACTATCTGCAGGAGGATGTGCATATGTCATATGCAAACACGATGCCATTTTATTGCAGGGACCTCAATGCCCAAAGACCTTGGATTCCATAGGCAGTCCTGCAGCCCACCCCCATGGGCACTGTGGAATGGCTATAATAGAAAATATGGAGGTTTTAAACAGTTATGTACTAAATCTAATCTTTTGTTAAGAAATTAATGTGTATCACTTGTATTATTTGGAAGTCCTTCCTGGCCCAGAGACTTGACATGTTCTTATCTTTTTGTCCACGGATCTAGCCATTCCAGTAAGCTTGTTGAACACAAATCAATTTTACAATTAAATTCTTACAAGAATCACACTCAATCTGTAAGCTGCTTTGGTTTTTAAAGTGAAATAACCAATAGTTTTGCCAACCTGCTATATCATAGAATAACAGGATAAAGCAGCCCCATGGCATGCAAAAACATGGGGTTTCAAAGCTAACCAGTATAAAACACGTTACAAACCCCTAAATATGAAAACGTTTTACACCAAAACAGATATTCCAGAAAAAAACAAGATGTTCAAAAAAGCCCTTTGCAGAAAAGCACTTTCCCCTTCATTTTTCACACGGTTTCCTGAAGCTTGTGTTTGGTGATGACCATGAACCAGAAGTAGCGTCCGCTGCAACTACTGTTACGGCAACACAGAATATTAAGGGGGGAAAAAAAAAAAAAAAAAAAGGCCGGGCGCGGTGGCTCAAGCCTGTAATCCCAGCACTTTGGGAGGCCAAGACGGGCGGATCACGAGGTCAGGAGATCGAGACCATCCTGGCTAACACGGTGAAACCCCATCTCTACTAAAAAATACAAAAAAAACCCCAAAAAAACCTAACCGGGCGAGGTGGCGGGCGCCTGTAGTCCCAGCTACTCGGGAGGCTGAGGCAGGAGAATGGCGTAAACCCAGGAGGTGGAGCTTGCAGTGAGCTGAGATCCGGCCACTGCACCCCAGCCTGGGCGACAGAGCGAGACTCCCTCTCAAAAAAAAAAAAAAAAAAGGACACAGCATATTTCCTATTGATGAGAACAGGTAGAGTGTTATAAAATGAGTGTGTCCTAAAGTCAACAATGTTCAAATTCTAGGTCTCCCACAGACACTAGACGGTAACCGCCAAAGCTTATGTACCTGGCAACGTTCAAGGAGACCAAGTTCAGAGCTGTCACAATGCAGCACCATCCTCACGCGATTATCTCAGGCAGGTTTGAGGGCAAGTTCCCCCGTCACAGTGGGAAAGCTGCCCAGCCCAGCACTTCCTGAGATCACAGACCTTCGCCTTCCCACGTCTTCAATAGCTCCTTTACACCGGGAACCACACAACAAAACCTAAAACACTTCCTCAAATCTCAAGACAGTCTTTAGAGCTCTTTTCCTTGCCCCTTCTCTTACTGAAAAAGCTTATTTTGTAAGCAACCTGTAGTGCTTACCAGAGCTGGGGCGGGAGGAGAGCTAGTGTTTGGTAGACCGAGTTTCAAGCGTGGGGAGACCAGAAAGTTCTGGAGATGGATGGCGGTGATCGCAGCACGACAGTGTGAACACACTTAATGCCACAAAACCATACACTTAAAAATAGAGTGCTGTGTAACTTTACCATAATCAAAAAACTGAGAAAAGTCATCTATAATTACTGTCTCCAATATCTTCCATCCTGTAAGTTACATTTGCTTTCGGCAATCCTCAGAGCAATCATGAAAAACTAATACCCTGTCGTCTCTGAAACGCAAAGTCGTTCAAGGGCTTTGGTTATAGGAAAGTAGCTGGAAAGCAAAGCGTCCGTTAGGCACAGCAGCCGTGATAGGACAAACACACGGTAGGAAGGTGGTGGTCATGCTACACACAGATGGGAAGGGTGTGGGGAGCCACAACACCTGATGCTTGGGAGGCACCTGGGCAGGAGCTGAGAATGTACCAAACACGTTCGATCATGCAACATTCACGGACCCCGAGTCCAGCCACCACCGCTGACATCCACTGTGGCTGGGGTGTCCTCCCAGCCTGTGATGGCTCGCTCCTTCGGTTAACTGCCTTGAATCTACTGGTTCCTCTCCTCATGGGCCTCTTTCCTGTCGTCTTCCTGTCATTTTTCTGTCAGCAAACACATTTCCTGTCATTTTCCTGAACTGACATGACATTTCCTGTCATTTTCCTGAACTGACATGACATTTCCTGTCATTTTCCTGAACTGACATGTCATTTCCTGTCATTTTCCTGTCAGCAAGCACATGCGTCCAGCCTGACTTTGCTGATGTGCTCCAGCGGCCCTGGACTCGAGCCGCACTGTTCCATCAGTGTGGCATTCGCGAGTTACCTCCTGGGAAATGCCAGGTGATGGTAACATCAACCAGGAGGCACAGCTGAGAAGCAGAACGCATGGTGCAGTGCCCAGAACGTCACGTCCTTGAACAGACGCTCCGTATCTTCTCCTCTCCTGCCAGAGCTTCACTGTAGGAAGGCGGCCATTCCTCCAGTGCTGCTACTTCCAACACCGGGGAAAGCAAGCTTCAGAAATGAACGGTGTCAAAGAGGGAGGACCCACCAGCAGGGCTATCGGCAGCCAGACAACCGCAGCCCCAGCATTCCCCAGCCACCATGACTGACAGCCCAGGCTCCAGAAATGCACGGCTTCAACCTTAGGAGTAAAAACCCTCCCAATCCAACTATTATTTTCAACAATGGGATTGAGGAACGAGGTGTTCTAACCCTGCCTCTCTCGACAGCACAGATCATCAGATCCCAGTTCTTATAGGATTGGGGAGTGGGGTGGGGTGGGGTGGTTCCTAACCCTGCCCGCCTTCATAGAAAAGAACTTGGATATGATGACCTGTGCTAGATTAGCACTTTGCTTCTGCCACATGCAGTCATCCTCAGCACCAGGAAAAGTCAGAATCGTTGAGTGATGACACCAATACCAACACACGCCGTTCTGCGGCTCTGGTAACTGGCTGCACAGATACAACCCGATAGTGGTGAGGTCTAAAGACATCACCAGTCTTCCCAAGGATTGTGTTCCTGAATATTTTGCGTTTGGAATAACGGTCTTCTTTGCCAGGGCTGAGCCATGCTTCCCTCTCGCCTGTCCTCTGCCTTCACCAGCTTCGTGTGCGCTTCCGGACAAGTGTTTGTGCAGGTGCTATCACTTATTTCCACAGCGAGAATATACAGAGACACCACACAGAAGTGGGCAACCCCGTTAGGAGCTGTGCAGGGAGATCTAACTCATCCCATGTGCCAAATTCCTGTTGCCATGGAAATTAAAACTAACTAAACTAACGTTGCTATGATCTCATCTCTTACTGTACCACTAAAGATCATCCGGGTAAGAGGAATGTGCCTCTGCATAGCATTCAGCTCACATTTACATGTCGGTTTTTCCTGAATATGGTTATGTGAGATAGAAATCAGTAAGATGGGGTGTAACATACAGTATAGGATCGTTGTGTCTCCTAGCCTCAAACACTTCAAGATCCTCAGAAAATGAAGTTTAACTCTGGGGACGTGAGTTACATAGTAACTTGTTTTGGATACTATCATATCAACACCAAATAACTTCTTGAATTCCTTTTTAAATTGAAAAGCAATTTACAAAGCACAAAAGCCCCAATATTAAAGAATACAATTCAGTCTTTTTAGCATATTCTAAAAGCTGCACATCAACCACTAGTATGTAATTCCGGGACTTTTTCACCACAGGCCAAAGAAACCTTGAACCCATTAAGAGTCAGCACCTGGCTCCTTCCTTCTACCAGCCCCTGGCAATCACCAGCCAACTTCCTTTTCTCTGGATTTGCCCATTCTGGACACCTGTTGTGAGGAGAATCGTACAGTGCATGACCTTTGGTGTGACCTTCGGTGCTGACATCTTTCACGTCTAAGGTGAGTTGAATCTCAGTGAGTGACCGGTTGACAGACACCTGGACTGTTTCTACTACTATGAATAATGCTGCTGTGAAGATTCAGGCATGACATACTTTTTGGAAAAATGTTTTCAGTTTTCTTGAGCATATGGCTAGGAGTGAAATTGCTGGGTCGTACGGTGATTTCATGCTTTTCTGAGGAACTGTCAGACTTTTCCAAATCAACTGCACCATTTTACTTCCCCTCCCACTAGCAATATATCAAGATTTCAGTTTTCCCCAATTCACCAACATGTCACTGTCCAATACTGGGGTTTTAACCACCCATCACGGTGGTTGTGAAGTGTTATTTCACGGTGGTTTTGATTTCCATTTCTAAGATGACGAATTCTGCTAAACATCTCATGTGCTTTTTAAGGCATTTATATGTCTTTCTTTGGAGAATGTCTATTCAAATCCTTTGTCCATTTTTAAATTGGATTTTTATTAAGAGTTTTTGAATATATTCTTGATATCAGGTCCTTATCGTGATAATGTATCCTGTTCTGTGGGTTGTCTTTTTACTTTAATAGTATCCTCTGAATTGAACATTTTTAATTTTGATACCGTCTTTTTCCCTTCAGTTGCTTGTTATAGCTCTAGACGTCTCAGCCAAGGAAACATTGCCTAATCCAACCTAACAGTTTCTCCAGGATTCTCCCCTAAAGGTGTTATGAGCTGAACTGTCCCCCTCCCCCAAGATTCCATGTTAAAGTCACAACCCCAGAAACCCAAAATGTCACTGTATTTACATACAGGGCCTTTAACTTGGCAATTTAGGTCCCATAAGATCTTAAAAGTAGGCCCTGATCCAGTATGACTGGTGTTCTTTTAAGAGAATTTAGACACAGTCCTCAGTGCTGCATACACGTAAGAGAAACCTGTGAGGACACAGAGAAGAAGCTGTCTACACAGCATGGGGTGAGGCCCCAGAGAATCCAACCCTGCCCTCACCTTGATCCCAGGCTTCCAGTCTCCAGAAAAAAGGAAATAAGATGCTATTGTCTAAGTCGCACGGTCTGTGGTGTCCGTTATGGTACCCAGCAGACTGACAGAATGGGTCTCAGTCAGCTCCTTACATTGGAACCATGTTGAGCTTTGCATGTAGGGTGAGGAAGGGTCCAGTCCATCCTTTTCTATGTGGATACCCCAGTTGTCCCAGCACCATTGAGTTGTGAAAGGAAAAAAGTAAAGCAACCCTTGCTGTCCTCTCTCCATCAACAGATTAGAAGATACACTGAAGAATCATGGACAATTTTGTCGGTTTAAGCCAGTGGTTTTCAAACTTTTTGGTCTCAGGAACCCTTTGCACTTTATTAAAGAGCACAAAAAAGCTTTCTCATCAGGCCGGGAGTGGTGGCTGCTCATGCCTGTAATCCCAGCACTTTGGGAGGCAGAGACAGGTGGATCACTTGAGGTCAGGAGTTCGAGACCGGCCTGGCCAACATGGTGAAACACCGTCTCTACTAAAATACAAAAATTAGCCTGGCATGGTGCTGAACACCTGTAGTACCAGCTACTAGGGAGGCTGAGGCAGGAGAATCGCTTGAACTCAGGAGGCAGAGGTTGAAGTGAGCTGAGGTCACACCACCGCACTCCGGCCTGCGTGGCAGAGCAAGACTCCGTCTCAAAAAAAAAAAAAAAGAACATAATTTAGTTTCTTTTACAAGGATAAAGTCATTACATCTTAACACACTCTTAAAGAAGAAACCATTTTCCAAAATAAGCAGCAGCGTGGCAACAGTTTGTGCTACTGTGAAAACACCTAACATCTCTGCACCTCAGACAGCAGGATTCTCATGCCTGCATCTGCGTTCAGTGGGCTGCAGAGCCATGGCTGAAGTTTATGAAGAAAGTCCGACCCCATACTGATATACAATTAGGAAGCAGTATTTTCATTGTGTTTTCAGATCATTTTAGGTATTCTCTGCTGCCAAATGTAACAAGTGGCACTTCCGTACAGGCTGTCTGCAACACAGAGTCTGTGCTCTGGTCGACGGGCCTTTCTGCCCCAATTCCTTCTAAGTCGACTGGTCCGTCTTGCACTTGAATGGCTTTTACCAGCACACGATTTTGTAATCACACATTGGTTAGAAAATACTGGTTCAGAGTTATGAGCGGCTTCCACATTTCATTATATGTCCAAAAAAAAAAAAAAAAAAAAAACCCCACATCAGTATCACCATTGATCACATGAGAAAGTGGTGGACACAAGGTTTTTATGTTTTAATATTCGCTGGAAAGCTCAAATGTCTATCATTGGGAAAAATGTAAGGTACTTTCCTTGAGATGAAAGTCATTTTGTTCATTTTTCAGGCCACACCTGCAAATACCTCCATCTGAAGTGGCATCTTTTGTAAGTCATTCTTTATATAAAGGCGGCCGTTAGTGGAACAAGTGGTTCTGCAGGTTCATAGTTCAGAGGCACCAGTGCTCTCCCAAGAGATAACCATAAAATCCGCAGAAGACGCACCTGTGCGCACTTCCTGTTTCTCACTCAGAACATTCCAGAAGGAACCCTGAATCCCAATGCCACAGCGGGACTGAAGTTTGCTCTCACCCACACAATAAACCCAGGGAGCTCCCCCAGCCCCCACCCCGAGGCCACAGCCTTGGTCCTCTATCTGGTCTAGGGGGGCTCCTGCAGCTCCAGCCTAACAGGGAACAGAAGGCACCCACATGTCACAAAGCCCTCCCAAGGCCCAGCGAGCACTTCTGCTTATGTGCCAGCCAAGTGCGTTTGACAATTCTACAGCCAGCTGTACGGCAGGTAGCGAGGTACCCAGCAAATACTCAGGGCTCACGTTACTAAGGAAGGTGCACAGCGAGGTACCCAGCAAGTACTCAAGGCTCACGTTATGGAGGAGGAAACCAGGCAGATAGTGAGGTACCCAGCAGGGTTCACGTTACCCAGGAGGAAAGGAGGGTAGAGACAAGGGGGCTGGAACAGTCTGTCATAAGCTTTAGCATTTACAAGGCTCGCTGAAGATTATCTGATTTGATCGTCACAACAGCTCACAAGATAGGCAGAGGCAAGACTATTTTCACTTCATAAAAAGAGATCCCGAGAACTGATGATGACCACGTGCTCTTCCCACAGGCTCCCAGAAATCCTCCTCAAATCATCTCTCAGTTGTATACATGTGATAATATCTCAGTCACGTCCCCTCTCTGCAGGGGAATTTTACTGCCGCCCTGCTGTTCCTTCGCACCCCTGCCCTCTCCTGCATTTCAGCCATGCCCACCATCCATGGGGAGTCTGCACCACCCCACCCCCGCTGCTGCTGATGGCTTGGGTCACGCTTACCTTTCATTTCCACCTACAGGGACCTGTTCTTCCTTCAAATGTAGCTCAAACTCACTCATTGTGTGAAGCCTTTCTGTCATGTGTAAAATCAGTCTGTGGAACGCTTCATTTAGGAGGTGCTTATGTTGCCTCATTGGCTGTGATCAGGACCAAATTCTGAGCAAACCAGGTGGTCCCCTCTCCCCATCTCTGCTCCAGTGCACTTAAAACAAGGATTCCTGGAAGCATCTTTTTAGTCCAATTCATGCATGAGTCTGCCCCACACACTGCAGAAAAGCCCTGGTGGTCGGTGGTCAGGGCTCAGGGCCCCCCAGGTAGGTAAGGAGAGCTTAGTGCCCTCTCTGGAGTTGTCGCTCAGAGACCCACGGCTGGAAGGGAAGAAACTTGCATCCTGTGAAACATCTAGGCCCCGAGACCCACTCAGGAGTGGAAAACGGGGAAGGAGCCTTGAACAGACCCTCGGGAGGGCAGACAGTGGGAGCCACGGAGGCCACCAGGAAGGAGGGAGGCAGGCAGTGAGGCCACAGGTGATGTGGCCGGGAGGGAGGTGTTGTGACCAGAGGTGAGGTGGTGGGCGGATGACACGGCATGGTGTGGGGAGGAGATGTGGCCAGGGCAATGTGGCCAGGGAAGAAGACACAGCTGGAAGGAAGCGACAAGAGGGGTCTCCAGGCCCCAGACTGTGCCTGATTTATAGATGACATTTTACTTAAGATGTTATATCTAACTTTAAAGAAAAGTAGCAATTTCGACCCTTGTGTACATTTAAAGCACGGTACAAATTGAGCACATTTCCCAAACCAAAGAACAGGGCATTGAAGAAAAAATTCATTTAAGATCAGAAATAAAGAGATCCTACAGCTCTTCCAGTCCAATCCCCACCCTAACGTGAATGGGGGGAAAAGGAAGTAGATTCTAGTCAGTCAGCATTAAAGGCAAAACCGATCCACTTTACTTTCTAGACAGAAAACAAGAAGCTCATCAAGGAATCCCTACAAACAGTACCTTTAGTAGTTCCCGAAATGCAAAATTCACCTACAAATTAAATCAACTGCTAAGTGTGTATAGAGTAATTTTTTTCATTATTGCCTTCCTCATCTGCAGGGGCTTTTTTAGACCTTGTTTCCCCTTAATTGCCTCCAACACCCAGGAAATTTAAACCCCACAAGTAAACTGTGTCTCGATTCATGCCCAGCGTCCTTTGGAGCAGACAGTCCGTTGCTCTAAGACGTTCTTGTCACCTAAGCACCGAGTACAGCCTGAGAACGCACAACACGCACTCACACAAACTCAGACAGTCAACAGGTGAGATACGGCACATGAGGAGGAAGACAAGATAAATGAGCTTCACTGACACCCCAGATCCGACAAGAAATGACACACGCAGCCTGCTCTGGTGCAGGTGACTCCTGGAAAACAGCCAAGGACAGCATTTGGAGAAGCAGCACCGCAGGCCAGGAGGGTCTGGGGGCTTAAGAAGGGAGGGGCGCCCCGACCAGGTACTGGGGGATTCAGAAGGGAGGGGCTCCCCGACCAGGTGGCTGGGGGATTCAGAAGGGAGGGGTGCCCCGACCAGGTGCTGGGGCTTCAGAGGGGATTGGTGCCCCGATCACTTCCTGGGGGCTTCAGAGGCAAGGGGTACCCTGACCACGTGCTGGGACTTCAGACGAGAAGGCACCCCGACCGGGTCCTGGGGGCAGCAGGACAAGCCCAGGGTTCCGTCGTCACTTTTCACTCCCTACTCCCGAATCTCGCCCTGAAGTTGCAGCCAGTCCAGGTATTCATTTACCCATAAAATTAAGTATCTGTGAGTAACACAAGTCACTAATCCACACAGATCTGAGTCTACAGATACCTCCCAGAGACGCCACCATCCCTTCTGGTAGAAGAGCAGCCCAGCGGCCCACGCTGCTAGGAAGGGAGACTGTCTCCAGCCTGACGCTGCAGAGTCCTCAACACAAAGTCTACCTTCTGGAACCATGCCGTCTCCTACAGAGGCAACTAGGGGCATGTAGGGTTTTTTAAAATCTTTTTTTTTTCTTAAGACAGAGTCTCCCTCTGTCACCCAGGCTGGAGTGCAGTGGCTCGATCTCGGCTTGCTGCAACCTCTGCCTCTCGAGTTCAAGTGATTCTTCTGCCTCGGCCTCCCGAGTAGCTGGAATTATAGGCGCCTGTCACCGCGCCAGACTATTTTATTTGTATTTTTAAGTACAGATGGGATTTCACCTTGTTGGCCAGGCTGGTCTTGAACACCTGACCTCACATGATCCACCCGCCTCGACCTCCCAAACTGCTGGGAATACACGCATGAGCCACGGTGCCCGGGCCATATAGCTATTTAAATTTGACTAAAATTAAATAAAATTAGAAGTTCTCATTTACACTTCAAGCATTCAGTTACCCACAGGCGGCCACTGACCAGAGGCTGGTAGAGATGTCACACTCCACACTGCAGAAGGATCTAGGGATGAAATGGCTCTAAGATCATCTCAGAATCTTTATGTTGAAGCTACTGAAGTTTTACTCTGATTATTATAGACATCAGCATTCTCCCACTTAAAAATGTCAGTGCTATTGCAATGATCAGATCTGTGACTTCCCATCAGCTCTTCTCTTCCTGGATAGATAACTGTAGAGCATCTGCACTCTGCCTCCACACTAAGGGGTAGTAGAAGGCTCCGTGTAAAATCAGGGGGAGAAAAAAAAATGAATCCCTAGTCCGCCTCCCCCCCTACGATTTTGTGAAACTCCTCTTAATATGCAGAATAACTGCCAGAGTTGCAATAAAGAAGCATCCCTTGACCAGGAAGCAGCAGGGAAGCAAGAGGAGGGAGATGCAAAGACCCTCCGTTCCCTCTGGGACCCCAGGCCCAGCCAGGACTGAGAAGGGCCGCACAGCCCGGCAGACCCGCACACCTGATGCGAACCATACACACGGCTTCCCTGGGCCTCGGTCCCCTGCTCTGCCCTCACTGGCCACTGTGGCTCTGGGTAGAGGCAGCTCCCTGAGCCCCAACACCCACAGCCAGTCCCCTCCTTGCAGGTCTCAGCTGTGCTCTCACTGCCTCCCTGACGCTTCTCATCATCCGCGTACCGTGTCCACTCTACCCCACAGCCCTTGCTACCGCCCACCCCACCACGGAGCCAAGCACACAGCAGGTGCCCAAGACGCCCCAGTGGGCGGGCATGCCAGCGTAGGGCTTGGAGTTCCAAGGGCCTCGCCCCGCATAACACCACAAACGCCACGGAGGCTGTGGAAGGGGTCCAGGTTTCAGGCCTGTACTCAGCTTCTCCTGGCCCCCGAGGCCAAGAACCTAGCAAGGGAGCGCAGCCGGAAGCAGGGTCCCAAACCCCCTTCATGCTCCTCAAGAGGAAGGGGGCTTCGGGGCACAACCCCACGAGCGTCTTCCTCCTGCCAGGCTGCCTGTCACAGCCCCGACACCTTCACAGCAGGGAAACCCACTCCTGTGAGGAGAAAACCACCACGTACAACAGGAGCCACGTCCCCCGCAGCGTCTGCTGAGCCCAATAGCGACAGCAGCAGCCGGGCCCCCACTCAGCACACACCGACTCCGAACCCGCCACGCACACCACAAGGCCGACCATCTTGAAGCTCAGCTTCCACTCGTCAGGGCCCTCTTCCAGGAGAGCTCGGCATGTCTATCTTCCCTGGGATCACAGAAAGGAGTGGGACCCAACCCCGAGTGTGCACAAAGTTAAGCTCCCACTAGCTGTGCAGACAACCTCCCTAGCCCTGGACTGAGAAGGGGCCAAGCGCAAACAGCCATATTTTGCCCGCACAGGTACGGAATTCCGTCAGCTCTCTCAATGAAGTCGTGACAGGTCAACTCCAGGCTCCTCAGTGCTCTGGGGTTCACCTCGGGCCACTGCACCTTTGAAACGTGGCTGTGGACTCCTCTAGGGTGCTCACTTTCACGGCCCATTTCATTCAGACACTGCAGGCCCCTACCGTGATGTCAATACCCAGGACACCCCTGCTGGCATCCTCTGAGATGCTGCTGTGATCTGAGAACAGCCCTGCACAGGCATCAAAGGGAGGACTTCTCAAGTCTCCTCCAGGGGCAGTGACTACAGCTTTGAAAGACGTTGCACTGAATCCTGGGTGAGCCTGGCTTGGTCCGCAATCTAATCCGGGTTGCTGGGGAGACACACTCTGTTGTAATTGACAGAGGCTGTGGGTGGCAGCTCTACCAAGACTGATAATTGCAACTAGTCTGAGATTTACTATCCATACTTTCTATTTGATGTTTCAAAGGAAAGCATCGTGAAGTTCCAGTAGCAAGGAATTTTCTACAACCTATCACATTAAGATACAGCAGAAATGTAGCTAAAATGTTCATAGGGTCTATGCAGAGGAAGAGATGGGTCTATTTCAGGAAAAGTGCTTGCTGGCTTTTTAGAAACATAGTGAAATCCCTGACAAGTAAAAGGTTGTTTATACTTTTTCTCTGGAACAGAGGGAAAGTTCTTTCTTATTATTTGAATACATTAGCTATATTTAAGTGTTCTGGTAGACTGAGTATTAAATATTCAAAAGGAAGTAATTCTGTTCGGTCTATTTCATTCTTTAAATGTAGCTTTCAAGAACTGACAAATACCTGGCCGGGTGCAGTGGCTCACGCCTGTAATCCCAGCACTTTGGGAGGCCGAGGCTGGTGGATCACGAGGTCAGGAGATTGAGACCATCCTGGCTAACACGGTGAAGCCCTGACTCTACTAAAAACGCAAAAAATTAGCCTGGTGTGTTGGCGGACACCTGTGGCCCCAGCTACTCGAGAGACTGAGGCAGGAGAATGGCGTGAACCTGGGAGGTGGAGCTTGCACTGAGCCGAGATCACACCACTGCACTCCAGCCTGGGCGACAGAGCAAGACTCCATCTCAAAAAAGAAAAAATAAATAAAAAGTGGAAAACACCCCATATCTGCCCTGGCTCCGGCTATCTCCATGGAGTGGACAGAGGTTGAGAAAAGCTCACTGTGGAGGCATAGAAGGCCAGGCCAGGCCGGGCCGGGCCGGGCCTTTGCTCAGCAGATGAGCAAGAGGGTCAGCCACCCTAGTGAAGAAGCCCATGTTTGCTATGTTACTGATGATACCCACATAAATTTCTATTTGCCTCCCACACAGACCTGGGATCTATGTTTGAGCAAGCGACTCATACCAACAGTCCCTCCATGCCATCATTTCCCTGACCTCCCCCAGAAAAGCCAGGCCAGGCAGCGTCCCCACACGGGCACTGGGGCCCAGGAAGATCCTGGTCCTGCCCCTCTTCTCTCTCGTCCCTGCAGCACCCTGGCTTGCTGTGGAAGCCCAGCAGTGCTGGCTGAACCCACGTTCACCTGGGGCATTCAGGAGAAGCCTCTGTGCAGAAATCAACTGGGAAGTAGGATTGTGTGTGCTGGCAGGTCACTCGAATGGATTTGCAGAACTCAGTTTTCAACACAGGTGCGCCACCAAGTCCCTCAAGCCCTTTGTGAGCCTAGAGCCACAGAGCCATTTGCAGCATTCTCACAATCTCTAACAACCCTGCACAAAGGCCCTGTTTTTCCAAAGGACCATATAATTTTCCGTGTAGACAAAGTTTGACATAATGAAATAAAGTGAAGTCACCACTTCTATTTTCTATTAATCCATTCATTCAAACAAGTATCTCTTGAGTATGTGCATCGAATACTGTGGAATTAGGATTTAGTCCATGCCTTCAAGAAATATACATCACAGAAGAAAAGGTATAGCTTGTAACTAACAGTGCTGAACAGGCAAGAAATAAACATCATAGAAGGAAAGGTAGAGCTTGTAACTAACGTCATAGAAGGAAAGGTGTAGCTTATAACTAACAGTGGTGAACAGGACAGAATTTCACAGGCTCATCAGGAGCCACCGAGGAGGAAGCCATGTTTCACATCCACCTGCAGTAGATAAATGTTTCCCGGATAAAGTAACTTTTCTACAGTGATATCTGCTCCTTATTGTTTAATCCTGCTCGATAGGGTATTAAATTACCACTTTATGTGCTGCTTATATAAAATACATCATTGTCAGGGGAGGTTATAAAATAATACTTCACACAAGCTTGGGCTGTGAATGGTGTGAGGCAATGAGACGATGTGTTCTCGTGTTCTCGAGACGCAGAAGGGTCAAGACCCTGCTTCCCTTCTCCTCCCCACCGCCCTGTTCCCAGATGAGGGGTGGAGGCAATGCCGCCGGGCAGTCCTAGAGCTGGCTCCAGGGCCAGGACAGCACGCCCAGACTCTCTGTGCCCCATGTGATAAATACAGACTATGGGGCAATCACCAATTTACCTGGCAGTGGGGAGAGTCCTTCGTCAAAAGCCTGTGCTTCCAGGAGCCAGGACAAAGCAGGAGCCCCTAGGAAAACAGTTCCGGGTGCTCCTGAAACCTGGGCAGAGTCACAGTCTGGCAGGAAGCACCAGTGATGCAGGTGTGCCCAAGACTGGGAGGATGGCCAGATGCCTGGAGACCAGACCGGCCTGCAGGAGATGACCACCTCTCTCTGGTTCATTAGAGACAGACAGTCTGGGCTTCACTTTTGTATGTGGAGTCTCACAGTACAGAAATATCACAAAGGGATTAGACTTCGTATACCCCAATTTTTTTAATTAAAAAAACACAATTATTTCAACTAATTCTAAATCCAACAAAGAAAAATAAATAAGTATATAAACGCATACCTCCAAAATGTAAACCACAATCTCTTTACCCATAGGAGACCCAAAATTTAGTTTACCTTTTCTTCAGTATTATCACTTTTTTTTTAAGCCATTACTGAGGTGTCTCCTCACCGCCCCATGAGGAGGTTCATGGGCTCTTCAGGGCTCTTTGCTGTTTCATCGTTTTTTAGATTTAAGGGCAGGATCATTTTCCCACACTTGCTTGCTTCCCTGATCACCAATTTTTCACAAGGACATCATTGTGCCTCAGAAAACCTAGTAACTGAACTTCATTAAAAGTGAAAACAATAAGGACATGTTGGCTGCTATGACAGCATCCTCAGTCACCGAATCTCCCTGGGGGACCCGACACACCCCCAATCTCCTTGGAACTCCAGCATGCCGGTATCGCTGTGGCGGACAGGACTGACCTACCCTGGGGGGGCATGAAAGCAGAGAGAAGAGAAAGCAGGTGACTCATTTAGGAAACTTCGGTGATTCTCTCGAGTCACGTTTCTCAAGGTGTCAGGGGAGAGCCACATGCAGGGAACCTCCTTGGCCTGGCAGGTGGCAGACTCCTGGGACCCTCCTCAGACACGTTAATCAGAGAATCTAAAGGCGGGTAGACTCTGAAAAGTATCTGTAAAGGAAGGACGTAGCTCTGCTGTGACCCCACTACACATGGGGTCACGCAGGATGCTGCTTCCGGCGTCCAGTCTCCATTTCACTCTCCTGGGAGGAACACCCGTCAAGTCACAGAGCACGGTCTTCAGCGAACACCTTCCTGCGCGAGCTCCACTGTCTCCCAGCCCTGCAGGAGTAGCCGCCGAGTAGGGGAAACAAGTCTTTGCTCCTGACCCGGCCACCTTGACGCTGGGCATAAGACCAGCACTGCTACGTCTCTGGGGAAAGGAGCGGCCCTGGGCAGGAATGCACTTGGCAGCCCCGGGGAGTGGCCAGGTGTGGACGACCAGGCCTCTGCCCGCAGACACGTCAGCACGGCATCCTGGAGCAGAACTTCCAGCCCAGCTGAGCCTACAGATGGCTGCAGCCCTGGACAGCATCTTCACAGTGACCCGGGGGACTCGGCCAGAGCCGCTCAGCAGGGCTGCCCTGAATTTCCAACCTGAAAAAGCTGCACAGTCGTACGTGTATGTTGCCTTAAGCCCCTAGGTTTTGGGGTCACTTGTCACACAGCGACAGACAGTGGATGTGCACGGACTCCCAAGGCCACGATGGCCTCTGCCGGCCTCACCCGGGCTGTCTCATCTGTTCCCGTGACATCACGTTTCTCAGAGCCAAAGGCTGCCAGGGCCCCCTCTTTTCTTCACGACGTCGTTACAAGCTCACGATACAAACTGAAAATACCCAATATGTAAAATACAACGTATGACGCAATACAGGGTGAACGCGCAGGCACATACACAGGAGAAACAGGCGCATGCGCGAAACAGGTGTATGAACACAGGAACAGGTGTACACGCATGAAAGAGGTGAACGTGTGAAGGTGTACACGCGTCAAACACGTGTGCATATACACATGAAAGCACCAGACATGAAGGGCTGTCTTTGGGAGCCTGGTTTTTAGACATCTCCCTCACCCTTTTACATCTGCACGATCACAAACACAGCACACCACAGTACTGAGGGGGAAGCCCCAGCTTCTCATGGGGGCACATGAGGCTTTTTATTTATGCCACAGGTTGCATCACTACATCCTAGAACTGCAAGGCCCCCCACTGCCAGGACTGAGTCAGGTCCACCCTGTGCTCCAAGGACCAGGCCGCCTGCCAGCCCACACGGACCTGCCCCTCAGATGGTGCAGCTGCTTCTAAAACAGAGGCTCAGCCCCACCCAGAGACCTGCAGTACCTGTTATTAAATCAAGACTTGGCTGTGGGTAAACGTGAAGATTTTTATTAAACATGACTCTGGAACATTCAAAGGACCATAACTGAATGCTCCTTTCACAGCCACGGCGTGTCCAGACGCTCATGGAGAAGGCCACGGCGTGGGAACCCACGGAGCCCCGACAAAGCAGACTCGGAGCTGAGTGGCGCAGTTAGCACCGATTTTGTTTGACACTTGCCTTTTATATTCAGATTAAAATAAAAAACAAGACGCAAAAGTAGCTCACATTCTATTTCAATTCTCTATTTTTGTAGTAACTGGGCCCCTTTCCCTCTGCTTTCCCAGCCAAGCGATAAATAGGCCCAGCTGGGATTTGTCAAAGTCTAGACCTCTGTTGTAGAGTAAGTGAGGAGGGTAGGGAGGGGAGCAGGAGTGGTGAGGAGGATTGGGGGACAGGGAGGGACAGAGGAAAGGAGAGAGAGAGAGAAACCCCCGAGGACTGGAGGCAGGAGGGATGCTCCCTGGCAGCCTCAGGTTCCCCATTCCAAGGTAACTGAGCTGGCATCACGCACGCGGTACCGTCATATGACTTGGCTGACACACGCCAGAATGACAACAAAATGCTTGAGGAGAAGACTAAGCACCAGCATCTTCAGATTAAGGTAGTGTCCCGGTTTCACGCTTGCCTTGTATGACATTGTATAAATTGTAAAGATAACACATTTTCTTACCAGCCACGCTGTTCCCCAAATACTAACTATAACAAAGATCAGACAGCATCTGAGTACTGAGCGTGTGTTAAGCCCGGTGAGGTAGGCATCATTTACTTTGCTAGAGAAAGAAACAGGCTCTGAGAGAAACTTCCTGAGGCCAGGCAGCTGTCTCCAAACCCACCTCGTGCCTCCTGACCCTGAAGGTGGAGGACCCAAGTCATTCACGTCAATAATTTACCTACATGCATGTCAGATTGAGATTCAGCCCCCAGATCTAATCATCTCTATGCAGGAATGTGTCAGGAAGGTATACAATTCTATGAGTTCGACCTGGGGGAACAAAGGCAGGCACCCTCGACACAGATGTAGGGCGGAGGTGGGCGCCCAGCGCAGGAGCATGTCCAGCCCTGCCCAGTCACACAGCCACCCTGCCATGCCAGTGCAGGAGCCGCCACCGCGTCTCGGGGAAAAGCAGCTTCTCCTGCACAGGAATCTACCCCTGAAAGTGTGTTCCTGAGAAGGTGTGGACCAACATCTCAGAAATTAGACACCGTGTAACACGCTTATCTATACAGGCTGCCTATGTCAGGGAATCACCAATAATTCCCATCTCGCCATCAATTATTTCTGGTAAATACTGGTTATTCTAAGTTAACTGAGGCAACACAAGAACAATATAATGCAAATGTCAGAGTCAATCAGCTCCACCTGCTGAAGAGCTGGGACTAATGATGAAACCTAAGGAATCCTGGAGAACGCAGCAGGATCCCAGACCCCGCGGACCACCCCAGCCTCCTTCCACAGGAGAGTTAGTCGTGGGGCCAAGGAACGGCTTTCCAAGGAATCTCAGAGGATCTCAAGGTCTTGAAAGTTTAATGGGAATTGAATATTTGCATCTGAGTCACACGAGCACATTAAAAGTAAAATTTCCTCTTTCCACTAGAATTATGAGCTTGCGGCGGCGACACTGGCTGTATCTCATGCTCGTGAGATGTTTGGGCACAGCCGTGCATCTCTGGTGAATCATTTATAATAATATGAAAGAAGTGCTTGGGCCCTCGATCCAGGACCACAGACCCCACCAACGAGGGTCTAAACAGGACAAGCCTCGGCCTGGAGAGGCTGGTGTCCGTGGGGGCTGGGAGGAGCACCAAGGAAACTCAGGGGCAAGCCCCACCCAAGCTCGGCATGTCCTACCCCACGCAGTCGGCATCAGCCACAGGGATCTTTTGTTCTTTTTTGTTCAGGAAGGAACATATTAAAAAGCCCGGGGCCCAGGGCCTGGACTCCTCAAAGCTCTCCACAGAGCCGGGTTAATTGGCACCTTCCGTCATGTTAAAATCAACTATATATGGCTGCTGAGGGCATCTCAGAGCAGGTGCAACGCTGAGCTTTCTTGCTGTCTGGGGAAAGCAGGAATTCCAGGCCTCTGCCTTCCTACCTCCCCAGAGGCTCTAGCCCAGATGAGCTCAACTTCTCCCAGGTGAGGAGCACAGAAAAGCTTCCCACATGCCCCTCAGGTCACACACGAGCGGTGCAGACCCTTGCACCTTGGCACGAGCCCTCCCAGAGGCAGAAGCCCAGCCCTGTGGCCCCGGCCTGGCAGGAGGCAGCTGCTGGGGCCCCTGCTCAGGGTTCAGCACAGCGAGGTCCAGCCACAGCAGGTGAGACATCCACCATCCGGCCATTCATCTTTAACCTAAAACAGACACAGGAATTTGGCAAGGGGTTCCTTCCCCTGACAAACCCATCCTTCCTGTTCTCATCTCTCCCTCCTGCCCCAGTACTGCGCCCAAGGCCACCCAGCACTGCGCCCAAGGCCTGACTCCCAGTTTCACAGGGAATCCAAGACAATTAAGATTTTGAGAAACTGGGAGCTACACAGAAAATGAGGCGGTAAAGCCAGTGTCCACTGATCCTCCCCTCCCCACAGCGGAGAACAGTCCTCGGGATAAAACCCACGGGGCAGGGAAGACGCGATCAAGGTGGGCAGGACAGAGGAGCCACAAAGCAGGTGGTTCGGAGAACAAGGCCACGTGAACACAAAGCTAAAGTGCTCAGCGGCTGGAAGACAAAACACAGGAGACAGAAACACTGACCATTTACAAAGAAAAGAAAAAAAAAGCCTCACTCTTAAGAGTCTATCAAGATTTAAGTTCTCAAGTCACAATGTATCAGCACAGACTTCTCATAATGCCTGAAACTTGGCACAGTAAACACGTGAATCAGTTCTCCCAAGTCCAACGTTTTCTTTGATGAGCCTCTTGAGTCTCAGGCTGGTTTCAAAGTAAGCCCTTCTCTGTTTGTTGATGACTTAATAATTAACATACTTGAAAACACATTGACTTCCAAATTAATCTGCTAATAAAATATTAATTACTACACTGGCTGTCATCCACAGAAAAAAACACAATCACTTTCTGGTTTTAAAAACATTAGAATTCGAAGCCCCTTTGGCCATCTGAACAGCCCCTGCTTTTGACAAGGGCATTCCAAAGGTAATCTGAAAAACTAGTCCAGGCCATGATCGCTGGGGGGTCGGACTTGCCTCATCACCCCACCTCCCTTCTGGAATTAGACAGAACTTAGACGCTTAGTCTGATGGGAAACATTTACAATCTATTCTCTCCAAAGCTACCTGGAGGATTTCCTCCACATGACAAAGCCTTGGTCTCCACAACCCCTTATCTGACAACTCTCTTAACCAACTGTCAATCAGGAAATTTTCGAATCTACCTATGACCTGGACACCCCTGCTTCCAGTTGTCCCACCTTTCCAGACCAAACCCATGTACATCTTACATTTATTTGATTGATTGTCTTATGCCTCCCTAAAAGCTATAAAACCAGGCTGGGCTCTGACCACCTCGGGAATACGTTCTTAGGATCTCCTGAGGGCAGTATCAAGGGCCATGGTAACTCATTTGGCTCAGAATAAATCTCCAAATGCTTCACAGAGTTTGACTCTTTGCTGACACGGTACCTTTCATGGGTATTCATCTGGGGGACTCACAATCAACCGGAGGCATCAGTTGCCCACTGTGCAGAAGTCTCTGCAGGACTGAGCCTCTGGCACGGGGACTCCAACCCCTGAAGCAGCAGCTGTCTCACGTCCCACGGCCTGATAGACCTGCACCTCCCGGGCTTCTCATTTCAGAGTCTCAGCAACAAATCTACCAGACGTGATCAACATCACAGAATATTCCTCGGGGCTTTTGGCTGTTGTCTCTCCCCAAGTTTACTCTAGAACCAGAATGGCAACACTCGGAACAGGATGGTTCTCAGTCACCGACCCTCCTGGTAAATACACTGTCTCCAAGGCCCTTTCCCGCCAGTCACAGCTTCCTTCATGTCAGGCTCGAAGGCCACCTCCCCAAGAAGGAAATCTCTTCAATCCAGCAATCACAGCTCCTGTTCCCATCTAGAGCTTGTCTGCCAGGAAGGGAAGACTCCTCATTCCAGAGACAGCAGGTGCCACAAACTCAGGGTATTAGCCATTGCGAAGGCAAACACTCATGAAATTAATAGACTTTTTCCTCCTTGGATACTGACGTTTTCTCTTCTGGAGGTCAGCCAAGGCCATCTGCACGAGTCACGAGCGTGATGGCTCCAGCCCCTCCTTCAGTGTCAGGAGTGTGGCTCCACTCTGAGACCCTCCTGCATCAGCCAGGCCATGCACCTGTTCCCACGACTGCTGTCAGCGGACTACAGCGATTCTAAGATAGTCAGCAAGCTGACGTTCCGAGGGAAGCATTTTAAAGAAAAATGTGTAAGTTTTATTGCATGAAATCAGCTACATCTTTTGCTACTCCAGAGGCTTGTTTTGCTTTCCTCAAGGTTCTCTACAATGATCCTGACAGTCAAGGTTCCCAGTTACAGGCAGAGGGTTGGGCAGGCCGCGTCTGATGTGTAACACACACAGAGGATCCACGTCAAAGGATTTTCCCTGTTCACCAACATCATCAGGACAAACTTTAAACAGTAATAATCTGCCTGTCTGGAAAACTGAGCTCACTTGAGGACTAATGCAACAAATGTATTTGACAAAGTTGCAGGTGGACGTTTTAGTGAATGAGTCACTATTTCAAGGAGGATAAAGGCTCACTATTCAAAGGCATGTTTTTGTCAAGTTTTCTAATTTCAGCTTCATGCATTTAAATCAGGAAGTGAGACTTGTACCTGATACGTTACAGAATCTCTACAAAATAGACAAAATTCCAATTCTGTACCTTCACTCTCATTCTTTTCCATATGTGTACAGATGGTCGTAATTTAAGTTGGCATTCCAACAGGATTTCTAAATTAAACTGTTTTCTACTTTAAACACTACGTGTTAAACATTACACGTGCCATTGTTCAACATTTATAGCAGGGTCTGTATGGCCCATTTTAAAGATTTCTTCCTCACTAAAAACAAGCGTTTAAACAATAAATGGTTTACTCTAAAATATTCTAGAGACAGAGATACATTTGGAGAGTGGACACACTTAACACAGAAGTCCGCAACATCAAACAGGCACAATCAGCAGTGAGGGTGGAAAGGGCGCCATGTGAGTGCCCCTAAAAACACACACAAGCCTGGCTGCTTAAAAGGAATGAATATAGCTCAACACTCCTATGTGAATATTGATGTGTCTACTGCCTTACAGAATCCTCCTAGCTGAGCTGCAGGAATCTTCTTTGGAACCTTTTCTCACCTACACTGCCTACAGGTGCCCACTGGGCTCCCTGGGCAGTATCATGTTTTTGTTTAGAATATCACACTATTTGGAGGCCTGTTTAATCCCAAGTCAGAGCCTTATCATAACTCAGACACCATCCCTCAGGGCTTGTGGGCTAACTTCGGCTAATGCAGGCTGCTCCACAGTGCCCTGCAGATGGGCTTGGTGCATCCACACGATTTTAGGATTTGGGGCTGCCGTTTTCTGCAGTCACAGATGCGGACTTACATATTCATCATGACTGAAGGCAGCACGCATTTTTATGTTCCTTCTGTAATGGTAATAATCATGGCAACATTTCCTCGATCCTTAGAAAAGCCTCCTAACAGCAGTTGCATTCCACCCCCTTCCTTAAAATTAATAGAATTTACCAAACTAGGTGAAATCAGTGTTCATGAGAAAGTGAGAAATCAGTGTTCACACAATGGCATAGTAGCTGGGCATAGAGTGTACGTCAACATCCCAAACTAAGCACCCATCACAGTTATTCCCAACTCGCAGGAAAGCTAGAAAATTTAGAAGGCTTAAAACATAATTATAAATGGAAATAACAAGAAATCAAAGTTTTTGAGGAGCAATTGTTAGCCAAGCAAGGAAAGCCATTAACCAGTGCTGATTACATTGCATTTGATTACAGCAGCCAAAGACGTGTCCAGAGGAAGAGACTTTTAAACATTAGTCTTTCGGTAAGAATGGTTGCTTAAGAAGTTCAGACTACTGGGGTACACCAATTATCAATTAAAAAGCAAGGCAAACTAGTGTGAGTCATTTTCCTTAATCCTTAATGCGTCAAAAATTACCACATTGGCCAAGCTGGTCTCCAACTCCTGACCTCAGGGGATCTGCCCGCCCCGGCCTCCCAAAGTGCTGGGATTACAGGCGTGAGCCACCACGCCTGGCTGAGAACTGTTTGACAGAGGCTGAGGGGAGGCTCCTGTCCCTTCCTGGGACATCCACGTCCCACCCAGTTTCCCATATCGACTATGACACTTGAAGCATCACAGCAAGGGCAGCTGCATCCCCGCAGTTCTCTGCACTCATGCCACAGCTGCGTGAGCAGCCGCAGCCCTGGAGCTGCCACTCAGCCTTATCGTGCTGGCACAAGCACATCAGAAACTACCAAGCCCCCAAGAGGGAGGATTGGGGACCCAGGGGAGTGAACCAGGAGGGAGGAATGTGGCCCAGGAGAGTAGGGAGGAGTGGGGGCCCTGGGGAGTGAACTATGAGGGAGGCGTGGGGGCTCAGGGGAGTGAACAAGGAGGGAGGCGTGGGGGCCCAGGGCAGTGAACCAGGAGGGAGGAGGGTGGAGTTCGGCCCAAGGAGTGAACCAGGAGGGAGAAGTGTGGTCCAGGGGAGTGAGTCAGGAGGGAGGAGGGAGGAAAGCGGTCCAGGGAATGAAGCAGAAGGCTCTGGGGGTAGCAAGTTCACACACCACAAATACCTCCCAATCCATCCGCGTGCAGGGAGGGGATGGAAACCACACAGGACCTGCAGCACTTTCTCCTCGCAGATGAAGAGTGAGGATACCGACTCATGCACAAAATCAGAGCTAAATTTCTACCACGGTGGGGAGACGCTTCATAGACCCAAATGGGTACAAAAAGAAACCAATCATACAAGATCAGTGGATGGAATGGGATCAGAAATTTAAGCCTGTAACGAGTTTTCAGAAAAAACTTCACTTTATCTGCAAGATGACTGCAGCTCTGCTTGATCATTTCTGCAAATGTCTAACTCGCGATGAGCCATCTCAGAGCCGTTCAAGAGGAGTAACAAAATCAAAACGCCACGGCATCCTCCGTATTTTAGATAGCCTGCAACAGTATGGAAATGAGCAGCGGTGCCAGAGCTTTCAAGTTTGTTTGAAGTAAATTCCAGCATCAGGGCAGCATCTTCCTGGCTGAAGCAATGAGGTAGGCTCCTGCTCACCGCATGGGAGACCAGCTTTCAGCTAAGCTGCTGTTAAGGGTCTGCAAACCATGATCCCCGACCGAGCCTTGGACAGGGATTTTTACACGTTGAAGTTTTCACAAAAGAAATATATGCAGAGACTTCTGTGGCCCTCAAAGCATAACACGTTGCCTACTCTGCCCTTTACAGGAGCTTCTAGCTTTGCTGTCAGTTACAAAGTGTTTCTATAAAATAATGTCACTGATTCTCAAGCATGCCAGCAAAAGTCACACTTCTCAACAATCCTCAATGGAGATGCACCATCCTGTGTTTCACACAGATTTTAGATTTTTAAAAGCCAAAATAAGGGAGGTAATTCAGCTAAGTATTATAGTAACACAATTTGAGATACTTAATGATGTGTGACAACAGAATACTTGGCATTCCTGTGAGGCAATAAACTAGCTCAAACACAAAATAACAAATCAAAGCATGTTTTGGCCTCTCAAAGTGATCAGTGAAATTGGAAATAACATTCAGTTAAATGACACTAAAAAAAAAAAAAAAAAAAAAAAGCACAAACAAAACAAATACTACTACACCATCACTCCTTAAATTTATTTAACTACTGCTGCCAAATAAAATGGAGAGACTTCTTACTGCAGGGTAATAATCGGCCATTGTCATCATGAAATAGACCGCTGTACAGGCTCAGGCCCTCCAGCCCACAAAGGCAGGGGGAGGGAGGAGAAACGATGGCCAGAAACAAAGGGACAGGGCAACCATGACCTAGTCAGCAATTGTACCCTCCCACCTTTCTTCTGGACTTACAATTTTGGAGCCATCTGGGTTTACCTTCCTATGTCCATAAGTCAGCCAGTTCTCGAAGCCAGAAATCTACAATGCTTCTGGCAGCCAAGTCCTCTCGGCCTTCCCCCCATGTTTTAGGGCCTCATCAGCTCACCCCTGGATAGTATCAATGGCCTCGGAGCTCCAGTCAACCTTGCACTCCACAGACTCAAGTATGCCAAGAGCCACTCCAGGCTGCCACTGCCATGACCAAAGGCTTTCAGAGACAGTCGCCAGCATGCACAAATCCATGTGGCTTCACCAGGCGCAAAGCGGCTCCAGCATTCCATCCAGTCTGTCGCTGCTACCATAGCTGTGAGTCTAGGATGTGTCAGGAAGGGAAGGAAGACACCATGTACCTCATCTCATTTAAGGTTCAGTGTCACAAGGTGGATTTTGTCGTGCCCGTTTTATGGATCAGGAAAGTTTTAAGGAGGGCAAGCACAGGGCCCTGCTGACACAAGAGCAAGACCCGCAGAGGCCTGGGCATGACCCCCGTCCCACGCTCCCTGGGTCCTGATATCCACTCCTCCCCCGTGGGAGCCTGATCCTGGGTCTGCCTGAATTGCTACCATTCCTAAGACACGACTCACGTCTGTCCACCTCCTCCTTTATCTGTTTCCCGCAGCCCAGAGGCGTGTGTGCTCTTCCATCCAGACAGACATCACACTTCAGCACCTGCATCTGACATCACTTCAGCCAAAAGCTTCTCTCAAACCTCCCCCCACACCTGCCGGTCACACAGGTCTGCACCCATCACCTTTCTCACACGAATTCTCACATATTCCTGTGTAGCACCATCCAACTGATGATAGTCTGAGAGGAGGAAGCTTTGTAGATAAATCCACTTTCTACTTTGCTCCCAGCCCTCGGTCTTGCGTCTTGGATGAGGCAACCGATTAACAGCAATTTCATTTCAGCACAACATTTCCATTTGAAGAAACGCAGAGCATAGGGCTCTGGTCATAATTAAAAGCTTGTTTCATTTGTCATTTGAAATTCCATGTACTGCTGCAACAGCAGCACCCCCTCCTCGCCAGGCTCTGCCCTAAGGACATCTTTCCTGGCAGTGAGAGCCCCGCAGGTTTCCCAGCGCCTCTGGCTGCAGCTTCCACGCTGGGCCGGCACTGACAGGACCGGAATGGTGCCCCCAACAACTACAGGATCGGAAGCTGGTCGACTGCTCTGTAGGATGGAGACATGTTAGTAATCCCCGACATTTCCACTGACAGGCTGCTCAGGTAAACTGGGAAAAATCCACAAACTAGAAAGAATCCATGGGGAGGAGCACTTCTCTCTCCAACCTGGCAGCAAACGGTGGCTGTGCAGACGATCTCTTCAGGAAAACTATCGACTGTATCTCAGGTCAACAACAGCCCCGCTGAGGGCCAAAAAATCAGCTCCCCCTGGCCCTCACTTCCTAAGGGTCAACCCTCCCAGGCCACCTCTCCTGGAAGATCAGCTCTGACGCACCCACGACGGTCAGGAACCGGCTCTGGGACACATTTCCCAGGCTCCTGCCCACCGCCCTCTCTCTTCTTCCTCCTCCATCTCCCTCTTCACTCCCATCCGCCCTCCCCCCCTTTCGCTTCCCTTCTCTCCTTTCCTCTCCCTCCCTCATGTCCTTTCAGCCCTCACCTTCCTCACTGCACTTCCCTATGCAACTCAGCGGATGCATTCTCAGGTCAGTAGAGTTTTCTTTCACTCTGTTTTTATTGCAATGATCATTCTTAATGAACAGAAACCTGTTTCGGACCATGTGGATGCCACCTCCTGACCAACTGCTGCCCCGTGGCTCCGTGTCCACTCAGTGACCTCACGGCGCAGGTGCCCAACAGTATGGCTGTGACCAGGGGTAGCAACATGGGACATGAGAGAGGTATCCCAGCCAAGAGGCCCTGCAAAGCCTCCCCGGCAAACCGGAGCAAGGCCCAGGGCGGTAGGGAGAGCGCCGTGCTCACGATGTAGGCAGTTCAGCTTCCGCAAACTGTCCATCGACTGCAACTTACTTTGTTTCCATGGTTACAAAAGAACCATAAGCATTCTGAAATATGTTCTTGGTTTCATGTGTTGCGAAATCTAAGCAACATTATAAGAAAAATCACTGAATTCTGCCTGAGGCTCTAGGGGTGTTTTCCTCTCTGAAAGGAGCCCCTTCCAGGACTTGGGATTAAGTGACAGCCTTCAAAATCACGGTTATCCTGGTGGTAACAGGGAACTCCTCAGCCCGCCAGGAGCTGGGGCCCTCGACAGCCCCCATGGCTCCAGACGCCAGTGTTCTAAGGATCACACATGTGCAGATAGCAAAGCTTGCTGCACACACGCCAGGTGCTAACAAGCCCCAAACGTCTCACTCATACTTGCTAACCTGTACATCGCTTCTCTCAGCCTCCACGGCGTTTCACACTCTGCCTTTATATAGAGATGAACCATGCGTCCTGAGCGCTACAAAGATTCAACTCCTTCCGGGAAGAGGGGTGCATCTTTCCATCACGGGGTCCTCACTCCAGCTGGCACAGGATTTGCAGAGTGGGCGAGTCTAATGTTGATGACACTTTCTCAATATTCCCTTCACACCCCTCCAAAAACAAGAGTGCTGCCAGCTTCTTACCGACGTTGTAATGAGCAAAATATTTTTCTCTTATTTGTCACTTTTTAACGTAATACTAGTGAAGAATGTGACTCTGCATGTACACTGTAAGCACCCACACCGTGAACATTCTGCCCTCCTGTGCCTGTATTCACAGGTCACAAGGACAAAACTTCTCCACAGTAGCATATATATATATATATATATATATATTTATATTTATATTTATATATATTTTTAACATGACTTCCACTCATCTGAAAGTCACAGATGTAGCTTTTCCTTCATAAAAAGATCCAAATGATACACAAACCAGGTTTAATAAACACATTGGTCCAGGTGGGAAAATGACCCCTCAGTCTCCCTCCCCTCAAAGACCAGGGCAGCCAGGAAACTGCGCTCTCCAGTAAATGACAGCCGGCAGGATTCCCTAAATAAGCAGCCAGAAGATTCCCATCTCGCAGAGCACACCTTTCAAGACTCAAGATGCCCCCGCTCCCTGAATATCCGACGAAGAACAGGGCTACCCAACGGAGGACTGAGGCAGTAAACAAACATGTATTTGGCCGGGGGCGGCGGCTTATGCTTGTAATCCCAGAACTTTGGGAGAAGGAGGCAGGCAGATCACAAGGTCAGGCGATCGAGACCATCCTGGCTAACACGATGAAACCCCCGTCTCTACCAAAAATACAAAAAATTAGCCAGGCGTGCTGGCGGGCACCTGTAGTCCCACGTACTCGGGAGGCTGAGGCAGGAGAATGGCGTGAAGCCAGGAGGCGGAGTTTGCAGAGAGTAAGATCACACCACTGCACTCCAGCCTCGGCGACAGAGCAAGACTCCGTCTGAAAAAAATAAAATAAATAAAATTTTAAAAGTTTTCAGCAAATAGCATCATCGACCCACAAATGAGAGGTACCGTTTTCATTCTAGGAGGGAAACACTACAAAGCACGTATACTTTAGCCCTGTAAGTGAATTCTTCGGGCATTCCTGTGTCCGCTATCAAATGCAGCACATCACCTCAAAAGGCAAAGTTCTATAAGTCACATCCAAGGAAGGGAAAAATCATTCTAAGTTTTAGCCATCCAGTAAGAACCTGATCCAGAGAAGCCTACTTGTTCCAGACTCTAAGCGGCAATATATTGCTACAATGTAATGAAAACAAAGGGATAATTAAGAAGATTTCAATGCTAATAAAAGGCAAAAACATAATTAGATTTATTCTACTCTAGACAGAGCAGCCGGGCAGTTCACCCATACGTTATGAACGTTGCTGTTTTTCAGACAGGGTCCCAACTCTGTCAAGGCTTGACAGCAGGGGCGTGATCTCCACTCACTGCAAGGTCCGCCTCCCAGGCTCAAGCGATTCTCTTCAGCCTCTGGAGTAGCCGGGACTACAGGTGTGCAGCCATCATGCCCAGCTAATTTGTGTGTTTTCCGTAGAGATGGGATTTCACCAGGTTGCCCAGGCTGGTTCCCTGGGTCTCGAGTTCCGAGGCTCAAGCAATCCGCCCGCCTCGGCCTCCCAAAGCGCTGGGATTACAGGCGTGAGCCATCACGCCTGGCCCATTTTTTTTTCTTTCCTTTTTAAGCGATTAATGTGCTTCAGAGTCTTGTAGGCATTTAAAAAAAAAAAAAGAAAAGAACAAGCAAATTCTGTAAGGGAAAGAAACCATTAACATGTTTTACACACCTCAAAACTCAAAACAGAAATACTAAGAATAAAATGTATTTTATTCACAGAGGCATTCTTAAAGTTCTGTAAAAGTGACACCATGGACACCACCACATCACAGACGAGTGTGGCAGGACTGCTCAGATTCAGAACACAGTCTAAACAGTCCTCCTGCCACTTTCCTCAGTGGGAACACTTTATTCTGTCTTTTATTCAAATTAAGTATCTTGCAAGGGAGTTGAAGAAAACTGCAGAGCAGATTTTAAAACTTCAATGCTTTTCTCTATTTTCGTCACATTCTGATGCATTTTTACCTACTACACGGCCAATAAGTTTAAAGCTTTTTGCATCGATAAAGACAATGCTCCTTGTAGCAATAGGCTTTTTCTTTTCTATACAAAGATCTATAACTTAAGCTAGTAAACTGGGCATTTCACAAAGATTTTGCACAATTCCTAGCACAGATTTTAGCAATATAAAACCATTATCTTTCTGCAATTAAATAACCAAACATAGGAAACTGCACAGTTAAAATAACCATTCCATTATTTTATATAAACACAAATGATAAAGGAGAGTATGCTTTGGAAAACAGTGTTTCCATAAGCTAATGATGAAGCAGAAGACAGTTCCTCAGCCTCATATGACATTTGACAACCGAAGTACTCTGGCCCAAGCCCAGCCCGGTTAAATGGAGGGGAAGTAAACATGTGACCGACCGTGGTGGGGCACTGTGATAGCCACAGTCCAGGAAAGAACAGCTGACATGTTTCTTCTTCATGGGAAAACTGAAACATACTCGAGACACCTTAATTCTTTAAAACACAGTCTGCCCCAGTACTAACCTTAAGCTCCCATTGATAAAGATTGCGATAACCAGAGGTGTTTATCCAGGCCCTCGAAAATCACGGACATGGTACATACACAACATTTTCAAACACTCAATGCTGCCAGTATGTTAAATGCGCTGTGATACCGGAGGTCTTGTGCAGGACCAGAAGCATCGCAGCCTGGTTACCTTCCTGGTGTTCAATGCTTTGTATGTGCAAAGTCTGCTGTTACAATTTACTGGGCTTAATGTCATTCAGTTTGTCACAGAAGAGAGCTATGACATTTACTTAATTCCACACACAGATTCTCAAGTTCATCTTCCACCAATGACTGCCCTGTCCACAAGACAGCGGAGGGAAGACCCAGGAAAGGCCTGGGAGATGCCAGGTGCTCACAAACTGCTATCAGTCTGCTGGTTCTGGCTTAAAGGAAAACAGACATAGAAGAAACTAAAAGGACTCACTATATCTAATATCACAATGTTCTCAACTTTACCTTAGCCAAAAATAAAAGCGGAATAGCAAAACTACTCCAGGGCATGATTCCAGGGCTAATCTGAAACATGAAATATTTAGAAGACAAAGCTTATTGTGAGTGCAATTAATATACACACAAAACACTGGTTTCGCAAAACCCAGTCTTTGCGATTGCTTTTATAAAAAGTAAAATTCTCATGAGGATCACATACACTAACTGATTTTCAAATGAAGGGACTGGTAAACTTCAGGGCATATGATTTCTGCCACACACGAGGGGAGCAGTGAGAGAGAAGAGCTAGGATCAAGTGTGCTGAAGCTGTCCTAGGACTGAAATTCAGTTTCTGCCAAAACAAAAACACAGGAGGCTGTCAACTTCGATAGCAAGCTCTGCTTGAGAGCGTCAAGATGCTAAAATTGCAAAGGGGCTTCTCCCTGCTATAGGCACGCGTGATCCTTGCAAAAACATAGCTCAGCATCATCAAAAATCAGGAAAGAACACAAGCTTTCCAGACACGAAATCCAAGAGCAGAAGGGAGCAGAGTCCAAGCTTGCTCGGCAGAACTGTTCCCGGACAACAGCACAGAGGACGTCACAGGGAGGGCAGGGCAAGCAACAGCAGCTTCCGTGATGCCGCAAGCAGGGCCTGAGCCAGGAGAGCAGTCTCCTCCAACCTGAAAGGAGGCGCGAGGAGCCACAGAGAAGTCAATTCAGGGTCTTTTTCAGAAAGGGGCAACAATGAGAAAATCTGGTCTTACCCAACCAGCCCCATCCACGGTAACAGCTAAACTCGCACGTGCGTCTGTCACCTTCCCCACCCCCTCTTGCAGATGCTCTTCCTGCACCCGGGTGCCTGTCTCCGTGCTGCTCCTGAGGCCACACCTGTTGCCATCCAGTAGTGACCACGAATTCACCTTTGTCCGGGCGAAGCAAACGCAGAGTTCACACACTCTTGTACAGGTTTGCTGGCCGAGAATCTAACCGAGCTGTCCAATTCCAGATGTGCTGGTACCAAGGAGAACGCTCGATGTCCGGCATTTATAAACGGTACAGTGGGTTCTCCTGGGAATCCCAGGCAGCCGAACGAGGGAGGGAGCTGTTGCCCTGTTGCCCCGAGCCAAAGCAGCGCTGCGAGGCAAACACCACAGGCCACATCACACTCGAGCACCGACTCTTGACAGTTGCTCGTTTGTGTGTTCAGAGTTCAGGGTACAGGCGACAGACAGGCCTGATCTCAGCCATGGGACAGCAGTGATTGCCCACAAGTCCCGTATCTAAGCCCCGACTTGCCCATCGGCCTTCCTTCAGGAACAATGCCCACCTCACAGTGCTGCCATGAACGCTAAGTCAGCACGTATATACACAACCAGATTCATTGCAATTGTGCTTTCTACCCCAAGTTAATACAACCAGGTGCTATCATCGAGACTGAATAACCAATATTAGAACAGAAGGTCAGGCCAGCGATGGTGGCTCAGACCTGTAATCCCAGCACTTTGGGAAGCTGAGGTGGGTGGATCACTTGAGGTCAGGAGTTGCAGACCAGCTTGGCCAACATGGCAAAACCCCATCTCTACTAAAAATAATTTATCCAGACATGGTGGCACACACCCTGTAACCCCAGCTACTAGGGAGGCTGAGGCATAAGAATCGCTTGAACCTGTGACGTAGAGGTTGCAGTGAATGGAGATTGTACTCCTGGGCTCCACCCTTCCAGCCTGGGTGACAGAGCAAGATTCTAATAAAACAATAAAAGGTCAAGATGAGAACTGATTGCCAAGGTCCACAGTCCATATACTTAAAACATAAAATTCATTAGCTAGTACTTGATCAAGTTGCTGCTTTCTTCATTACAATCTTGTATATCCTTCTAACACGGCTCAAAATGTTTACATTTGAACACACCTCGAGTATAACAAAAAATAAAGTGCCTGTATTTCACAAACGAGCAATTTCCAGTAAGGCTGCATCCTGCTCTAGTTAATCCTTTGACAATGTAAAACTGAGCCATCCTGACATAGCACTGACACATGGTGCAAGAAGAATGACCTCCAATTAAATCGCTAGATTTAGAGAACACGTAAATATAGTTTATCACTAATTCACTAGCCATTAGCAAGATTTTAAAGGAAGAAAAATTATCAGGACTGTAACTAGGAATAAAGGCAAAAATAAACATGAAGAAATTAGTCACGTTTAAATCAATACCCTTTCTGTGAGGCCGTAACAAAGTATACACAGCAGGGGCACAAACTGTCATGCTAAACTGTCACCAAGCTCTCTATGAAGGTAGTAAGAGCGTCCCAAGTCGCAGAGCCTCGTCTTCCTATTTAAACCCTAAACAGCCAACACCACTCAGCATGCAGTGAGAGCTCTGAAAGCTCAGAGGAATGCATGATGGGATGAAGGGCCCTAGCCCTGCCATCACCCTGCTGCTTATTAAAAATATAAAACAAACCCCTGCCTTCAAGGTGCCCAGATCTAACTAGTACAAGGTTTTGCTTTTAACAAGTTAACTACGAATGATGAAGACTCTCAACAGCTGTGCGAAATGTAAGGCAACCTCATAAGAGGAACTTGGCTGAGACTAAACCCAGAGATAGTTTTTTTAACCACAGAAGAGGAAAGAACTGAAGAACCTTACAGAAAGTTGACAGCAATTTCTATTTCTCTATGGTACAACCTGGAATTTACCTTTGAGACAGACTGCCCTTCTGTTCTGAAAAATCAGATTATTCTTGCAATCCTCCATCAGGACTGAAATTCCCAAAGGCATGGAAAACCAAGTACTAATTTTAACCCCCCCCCCAAAAAAAAAAAAACTACCTATGATCTTAGATGTGAGATTTAGTATTCTCAAATTCCAAATTTGGAAATATTTTGCACAAAGTCCTTATTTTCCCTGTTTACTTGAAAGCTCTCTATTCTTTTGTCCTAAACATCTTCCTTCTCATCCTTCCAAACAATATCTGAAGATGAACTTACATATCGTTTTCAATGTTACAAAGAAGATACTACATTTGTCATGAACTGTTTATATTCACAGCTCTAGGAGGGATTTTGCTACATCGTGAGGAATAACACGAGGCAGTTAATACGCCACGAATAAAGAACAGTAGAAAGTGGACACATTTCCTGATGAGTGCCGATTTCTCATTGAGCTGCTGACAAAGTTATAATACAGAAAGCTAGACAGCTGCTCTGTTAGTTCTACCTCACTTAAGTGACCGAGTCATTGTTGTTTCGGTTCCCTCTCTCGTCTGGGGATGAGGCACACCTCACAGAGCTGTTTATGATTTCAGGAACACACACATCAATGAAGTGACTGTTCCTAAATCGTTGCAAAGGGTAGAGTAACCTGCCAAATTTCAACTAGGTTGTAACAAACAACTGTTTTCATCCTACACGCTCCGGTGCCAGCGAGATGGTGCGTTCTTGGATCCCTGCGGGAGCCCTATTCCTGGTGCCATAGAGCGCACACACACATTTACATCCACATAATGTACGTATATGGCACACTGTAACACGTGTACCTGCATAGAGCGTACACACATCCGAATACGTGGAGTGTACATGAGTGCACTACGTGCGTACAGAGTGCACACACATCCAGATCCATGTAGGGTACATGCATAGAGTGTACACACATCCAAATATATATAGTGTACAAACAAGTTCACTACGAGTGTACAAGCATAGAGCATACACACATCCATATAGCAAATGTACATAGGTATGCTAACATGTATGTACATGCAGAGCATGCACACACGTCTATATGCATACAGTGTACACAGGTATACTATAACCTGTATGTACATGTATATGGCATACACATGCACATCCGTATGTACACAGGTATGCTATTTGCTATATGTATACACATGCATATAACATACATTCTTATCCAATGTACGTAGGTGCACTACAACATGCATACACATGTGCAGGGTACACATATGCACATGTATACAATGTACATCAGTACACTAACGTATAAAACGTATACACATATGCAATAGTGTACGTACATATGCAGCATGTATACGTATTATTGTGTACATATCCAGAAGTTTATTCAGTGTGCATAGTGTACATGCATGCTTGTGTGCACATATGTATATATACATCTGCAGAAATAATGTGCACATACCCACATGGTGCACGTACACAGGTATGTATGTGGCATTAAATACATGCATGTATGTACACATGTAGAACAGATAGGTGTCCAACTAGTGTGCATATAATCATCCCCGTAGATACACACATATACACATGTACATGCATGCCTACAGCATGCACGTGTGTAGGACACAAATGTAGTGTACATACCTATACACTGTAAATACATGCAGTGGAAATACACGTAGTATGCGTACACCACATACACACATGTACATTTATACAGTACGCATACACCGAGACCCAGAACGGGTCATGAGTATTAACATGGCGCAAACGCTTCCAGTTCTACCTCAGTGAATTTTTTTCAAACTATAATAGAACTCATATAAAAAGGGTTTTAAGGAAATCAATACAGCTAGTGACAAAAACAGTGGGAAGGGCACAACCACTTTCCCTCAGAGTTCTGGGCCTGACCGTGGAAGTTCAGAGGTTTCCTAATGCAGTACACATCAGAACTGACTCACAATGAAGCACTCCTTAAAAATTAAAAATGTGTCCTCATGTTTTGGCCTTTGAGACAAAGCCTCTTAGTTAATCGAGTTCTGACTGAATTTGACTCACAGTACTCTGGCAGATTCTTCATTTTCTGGTGAGACAGACGAATGTCCCAGGGTGAGGGCAATGCCAGCCGTTTCAGGGTCAGCTTTTCGAGGAGCGATGTCTGGCAGAACACAATCCAACACCATAGTAGGATCCCCCACCCAGCCACTTAGACGCTTTCTGGTACTTACTCTGTCTGCTTGTTTCCCTTTCTTGAATTCAGCTGGGGGGAGAAAAAAAACCAAAAAAATCAAAACCAAAAACAAACAGCCCATGTGTTTGTGTGTCTGAAAAGTGAATACATCCACATCCAACTTTCTAAATGATACACGGCAGGTGTTGATGGTCACCACAGTGGCCAACCAGTTGACAAAATACAAAGTCATCTGCAAACATGAACGAGTTTCTAGGAATACAAAAGTCAAGGGAATTTACTTCACATATTAAAGCTCTCAAGGGTGCTCATCAAAAATATATTTAGAGGTTTTCCTTTCAAGTTATTTTTGAAGATTTTTAAGTTGCAATACTTAAAAGCCTCTGGGAAAAGAAAGGATACAGGTATCTGGAAGATTTATACTAAATGATTTTCATGTCTTTTTGATAAAGTTAAATAAGGTCAGCCTTGAAGTAATGGCTTCCACTACTCTGAGGCTGTGGATGGAATCCACACCACCACCAGACAATTGAATAAACAGCAAGGCTGCACACACAGGACACAGGCAGTGAGCCAGCCTGACTAGTTGTCAGCTTCTGGGTCAGTTCTACCCAGTTCTGGCCAGGCCCCACTGGAGATGAAAACCTGCCCTTTAGAAGCCTTCAAACCCCACCTTTCAAAATCTAATCCTCTTCAACTGAGGCCCAAGTCCAAAAATCTACTGACATCTTAGCCCGCGTTAGGCCAGCTGTCCCCCAGCCTTTTTGGCACCAGGGATGGGTTTCATGGAAGACAATTTTTCTGGGGGGTGGTTTTGAATTGCAACTGTTCCACCTCAGGTCAGGCAGCGGATCCTCATAAGGAGCACCTCCGAGATCTCTCACAAGCAGTTTACGATAGGGTCCCAGCGCCTAGCAGAACACACAGCTAATGATAGGGTCACAACACCTAGGAGAACATGCGGCTTATGATAGGGCTCCAGCACCTAGGAGAACAGGCGGCTTAGGAGAGGGTCCCAGCACCTAGGAGAACAGGTATTAAATGAGTTGGCAAAGCCAAAATCCACCGGATCTACCACTCCAAAGCAAACATACACCACTGCCCAATATTGATGTGAGCCAAAAACAGGGAAGTCCTGAGGGCCCACACTGACCACAGCCAGACGCCACTTCTGCAAGAAGCAAGCACGCACCTAGAGATCACCAGTGATGACCCAGGAGAGCAGCTTTGAGCAGAGACAAAGGTGAAGGAGAGGCACATGGGCCAGGGTGCTGGGTGTGCCCGTCTTTGTGACCTCACTGAGATTGCTTACCTCTGGCCCTTGGTGTCCCTTCCTGTGGAGGTAGCAGCCCCCAAATCCCTGCCTCCCTTCAGCACTGACTGAGGCGGCCCTGAAGTCTCCCCAGGACTGAGACTGTTTCTAAATCCTGTTAACTGCACACCCACATGAAAAACAAAAAACAAAATATCAAGTATGCAGACAGGAAAATAAAAATACGTGAATCCTCCCTTATTCAACAGGCATTTAAAAAGTAACAGGAAAATTGTGATAGTCTTTAAACAACCACCAGCTATCACGTCCTCTTGAAATGTTTTAGCTAATCAGGAACATCTTTACCAAGCACTTGTGTGTTCAGGAAATCAGTTGACAGGTCCCAAATAACCTCGGAGCCTGCGACCTGACCCCCAACTCACGCACATCACCTCTCCAGAGGAACGTGTCCTGGACACCTTTCAAATGGTGAGGAACAGGAACAAGGGTAGCTTTCCCTCAACACCACAAAACAAGCTCGACCCCGAGGAGCCCGGAGAACAGCGACGTTTGTTTAGATGCTTTCCCACTGTCCTTGTCAGAGCAAACATTCCCATCCCACACCGCCCAGTGTTTAACTCTCCCTGGGATACCAGCAGCCGTCAACCCTCAACAAGCTGGAAACAGAGGCCAAGCTGATAGGAGGCCTCTCTCCATTCCTTACTGAATTCGCTCAGGACACGGATGTTCCCAAACACATATGGCCCCGAGTATTCCACACCTGGGGAACATTCAAACAGCAGACTCTGCAAAGACGTTCCCCTCAAGAGAAACTCAGTTTCTAACTTCCCTTAGGGAAAAACAGGAGACCCAGAACTTTCCAGAAAATCAAGTGTGAGAGGAAGCCACTCACCTCTGGCACTTCCTAAACCTGCCTTCCCGCGGGTGCTCAGGGATGTCCCCGCGACAGCCCCGTCCACCCAGGACGGCAGCAGGTCTCAGGCAGCCAGCACCTGGGCAGCTGGCGAAGCAACCCCAGGGTGAAAACGCCATCCCAGGCACCACTTCCCGGAGCCCCTCAGCAAGAAAAACAGAGGTGGGACAGAACCGAGGGCTGACTCGAGGCTGGGGAGCCACAGACCCGCACAGCTCAATCATCGGACATGCTCTTCTGTGGACAGAGCCCAGGGAGAGGCCAGCACAGAGACCCTCGTGCCGGCTCCACGGGCCAGCGTCCTCCAGGGCTGCAAGTTTGTGATCACAGCTTCAGAATTTGGTTCCAGAATCTTCCGGAATCAAACACGCACCAAACTGTAAAGCTGCCAGGACAGCAGGGCCCAGGAGCAGGCTCAGGGGAGGACCACTTAGAAACCCCACACACAGCATACACGTGTGCATGCTTACTCCACACATGCCACCGCTTCACCCAATAGTATACACGCAAACGCATGTATGTACTCCATACACACCCTCAAATACACTCACCAAATATGATGCGTGTACACACTCCACACACACCCTCAAATACATACGACACACATGAACATGCTCACTCCACCCACACCTGCTAAATACACTCAACCACACACGCACAAACGTGACACACGTGCACACTCATTCCGGACGTCACACCCCTCACCAAGTACACAGGTGCACACACCTCCAAGTTCAGAACCTGTAGACTCCACAAGCTTTGGTTTCCCCCACTGTTTCTCTCATCACATGAGATCCACACACAGGTGTCATTTACTGACATCTAACACGCGGGGAGGCCCTTAGACAGAACTGCAGTCACAAGTCGGCTTCATTCAGGCATTCATCACCAGCCTCCTGAAGCCACCTCCTGTCCCCAGGGGGAGCGGGGGCCGAGACCGGAGACGTCACTGGGCTTACAGATCCCCAGGCTGGCAACCCAGCGAAATGAGGAGGGCTGGGCCACGGCCCTGGAGGGAGACGGGTACTGGCTCAAGTATGCGGAACATGAGTCCTCATTTCCAGACAGTGTCACCTACGACAGCGTCAGGTGAAAGCCAGTGGTTTGGCATTCCTGGGATAGACAGTTCTGGAAATACAAGGGAAGCTTTTTACTCCTCCCCTCTGAACACATGAGGTCCATGGTCCCCTCACATCTAACACTGGGAATCCGAATCGGTGACTCCTTGTCCACCTGAGGACCACCCAAGAGGATCCACACACCTGCTACAACAGCAGCACCGCACCTGGTCTGCAGGGGAGCAAAGCAAATCCCACCTTTATGACTAAAACTGGATTACCCTGACACTGGCAGCCTGCAGTGTGTGTATCGTCAAGCCCCCACGTCTGTGCCACCTGCAAGAGGAACACAAGCCCTTAGTCCCAGGTTCTCAGGACGGCCTGTGAGGTAGATGCTGGCACCTTCCCATCTCCCAGGGGAGAGGAGAGAAGGCCACGGTCAGGGCTTGCATATCAGGAGGGTCGGGATTCAAACCCCATCTGCCTCACAAAGCAGCCCTTACCATTCAAGTGACTTCTATCATCAGCCTTAAAATGTACCACAGTTACCAGCAATTCTGAGTGCTGTTCCTTGGGACATCATAAGCAAACATTTTGTTAGAAAGGTTTTGCCAAATCTGCTTTCAAAATCCTATGCTATGAAATGACTAATGAAAATTTGAGCTATGAAATAAAGCACATAGTTAAATGAATCCCAAAATGACTATCGCGAAGGAAGTTTTAACTTGAAGTGAAAAATATCCTCCAAATGACACCAGCCAGAATTATCTTCAATCATTACTGATCCCATATGCTTCAGGAATTATACAGCATCATCTCAGATATGAACTTAAAACCATTAGCTGAATGCACATTTCAGCACAACCAAAGTTCTGCTATAATAAGCAGCACAGGCGTCTCTGGAGAGGATTTTAATTGGGACTACAAACGATGTGCACGATCGTGGTAAGAGGTTTCATGCTGGCTGTTCTCCAAGGTGCGACACAGAGAGACACCACTAACCTCAAAGACACCTGCTGCTTTGTAATGAGATGAGAGACGATGTGGACGGACTACTGTAAATATTCGAAAAGGAGAAACAATGCAAGGAAAGAATCGTATCAGTTACCCTTTACATTCTTAGAAAAAAACGATTTTTCTTTTGGGATGATTTTAAAAGAAAATGACATTTCTGGATTTTTTTTAACTTTTCTTTCTGAGACAGGGTCTTGGCTCTGTCGCCAAGATTGGAGTACAGTGGAGCAATAGCAGCTCACTGTAGCCTTAAGTGATCTTCCCACCTCAGCCTCCAGAGTACCAGGGACCACAGGCACGCACCACCACACTCAGCTAACTTCTGTTATACAGATGGGGTCTTGCTATGATGTCCAGGCTGGTCTTCAACCCCTTGGCCTCAAGTGATCCTCCTGTCTTGACCTCACAAAGATTTAGCCTAAGCGACCATGTCTTATCGGAAAACAGACATTAGAGCAAATGCATTTCTGTAAGATTTTCTACCTCTTTTCACTGGAGAAAAAGGTAACTTGCCTCCAAGGGTCGGAGACAAAGACGTTACTGCAGACAAGAGCGCTGTGCATCCCGGGAACCGCTACACCACGAGGCACGGCCGTGCACACTGGACGCAGGAGTAACAAACGAGGCTAGCACAGGCCGATGCTGGCCCTCTCCAGAAGCAGGCCTATCCTTCCTCCTCTCCTCAGCCCCCTCTCCCTTCAGGCCTCAGTGGCTGCTGACAGCGGAGAGGCCACAACTAGAGGAGGCTCTCAACTCCACCAGGGACAGGAGTCCCGGACGCTGGGGACTCAACTGCTGTCCTCCGCGCATCCACCTCCTTCTGGTCCAGCCTTCTCAGGAGCCAGGCGTGGCCACTTTGACCCTCTTTTCCCTTCTGTGGCTCCTACAAAAAACCAGTTCAGAGAGCCCAGGCTGCCTTGCACTCCAGGGATACCTGGCACAGGCCCCCTCCATGTCCTTATCCAAGCTCCTGGGGCCAGAAGGGTCTTGCAATATTTCACTTTCCAGTTGACCATCCCCAGCCTGAAATCCAAAGTGCTCTAAAGAGCATTTCCTTCGAGTGTCATGAGGAAGCTCAGAATGTTTCAGGTTTTGGAGCATTTTGGAGTAGGGACTCTCAGCCTTAATTTGAACCTCTTCAAGGAAGCCACACACTGAAGCCCCCGATGTCCACCCTACACAATCCCAGCACACCATCTGAAGTCCTCAACAACAGATTTTCTTTCTTCAAAAATAACCACAAGTCACAAACTCACACGCAATCACAGAAGGGGGTTGTGGACACCCACACAGATGATGAAATTTAACTGTCACATTTTTACCTACGTAATTTAAAGTCATTCCTCAAAACACACCTGTTTTACTGAGTTGCATTTTAAGGTGAACACACACAAATCATTTCAGGGAAACAAACGTCACTTTGGGCTGCGTGTGGTTTCTTGACTCCCGTGAATAACTCAGCGTTCACCCTCACTTCTGGATAAGGGAGACGATGCAAAGAAAACTGTTAAAACAAAGACATGAAAACAAGTTTAAGAAGGGTTTGAAAGGTTCCTCCTGTCCTCCTGGAGGGGAGACGAGGATGCCTGGAAAGCTCACGGGGGACAGGAGCACAGCCTCCTCGGTGTGTCATGGACGCTGCCTCACCAAGGGGAGAGGATGATGCCTGGAAGGCTCACAGGGGTGGGAGCACAGCCTCCTCAGTGCTTTCTACAGTCAGCAGCTTCAGAAATTCCTGCAGAAGCAGAACACATCATGAGAACTGAGACTGGAACACCCCAAAGAAAGGGATGAGGGGTCAAAAAAAGCATTCGATCATTACCAAGGAGCGCGGGCATGAAGCCGCTTCAAAGACCGTGTGAGAAGTCACTCATAGGCGTTTCAGAAAATAAGGGTAGTGCGAGATTGCTCGATCAGCTCAAACAGGCTGCCGTCCCTCAGGCCATGAAGTCCCTGAGATGAGCCTGTCACTGAGCAGAAGTCACTCGCATCTCTGCCAGAGAAAGTACTACAAGCTGACACATAACCTCATGAAACCTGGGCTTCAGCCGGTCGGCAACAGTGAGTCTGACATGGTACATCCCTCCAGATGGTTAAAGACCCCAGGGGTTCATCGGACAACCTCGAAGGGCTGTGTCTGTCCAGCTCCTTTTCCAAGTTCTGGATGATTTTTCCTAATGCACTATAAGCAGCATGTTCCAATAGAGATGTAATTAACTGGATGGGTGTCCTCTTAATTTTGAAATTAGAAACACACTTGGCCAGGCACGGTGGCTCATGCCTGTGATCTCAGTACTTTGGGTGGCTGAGACAGCTGGACTGCTTAAGTCCAGGAGTTCAAGTCCAGCCTGGGCAACATTGCAAAACTCCATCTCTACAAAAAATACAAAACTAAGTCAGGCATGGGGACACATGGAACATGTGCCTGTGGGTCCTGGCTACTCAGGAGACTGAGGCAGGAAGATCACTTGAGCCTGGGAGGTTGAGGCTGTAGTAAGCTGTGCTCACACCACTGCCTGGGCAACAAAAAGGTTTTTTTGCCTGTCTCAAAAAAACCAAAGAGAAAAAGAATTATATACCTGACTAGGCCAAAATAAAAGAGGCCTTCGCTGCCTACATAAAGGGCTTTCAGAATTCACTTCCATCCTTAGGAAAGGCGGCCAACACCAGGCTGTCTCCCTTAAGATGCCCTGTCTCATATGGGAAAAAAAATCAAGAGAAATCAAATAAAGGCCATAAAATACATCAGTTTCAACACTAAAATTTGATAGTATGCTTTAAATTGAAGATGAGTTAAGTCACATTTCCAAACCTCTGAAAGCACGGTTACTGGGAGGGAATGGTTTGCAACACACAAACGCAGCTCTGTAAAAGTGCCCAGGCTGGATGAAGGCTCAAACGTCAGTGCAAGGAGAAAGTCTGAACAAACTCTCTCCTGCCCTGCTGCTGTCCTCTTCCAAAACACACTGTTTATCTGTCAGTTTAGAACAAGGCCTAGGGAGGTGGGAGGCAGGCCTGGGAGGGTCACCTAGCATCCAAGCTCCTCACCCACACAACTGCACGAGGCTGAGCTGAGCAGCACACACAAACACAACTAATTCTCCCCAAAAAGAAGACGGAAGGCAGCACACTGCCACGCCAGGCACCCTGCAGATGAGAAGACTGAGGGGAGCCAGAGGTACCTTTAATCTTGCTTGCATGGTGGAGGGAGAGGAATAATGCCACTCACTTGAGTGTTGCACAATTCTTTCTAGCACTGAGTGGCAGAAAACAAAAATTATAGATGCTTCCTCAGATAAATGTTTCTGAAGAACTGAACATAAATTACGTTCAGGAAATAGCATTATGAATGCCTTAAGTGCTTCTGTTTTCAATAATCCCAGAGTAATTCTATAAACCCGGGAATCAGTCTCACCCAACTCCAGGATCACGGCCCAGGTGACGTGGGCACACATATCCTGAAGCTCCAATACTCAACTAAAGTGGGGCGAGTGAAAATGATCCTGGGTATAATTTACACGGACACAGGAAGGTGGCTGAGCCCCAAACCCCTAAACCAGGAAGACCAGTGTCCTTCAGGGGCCTCACCTCTGTCCTTTCGCAGCCTCTGGGAACCACCACTCTGCTCTCTACTGACACAAACGCCCCTCCCAAGGTACAACACCAGGAAGATCATCATTCAAAACTGAGGAACGTGGCAGAACAAAGCTGTCAGGAGATTTTAATCACCAACACCACTTGTTACATGACCCAAAGATGATTAAAATCTCAGGCCCTTCAAGACTGAATGCTATCTATACTTAAATGCATTTCATCACCATATTGGGGGGTTATTCCTTTGTTTTGCTGCAAATATATCCAACTGCTGTAAAAGGAAAAGGCAATTTGTTAACGAAGCTTCTTGGAGTGTCTCAACAGGCCTCGAGGTAGGATAAAAGGCAGGACTTCCTGGCAGAAACGCTCAGCTCTGAGGTCAGGTGGAGTTCTTGAGCACCAACCAAGGCAAAATAAGGTCGAAGACCACACCACACTTTCCTCAATCACATCTTCATTCCACCTTTCCTTCTATTTCTCACGACTTCACTGGGAGAAATTGTGCTAAAAGAAAATGGAAACACAGACATACATAGGAGACCCTACAGATGCTGAGAATGGGTGCAGCCATCACAGTCCGAATGTCCTTTCAGGGCCATCTGCCCTGGCTGGGATCCAAGTATCCGAGGGCAGGATTGTATGTCAGACCCGTGAAGCCAAGATTACAGCCACTGAACGGCAGTTTTCCATCCCACGGAAACCGGCCTTGCTAGGGGCTTCCTCGGGGACCACCGACCTCAAGCCACCACCCGTCAACTACTTCAACTAACCTACATCATGGCAGAGGCCTCCCTAGGCAGACCAGCCCTGCCCAAGTCCTGCTTCATGGCAAACCCTCCAGACAAACGTCCTTGGTCTCTTCCGGGAGGCTGTGCTCGGAAGGTGCCCTCATTTACTTCTGTGGCTCTGAGACATTTAACTAGAGCCCAACACATTTCTTCCTGTTCACATAGTATTGAGTTAATAGATTTTTATGAGTAAACTTTCACTGGGAAAAATACCATTTCCGGAGCCCCAGTGACCACAATGAAAATGTTTTTACCTTCCCTTACGTGACATCGGCAACGCCAGGTCCAGGAAACGTTCTGGATCTCAGATAATGGCAAATCCACTCATAGTAAGTCTTGGTCTTGTTTCACAAGCTATCAAATGCTGCCCAGAAGCAGGAAAAACCCCACAACGTGGCAGGGAGGGGCGACCAGCGTGAGTTCTAAGGCCAGACCACCCGGATCTGCTGACAGCGTGGTGAGGGGCAAACAGTGCAGGGTCTAAGGCCAGACCGCCCGAGTCCCGCTGACAGTGCGGCTTCAGGAGTTTCCTAAACCCTCTGCTCTCCAAGTTTCATGTCAGAAAAATGCAGTGATAACCGTGTCCACCTCGTTTAAATATGTATATATATACACACACACATATATATACTCCAAACCTACAGCCCTATAAAGGTCATTAATCCTAGTTATCCTCAAGGCATTGAGCGATCAATAATGAGCCATCCCCCTGGCTGCTGACCTGCCACAGCCCCACCCTCCGGAAACCCCGCATCCACACCAGCCACACAGGATGAGGCCAGGGAAGGAGCAGGACTGTGTCTTGGGAACTTAAACTCTGGAAGCTGAGTTAAATCAGTGCCGCTCAAATCTTGTCACCAACTATCTTGTTAAATTGGGAGATTCCATCTCTGGGGATCTTGAAGGAACCTGAGGTTCTACATTGAGTGAGATGAGCACTCGTGCTGCAATGAGACGGCAGGGAAAGCAACCGAATCTGGGGTCGCAGCTGCCTGAGGCTTGGGTCCCACCGGGAAAGTGGCACCAGGGCCCTCAGGACAGTGGCGGAGGTCCCAGGAGGCAAGTCCTGGTGCAGAGACTCATGGACCCAAAGATTGCTCCAGGGCCAGGAGGGGCTGCTGCGCTGACAGCCACGAGGCAGGCAGCCTTCGAGCTCCTCCAGCTGCCATCCTGCAGGCAGGGAGGACAGTGCCCAGACCACCCTGGGGCTCCCCCCAGCCTGCCAGGCTGGTACTCTTACTCCAGCCACTGACAAGAGTCCCCATGTTGCAAGCTAGGTTGAAACAGTGCCTCAGGCCTCGGGGCACATGCACCCCCCTGCAGGGCTGGGATGGCTATTCCCACACATCCCCAACTCACAGCAAAACTTAAAAATGAAAGTTGGAAGATACAGCCAGGAAACCAATGCTCAAGAAGCAACTCCAGGGTGACTCTTCCAAGAGCTATTGCTATTGAACATCTTTAAAAACATTTCCAGGGTGACTTCCTAGAGCAATTGCTGTTGAAAATCTTTAAAATTCTTCATTTCAAAATTAGCTTTTATTACACTGTCTTCCCTATTCTACCAAGACTCTAGAAAACAAAACCATTACAATTTCCAATTCTATCTTATGGCAAGTTAGAAATACACGTTTCCTCAAAGGATTCTACATGTTTCCTTGGCAATATCCTTTCCACGCCCCGTACTACTGCCCACAACAGAGAAGGCTTTTCCAACTCAACCCAACCCAACCCAACCCAACCCAACCCAACCCAACCCAACCCAAGGGCCCTGAGATAGGCCCCTAACGAATCGTCTACAAACTCTTGAGACAGGCTTGCCCTGACAAATCATCTGCAAACTCCATCTTCCATTAAAAACAGTACCGAAAATGAGCATATTACCACTTTTTAAAAATTACTGTAAAGTGGACAGTGTTCAGTTCTGTGAATTTCGGCACAAATATTCCCATAATCATCATCACACAAGCAGAACAGTCCAACAGCCCCAAACCCACTCACGGGGCCTCATAAGCATACCCTCCCATTCTCAGCAACCACCCTCTCCGTGTCCTCCCATGACTCGGGTCTATCTTTTGCGAGCGTTGTGGCAAAACACTCGCAAAATCACAATTTCCTGGGCATCGTGCTTGGAGGTGCACCCAGGGTGTCCTGTGATCAACAGCCAGGCCTCGGGGCTGCTGGGTATTTATTATTCCACATATGGCTGTGGCACATTGTAACCTGTTTTGGACAACTATAGACAGCGCTATTAACATCTGGGCACAGTTTTTCTTAAACATCAGATTCTGTTTCTCTAGGGTAAATACCCAGGATTGGGGTCACTGGGACCCACGTTTGTGTGAGTTCAGTTTTGTAAGAAACCGCCAAGCTGTCTGCACCGTGCTGAACCCCAGCATCGCACAGGAGTCCCGACTGCCGGTCCTCACCAGCACCTGGGGCTGTCGGAAGACCTTAGTCAGGCGCTCCAGCAGGGGTGTGAACAAATTCACTGCGGCTTCGGTGCACATCTGGGTGCAACCAGTCACGCTGAAGGTCATTTCAGATGCTTTCGGGCCATCCTCCCGTCCTTCTCAGCGAAGCATCTGTTCAGGTCTCTTCCGCTTTTAAGTCAGGTGGTTTGTTCTCTGTCATGAGCCGTGGGAGTCCTGTGCATTCTGGATACGAGTCCTTTGCCGGCTGCATGGTTCGTAGACATCTTCTCCCCATCTATCGAAAATGTGTCTCTTCAATTCCCTAGGGGTGTCTTTTATATTAGAAGTTTAATTTTGATGAGTCTTACCTACTTGTTTTCTTCCTTGATTATGGATCATGGTATGGCTAAGAGCTCTCACCCTAGGTCTCCACAATTTCCCTTTGTTCTGCAGGTTTTGTAGTTTGGTATTTTACATTCAGGGCTATGATCCACCTTAATTTTCATACAGAAATTTCTCCCTGTTTTCACTCTTTTGCATATGGCTGTCCCATAATTCCAGCACCATTTGTTGAAAAGACTCAAATTCCACTGAACTGCTTTTGCATCTTTGGATCTGTTCTAGACTCCACTCTGTCAGCTGACCCGTGTGTGTGCATCCTCAGCATAATTTATGACTTTAGTGGCTGTCTCTGTGAAAAAAAGTAACTCTGTCTGGAAGCAAAAACTACATTAGAAGTGCTCTAAATAAGATTCTTCCTGTTGTCAGGAGAGCAAAGCCACTGCCCTAAGCAGAGGTGAGGCCTCAACAGCTCCCAGGCACAACCTTAACACACAATGGGGAAGGGAATTCATTTCAAGGGCCACAACATGAGACCAGCATAGCCATGAAAACTGCAATAATTTCACAACAGAATGAAATTCATAAAGAATTGCTCAGAAGCGTGTGATAAGTTACATAAATCACTGTTCCTTAAATTCTGACGGTTGACTAGAACAGAAATAGCTTCACGGTACAGTTCAAACAGGAGAAAGGTAGGTAGGGGTGGTTTCCACACCACACAGGGCCTGCAGGAAAGGGACACTCTTCCTCTAAACGGGAGATCCCGGGAGTGATGTGATAAGCCATGGTGAGAGTCACAGAACTGTGCAAGCCGGAGTCGCGGCCTTTGCCCCACCACGGAACCTGTGTCCATGAACGACGAGGCTCAAATGTCAGGCCGGGGCAACCGAGGCAGTTATCAGGGGACAAGAAAACGAGCGCACGGTGGAGGCAAAGGTCTGAAATCGCGCGGCAACTTCGAGTCAAGTGGGACAAACTGACTCAAAATACAGGTTCCAAAAACCACCACAGAGAGCTGCTCCTCGGCTCTGGAAAGGCTAAGTGACTAATGCCCACACTGAGCATCTGCTCCCAGAGACGACCCTGGTGACCTAAGGCCCAGCTGCTCCGAACCCGCGCAGAACCTCAGTGAGGAACTTTGTTGGTATCTTACAGCACATTGACATGTTCCCTTAAAATCTGGTATTTCATCCACAATGCAGGCGCCAGCTTTGACTCATACACATTCCGATTAAACAAGATAATTTACACCCTGACCGTGCCAGGTAAGAGGTTTACTACAATCTTTAAACAGAGCCAGAGGCTACAGTCTGCTCCTCCACAACACCATGTCTCTACAAGTTCGATGGGTTTTTACTTTCCATGTCTTCACTTGCCTAGTGCTAGAAAGCAGATAAAAACAGAAGGAACCCAGAAACACTATTGAATGAGACTCAAATATCTTGCAGTCATCATCGAGATGAGATGTTTATTAAACAGAAATGTTCTCCCCTGTAGAAAGCAGCACACATCAACACGCACCGATAACTGTCGCCAGCATTCCAGATCATCTTCCCTTCCATGGCCACAGTGCAGGGCAATGGACCACGCACACCTGCAGGCCCACGGAAAGCGGGGTGACACGGCCGATTCTTGTAGCGAGCAGGCCAGGGTGCACTCAAAGAGCATCTCTTTCCAGAGGTCTGCCATGGAAAGTTACACATTTATTCCATGAGTTAATGGCACTGCACCGAACATTTCTGTAAGAGTCTCTAAGCAAGTATTTCCTTCTGCCTACAATGGCCCGACACAAACTGAAAAGGCTCTTGGAGCTGCCAAAGACTTCAATATCCCCTTAACTATTGTCATGCACATCCATGTGAAGAGACCACCAAACAGGGTTTGTGAGCGCAACATGGCTGTTTATTTAACCTGGGTGCAGGCGGGCTGAGTCCAAAGAGTCAGCGAAGGGAGCTAAGTGTGGGGCCGTTTTATAGGATTTGGTTAGGTAAAGGAATATTACAGTCAAATGGGGGTTGTTCTCTGGCGGGCAGGAGTGGGGGTCACAAGGTGCTCAGTGGGGGAGCTTTTTGAGCCAGGATGAGCCTGGAAAAAGAATTTCACACACACACACAAAAATCATCGCTTAAGGCAAGGACTGGCCATTTTCACTTATTTCTGGTAGAATGTTATCAGTTAAGTCCAGGCAGGGCATTTGCACTTTTGTGATTCTTCAGTTACTTCAGGCCATCTGGGCGTATATACGTGCAAGTCACAGGGGACGCGATGGCTTGGCTTGGGCTCAGACGCCTGACAACTACAGTCTTTACTTTTAAGGTGTGGGGTGAGATCATATAATCCCCAACTAAGCTCCTGATGCTGTGTGTGGCATCCAGCAACAGCACGTTCCATTCCTGGATTACATTTGACTCAAGAGTCCACAGTGAGAACGATTTCTGGTGAATGAAACACCAGGCAGGAGGGTGATTCCGCTGGGCAGCTCTTCACACACAGCCCAGGAGCTGAGGGGAGAGGAAGAGGCCCACGGGCGTCCACCGTGCTCACGCCCCCTTGGAATGCGCCCCACTCCTAGAGACCCGGACCCAAGGGAAATCTGACCTGAAAATGGGCAAACCCTCACTTTGCAGAGGGACAGGGACTCGGGGCCACAACTTGACCTCAGAGCAACACAAGTGCAGACAGCACCCCAGGACACCCTCTCCACCCAAATTCAAGGAGGAAAACCAACGCCCCGCCCCCTTGCGGAAACCCCCGGCTGCTGGAGAAGACTCCTGCCGGCGTGTGCAGCCTCTCCCGTCCCACGTTCCGGGCTCAGCACCTGTGCTTCAGCCCTGGCACTGCTCGCCACACCCACAGGTGTGCCAGGAGGGGCAGGTCCTAAGGTCTCCACTGCACCAAAGCCTGCAAGGCAAAGGGGCAGCTCCCTCCAGCAGGAGTCCAGAAGCACACACTGCACCAGCGTCAAGGCATGAGAATTCTCCCCTCGGTCTCCGAGTCTCCAGTCTGTTGCCCGCCACGGTCTTCTGCCAACGGCGAGGCCCAAGCTGGGCGGCACATTTGGTTCTCACCATTTCCCTTGTCAAATCAATACTGCAAACATATCCAATTCATCCTGTCACTAAAAATGAAATAATCCGCCATCTCCATCACAGATGATGCAATCAGGTTTTCATTACCGGGTTTTTGTTTTGTTTAGTTTTTTGGTTTTTTTCTATTTTGAGATGGTGTTTCTGCTCTGTCGCCCAGGGTGGAGTGCAGTGGTGCGATCTTGGCTCCCTGCAACCTCTGCCTCCCGGGTACAAGTGATTCTCCTGCCTCAGCCTCCCAAGTAGCTGGGATTACAGGTGCCTGCCACCATGCCCGGCTAATTTTCATCTTTTCAGTACAGACGGGGTTTCACCATGTTCACCAGTCTGGTCTCGAACTCCTAACCTCAGGGGATCCACCTGCCTCCTTCTCTCAAAGTGCTGGAATTACAGGCATAAGCCACCACTCGCGACCATTACTGGTGTAATTTCTAAGCCGCTCTCTCACACCCACTCCCTTTTTTTTTTTTTTTTTTTTTTAAGAACCAGCTTTATGCCTATATTTTTTCCAAGAGAACCAGTTACCCCATTTCAAGTACAAATAAGACACGGTGTTTAAAAACCAAAAATGCCCATTTGCACAGAAGTCTCCAAATACCCAGTCGATTTAAGCCTTGAGAATAAGATCAAGCTGTTGGCTGAATACAACTTCCCTTTCCATCTGTCTGCCTGTGAGTTAGACACAAGGATGAAGCCACGAGCTAGGGACATAAAGGCAGGAACCAAGGTAGCGGAGACTCCAAATAAAAGCTGGAAGACCAACACAAATGCACCACACCCTGCACACCCTCCTCTCCTTCCTTTTCAGAATTTCCAGAGGATGAAACAGGGACCTTCTCAGACGTCCCACGATGCAGGCGGCCAGAGGGGAAGGCGGCGACAGCCTGAATGAGGCGACCGGGAAATCACATTCCACAAACAGAAATTCTCCATGTGCTTTACATCCTCTGTCTCTGAAGAACTATGCCAGGCTAACAGTCGCTAGAAAACCGCATTCAAGTGTCATTTCCCATTTCAAGCAAAGAAAACAGTGGTGGGGCATGAGGGAAAAACATAGCCATGTGTTCTGGGCTATTAAATAAGGTTTTTTCTGTTATAAACGTATAATTTTACATTCTCAGATTTCTGTATAATTGATATGCTTCCTAATTAGCAGACATAGTAATAAAAAGTGAATTCCAAGTGTAAGATCGGAGGAACCGTTCACATGGCTTCAGGTTCTGCTACTGTGTTTCAACTTAAGAAAATGGTTCTGTGTGTTGGTAACAAGGCCTGAGAGTCTGTGTGAGAGTCTGTGTGGCTGTAATCAGGGTTCGTGTTGGCTCCCTAGCAGAGGATGTTACACTGTTACATTATCTTCTACAAAAAATCCTGAAAAAATGAAGGCTGAATAGACATACACACCCTCCCAAAATAATCCAAATGTCCACCGATATGAAAAACAGATGAATTACGGCTTCCATCGTGGAATATTCTTCAGCAGTGAAAACAAACTATAGCCACAGGTGCCAACTAGGATAAAGACAACCTTTTAAACACGCTTAAAGTGAACTGACTAGGCAGAATTCCTTGATTACAGGCATCTGCTCCAAAAGGGTACTGTTATTAATCCTGTGATGTAGAATGATAGTTAGCAACCCTGTTTCGGGGCACATCTAGAAAAAAGCAAAATAATGACTACACAATTTTAAATTCTTTGTCAATTATAACTATTACTATGAAAATTCTAAAAATGTGAAAATCTTCCCAACTGTTATTGGAAACGCTTCAAAATAAATACCCTGGCATTGCTTGCCACACCCACAGTTGTGCCAAAATAAATGAAAATATAGCCCAAGGTAGTAGAACTGAAACCTGAAGATGTACGAGCCGTCCCTGTCTCGCTATCTATACATCGGGTAGAAATTTAAGAGCAGGTAGTGACACTGCAATGCAAGGCTCAAACCAACTGGGTATTTGGAAACTTCTATGCAAAGTGGCATTTTCGGTTTTTAAACACGGTGTTATTTGTACTTCAAACAGGTAACTGTTTGGTTCCCTTGGAAAAAATATAGCCATAAACCTGGTTTTTTAAAAAAAATACGGGAGTGGGTATGAGAGAGAGTAGCTTAGAAATTTTAAAAGTATCAGCAGGGAGCAGTGGCTCATGCCTGTCATCCCAGCACTTTGAGAGGTAGGCCCAAGGGGCCTTTGAGGACACCGGTCTCCTCTGCTGCCTGCCTGCTGGACTGACCCCCCATGACATTCACTGGGTTTCCACCCCTGTCTCATTCAACATCCCAAGGGTGGTCTTCATCCTCGTCTGGGGCTCAGCTCTGCCCCAATTTCCTAAATCTCTGCCTTCAGAGCCTGAAAACACCCACGCCCAGGGTCACCCTAAGTCCACGTTTACCCCCAGAGAGTCCCCATTTTATGTTTTCCAGGCATCGCCTTAGTGATAATTTATCCTGTAAATTCCAACTGCCTTCACACCTCACCCCTGCTGTCTCCCAGCAGAACCCACTCAGATGCACATGCCCCAGACCCACACCCAGGTCTGTACATGCTGCCCTGCTCTACCCATGTGGGGACCACCTCTCTTTCTTGAGGAATCAGCTGGCGATCATCTCCTTGTGGAGGGCTGCCCTGACTTCCAACTCTCTCCAGCAAAGGCAGAAGCCATCCTCGGTACTTCCCCAAAACTCAGGCCAAGTATGAAGATGGCGCAGATGCTAGCTGTGCCTGGGATGCCATGGGCAGGGTCCCCAGATGCTCTGCACATGGCCCGGGGCACCGCCTGAACACAGCAAGTGCTGAAGAAACAAAACTGACGTGCACTGACCTCTGATAGGGCCTCCTTCACCATCCACATCTGTCTCCCCTCTGGACAGTAAAATCCACAAGACACAGAGGGCTTGTCTCACTCATCTTCAAACTCCCAGGGTCACCCTGGTAGGTAAAGGGGACTCAAATGTCTTCTGAAGGAAGCGACTGGTTAGCTGCCAAGTTAAAGGGCCTCTGAAATTCAGAGCTCTGCATAGCAGTCCAGCACACTTTATTATGAATGACTCCAACCACAGCAGAAGTGGCCGTGGAACCAGTGCTAACCAATTCAGGGTTTGTTCACTGTTTCTCAGTTCATTATCACAACGCATTCTCACAGAGCAGCTGCGCACAGATCCTCAGACATCTACACAGAGTGGGACGATGGCGCCAAGTCACGTCAACGTCCTGTTGCAGACTGGGAGACAGCAGTCAGACACGGACCCAGGTAGAGCACAGACCTCGCGTTAAATCGGCTCCGTGTAAACAGCACTCCCTGCCAGGCCCTTTCCTATCTGCACAGCTTCTGCAAATTCAACTCTCGCACCTGACACCTAAGAATACTGCACACCCCCATGTGAATCCCCTACTCACCTCCCAAAATGACCCGGCATGGCCGAGTACAAAAAATTTCAACATAAGGGAACTGGAGGGCATGTGGGGCTTTCTCGAGTCCCTGCTGCCTCCTGATGGGAGGGCCCAATGCTTCACACCCCTCGTGAAGGGCGGGTCTCTTCGGCCCCCAGGCTTTGACCTGGAGCTTAAATCAGCATTAACTAATTTCACTTTCCAGGACCAACTTCAAAGGCCTGCAAAGCCAGAGAAGGGAGAGGAGATGGAACACGCCCTCACCTCAGATCTGCTGCAAGCACACACTTCTCAGATGCGTCCCAAGGTGCACAGCGTGTCCGATGCCTGTTTCACATCCACCGACCTGCAGGTCTTCTATGTGGCATCAGCCTCCTGGGCACTGGGAACAAGAGGTATAATGGCAAGTCCCTTCTGCAGCAAAGCTGAGGCAAAGGGACCCAACACATTGGAACTGACCGTTTTCTGACAGTATCAAAACAGAAGGAAAATACTGTACAGTCAACTCCCCCTCACGCAGGTTTATTTACCTGTGACTCAGAGGCCATGACAGAGAACTTCAGGTTCTTACCGATTCCTATTTTCCCCATCCAGGAAGCCTTTGTTTTTAATATCGTACGAACTTGCCATTTTGTAGGCCAAAAACAGCAAATATTGGCAGTTTCCTACAGTTCAACTGAATAAAATATGATCATGGCCTTTTGTGAAACCATGAAGAAAAGGTGGATATCTCAATATGTGTTTCCAGACTGGCTTTGTTCCTGAAGCGGTAACTCTGTTCACTCAGGATATTAGACACTGAAGAATAAACATCAATATCCCACCAAGAAAACCAAAGGAATGAAATAATTTTGCATCCACCTTGGAACCTTTTTAGGACAAGGCAGGACACAAACTTCTAAAAAGCTGCAGTTGTCCCTCTGTATACACAGGGACATGGATTCCAGAACACGCCCCGAGTTTACCCAAATCTACGTATCCACAGGACCCCACGGCCACCCTATGGAAGCACATGTAGGAAACGTCGGCCCTCCACAAAGCCAGGTTTTTTCAGTAAGGGTTTGGTTGGAAAAAAAATTAACATAAGTGATCCTTCGAAGCTCAAAACCCATGTTGTTCAGGGTCAGCTGCATTTATTACTTGTGTCATATCTGAGGCCTGAAAGCCATCATTCTCGATACCTTAATGTGACGGTTAACAAACTAACTGTTCCGATTAGAAAGACGAAAAAGCTTATTTTTAAGCTGACAATGAGAGTGGATGCGGCTACGGTGAACGGAGAACAGACCTAAGCAAGCACCAAGGCTGGGGTGACTGCCTGTGCTCAGACCCACCAGGGCCTGTTCTTCCATCTCCCTCTGCTGAAAGGGATAACCTCCTTCTCCCCCACGACTAAAGGGCCTTTTTAAAATATTCACACGAGAAGTGCTATGAAAAGCTGAAAGGTCACAGATAACATTTTTAAAAATAAACATTAACGTAAGCATTTAATTTTCGTATAAGGAGTAAGGAAAGGATCCAGTTTCAGCTTTCTACTTATGGCTAGCCAATTTTCCCAGCACCATTTATTAAATAGGGAATCCTTTCCCCATTTCTTGTTTCTCTCAGGTTTCTCAAAGATCAGATGGCTGTAGATGTGTGGTATTATTTCTGAGGACTCTGTTCTGTTCCATTGGTCTATATCTCTGTTTTGGTACCAGTACCATGCTGTTTTGGTTACTGTAGCCTTGTAGTATAGTTTGAAGTCAGGTAGCGTGATGCCTCCAGCTTTGTTCTTTTGACTTAGGATTGTCTTGGAGATGCGGGCTCTTTTTTGGTTCCATATGAACTTTAAAGCAGTTTTTTCATACGAAAATTAATTCAAGATGGATTAGAGACTTAAATGTTAGACCTAGTACCATAAAAATCCTAGAGGAAAACCTAGGTAGTACCATTCAGGACATAGGCATGGGCAAAGATTTCATGTCTAAAACACCAAAAGCAACGGCAGCAAAAGCCAAAATTGACAAACGGGATCTCATTAAACTCAAGAGCTTCTGCACAGCAAAAGAAACTAACATCAGAGTGAACAGGCAACCTACAGAATGGGAGAAAATTTTTGCAATCTACTCATCTGACAAAGGGCTAATATCCAGAACCTACAAAGAACTCCAACAAATTTACAAGAAAAAAACAAACAACCCCATCAAAAAGTGGGCAAAGGATATGAACAGACATTTCTCAAAAGAAGACATTCATACAGCCAACAGACACATGAAAAAATGCTCATCATCACTGGCCATCAGAGAAATGCAAATCAAAACCACAATGAGATACCATCTCACACCAGTTAGAATGGCGATCATTAAAAAGTCAGGAAACAACAGGTGCTGGAGAGGATGTGGAGAAATAGGAACACTTTTATACTGTTGGTGGGATTGTAAACCAGTTCAACCATTATGGAAAACAGTATGGCGATTCCTCAAGGATCTAGAACTAGATGTACCATATGACCCAGCCATCCCATTACTGGGTATATACCCAAAGGATTATAAATTATGCTGCTATAAAGACACATGCACACGTATGTTTATTGCGGCACTATTCACAATAGCAAAGACTTGGAATCAACCCAAATGTCCATCAGTGACAGACTGGATTAAGAAAATGTGGCACATATACACCATGGAATACTATGCAGCCATCAAAAAGGATGAGTTTGTGTCCTTTGTAGGGACATGGATGCAGCTGGAAACCATCCTTCTTAGCAAACTATCACAAGAAGAGAAAACCAAACACCACATGTTCTCACTCATAGGTGGGAACTGAACAATGAGATCACTTGGACTCGGGAAGGGGAACATCGCACACCGGGGCCTATCATGGGGAGGGGGGAGGGGGGAGGGATTGCATTGGGAGTTATACCCGATGTAAATGGCGAGTTGATGGGTGCTGACGAGTTGATGGGTGCAGCACACCAACAAGGCACAAGTATACATATGTAACAAACCTGCACGTTATGCACATGTACCCTAGAACTTAAAGTATAATAATAATAAATTAAAAAAAAAAAAAAGTAAGCATTTAACAAGCCCATTACGATTTAAAGGAAAAAAAAAAAACGGTATTAAGTTCCTGGGTGCAGAGGCTCATGGCCGTAATCCCAGCACTTTGGGTGGCCGAGGTGGGCGCATCACCTGAGGTCAAGAGTTTAAGACCAGCCTGGCCAACATGGTGAAACCCCTTCTCTAACGAAAATACGAAAATTAGCCAGGCATGGTGGCGGAAGCCTGTAGCCCCAGTTACTTGGGAGGCTGAGGGAGGAGAATCACTTGAACCCGGGAGGGAGAGTTTGCAATGAGCCAAGATCGTGCCATTGCACGTCAGCCTGGGCGTTGAGTGTGAAACTCCATCCCAAAAAGAAAAAAATATATAAAGTTTTCCTTCCAATGAACCTATCATTCAGCCACCGAGGTATCCTATAGCTACTTATTCAGCCATGAGATACACCACAGGCGATATAGGCGAACAGGACACAGTTCTTCCCTGAAAGAAGGCTGCACCCTCAACAGAAGGGAGGCACATACTCCGAATGGAATCGGCATAGGGAACAGATGCTGCTGCAGGTGAAACTGGCTGCACAGAGCACCCACTCAAGTGTCTGAGAAACAAGGAGCCGTTGGTGCCATCACCTTCCATACTTGAGCTGGGGCAGTGGGGAGCCTGTCATCACCAAGGACGAAAAGCCCCAGAACCACACAACGAGCTTACAAACTCACCGAGGCGATGACTGAGCAATGTGTGTGGAGTGATGCGAACACACAGATGTCAGGGCCACGCGCGGCGTTGGTTTTGTGCATCAACCTGAGCGTGCCCGGGGTGCCCAGATGGCTGGTTCTGCATTATTTCTGTGTGAGATGCATGTTTGCCTCTGGACTGAGTGGAGACCCATCCTCGCCGGCGTGGGGGGCACCACCCTATCCACCCAGGGCCCGAGTAAAACAGCAAGGCGGGGAAAACTGGGTTCACTCCACCTGTCTGGCTGATGGGCCAGTGACATCTGTCTTCTGCAGCCCGTGCTTCTGGGTCTCAGCTCCTCAGACCACGGTGGGATCCGCACCCTCCGCTTCTCAAGTCTTCAAGCCACACCCTCCCAGGACTCTAGCTTGCAGCCTGTGGGTCCTGGGGCTTCTTGGACTCTGTAGCCCCTGCAGCAAGCCTCGCCCTGGAGACACACGCACACCCGGCTGGCTGTCTCTCTGGAAGCCCTGACTAAAAGCCGCCCCTAAAAGTGGTCTTCAGAATTTCTTTCTAGCCCTAAGATCCCAGCGCCCCTCCTACAATTCTAGGCGGAAAGGTGAACGGAGACCAATGGACAGAGGTGTGTGCGAGGACACGCCAGGCAGCAGCACTGGGCAGGAGGGCACTAACGCTCACTAAGCAAAGAATCAATGTTGCTTGCCACAAAAATGAGAGCAGTAAAGATTTCTTCAAACAGAAATGAGTTTGTATCATGATTTGCTCTTAATACATAAGAAAGCATAAAAGTAGGCCTATTAACAATTACATAAGTCTTTAGAGGCCCTTGAACTACTTCTGCCCCGAGTCCTTCCCTTGCTATTGATGGAAATATGGGAGAAACCAGGAGGTCTGAGCGTGGACCTGGCCGTGCTCCCAGGGGCCGAGGAAAGCACCCATCTGTCCAGTCTTCCCTCCACCCCGCGGGGTTCCCTCTTACCCAGACTCTTGGGCTGATGCGGCTCATGCACTCAACAGCGCCATCATTAAACGTTTAGCTTCGCATCACGAGGGCCTCCTCTGGCCTCTTCTGACCACTCCTGAACCTCCAGTCAGCATTAGTCTGCAGGACACGCGTGGACAAAGTTGATGGATCACGGCCTCCAACGAGGAAGGTGCCAGGCAAGGAGTCGGAGAGCCGGGGATGGAGCAGCCCTCACCCAGGGAGGCGAAGGCCAACAGCGGCCACCACCGAGGACCTCCCTTCCCACCCTGAGGGCAGCTCACCCAGGGAAGCGAAGGCTGACGCCGGCCACCACTGAGGGCCTCGAGGGCTCTCCCCACCCCGAAGGCGGCTGCGATCACATTTTCCCATCGCACCAAGAGACCCCTGTATTGAGCACAAACCTTTCCAACCTTCGAATCAATAAGGAATCACAACACAGACATTCCCTCAATCCAAATGGCCAGCCCACAAAACAGACATGCAATCATACACATTGTCTGTGGGAAAATCAGTCAGTCTCTGGGGCCTCGCGCCAGGCGTGTGGGAGCATCATGGGGAGACGCCCCAGCCCCAGCCTGGCTCCTCCCTCTATAGCTCCTTTTCCCTCCTCTTCCCCCCGCCCCTTCCCACCCCCTCCTAGCCTCAGAGGCTCCTTCCTCAAATTCTTTCCCCTTGATGAAGTCATTCATGCCCAAAATACAAGGCAAAGTCATGGGGGCTCAAGAGAAAATCCATACCGTGGCTCGCGTTTTAGATTCTCATAAGTTTGAGAATAACCAAGCAAGAATCTTTGGCATCTGAATGGTCTGAAGGATTCTGAGCTCAATGTCCTGCACTGGCCCGGAGTGGATCATGGGTGTCTCGGACATCTTCACAACTCTACACCAGTTATTTTGAAACACACCAGCAGAATAGAACCATGTGAATAGCTGCTTCTCAGTTAAAAGTAGGAAGAGACTCCAAAAGCTGCCCTCAAGGAACATCCTTCCCATGAGGAGTTTTCTGCATCGGGCCCTTCAGGCACAGGCAAGGCCCCTGGGCCCAACTCCCTCATCCCTGCGTCATCAAGCAGCAAAGACAGTGGGGAATAAAGCAAGTGAAGGAGTCAGTCCCGCACAAAACGGGCTCCAGAAGCCACAGCTACTCTCCCAGTGTGGGAGCCAAGTTCAGAGACCTGGAAACACCAGCATTCCCAGGGAGGAGGGCAGAACAATGCCATTTCCCCCTAGTTTAGGGAGACACCACCCCACGTCCTCTGGCCTTAAAAGAGGAGAGACTTCACATAAATGATTTCAATGACTCCACCACACACAGAAAGTGGGCTGAGGGCTAACACAACCATATAAATGCCTGGCAAAAACACACTAAATGAACACACAGATAAGCAAGGTTCTCCTGTTATCCACCAAATATTCAGAAACAAATCCAGTAAGCAATCTCTTTGCAATCAAAAGACCAATTCAGAGGTGCAGATTAAAAATAAACATACAACTGAACCCTTAATACACCAAGAACCAAATTCCACGGAAGTGTTATCACATCACCACCTCCCAGCTGAAGGAAGCAGCACTGGCCACTGACCAGCTGTTCACTCGTGGATCAGTGAACGAAAGGCAGTGCTGTCCAGGACAATGATGAGATGTTAACCTGAAAAGGGCAAAATTGCAGAGGCTGGAGGGACCTTCCAGGTAACCCGTCCCCCTCAGTGGACAGAGGACCCCCGTGGGACCACAGAGCCCAGAGCTCCAGTGTGTTCGGGGCAAGGACTCAACTGCAACCCTGATGATGTCCGAACGCCTTCTGCCCTTCTGTGTCTCTGCCCCACTAACAGGGAATCCGTGAATGCTAAGGAAATGTAACACATTTTACAATACATGTAGATTTTTAGCAAATTAAAGATAAACAGTGACAAACTTTGAGAATTAACTAAAATATAGTTCAGTGAATGCCCAAACTCAAAGCTAGTCTCCAAGAGGTGATAAGCTGTGTGTGGTGGTTAACGCCTGTAAATCCCAGCAGTTGGGGAGGCTGACGCAGGAGAATCACTTGAGCCTAGAACGTTGGGGTTGCAGTGAGCTGTCATTGCACTACTGCACCCAGCCTGAGAAACAGAGTGAGACTGTCAAAAACAAACAAACAAAAACAAATTAAAGGAGTTCAAATGAACTCGCCCATACCCTTTAAATTTTCATTTGGGTACATGGGGTGATCTAGTTCCTTTTTCCCTTGCAATACATGAATAATCTAATAATTAAATATAATCTAACAATTACATGGGAAAATTTAATTATTTTCCCATTTCATTATTCCCTATCTCAGGGAAAAAGTTAAAAGTATTCCCTATTTCAGGGAAAAAGCTAAAAATCATTTTAAACCTTCCTTCCACAAAACAGTATACTCAGTCATCTCTATCTGCTTGATCATGTGGAATTCAGCTTCACATGTCTACAATACGGTTTTTGTTAAACAGCGTTTATGTAGACAGGCGAGAGAAAGAAACACTTGGTCTATGTAGAAGCAGCAGAAGACACGTTTTAACAGAAAAGGGAGAAGATACCACCGTGTGAATCTGGAAATTCTGTCGTCATCTTGTCCACACACACAGAAAACACCCAAGCACGTGCCTAGTGTCCAACAGGAGCACAGAAAGGACAGGGTTCCTCCAGTTGTTTAATGACCAGCCCCACTTGTCACCGCCACATAACAAAATCCGCACGGCAACTTCAGCACGTTTCATTCACGATTCCACGGAAATCAGGCTGAAGAACATACAGATGTTTTGCCCACATTTAAAAATCCAAGTGTGGGACTCATAGAAATAAAACACATCATGGGTTCACTTAACTTTTCCAAATTTTTACTTGGAGAAACCTATAAAGTTCTTGTCAGTTACATCCTTAAGTTTTTCAGTAATTTTTAAATGCGAAGGTCAGGCAAGACTTGTAAAGAGGTACACACATACGGCCCGGCGTGGTGGCTCACACCTATAATCCCAGCACTTTGGGAGGCCGAGGTTGGCAGATCACGAGGTCAGGAAACCGAGACCATCCTGGCTAACACGGTGAAACCCCGTCTCTACTAAAAATACAAACAATTAGCCAGGCGTGGTGGCGGGTGCCTGTAGTCCCAGCTACTTGGGAGGCTGAGGGTGGAGAATTGCATGAACCCGGGAGCCAGAGCTTGCAGTGAGCTGAGATCTCACCACCGCACTCCAGCCTGGGTGACAGAGGGAAACTGTCTCAAAAAAAAAAAAACAAAGGAGGTACACACATACATGCCATGTTCTTCTCTCAAAGAGACGGGCCCGTTTTTAAGATTCCAGAAGTAAATGGGGTTGTCATCCTGCTTTTGAGAGGATGGGCTGTGTTTTAAGCATGAACAGACTTTCCTCCATGCACCAAGGATGCACCATGGGGGCAGTGCTGCCGCCGCCTCCCCAGTCTCTGCTCAGGGTGGGGCAAGGGGAGCTCCGTTGTCTCCCGTATACACCGTCAACAGGCCAGGTGCTCAGGAGGCGGCTTCCAGGACTCGCTGTAGGCATTCGTCAGCAGGGCAGGCAGTGCCTCGTGCTGGTGGGCATCCAGCAGTAAGGGGGTCTTGCACTTCACTCCCTGGGCCCAGCCGCAGACAGAGGGGAAAGAGACACCTGTATCGTAACTCATGTGTATTTATAGATACACAGAGACTCTGCAGTGCAAGGTGCAGAACTAGAAGGAATCATGGAAATAAGAGGGAAGACATTTGGTTACGACTGGCAGAGTCACCTCAAGCCTCAGCACTTCCTGCCGGAGCCCTCACTGACCAGACTCCTCCAGGGTCACTGCCACTGCCTTGCCCAGCTCATGACAGGGCAGACAGTGACAGAGCCTCAGAACAACCTCCCACTCCTTCCTCACCAGCCCAGGGGATGAGCTGTTCATGAGTGTCCCAAAGCCTGAATGCGGGAACACAGAGGTGACTGAGCAGAAAGGGGGACAGCCACAATGGCCGCGGGTGTGCAGATATTGCGGGGCACCCCAGCAGCCCTTTCCGTCTTAAAGAGGATGGCCACGGGTGTGCTGATGCTCCCGCGTGACCCAGCCGTCCTCTCCACCTTATAGGGGAATGGCCACGGGTGTGCGGATATTCCCGGGTGCCCCAGAGCCCTTTTCACCTTAAGGAGATTTTCACAGTCTCATATCAGTCTCCAAACTCTTCAGTGAGGTTGGAGGAGTATCACTGTGGACCAACACTGATTGGCACCAAGTAAGGGCGATTTTATAACCATGTCTCAACCATGAAACAATCAGGTCTTTGGCCATCTGGTCTAAGCTTTTTCTGTAACAAAGTTGGATAATTTAGTTGAACTTTGGTTTTCCAAAGCTTGTTACAGAAACCACATCTTCCTAGGTGTGGCTCTGTGGTGTCACGTGCACACTTCAGTAGCCAGGCTTGCCAAGACTCACGGCACGTTACACGTTCACCTGAGAAGGCTGCTGAATCATTGAGGGCTCTGGCGTGCTCTGAAATGAATTTGCCACTTCAGCCTACACTCTACTCCCTTGTTTGGTTAAAGAAACCCAAAAAGCAGAATTTGTTTTGGCCAATCGCCTGCTGACCCAACTGCAGAGGTTTTAATTAGAGTACTTTCATTGCATCATAGAAAGCAAAGTCATATAGATCAACTCATTATTACCACTCCAAAGGTTTAGTAAATCTCCAGATAATCAGGCAAACATTTTAAGAAGCTACATTAAGGTTTACAATACTCAAAATTTAAAACTACATCCATGCTCCAAAAAACCACCATTCCCATTTTAGATGGCCAAATGCATATGAGAAAGAAAGAAACGTGCTGAGCGCGTTTTTTGGGTAATCTTATGGAGAAACTGCCACTTTAAAAATGGCTCTAGTTCATGGCTCCAGATGGGTGTGGTGGGTTGCCTCACTCAATTTCAACTCCACCTGAAGCTGGGACACTAGAAATCCATTCGCAGACTCCACGGCACCAGAATTCCCACTTCTGGAAACAGCCAGGAATGCAGACCTGTAGCAGAGAATTCTTTCCTGCCCACCCTAACTGTCCTCTGTGGAAGGCGACAGTCAAAGACAAGTCCACCCCCCTAGTCGCAACTGCACCACGAAGAACCATTTCAAGGTGGGAAGTGATTGATCAGTGGGAACAGGCAGTTTAGCTAATCACTTATAAGGCAGAGAAGGGGGGTTTGAAGGCCTGTATCTGGTCTTGTCCTCGGTAAACGGTCATCCGCCAGTCAGCCTAAGCCACATGGGAAGGGGCTTCTTGCAGTAAAAGTGGGGGCGCAGTTGTGGGGAGGGGGAATGTCTTAACAATCACTGTTTTACAGGATCACAGGGCTCAGGCAATGTTCAGTATTGTCACACACCAAGGTTTTTACAGTCTGAAGAAAACTACAGTCCTAAAGTGTCAGTTCTCAAAGCCCTTAAGTTCCTCCTGCTAAGATTCCCAGAGTCTCCACTTCTTGCACCGAACCCCAAGTTGCACAGGCACCTGCGTCTTCCTCCTGCAGCAAATGCAGATAAGAAGCTGTGGCTCTGCTGCAGTAATGATGCCATGCAGCCCTAACACCACAGCAGAGCAATGGCTCTGGCCTGAATGTCCCCAAAACCTCATGCTGAAACCATCTCCGAAGGGATACATTAAGAGGTGGGGCCTTTGGGAAGTCCTGCTCTCAGGACTGGGGTTGGTGTCCTTGTTGGGAGGCCTAGAGGAGCCCTCCTGCTCCTCCACCACGTGAGTTCTGACGAGACGACCGCTGCCACGCAACACCTGTTGAGATGCTGCCGTCTGTGAGCCACAGGCCCTGGGGCACCAGATGTGCAGGTGCCTTGACCTTGGACTGCCTTGACCTTGGACTTTCCAGCTTCCAGAGCTGTGAGCAATAAATGTCTCTTTACAAATCACCCAATCGACAGCAGCCGGACAGAGACAGTAATGTCACAACATGAGTCACTTTCTCAGTGGGCCAGAGGACTCCCCATGAGCCACCACTGTAAAGCAAGAACTCCCTGGAGGATGGAAAGGGGTTCACAAGGAATTCTACCCAGCACCAGGGTGTCTGTCCTTTCTTGCAGGAAGACAGCTGAGCCATGGCAGGAAACTACAGGGTGGGTGGGGCTGGACAGTAATGTGTCACCTGCTCATCTAAGCCTCAGTCTCCTGCCTCTCATCACGACAGTGGGGGTAACACCCCCCTCACCTGAGCTGTTGGGGGAGGTAAGAGTGCTGGGTGATTAACAATTGTTAGTTCCACAGAAATAAGGCAAAGAATCTGCCCCATGTCTTATAAAACCAAATCAGCCCAGGAATTCCACATCACTACTAATTTGCATGGGAAAATACCAGATTCTCCTAAGTTCTGGCATGTCATTTGTATTAATAAAGTTTGCAGAGTTTTCACATACTAAGTATATAAAACAGGAAAATAAATCATGCAATTTGGAGGCTGAAGCAGGAGACTCACTTGAGCACAGGCGGCGGAGGTTGCAGTGAGCCGAGGCCTCGCCACTGCACTCCAGTCTGGGTGACAGAACGAGACTCCATCTCAAAAAATAAAAAAAAAAAAGATTTTGCTGCTTCATACTAGTAAAGTGGGCAGACTCTACATGCCAACTCTTATTCAAAGGTCGCCTAACACTGACTCAGGAACTCTGGCCCTGATGTGCTTGGAGTTTTAATCCTAACAGTGTTAAAGACCACTCCCCCAGGAGCTCTGAACAAGTACTCCAGGTATACGCTGAACAAGACCACACACTCTGACCGAAATCTAACTTCCCAGACCCAAACTACAGAACCACAGAAGACACTGCTTCTGTCCAACTTTGTGTTCTGCCATCGTTTGTGTCCATTATTTCCTACAAACCATCTCATTAGAATTTAGGGCACACAAAAGGCCGATACAACAGGGTCACTTTTCAAAGGTTTGGAGGTGAAGAACAGATACAATGCATTAGCTTCCTATTGCTGCTGCAACAAATTACCACAAATGCAAACCTCCTCTCAGCCCTGGAAGTCAGGAGTCCCAGGGCTGAAGTCAAGGGGTCAGTAGCTTGTATTCCTGCCTGGAGTCTCCCAATTCATAGAAGCCACCATGCAGCTTGACTCACAGCCCCACACCCCTCCTACCACTGCCCCGGCCTCAGCCCTGCACCCCTCCGGACCCTGCCCCTGCCCCACACTCGCCCTCACCCCCACAGCCCTCTGGCCTCTATCTCGTCCTCAGGTCTCCTCCTCTGAGGCAGACCCTCGTACTGCCTTCTCAAAAGGCACATGTGAAGACACTGGACCCACCTGGACAACCCAGGGTCCTCTCCCATCTCACTGTCCGTTACACTCACATCTGCAAAGCCTCTTTTGCCATGGAAACTTCATTATACTAACAATCATTTAACAAGTCCATTCTAATGATGTGAAAATTGGCATTGTTTTCCTCCTAATGAACAGATCAGTCACCCATGTAACCTATAAATATTTGACTATTAAATATACAATACTGTAGGAGACAGAGATGAGGAAGACGGTTCCTCCCTGAAAGACGACTGGACCCTAGACGGAGGGATAAACATTCTGAACAGAATCAACATAACTCAACATTTGAGTCGGAGAGGTCAAGCAATAAGACGTTCAAAGAAGCAACCAGAAAGTATGTACTGTGCCCGTAGTTCACATCTGCGCCTGGCGTCATGAGCACGAGCATGCGGACACGCACACAGGGCCCAAGTGTAAGATCAAATATAAGGAGCTTTCCACTGTAGTATTTAACTAGATCTTATTACAAAATAGCCTCCTGATTTTTATCCAAAAAGTTCTCTGTAATTAAGGAAATTAATTTTCCCCTAAAAGGCATTTTTCTAGCTATCATTCCATATAAACTAAATGGGCATATTAAAGAAAAAAGACAAGGCCGGGCGCGGTGGCTCAAGCCTGTAATCCCAGCACTTTGGGAGGCCGAGACGGGCGGATCACGAGGTCAGGAGATCGAGACCATCCTGGCTAACACGGTGAAACCCCGTCTCTATTAAGAAATACAAAAAACTAGCCGGGCGAGGCGGCGGGCGCCTGTAGTCCCAGCTACTCGGGAGGCTGAGGCCGGAGAATGGCGTAAACCCGGGAGGCGGAGCTTGCAGTGAGCTGAGATCCGGCCACTGCACTCCAGCCTGGGTGACAGAGAGAGACTCCGTCTCAAAAAAAAAAAAAAAAAAAAAAAAAGAAAAAAGAAAAAAGACAAATGTTTGACTTCGGGGGTTTGCCTACGACTTGAATAAGCATGATTTTCTTCTGGCCAAGCAGGGAGCAGCTGGACCAGACTGGAGGGAAGGAAGAACAAATTTCCACTCTGACCTCAGTTGGGCACCAGAGTCTTCCCTGTCAGAATGTGGGTGTGGTGCTTCCCACACACCAGCCTCTGACGAAACTCAGCCCAAGGGTGTGGGAAAAGGCTGTCTACTTCTGAAAAATCTACAAAGTGCAGACACATCAAAAGCTTCAGAAGACTGTAAACGGCCAAGGAGACCACTACACCCTTGGAGTTTACAGAAAATGGTCAGCATCACACGTGCCTGAAGTCCAGGGTCAGCTCCCGGCTGCCGCGACGCCGTGAACGCAGCCCTGGCTTCCCCTCTGATGCAGAGAGCTGGTCACTCTGCCGGCAGCACTCAGAGCTCAGAACATTCTAGAGGAAAGCAACGTGTTCCTTTTAAAATGGGGAACCGGGGCAGCACAACTGAAGCTCTACGACTGTCTCAACTACTGGGTTTCGGGGTAGCATTAGGAAATCGTGAGAATCCAAATCTCAATTTCATACAGATTCCAGATTCACTGCAGGTTCCAGAATTTCCTGAGACATTCTTCCAATTTATCACTCAGGATTCCCTTGCCAAAGCTAATAAAGTCTACATTCCTTACGGAAAACCCACCATAAGCACCACCACAAATAAGATCAACTGACTGACGCCCGCCCTTCGCACCAAACATAGAAACTGTTACTCACACAAGACTGTGCTGGAGGCAGCTCTCAGCTGAAGCCGAATCCGTGAGACTTCATTATCCCCCATTTTGGATCGAGTGTGAAGACTGTCAGCAAACCAGGGCCCCAGTGTAAAGCAGAGAACAGATCCTCTGATGCCTGCCTGAACATTTCCTTCCCACCTCTGTCTTGGATATTGAACACCCTCAGAGCTACTGAGTCACCCACATTTGCAGGTCATTTATCCAGCCACCAGGATAACACAATTATGCGATAAAAATGCCTTCTCAGGGCTGTCATACTCAACAAAGAAGCTCAGAGGGCTAGGTAAGCGCAAGAAAGGGGGAAGCGTCCTCCAAACAGACAAAAACCAAGGAAAATCGTGCAGAGACTCGAGAGAGAGCAGAAACACAGCCCGCTGTAGCCTTTCAGGTCCTGCTGGCCGCAGCCCTGCGTTAGGTGGCACCATTTCCACAGATGCATCCTGCTGGGCCCACTTGAAAGGTCCCGCTTGCGAGACACTCACCCCCACTTCCAGCTCCTGCAAGACCCGCTGCAGCCCCACTCCATCCTGGGGGCCGACTGTGCAAGTCTTCCCGGCGAGACCCCTCAGAGCCTACTCAGTGTCTGAGACTGGGAAGCACCAAGGATCCAGAAAGGCACAATCCCGTTCTCCTCGTGCTGCTTTCTGGGTTCCAAGTTGTCTAACGAGTCCTGCATAAACCCCGGGCTGGGGAGCCAGCCAGGGCCCAGCAGCACCCAGCTCATGCGCTCCACTCACCCCACAGAGGACCACGGAGGCCCCAGCACGCTCTGTCCGCGGGGCAAGACACCAGAAACAGCCACAGTTCAGGGTTCTGCCACCCGCCCCGCTGCCGTCATTACCTCCTGGGATCTGAATTCTCATTGGTTGCAAAGGTGATCCCACAGCTCCGCTGCCTTAATTACCTGCTGGGATCTGAAATTGTATTGGTTGGAAAGGGGATCTCATTGCTCAAGCACTCCCTGCTGCCTCCTTGCAAACATAAAAAATCCAAAACCCCTTGTAAAGAACGTTTACTATAACCTCAAAACAAGACACATCCCGAGACCAAGGAAGATACATACGCACATCTGACACCCGGTGGACGTCAGTGACCGACGCCACGGCTTCCGTGTGGCGTGTGAAGCAGGAGGCCTGTCACGGTGACTCAGGCTGGGGTCTGAATGGGGGTCTTCCAAGCAACTAGGCAACCAGGACGCACACCCCAAAACCCAAGTCCCCGCACTCATGTACCTGGCAGAAATGCTGCGTGGCCATCGACGCCAGTTGTGAACCAAGACCGATCTGTGTCCTGTGGCCCTCACAACGTCCGTACATGCCTGGGCCCAGCAGAGGCCCGCACGGCACCCTGCTCGCCTCCAGTGTGGCTCTCTCCTGCCAAAGGGGATGGCCCTGAAGTCCGTTGAGATTTCCAAAGCTCTACAAAGTCGTGCTTCCTCCTGCTTGTTCAGAAGGCCTAAAGCCCTGAAGACACCAGTGAGAATTGACCTAGCCTCTTAAGGCAGCTCAAATACCTAAACACAGGAACGCTGGACCTCTCTGCCCTCGAGAGCAGCCGATAACACACTGGGCTAAGCAGAAGGTACAGATGTCACATCCAGAAGCCAGTGGCGCTCAAGATTGCATTCCAGGAGCCGCCCATGTGAGTCCCTCCAAGGCTTCCAAGTCCCACTTGATTGTTTTCATCGTATCTCTATAACATCAGAGACATTATATCTCACGGTATCTATGAGATCGTCTCCACTTTTATGAGCACATATGCTCCCTGACTTACCATGGGATGAAACTGTTCCAATAAACCCAGCGTAAGCTGAAAATATCCTAAATAGAAAGTGCATTTGACATCATAGTTTCAACTTACAACGGGTTCATCCAGAGGCAGCCCATCTTGGGCCAAACAATGCACTGAGTGTGACTAGTTCACACCATCACAAGGTTGAAAAAAAAAATCAGATATGTAACAATTGGGAGCCAGGGACCCTCTGTATTGGGGCTCCTGTCTTCAGAGACAACAGAAACCTCTTCTTAGACAAGAATCACAATTTATAATCCTCAAAATGTTAAACTTAGTTTAACAATCTAGACGTTCAAACAAAGCCAAAGTAGGCCCACAAGGCCGTTTGTGCCCTTCACTAAGACGCACGACTCTATAATAACCCTCACCACAGCCCCTCAGGGTGGGTCCCAGAGGCAGTTGAGGCTTGTGGCTACGGACACTAACGAAAGCAAAATCAGAGTACGCAGGTGCAGTCAAGTCATATGACTTCTCCACTAGCATGTGCACAAATGTTCATCAGCAAATCTCATCTTCGCTTTACCTCCCTCCCATGACCTAAAAAGGAGTCCACTACACACACCCATACACACACACACCACTTCAAAAACATAATTAGTACTTGCATTCAATTCTGGGCATTCGGAATAGACCTAATGGGTGATTAAATCTTTCCTCCAACCCATTGCTTAGTCTTCTTAGAGGATGAAGGATTTTGCATAACACAAGTCAACATATAAAAGATCTGCTATAGAAACAGACTTTCAAGTGGTCCTCATTAGAGTGATTCAACTAATATACAAAGGACCCAACACACAGCACAGTGTATATTAGAAGAATGATTAATTTGTTCCCCTAAAAATCCTAATATCTACACAGAAAAAATACCCAATACACATTTTATCATTCTTTACCAGTATAGTCATACAAAGGAGTATCACAAAAGCAAAAGAACAGATTTGGTTTGACTCACAGTTCTAAGTTTAATATAAAATTGCTAAAACCACCAAGACAAACATGACTATGAAATATTTAACGATCTTCACCTAAATTCAAGTCACCATTCAACCACCAATACCTCTGCTCTCCTTACGGGAACTTTCCAAAAGTAAATTCTGGAATTAACAGGACAAAATTTTCTGGTGATAGAAATTAGGAAGAAATTGGTTGAAGGCCGTTCCTTGGCTGTCAAACTTTTTCTCAATAATATTTTGTAAAATAAAAGCATCAAACAGATCTTTACATTAACTTACAATCTATCAAGCAATACTGGAGCAAGCTTTAAATATTAGCCACATTCTGTCAGGGCTGACTAACATTAAATCAGTATCAGTCTCATGTCTTGTAGGATCCACAGCTCATCTTCTTAAAACCACTTAAGATTTCATAATTAACTCAATTAAACAATGTAAGTCATCTCCTTGATCTTTGACATGAAGGGGTAATTTTCCCCCAAAATAGTACCTCTTTCCTTGACATGATTTAATCTGTGGTTAGAGTATTTAACAGGATTTCTTTCCTTCTTAGAAAATAAAATATACACCTTTCCAATATGAAAAACTCTAACTGATAATGCCATAGCTTACCCAGGTCAAAAGCATTTTTTTTTAAGTTAAAAAAAGAACCTAACTGCATCTTTGGACCTTATGTGAGGTAGTGTCCAGGGCCACTGGGACCCCTACTTGGCCAGTGTAGCTGGGTACCAATTAAAGACAGAAACCCAAGCATTCACTCAAAGCCCCTTCCCAGCTGTTCATCCTAGTGGAAGAAGCCATGAGTACAAACGAATGCGGCATTCTACGGAGGGCTTTGGGGATAGGCTGCTTGAGAACATCAAAGTGGCTCACGTCCCCCGAGTATAAAGCCAGTGACTGCTCTCAGCTTCCATCCACAGTAGCCAAGGTCTGGAATCACCTGAGTGCCCGTCAACAGGGGATGAAGGGAACGTGGCCCGAACACACACAGGAGCAATACTCCACCACACAGCGGAGAGCCCTGTCATCCGCGGCAGCATGGATGGAGTTGGAGGACATTACGTTAAGCAAACGAGTCAAGCAAGGAAACAGCGCATGTTCTCACTCATAAGCAGGAGCTGAGAGCAGATCTCATGGAGGCCAAAAGTAGGTGGTCAACAGGGCCCAGCAGAGCCCACTCATAAGCAGGATGGGCAGAGGCTGGTAATGTGCACAAACACACAGCCTAATGGGAACACGAGACCTACTATTGATAAATCAGCAGGGGGATGGCAGTGGGTCATCTACTGTGTATTTCAAAACAGCTAGGAGAGAATAACTTAGAATATATAATAAGAATATATAATATATAGAATATATAATATATAGAATATATAATAAGAGAATAACTTAGAGAATAACCAGCACAAGGAAAAGAAACTATTTAAAGTGAAAGACATCCCAAGTACACAGATTTCATCAATATAGGGGTGAATCAAGGTATCACATGCACTCTGAAAATATGTACGTATATCATGTATCAACAGAAACAAAAACCAATGACAGAACCATTTGCGAAGCACGTGCAGGAGAAGAATGGGAAGCCTGACATGGTGTGGCTGTGTGTCCCCACCCAAATCTCATGCTGAACTCTAACCCTATGTTGGAGGTGAGCCCTGGTGGGAGGTGATTGACTTATGGGGGTGGTTTCTAATGGTTTAGCACAATCCCCCAAGTGCTGTCCTCATGATCGTTCTCCTGAGATCTGGTTGTTTGGAAGTGCATGGCACCTTCCCCTTCACTCTCTCTCCCCTTCCAGCCATGTGAAGACATGCCGGCCTCCCCTTCACCTTCCACTCTGATTGTAAGTTTCCCCAGATGTAGAAGCCTGTACAACCCACAGAACTGTATGCCGATTAAACATTTTTTTTCCTTATTACCCAGCCTCAGATAGTTCTTTATAGCAGTGGAACAACAGTACAGTCCTCAGGACCAGCAATGTTTTCCTTCTACCCAGCGGCCAACAAGGTCCTACACCGTAGCTGGTTTTCCAAAGCTTTGCCAGAATGCTGAAGCTGTTTTGGGGATACTAACTTTCCCCACCTCTGGCAAACCAGATGGGGCATCCTATTTGCCTCTTACCACCTTTCTCAGAGAAACCCCACCTCTGAAACAGCCTCCACCAGGGGCCTCCTTCAGCAGCAACAAAGCTGAGTGTTCCTTGCACTTCCCTTCTTCTGAACAAGTAAACATCTTAAGCTTGTTTTTCCATCTTCCCAGCTCATTGAAAAAAATATCTTATGCTTTCTATTTTCCTGACACACACACATGGAAGAGAAGTGCCGTGAGGGCAGGGGCTCTTGTTTTCCCGGATCTGAGCCTGGCCCTCAAACACTAGCCGAATACTAACACGATATCCAGAGGCAGAAATGCAAATATCCATATGACTTCAAATACCCTAAGGACCTAACAGGCCGAGTGGCCCATGTAACTATGGTGTGCTGGGCCATTCAACTGGTGTCCAAATCCCTGTCCAAGTGAGCTCTTTAATTTCGAGACTTTTCAGACAGCTGTTTTGTTGTTGTTGTTCTGTTTTGTTTTTATTAAAGGGATATGTTACAATTATAATCAAGAATATCCCAGGCCGAGTGTGGTGGCTCGTGCCTGTAATCCCAGCACTTTGGGAGGCCAAGGTGAGCGAATCACCTGAGGTCAGGAGTTCAAGACCAGCCTGGCCAACATGTTGAAACCCCGTCTCTACTAATACAAAAATGAACCAGCCATGGTGGCAGGCACTTATAATCCCAGCTACTCAGGAGGCTAAGGCAGGAGAATGGCGTGAACCAAGAGGTGAGGCTGCAGTGAGCCAAGATCGTGCCACTGCATTCCAGCCTGGGCAACACAGCAAGACTGTCTCAAAAAAATAAAAATAAACCAATACTCCCAGTTAGTTCTTCACCAATGTCAGATACCTCAGTTTAAAGAAAAATATGAAAGCATGTTTTTATATTTCAGTGTTGAATTTAACCATATCTTTTAAGAAGATATGAAGATAGAACTTCCTCAAGGATTGGGGGAAGAGAAAAGCAGTTAAGAAAATCTTAAAACCTCAGGAGAAAAACAAGTATGGGCAAAACTTTTTCTTTGCACTTTGATTTCAAAAGAACAGAGATGCCCAAATTATGAACTCTCCCATCTGCATTTTATATTCGTCTGTGTCCTTTGAAAGGCTGGAGATGGGATCCCAGGTTCCAAAGTGCCTGGCCGTGGCTCACATCAGGCGGCATCTTTCACAGCCGTTTACTCCCCTGACTCTGCCTAGAGAGCTCTGTGGCCCAATTTACAAAAAAAAAAAAAAAAAAAAAAAAAAAAAAAAAAAGTCCTAATTAGTCACGTTCATCACTTTCAGCAGAGTCTCAAGAAATGAGACAAATATTGAGACTCCACAGAAGCAAGTACTCTCTTCCAAAAAGTCAAGTGTCAGGTTCCCATGAGCCAGGCAGCTTGCTTACAGAAAGCACTGGCTGACTTGCTGGTTGAATGTTAAATGCATTTAAAATGTTAAGTGAGCAAACGCCCCTCCTAGTGGGTGTGCGCGTTGAGCTGGCTGCAGTAGTGATGCAGACCACGTTCTTTCCTTTGGTTTTGCTTCAAGCAGAGCACCCCACACCCAGGAAGAGGCCGAAGGACGGCATCGAGGTCTAGGACAGATTTAAGGAGAGCTGCAGGCTGACTGCCTCATCTGCAAATAGTCTCTCATTTCAGAGAAAATCACTGAACAGAGTTCATAACACGTGAATTTTTAAAATTCATATTTCTAATTTCATCCCATTAGAACTTTTGAACCTCCACCTCCCACCTAGAGAACGTCAGCTCAAGCCGATCACAGCGCAGTGCCATTTTCTATAAATAATGTGCACGCCTGCATCTGAGCTGAGATGTGAATGTCTGGAATGTGCCTGCCAGGCCCAGGAGGAACTGCAGCAAGTGTGGGGACACAAGCTGCTAAGGAATCTGATTTGGAGGGAACTGGAGGCAACTAAAACTAGGTCCACTGGTTTTTCTTGGTAAGGTTTGACCAGGCAAACTGTTATCACTGTTGCTAATTTATGGTAATTGGCATGGGGACTTAACAGTAAGTAATTAGAGCAATTACAGAATTTGCTACTCAATTACAATGGCACAGATTCCTGAGAATGGAAGAACTGTTGCCCAGGAATAGAGTTCAAGAGGTCCTCCCCATGCTCCGAGGAACATGGCATTTCCACGCACCCCTGCTTTGGTCCCTGGCCACCACCATCCTGATCTCGGCCATCTGATGGCATCAGTCCCCAAAGCTGGAAACACCTGACACCTCTTGTCACCCTCCCATCTGCCCTGCCTTCCTCCAGTCCGGGATATTCAGGGATGCCCACATACAGGACCAGGAAACCAGGGTTATCCCAAACCAGTGCCTGCATTCAAAGTCCTCCACGGCAACACAATCACCAATGGCCAATACTCCCAGAACGTTCCACCTCAAAACGGGAGCACATCTGGATTCAAGCTGACAATGCTGCATTCTCTTTGCCATGTACACATGGAGGCATGTCAGGTTCCACCTAAAGGTATCAGGTTCCACGCTGCTCAGGAGCCCAAACCTAGTCACTCTGCATGATCTCAATTCACCATCCACAGAGAAGCCTGCAGTTTTCCTCTGGTGCACGGTGTGGATGGTGGATGGTGGATGCATTTCCCCTGAAGACTCGGAAACAGAAGCCTGGCCAAGGAGGCCAGTCACCCCAGCCCCTGCAAGGCCCGGACGTGACCCTCTGCTGTCTGCACACAGTACCCAAGTCTAGCAGTGCTGGCTCTGTGGTGGGATCCATCTGGGCCTGCAGAGGACCCGGGGCACAGGAACCGTGCAGCCTGGCTGCAGCCGGAGGCCTAAGGGATCCCCACGAGGCTCTCCAGCCTAGGTGCCCTCACCACAGGCAGAGCCATGCAAGAGAGTTGCCTGCTGAACTGGAAACGCCCCAATCTGCTCAGCCAACACAGAAAGACAACAGCCACCTACAGCTGCTGAGCCCCAAAACGTGGCCACTGGGCCTGAAGGGTTGAATCTGGAATTTAATCTGTGAAGTTCTTTTCAAATGTGTTTAGCTATGTAATCAAATCTTTATTCTAATTAAATTTAAAGGAGCCTCTGGCTATGGGCTCCCTTGTCGGGCTTCACAGCTCCAGGGAGTAAGAATGGGAGAGAGAGAGGCCCAGAGCCTCTCTGCATTCTCCACGTTAATTCAACAAGTCATCATAAGGAAAGGCACTCCAGCAGGAGAGGTGTACACGGGAAGAACTGGGTTGGCCCTGACAAGCATGACCCCCATGGCATCACAGCTGCCTCAGGCAACAGGCAAAAGACAATGATGCCCACCTGGACAGGCCACCGGATGTGATGATGCACCCCCAAGCCCTAGTCCCACAGTAGCCAGAGACCACCTGCTGCTCATCCCGGGTGAAACAGGCAGAGCTACCGGAGCCCTCAAAAGCAGGAAGAATTAAGGAAGCGAGTCCCACGACACACGTGACACTCCTTGGAGACAGACACAGGCTTCGTTGTGAAAGTGCAGAGGACGGTGGAGTCCCTAGGCAGGCTGCTTCTTCCAACGATCAGGAAGAAACCAGATCCATTTCCTTGTAGGAGAATCATTTGTACCGTGATTAGACAGAAGACAGAAGGTGGCTGATGTTATCAAATCATCAAGCACCTCACGGCTGCTTCTCCAAGGAAGGCCTGGAAACTTGCAGCCACCCGCGTAGGGGCCGCAGTGTTTACAATGGAGATACGGGTGACCGAGGTCTGGCTTCCTCAGGGAAGCTACATTTGAACTTTCACCACTGAGGAATCGGTCATTTACAGTCACTCACCCTCAATGCAGAAGAGGGCTCAAGACACTGCACCAGACTTCAACACTCAGGGTTGGGGTTAGGGTCAGGGTCAAATTCACAAGTTTTACAAGATGTATTTCCTTGGGATGCCAGAAGAGATGCAGCTTCACACCCCCGACCTCCATGGTTTGCTTAGCCCCTTCACCAGTGGATCTCACCAACAGATGACACATCCACGCCTCATCCATGGCAGCACAGAAAACCACTTGGAAGACAGCCACTCCCACCAAGCTTCCTGACTTTGGTGTTTAAAATCTGCATCATTTAAAATCTGCATCTCATACGTGAGATTACACTCCTCCGAACAACGACATTGCCACTGTCATTTCACCCAAAAGGGCTTTAGGAAGTGACACGCGGTCCAGACGCCAGAGGTCGCCGGCCGCCTTACTCTAGCCTAATTCCTTTGTGCCTGTATGGAGGCTTCACAGATACAGCCCATTAATGACTGTATGAGAAGCTCAGGGCATAGACGAACTCAGTGCTGAATTTTCTCCATTTATCACCCTTTGTTTTGTCCAGAAGACAGCTGAGAAAGGCGGGGGCAGATCATCTCCTCGAGTGTAATGACTCTAGCCACTTCTCTTCACCCCAGGTCACCACTCAGTCAACACCCTTTTGAGAAACCAAAGCAATTCCGATCCCTTCACTCTGGGTTCCAAGCACTAAATTCCTCCGTTTTATCAATTAGATTATCAAGCAGCCGTTTGTAATCTGGACTGCAATCTGATACGAAATTTAAAGCTAATTTAAGTTGCGGTAATAGCTCCTATTCACATTATAGATAAGGCATGAATGAAAACTTTAATCTGTTCATAGGACCAACTTTGTAAACAAACCAATTATTCAAGCAATGATTGTCTTCAGTTAGATGCAAATTACTTTGCTCATAAAAGATTTTCCAGTAGGAATTTTTAAATCCATGTTCTGTCTTTTCTGAGCCTGTCTCTGCACCTTCCCCTGAGTGCACAGCAGGACTTCTCAGGGCATCTCATCAGCAGACCCACTGAAGAGAATAAGCCCGCAGCCCCCAGCCCCCAGCCCCCAGCCCGGGAATCAAGTCCGAGCCCCAGCAGCCCCTCGTCCAGCCGGGGCTTCCTCACCAGCACAGCACCCAGAGGTCTTCCAGGTTTAATGCCAGGTGTGCGTGGAAAGTAGAGTGCTGGAAGGAACACAATAGACATTCAACAATGCAAATTCCCCCCTGGAACAGCCCAGCAATCCTCTGTACCTTCCCCCAAAGTACCCATGCTAGGCAGGCGTAGAGTCCAATGGGGGTGCCTAGGAATCGGCATTTAACACTATTCTGATGAATAAAAGTTTGAGAGGTCGGTCAGCGAGAGGCTGTCGTGGCCTCCACTCATTTGCAGGCTCTGAAGAGACACAGATTCAGGTAACAGGCCAGACAGGACAGGACAAGGATGAGGAGGTGGAGGGCAAATTCCATGGACCACCATCCGCCCCGCCATCCCCACTGAGACTCCGTGATTTAAAGAGAGGCAAAGCCAGGGAGAAAAGATGCCCGCACCACACGAGCGACTGAGATTTCACCTAAAGCACGCAGCATGTGGCTGAGGGCCAAGGTTGGGCAAGCCAGGAGCACAGAACGGGGTTCACTGGCCCAGAGGTGTCTCCCACACCCACACCCCGTGCAGACCTCCCAAGCACTGCCTGTGTCTCCTGCCTGGTTTAGTTCCTCCCCGCCTTCTACTGTGTTGGTTTCTCAGCCGCCACCCACCACCACACAACCCTCTCTACAAGCTTGGTGGACTGAAAAGAGCGGGGGCGGGTAAGATCTGGGCTCTGGGGCCAACGTCCTGCCTGAGACATTAGTTCCAACCCACCTAGCTGTGATGTGAGCCCCCGAGATTTCTCAAATGTGAGATGGGAAGGTAACTGAACCCACTCACCAGGACGGCTGTGCAGACTGAGATTACATATAGCCACACCTCGGCATCCACCACACGTGGGACCCCAGTCGTGTTGCCCCTGATGGGAATCCCTCTATCTATGCCCCTTCTGCTACCAGAGCCAACTCCCAGCAGTAGCTGTGGAGGGTGCATCCTCTATTCCCACTCCACTCCACTCCCCTCCCATCGCTCCACGCCGTGACCTGCCACGCAGCGGCCACCAGCAAATCCGGCCCCACTGGATAACCGACCACCAGCCCCCCCTCACTTTGGGGCGTCTTCCACTTGCAGTTCCGAAGCAGGCCGAGAAACCGCCCTCAAGGGCAGTCACCTGTTCCTTATTGCATGTAATGACCTGCCACGCAGGACCACCAGCAAACCCAGCTCCACCATCCAGGCTCCTGTGGATTAACCGAACCCCCACCCCCCAACCTTGGAGCGTCTTCCACTTGCGGTTCTGAAGGGGGCCGAGAAACCGCTCTCAAGGGCACTCACCTGTTTCTTATTGCATGTAATGACCTGCCAAGCAGGGCCACCAGCAAACCCAGCTTCACCGTCCAGGTTCTGGTGGGTAACTGCCCCCGTCCCCCGCTTCCTCCTGGGGTGTCTGGGAGGCTCAGAAACTGCCCTCCACGGGCACTCACCTGTTCCTTATTGCACTAATACCTCATTTACAGAAATCCACTTTGACTTTCCAGCACCGCAGTTGTGACAATTTAGCAATCCTGCTTGCAAGCTACAAGAGCTTGAGGTCACGTCCACCTCACCAGTATCCCAGAGACCCAGCACTATCCCACTGTGTTTAAAATTCCAAAATACTCCTTCAAAATGCTACTGGCATTTGCTTTGCACATAAAATGCTAACAACCTTCAAGTGAAACAAATATCTTCAACAGTTTGGTACAACGACATGTGAGTTACACATCTGCCAAGTTGTAAAGCCTCATGCATTTATAACATTTTAGGTACGGTCAAATGGTTCATTAATATAAATTATGAGAATCTCTAAGAAACAGGTTTTTTCTGGCATTAGATGACCTAAGGAAAACTGGGTTCTGGCTGGCTTGCGGGCCTGTAGAGGCAGACATATCTGCTGACACAACCAAGCTCCTTCCCACTGATGTGGCCTCATCCCAGGCCCCTCACCCGGATGCCTGCAGGCCCCTGGAGGAGCAAGCTGACCTGTCCACATTTCTCAAATGCACAGCTGTTGCTCACACTGCAGATAGAGTTCAAGGCACGAGCAGGCCACCATGCTAAAAATACCACGCAGCGTCCACGCCAGGTGACGGTGGTTTTCACTCCATCCCAAAGCCCCAGGTATGAGTTTACAGCCATGATTACCACATGGATTTTTAGACCCCCAAGACATACTTTGTTTCCTTTTATGCAACAAAGTTAAAAGACTATCACTCAGATATAGGCTCTGAAACTGTGGAATAATTATTTGGGAACAGAGCCTCTGCCAGATCAGGATTAGCACTTGGGACAACACCCCGTGACCTCGGTCCACACAAACCCATCCAGACCAGAAGCCTCCCGCACTGTAATTTCTGTGGATTTCTGTAAACGAGGTATTACTGCAATAAGGAATAGATGAGTGCCCTTGGAGGGCAGTTTCTGAGCCTCCCAACCACACGGCCACGTTCAGGCTGAAGCCGCACCACCTCCAGAAACACTGTCCCTCGCCGAGGTGTGCCTGGCTTCTCCCTTTTTCCAAAACTTAACAAAACCTGAAAAGGACAGGTCTGTGTAGAAAAAGACAAACTACTTGCGATTCCTCTTCCCAGTTCAGGCTGTAGGAAGCTCGTCTCGGCCCTCACCGTGTTCTGACTGTGGCTTGGTTCCCATAAGAAATAAAGTCAGAATTCTAGTCCCTGTCTCCTGGGCAGTGTGGCAGGCATACATACCTTCAGTTATATGAGGAAAGGCGTGGCGAGCCCCCTTCCTTCAGTAAAACTGCACAGTTCCCAGAACCATGATGCCATCTCCCTCACACCACTGTGAACACCTGGACAGAGCACATTTCAATGCGTGCACATTTGTGGGCTAGTTTTCTATTTCTCCACTAAATCACCCCAAATTTAGCGCCCTAAACTCTGACTTATTTTCTCACATTTCTGGAAGCTGGAGTCCAAAACAGGTCCCACCATCTAACGTCGAAGTGGCGGCAGGGCTGGCTCTGGGGAAGCCACCGTCTCCTTGCCTCCCGCAGCCTCTAGAGGCTTCTGCATCCCCTGGTACATATGGCACCCACTGTCTTCAGGACCCACAGCGGCTCTGACGGCCCCTCAACTGGAAGACGCAGAAATGTCAGGAGCCCGGGAATCTAGTGCTAAGGCCAAGCCTCCCCACCCTCCCAGCTCCTCACACACTCCCGTGTGAGCTAATATAGATTCCACTTTAACTAGTGTCACCTGTGTAAGGGGTAAGTGCCCAGCTGTGAACTGCTTAACCTCGCCCACACAAACCCCGAGAATAAACTCACAGGCCATGGACCACTCCACAAGCAATAAGTGACCACCTGCTCAGGGACCTCCATGCCCCAGCAGAGCCCTCCGGTACCTCCTTGTGAGCTCAGACTGGCAGCAGGGTTCTGCAGCGCCACAGGGCCCTGGATAAAAAAGACAGCTCCCATATCGGGAGGCACCGCCCGCGGTTGGGTTCCCAGTACTTTAATAGCCCAGGTGGACAAGCCGGGGCGCATGCAACCCCATCACCAGAATAACGGCTGCACGTGGCGAGTGCACGGGTGGCCACCACTCAGCCCAGCTGGCCGCGCTAAGCACATCACCACCGTGACGCCCAATCAGATTGAACTGCTGGAACAGTCCCAGCATCGGCCCCCAAGAACATTCTGGATCACAATTCAGAGTAGTGATTGCGATCAGGGCCACATGTGGCTGAATGTTTTTACAGGAGGACACCACAGCTGGACTGACGCCACAGCTGGATCTGGCTGGACTGAGAGCATTTCCCACTGTACATTCTTACAACACCATTTTATTTGCGCTTTATTAAACTTCTATGGCTTTCTTCTGCTTATCTACTTTATGGGAGTGTTTCTTGTTCTTATGACTGCGGTGATACTTCAAGCTACAACTATCAATGTGTAAATTAGTTTGGAAGTCGCCTTATCATTAAACATTTCACAAGCTAGCAGTCAGAGGCACCTAACCCGGAGGCCTCTTTTCTTTTCTGAGCCAAAGCTACCTTGGACTCAAAGAAAATGGCACATGGAGGGGGGCTGGATCTCCAGCGCCCATTCCTAGGGAGCCCCCTGGGGAGCAGATATGGAGGGAGAAGCCCTGGGTTATGGCACTGTCGTACTAAAGAAAAGTCTATTTGGGTAATGTAAGCACCAGACTTAAGAGATTAAGCAAACCATGAAAAGAAACTACTAACCACAGCTTCTCCAAAACAGAACTAAACTCCCTTCCTTTAGTTTGAATTGGAAAAGCAGAAGTGATGATCAGGATACAAAAAAAAAAAAAAAGAAAGAAAGAAATGACACAGTATCTGAACACAGGAGAATAATCAAGGGCCACTGTCTCTTCCTGTGTCAGTGGGAGCCTCGCATCTAAGCTGGATTTAGAAGGTTGCTACTTTGGACTGAAAGGTATCCCCAACTCTAGTTTGTAAGCAAGTGGAGCAGAATGCTTCAATTATTTCAAGGTTTAGCGGTAAAGCTTTGCAACTCTCACAACCATTTTAATTGGTGTGAATTTTAAAGTGACTCAATCTGTTGGCTGGAGTATCTAACGGCTTAACCACGGGGTCACGTTGGAAAATTTTTCCAATTGCTTTTGTTTTTCCTACTGAAGATGCATTTGAACGTTCTTGTAGTTTGCAGTTGGCTGGTTCTGATGTTTGGTCCTGAGGAAGCCCAAGTATCTGTAGAGGAAGAATCTGAAACCTCAAGCCACTCGAGTGCTGTCTGGGCAGATGGAGACCCCAACCCGAGGGCCACTGACGGGCTCAGCATGGGCGCAGGGCCGCCCGATGCAACAGGCCACGTATTTGCCGGTTACAAAACATCATAAGCACACACCCCCAGGTGTGCACACACGCTCTGTACACATCTGTCCCTATCAACACCAGCACACACCCCCAGGTGTGCACACACGCTCTGTACACGCTCACGTCTGTCCATGCCAATGACAGCATACACCCCGAGGTGTGCACACACGCTCTGTACACATCTGTCCCTGCCAATGCCAGCACACATCCCCAAGGTGTGCACACACATTCCATACGCGCTGACATCTGTCCCTGCCAACGCCGGCATATACCGCCAAGGTGTGCACACACGCTCTGTACACACTCACATCCCTCCCTGCCAATATGAGCACACATTCCCAGGGGTGCACACAGGCTCTGCACATACTCATGTCTGTCCCTGCAGCCTGAGTCAAACAGTCACAGAGAGGCAGAGGAGGAGGAAGAAGGATGCGATGGGCACTAAGGTCCTGGGCCAGTTCCCCTCCCTACCTCGGGAGAGACCCCTCATGTGATCCTGCCATCACTCACCCTTCCGCCTCCATCCTCCATCCTCCCACAGGGATCAGGAGGATGCCCACTGCACAGAGCTGTGATGAGCATGAACAGAAGATGGCAGGAGCTCACGCCAAGGTGCTGAGCACGGGGCCTACGGAGTGCTTCTTTCTGCTGTGGCTGACATCATCAAACAGAGACTGACACAGCTTCTGCAGAGAATGCCACTTGCTAAGAAACTGAAACGTGTGACCTAGGAGCCTGTGAAGGTCTAAGAACAAACCAACAAACCAAATGGTTTTGTTTGTTTTTCAAACACCATAGCCTGTTTTTTCTTTTTTTTCATGCTCTACCTTGGGTATCATTTACTTTAATTTCAAAGTAAGTCCAATAATTACACAAAATCACAGGACTGAGCATGGAGCATTGTTTCACTTCATGTCCTCCAGCCTTTAGGACACATTAAGGAAAGACATGATTCCAGGATTCCCATTAGAAAGGCTGCCCTGAGGCACCTGCTGGGGCAGCCAAATTGCAGCTGTTGATGCTGCCCCCAAGCTGCTTGGATGAAGCAGAAGATTCCGGAGATCTCCTCTCTTCTGCCCCTTGTCCAGGAGAGAAGGTGGGGGGAGAAAGGTGAGAGAAGATAGGAAGAAGGAGAGGGGAAGGAGGGAGAGAGGAGGGGAGAGGGAGGGAGAGAGGAGGGGGGAGGGAGGGATAGGGAGAGGGAGGGAGGAGGGGCATGTTCCATCCACCAAGGCAGCTACACTGCAGAGAGAATGGAGGGTGTGTTGCCTCTCAGGACAGCAAGTTCAAGCTGTTTGTAATTGTTAGCATAAACAGTGACCAGCTGAGGACAGGGCTGTCATTGGAGTTGACGTTTTATTTTCATAGTTGATATTGGGGACCTGGACCTAAAGCAGCGTGCCTTGCCCTTTTGCCAGATGGGCCTATGCTTCTTTATACTTGAGTCTATTTGACTAAATACCCGATATTGACTAGGAATTATGACGTGTAGGATACCCCTTACCACAGTAACATCAAACTCATATTCTAAATGCAATTTATTCAGGGACTGGCTTCTAACTCTGGGTGGGAATGTTAAGCTCAGTCCAGTTCAATTCAGTAAGCATTTATCAAGAAACTCCTAGACCAAGAGCTCTGTTAGACACTGGGTATGGGGGGTGATGGGGATACGAAGATGTGGAATTAGAACTCGAGAAGCTCAAATGCTTCCATTTAATTCCCTAATGCAATTACTAAGCTTCAACCTGATGGCTGTAATGTCTAAATTCACTTTTTCTTTATTCCAGTTCTACATAACAAAGCACAAATAATCACAGAGGAATGATTCTGTGTTGGACTATTCAGTGGACAGAGAAGAGCATTCTGACCGGCGTGAGACACTGTCTTCCTTCCCAGGGAGCCCGTGAGGTGGCTGCACAGAGCACACGCGTGAAGATTCAGGAACACGAGCATCAGGTGATGGGAGGGGCACGGAGGCAGCACCAGAAAGATGCCTGCCGAGGGGCCGCTGCAGCCAGGCCGGCCGGGAAGGTCACGGGAGTGGGCGCAGGCATCTCCCTCCAGCCGCACTTGGTTTTCATGAGGACGCGTGCACGGAAGGGGATGACACCGAAATGCTGTGGCGCTGAGGGGACGAAGGGAGGGACACAGGGCCGACGGCTGGCCCCCACCCCTTCCGTCCCTGCCCCTATGAACGCTGCCAAAATCAGCCCCAACGGGGAGAAATGAGGTGGGTGAAAGAGGTGGACAGACTTGGCTTCCATGGAATTCACAGATTCCAGTCATTAAAAATCCCTTCTGAGTTTTCACCTGGAAAACTTTGCCAATGTACTTAGGGACAAGAGGCGGAAGATGAAGCCAACACAATTGGGCTCAAACTGCCACCCTTCTCCTTCTCTCTTCATCCACCAGCCTCCCTGGGCCCCTGAGTGTGAGAACCAGGAGCTGCACAGCCCAAGGGTGCAGCCCCTGACCAGAGGAGGGAGCCGCACGGCGGGGCCCCCAGCACGTGGATGGCAGGATCTGTGCTATGTCAGTCCCAGGGCCCCAAGCAGAGAAGGCCTGGGGCTCCCAGCTGAAGTTTTGCTGTCTACTCTCTCACCAAAGTCGAGAAGGACTGAGTGGGACCAACGCTGCACCTGGCGGCTCCTCAGTGGCTGCCGATGTGGTCCTCACGCTGCAGGTGAGACCCTCTAGGGAAGCCCAGACAGTGGCGAGAATGACAGCCACGAGTGCTCCAGTTGCCCCAAAACTCCAGCATAGCCTGAGGAAGGCAGCGCCCGCTCAGATCCCCGTGCAGGCTTGTGTGGCACACTGGTGAGGCACACAGCACCAGAACATGGCACTTTAAGTGGCTTTGTGGGGTGTAGGAACACAAAGTGTGGTCTGGAGTGGCTCAGGAGTCACTCCCACCAGCCTGTGGGACCCGGACGGCCCCTTTGGACGTGGCTGGAGTCTCTCCAGGGCGGGCTCCAAAGTCCCAAGGATGAGGTGAGCGTCGGTCTTGCTCTGAGGAAGGCCCCTGACAAGTATCCTGAACATGCAGGTACACAGCTGGCTGACTCATCTGAAGGGACCTGCTGAGCTACGAGCTAGGGACAGCTAGAGAAAACTGCGTGAACCTTTGTGACTACTCACAGGTAGGTAGTACTGCCTGAGACACAAAGGTAAAGAATTAACCTGAAACTGCATATTATAAAACTTATTTTTAAATGATGGCGCTTAATTGAAAAGACTCCCAAAGACTACTGCATTAGAAAGTGACAGAGTGAAACCGTGAGGCTGACCACAGGAGTCCCTGGAAATTTCACCAAATGTTGTGTCAAAACTGGGAAACAGAAGAACTGCACCTGATGAAACATTCCATTAATCACTCGAGTCCTCCCCACATACGAAGCTATGTAAAAAGTGTTCCCAGAAGGTAAAGTGAGCAGGAGGGCTGTGAACACACAAAGAGAGAGCCACTTCGTCCACGGACCACAACAAAAGAAACGCTAATGAGTGCCGACGACACGCTGGAGTCCAGGGCTCTGGGCGCAGCTGGGACGGGGACACTCAGGGTCCCACTGTCCAGATGGGAAAACAGGGTGGAAACACCAGGGAGCCTGTCCCAGGGTGCAGAGCTAGTGAACAGTGGTTCATACTGCGACAATCCCAGCTGCCAGGCTCTGGGGCTCCTCGGGACAGAATCCTGTTGACTTCACTCTGGGGTGCGAGAGGCGGCAGCATCCCCCAAAGGCACCTGGAGAAGTGGTGTTACCCTCCATCCCCTGTCCCCGGCGTTACCCTCCATGCCCCTGTCCCCGGCCTTACCCTCCGTCCCCCTGTACCTGGTGTTACCCTACTTCCTCTGTCCCCAGTGTTGCTCACCATCCTACTCACCTCCAGGCCCCTCTCCCTGTCCTCCCTCGTTTTCCTGTTCAGCCAGAGCACATCACATGTCTCTTCCCTTTTCAAGAGGCTCAGCTGCACCCAGAGGCATTCCAGCCTATTCGGGATGGGGCACACACCCTGGGATGGGGCACAGCACAGGGCCGGAAGGGCCTGAGACCCTCTCACTGTCGCCCAGGAAGGATGGAACAGCCCACGGTCATGCTCATTGTCAGGCAGGATGAAAACTTCTGTGTCCGAAATGTTCTTTTCACTGGAACTGTTCGGACCATTCGTGAACGAATCAGTTAAATACCAGCAAGTGCCACTCCCACTTATTCTCTGGCTAGTTTTCCACCCACCAGCAACCACACTCCTAGGAATTATCCCTAACGCAGAATCAGCGCCTTGTGCCTTTAGGAAAACCTCTTTCTCTCCAGCTTTGTCCTCCTTCCACAAAAGGTGCCTCTGACTGCCTCACTGGCTGTACCAGGATTTCACTCGGCTATGGAGGAAAATCTGCGTGGGGCTCAGAGGTGGGTGGTCCCTGCATGGGCAGCAGGTCTGTGACATCCTCCGAGGAGCCTGGCCCAGGCCTGCCTCACACGCCAGGACTCTGCCTTCTGGCCCTCGGGCCCCCGAAGCTGCTTTCCCTCCAGGTGTCATGCCCCGGGCAAGAAGGCCGGACAAGGGCCCAGGGCTGCTGTGGGTCAGGAAAGCCTCCTGACACCTCCCACTCCAGGACCCCCCATCAGCATCCCAGCATCTGGACCTGTGTCACCAGCCGCTCCGCCGTACAAGAGAATTGGATTTTCAGCTGGGTGTGCTGCTTCCCTAAACAAAGTAGGGTGTTGTTACTCAGGAAAAAGGAAAAAATTGGCATCTTCTTGGCAACCCCGCGACATCCAGCCACCGGTTCTCACCATCCCAGAGATGTCCATCCAGGGCAGATAGTGTCTTCAACCAAGCGCCACTGACCCAGAAGTGCAGTAATTAGTACACTTTCACCAGAATCACCCACTCCTTCACCTTTACACCCAAGAAAAACATGTTTGCCAGGCAAATTAGATGTCCAGGAGGTGTAAGGAAACCCCAAGCCTGCTTTAAGCCTCAGACTTTTGAGATCGTTGAGGGCTGTGCGCACAAGAGCAAGGCTGCACCCGAAAGCTCTGCTCCTGCCAGACGTCATGGACAGACCACACGGCTCAGCCACATGGACCCTTCCAGGACTTCACGAGAGGGACTTCCGTGGTACATGCAATGATGTGCACTTCGTTCAGCCTCGAACAGACCACGCCCTCGTTACAGGGTCGGTGGTCCACCTCCTGCCATCAGCCCCCCACCTCACCGAGGGTCTGTGTCTGCATCTGAAAGAACTTTGCTGTTTTACCTGGGTACGAAAATGCAGCATCGCGATGTTTAAAGGTCTTTATTTATTTATTTTTTTTTTTTTTGAGACGGAGTCTCACGCTGTTGCCCAGGCTGGAGTGCAGTGGCGCGATCTCGGCTCACTGCAAGCTCCGCCTCCCGGGTTCCCGCCATTCTCCTGCCTCAGCCTCCTGAGTAGCTGGGACTACAGGCGCCCGCCACCGCGCCCGGCTAATTTTTTTGTATTTTTAGTAGAGACGGGGTTTCACTGTGGTCTCGATCTCCTGACCTTGTGATCCGCCCGCCTCGGCCTCCCAAAGTGCTGGGATTACAGGCTTGAGCCACCGCGCCCGGCCTTAAAGGTCTTTAAATATCAACACTCCGGGTGCAGTCCTTGTCACTTTAATGCGGTCACTCGATGCAGGCCTCACTCACAACTCTGAGGTAGCTCATACCTTCCCTACCTAACCAAGGAAGAAACGAAGGCATGGAAGGTGCAGCTCCTAAGGAGCAGATTAGGATTCAAACCAGTGAACTTCGTCACATGCTGACCTACCTCTCAGGCTGAGATAACGTTGAAAATTAACCAGGTAGAACAGCGTTCCATAAATCAGCTGAAAATGGTCCTTGTAGATGGGCCTGTGGTTACTCCCTGAAGAACAAGACCATTAGCCCAAAAATCCACCTGTGTCACACTCAAATGTTTACATATACAACTATTTTTAAAATAACCCAATCAAGCATGTTCACAGCCATTTAGAGCCATATAGATTGTCTGCTTCGCTGACAATCAACCCAAGACCTCTGTCGGCAAAGGCCACGGTGCCGGGTCCAGAGAAGGCGGGACAGAGACACAAGCAGACACAAGCAGGAACCTTTCCATCCCTGGGAGCCTCGCTCTGATCGGTCCGTGAGGACACGGTACAGACCGTGGGGCACAGGCAGACGGCAGGCCAGGAGAAGGGGCTGCATTGCCGGGAGGCAGTGCTTTGAGCTCTAATGGATGGAACACTGCTAACCAGTGAAGGTGGAGAGAGGGCACACGTCTGAGAGCATGTAGAGGCAGCAAAGCACAGCCAGCCTCGGGGAACCAGAAGCCACAGGGACATCAGGTTGGGTGCTGCTGTCTGCCGGCCACTGGCTGGGGGACTGTACTGGGCCTGGAGGGACATCCCTGACACTCCCCACCAGATGCCAGGGGCACCCCCAGCCCCAGGTGAGAACCACGGATCCCATGGTGAATGAGGCCAGCCTGTGGGAAGTGGGGCTGGGACAGCTCTGTACAGCTTAATAGGAAAGTTGGGTTCTATTTTGTGGGGTTTTGGTCACGCCGATGGCTAGTCATGGCTGTCCGTCAGGAAGTGATTTGAGGATAGACTAGAGAAGGGGCTGCCAAGACCAGCGGAGCATTCGCTGTCTGGGTCTAAGGAAAAGGAAATAAAGGCTGGCGATGTGACAGTGGGGGGGAGCACAGAGCAAAGGAACTGGTGGAGACACAGGGCTGGCCCCGCACAGGGCTTTGAGCAGCTACCCGGGGGTCGTCCTATTAATTCTCCTCATGGCCCCAAGAGGCGGCTGTGAGGATCCATCTCCTGAGGACAGAACTGCTCCAGAGCCACACAGCGAGGATCCACAGAACCAAGATCCGGGCCAGCTCCAAAGCGGGTGAACTTGACCCCTCAGCCATGGTCCTAAGACAGGGATCGGAGCCCCCTGGACACACAGACACAGGAACTGCAGGAAGGGGAAACGGATGCCCCGGACCAGTGGCGGGACCCAGGGTTTCAGCCCTCCAGGGCCACTGGGACCAGCCACTGCACAGGTGGACACATGATGCTTTAACTCGCGCTGGGGGAAGGAGCCCTCACTCTCAGGGTGGAGACCGCAGCTCGATCGGGCCGGCCTCCCTGCTGGGCACAGCCTGAGCCACACAGGATGCTGAGGTGCCCCAACGTTGGGGTGCTCAGAGCCACTCAGCTGAGATCGTGGTGCTTTCTGTAACCACCCTCGTTTCTTCACGGTATAGATCTGGACTCCATCCTTTGCAATGTGTGAGGTTCTAGGAAGAGGCTGGCCAGCTGGGGAAGTGTCCTGGGCTCTGTCCCAGTGATGACGAACTTGGCTCCCCACAAGGGCGGCCTGTTCACCACAGTGACCCCCGGGGACCACGCCTGCACCCACCTTGCTGAAGATAATTCACTTCTCATCCGTGAAAGAATAAAGCTAGACTAACTCAATTTCACACTCACTTCCAACTTTAACAACTTGTGTTAGGAAATCAAAGACAAGGACTCTGACCACGTCACAAACCCAGGAAGCAAAATCCGAGACTAACGGAATGATGCCACCTTCACAGTTCCGAGCTTTACTAGATGTTTTTCTTTTCTGGTCTGTTTTTCTCTTTTGGTTTAAATAATTAAAGACCCTCGTTGACAAGAAAAAAAATTCTCTATGAAACTAAAAAAAGTGGTTCTAATTAAACATTTAAACATTCTTCCATATGCTTTATAAACAGTTGAAAGTACAGCTCTACTTAGTGTTAAGTACTTTAACCAAATGAAAGGTTAATTATACAGACTGGCAATTATAAAAAATAAGGCTACATATTCGTGGCATCATGAATAATTAATAAGAACCGTTTGATTTCATTCAGACCAGGGATTCTGTGCTAATAGGCTCTTAGCTGTCTTGAAATAATGGTGAAATTTTAAAATTACTTTTGTACTTAAACACGTCCCCGAAGTGAAGCACAGCGGTTAACATCCATCATGGTGCCCAGCAGAGCGACCCGCCCTACTATGGCCGACACCCTGATTCCCGAGGGCTGCATCCCGGGGCTGTACTCGTGCAGAGAACGTTCAGGAAACAGACCAGGTGGCAGGAGGGGGTCTTGTCCTCAAGGAACCTCATGAGTCTTGCTAGGGGGACAAACAGCGAGAGAATGAAACCGGCAGCCACGGAATCTGGACAGCGATGCCCAGGCCCCGCCATGCATAACCCCTGGCTGGCACCTCCCTGAGACCCGTCTGGCACAGGCAGCGGCAGGGTCCGGCCCTTGGAGCGCAGGGATGGCAGAGCAGGGCCATCAAAGCGGGTGGCATGCCGACAGCGGCTTCTCCGCAAGAGCTCCTGGCTCTCAGGGAGCTGAGGGCTCCTCAATGGGAAATTCTGGCTGAGCTCCAGGGGAAAGCGGGTGGGAGGCCTGTCTCCTCTGCCCCCATCTCCTCTGCCCCAACCCTGGAAGAGGGTCAGATATCAATGCTAACTCTTGTGCTGACTCAATTAAATCAAACAATTCAGAAAACAAACTTGCTTTAAGTATTAATTTCCTAAAAAGAACTAACATGAATTCAAATAATTCACATAATTAAAATGATTTTAATTGTTAATTTAATTAAAACATCTCCGTTTTCACAGCATCATGTACCCTGGTACTTTCTCCTTATTGCATTTCCCATCTTCCAGGGCAGGTTTCCTTCCACCCAGGGCAGCAGCGACTCTGGTGTCTCGGGTATTCCCAGGCTTCCGTCAGCCCCTGGGGGGCTTACAGTTCTGCAGCGGTCTCCATCCTCATTAATCTGCATAAGAACATCCGTCCGCAGGGATGTCCTGTGGCCCCGTGGCCACATCTGACGTGCAGCTAAACGCTGGGCGTGTCGCCTGGTGACAGCAGATGACACAACTGTGGGCAAGGTAGCACCTCTGGGCGCCGACACTCTCGATGAGTTTTTTACAAGACCATTCTTTAATGGGTGAACCCTGACAGGAAACACTAAAGATTGTTTTTAACTATTTTTATATCGAGACAAATCTTTGTCAAACGTTCACTCAATGCTAAATGTCACTTCTCCAGCCAACCCCTTTAAGAATACCTAAAACTTAAGACTGGAATGACGCTTTCAAACACATACTCTACTCATGCATTCCCGGGAGCAGAGAGCAGCTTAATGTTTTCACGCTACACAGGCATGAAGTTTGGCGAAGGCATTTTCATATTTTTACCTGAATATTTTAATAAAATCAAAAGATCATTTTCACTCTAATACTCTACTTAGAATCTAATTTTCCATTAAATAAACAGTCAATGTTCAGTAACCCACATGCTGATAAACTTTTGAAAACTTTAGAAAGTATTAAGTATAATCAAAGATTACTTTTAATTTTCGAGCTGGTAAGAGCCTGTGTCAGGGAACAGAGTTGAGATTGAAGAGATAAAAGCACGATGATTTTCTTAAAGAAAAGCGAAATTCGTAAAAGAGACCAGGTGATTATATAAAAAAACACAGAATCCGTTTTCAGAAATGGCAAACATTGACCACAGAACACCAGTGTTGCCCGTGATGAGAGAAACAGTTAAAAGGAAGAATTCACGGTGGCCCAGCATAGATCAGGTGTGGGAGGACAGAGACGTGATGAAATGATCCTCCTTCTAACTTCCCAGAAAGGCACAAATGGCCAGCACTGTAACTGAAGACCACGCAGGCACCAGTGTGAACTCAGACTCCATGGCCAGCACCGTAACTGGAGACCACATGGGCAATGGTGTGAACTCAGACCCCACGGCCCGCACCGTAACTGGAGACCACACGGGCACCAGTGTGAACTTAGACCCGACGGCACGTGCCTGGGCTGCTCCAGCCACCACCAGAACCTGTTCTGCAGCTGAACTGGAAGCTGATTCTGGAAGGAACTGAGGAGCATGAGGACGAGATCCTTCTACCTCAACAGGGATCAATTTTTTAATGATTTCTTTCTTTTAGAAAACTGTTAATAAAATACTTTGTTCTAAAATGACCAGGATTTCAGCAGCCTCTACATTCCTTCATGTCAATCAAAGCTTAGGCACGTGGGTTACTTCACTGTTCATGACACCCTTTTGAAATAAAACCCGGGGCCGCCTGTGTACCCAAGAGCCTGGGCACCGAACATTCAGACAAAACGTCCAGGGCGAGAATGTTCACGTCCCAGCGGTGCGGTAGAGTGGATGGGGGGAGTTCGAGCCACAGGTGGCCACGCCTCCCCTGCCTCCGGCCAGTGCCCACTGCTCACGCACTCCTTCCTCGGCCCATCCTGAGCCACGGGGCCCTCGCGTAACCAAGGCCACTGCGGTACCTCCAGGAACACACTGGTTACAGGTGGACTGCTCTCTACGCAACGTACAAAGATTGTTTTTAAAACTGCTCGTCTCTGGAACTTATCCCAGTAACAGGCTAGATTAAGAAAACTGACTAAAAACAGTAGGAAGAAAAACTCACTCTACCCGTTGAGGCAAGAGAAATGCACACAGCCTCTGAAATAACTGCAGAGGAGTTTTCCTGGGTTAGGTACGCGGTGGGGTGACCCTACCCCATAGGGGGGCGATGGCACATGGTGGGAACCAAGGAACATCTCCGAGTAAATGTAGAAAAATGCACTCAACTCCCAAACAGAGAGAGAAACTGCTTTTTCCCTTAAAAGCTTCTCTCTTTTATTCTCAGAAAGACTCTCTTTGGTGTCTTGACTGCTGAAGGGACAAGCCTGTCATCCCCAGAAAGCAGCCCTGGACAGTCTCCAGATCCTATGGCCCTCAGGCCCACCTTGCCTACTGATGATCCCACATTACGAAACCTAATAATCAGAAAAAGCCTCCCAGTCCGCAGCTCACAAGTGACATTTTATTCAGGGAAATGCTAATAAAAACCTGGGGCTCTGTGTAAACGCTGTCCCCTAGGTACTGAGGCTCCACACAGATGGCACACAGGGAGACAGGCCTCACCCTTTCCTGGTGCCCCATGTCTCTCCTCACATTTTATTAGCTGAGTTTTGTGGCGGTTTGTTACTTTTAACCTGACTGTCCAAGGCAGCTGCACTAAACTAATTGTCCAGGGCAGATCCACTCATAATGACCATCAGCTCAGAGTTGGAAGTAGCACTGGAGAATGAGGTGGTATCAGGGCACTATGCTTCCCTGCCCTCTTTTCCAGGGATGCCAAGTAAGTTTCTGCCATGGCTGATGATGTCAGCACTACACTAACATTAGTTCAACGGCAGGCCACCAATTAATACTTAATGAACAATGCCTTTAAGAGCAAAACCCCATCTCTGCCAAAAATACAAAAAATTAGCTGGACGTGGTGGTGAGCGCCTATAATCTCAGCTACTGGGGGACTGAGGCAGGAGAATTGTTTGAACCCAGGAGGCAGAGTTTGCAGTGAGCCGAGATTGCACCATTGCACTCCAGCCTGGGCAACAAGAGTGAGACTCCATCTCAAAAAAAAAAAAAAAAAAGAAAGAAAAGAAAGAAAGAAAGAAAGAAACGATTCTCATGACCCTGTCAACATCTTCAGTTTTTCCCAAGGATAGTGTAAAATTATCACACACAACGTAAACCCAATTAGATCAACGTTCTCTCCTCACCAATCCATACCTAAATCCATATTTCAAAATGGTCCCCAATTTTTCACAATTTAAGAAGACTGAGAGGAATAACCATGAACAAGCAAGGTTTACACCGACGTCAGTCTTCCCAACTCTCGCTCAGGAGCTCACCCCAAACTCCTCCTGTGGAATCAGCCCGGATAACAGTTCCTGGTGGCCGCACAAGAACAGAGGGTCCCACGAACCCACGACAGACCCCACCATTCAGCCCCAGGCAGAGGAGGGAGGTGGACGGTCACGAAAGACAGAAAAGCAGGGAACTGTGATTCTTCTGAGTTAATGCAGGTGATTGGGCCAAAAAACAAGGCACATCCACCTGTGAATGGGGTGAGCTCCCAGCTGGCTGTGCAGAGGCTGTAGATATGAAGGAACTCACTTCCCTGCACACTGAAGTGCATGAGCATCTCCACATCGACCGCACCTGGGCTCTGCTCGCCCCTCACAAACTAAGATGACAGTGGCTGCTTCTGGACAGAATGTCAAGGACAGATGGACAGACATCCTGGACAGACACTGTACAGAGACCAGGGGCTGGGAAGGGGGAAGCGGCACAGCCTTGGGGCCAGCAGGGGCGAGGCCAGGAAGCCTCGGTGAAGGCCTGCATCTCCTCATCCAACAGAAGCAGGAGGGGCCACCCAGTGAGGGCTGCAGCTGCGGTGAAGTGGCCAGTGGGACATAGCAGGAGGCCGTGGCCAGCCTTACCCCCAGCCCAGGAGGAGGGGCCCAGCTGCGGGCACTGCCCCGGGAGCCAGAATCCTGAGCCCCCAGTGAAGGTGGGAAATTGCCCCTGGGCACTGGGTGCTCAGGCTGGAGGTGGTGAGACCTCGAGGCCCTGCAGTCGGGGAGGTGAGGGCAGAGATGGCCAAACTGCAGCTCAGTGAAGGGCTTTGTCAGGAAAGGCCCTCAGAGGCTGCCTCACCAGCCAGGGGGAGGCTACTTCCAGCCCAGAGGCTCAACAGGGCCCTCGGTGGTGATGCCTAACCTTGTCCTCTGACAGAGGACCATCGAGACAGAGTCACTCAAACCTCTGCCAAGCTCTGCACCCAAATGAAGCTGTTACCACAGACGCTGAGGCAGGTGGTGCTCATCTCAACTCTGTACAAGTGGTTTATTTAGCCAGTTCTCCAAATTCTTAATGACAAACCACACTAAACGTGTGTTTTCAGTATCACCTATGCTCATAGCTATGTGTAAAATAACTATCACAAGGAAAACTAGGTGGTGAACCCAGGAGGAGGAAATCCCCACGACGAGTCGAGAGAACACCAACGGACCGTTGGCTCTTCCCGGCTGAACCCAAGAGCTCTCGGCTGGGCTCACTTCCGTTCTAATTTCCAGATTTATTTTTACTTTCCCACATTTTCATTATGAAAATGTTCAAACATATTTAAAAAGTGGAAGAACAGTACAACGAGTGGTCAAGTTTTCTCCACGTGGAGCTCCAACAACTGCTAACATTTCATTAGATTTGCTTTCTCACTCTCTCTGTAGATCAGACAGAGAGACAGATTTGTTTCTTCTCTGGAGCCACTTGAAGGTGAGAGGCTCCTGCTGCCTCACCGAGTCCTCAGGCACACGTTCCCTAGGAATAAAGGCCCCTCTGCAGCCGCAGTACCATCATCGGCAGACAAGAATGATTTCAGAGCATCGTTGTCCAGGTTATGTTCAGGTAGCACAATCGTTCCGAAAACGTCTTTTCTATCCGGGCCACACACTGTGCTGAGTGACTCTCCTTCCCCGTCTTAGTCAGGGACAGCCTCGCACCCCTTTTATCTGTGATCTTCACTTTTCGAGAAGATCATTGCATTGTCCTGCAGAATATCCCCTACCCCAGAGGCATCTGTTTCTAGGGCCATCATGAAATTCCCTACTATGCACCTCCATTCCCTGTAAACAGGAAGTTTCAGTCTCGAGGCGCGATCACCTTCTGTCAAATGCTTCTCGGCAGCTTCCGGGTGAGGCTGCTGCTTCACGAGGGGCGCGAGCTCCTACTCCTGGTCACTGACGACACGGCCGCGACCAGCACCACACCCCGAATCAGAAACGTCTGGAGGGGCCGCGGGCAGCCGAGACACCAGGAGGTGTGAACGGCACAGGCGTGGGGCAAGAACAAGGTCAAATCATAACGGAACGTCTGATTCCAGACACTTCCACCTGGGTAAGATGGTGACATCTCCCTAGCAAGTATCTGAAGCCAGAAAGCATGACAGAAAATTCACGACCTGCCTTCGTTCACCCAGGCTGCTCTAACAACACACCACAGGCTGGGCAGGGGCTGGCAAATGACACAAGTTCATTTCTCACAGCTCTCAGTCTCAGTCTCAGGCTGGGAAGTCCATAGTCAAGGCCTGACAGGTTTGCCTGGTGAGGGCTTCCTGGTTCATAGACGGCGCTTCTCACTGGGTCTGCACACCATGGAAGGAGCGAGGGAGCTCTCTGTAGTCCCTTTTTTGAGGGCACAAATCCCATTTATGAGACCCTCAAGACCTCCTCACCGCCCAAAGCTCCCCCTCCTAGCACTATCTCCTCGCGGGTGAGGATTCCAACTTGTGAATCTTGGGGAGACACAAACATTACAAAAGCCCATCATTTAATTTTTTTTTAAGGCATTTTTGCTTCTGCAAAGTCTCAAGATAAAATCAAAAGAAAGAGGTCTGAGTCAATCCACACAGTTCTCCCAAAAAGGGAAGTGATCAATTGCCACCACTTTTTATCCGAGACCTGCTGGGTGCCCCGGTCTGCATGACTGATTCTAAAACGCCATCCTCTCCTCTGCCATTCAGAGGTCAGAGTCAGTCCAGAGCTTAACACCAAGGCAGAGCTGACTGAATGACACCAGCTAATCCAGTAAGACAAGCCAAGACTCCTGCCCAAGGCCTAATCCTTCCCCCAGGGAAACATGGAAGGGCCAGACACCTGGCAGCCCTTCCTTCCTGCTCTAAAGCCCCAGAGACACAGCGCCGGCCAGGTGTGTGCCTGGGGCAATGCACAGTAACGTCAGCTGGGCACCGAGTCTGAGAACATGTTATCAAGTAAAAATGAAAACAAGACTGCTGAGAAAAGTTCATGCTTAATCACCTCTGGGCTAAATTCTAAATACAATGTTATTTCAGAGCTAGGTGGAAGTAATTCCTTAAAAATAGATATGAACAGTGACTAGCAACCAGGGTGATAAGTACTCAATATGTGTTTGATGAATAGATGAATTTTTAAAATTTATGAAAAGAGCACGCTCTATTTAGGAGAATTCTATTTAATTGGATGTCCTAACTAGACAGTGGTTCCTTCGTGCTGACAGCAGAGTTTGTTTCAGTTAACTCAAAAAATGGTAAGTCACTCTAACAGAAAACCAAAAGGCTTTACAGAGAGTCAAATTATGGTGCCAATTCAACCGTGCATGGCAATTTCACCTTAATATTTAAATTCTCGAAGCACCATACTCAGAAAACGAGACATAACATACATAAATGCATCGACTAAAGCACCATCATCTAGAATTTGACAAAGTTTGACTGTGAGTTTCAAGAAAAGGGCTGATGAGGCCAAGAAGTTCCTTCCCCTCTCCCCTTACCTCCCATTTTGGTGACCAACTTAATGCAGAGAAATTCCTGTTTCAGGTTTGCACACATTGGAACAATCCTGGTATCTATTCCCCCAAGACACCAACAGGCTGAAGTCTGCAGGGTGTACATATTGAAAAATCACAGGAGCACTAGAGTGGCGGAAAGAGGTGCCCGTGAAGACGTCATCCTTTCTAAGACAGGGTCTGATTCCGCCTCCGGGCCCTTTTGCAAAAAGCCATTGGTACAAATTCATAGCCACCAGGAGGAAACACGCAAAAGACCCCACTGCCCTCCTGGCTTCCCAGAAGGCCTCAGAAGGATGAGACATGGAGCCTGCGTGCAATCCTGGACCCTCCTCCCTGCATTCAGTTTGACATGTGTCACTTGTTTGACTGACGGAGGTCCCACAATGGGCACAAGGAGACCCGTCAGGTCAAGAGGGTGCTGCCCGGCTCATGGTCCACACATGCGGACCTGTCAGGTCAGGATGCCCGGCTCATGGCCCACACGTGGGGATGCGTCAGGTCGGGAGGGTGCTGCCCGGCTCACGGTCCACACATGGGCATGCGTCAGGTCAGGAGGGTGCTGCGCAGCTCTCAGTATCAGCCACATATGCACATTCTCCACTGAAGCCACTGCATGAAACCACTGCATGAAGCCACGCTGGAAGCACTTTCTGGCAGGTTTAGGAGGCTCGTGTCCAAGGTCATTAAACACATGGCAAGCTCGCCTTGGAGGCATTTTACTTTGCTTATGACAATGAAGCATTCTCATTGCACTGAATAGAGCACGCTTTCTTGTTCAGTGCCTCGTTGAAATAGGCATTTTGTACCTGTCTTACAGATTACATCAAGGCCCTAATACATTTAGACCCTTGTCTCAGGTACACACAAAGCAGCGGCATCTCTAGAACATGTTTTGGACCACGGGAGGAAACCAAATCGCAGCATTATCCATTGATGTTGCTTAAAGTGTATTTCCAAATGTGTCTCCCGAGCCCGGCCTGTGTTCACGGCTTCCGCTGACCACACGCCATCTGCTGGGCACTCTGTGCACTTTCTCTCACACCCGCCACGCCTGTGGTCCTGTGCCTATCCCGCCACACGTCCCCACGTGGCTAAATCTCCCACACTCACCACGCCTGTGGGCCTGTGCCTATCCCTCCAGGCGTCCGCACCTACCACGTGGCTAACGCACACTTCCTACAGGCGGCAAGTGCCTGAACATCCCCACGGCTGGAGGGGCTTTGGGTAGGTTCTACAGAACCCACAGACAGGCATGGCCACCCCGCCCACGGCCACCAGAGGCTTTGCTTTGTCTCTAGAGGTGCCCTTCGATGAGGCGACATGGCAGATGACCCAGTGTTAGGTAATTAAGACTCAGGAAATCACGGCCGTCTTACCTTTAGAACTCACCTCTCTCCCCAGCACTATATCGCGAAGGGTGGGTCGCCAGAGTTGGGGAAGAGATGCCCAAGGCTCCCTCCTGCCCTGACAAGCTGGGACACTGCTCCCCTCTGTTGGTTTCTCACCGCACCTCAATAAACTGAGCTCACAGCAAGAGGCAGGCATGGGCTGAGTAGAAACCCACAGCAGACCCCGGGTGGACAGGACGGAGGACGAGGGTGCTCGCGGAGACGAGGGTGTGCCCCAGGAAGAAGGTGCACGTGGGGTAGAGGGTGCGCGCGGGGAAGAGGGTGCACAGGCCCCGAGAACCTGGTGGCAGCAAGGCTGGTCAAGGCTGAACTCCAACAGAGGCAGCAGCAAAGGTGTTGGGAAGTCACAGAGAAAGCACCACCCAGAGGGGCTGCATGAACCAGCAGCGACCCCAACCCAACGTGCTCATCGGACTGGGCACACGCACATGCTGTGGACACGTGTGAATATGTTCCACTTAACGTGATGTTACATAATAATCAACAATGTTAACCCCACGACTTCATTACATGGCATCTGGCACATTGAGACTTTTTATTCTGTCTCTCTTCCTATACAAAGAAGTGGAAAATAGGTCCAAGATCATTCACAACAAATTATTGCTAATTGAAAAAAAAAAAAAATTCCTACCCTCACCTTGGAGGATCTCAAGGCAACACCTCGTTCTTTGAGGTCATGGTTGGGACCCTCTCCGGACCCCTAGATGGGTCTGAAACTGCAAGGAATCCCCAAATGGGCAGTTTTGGGGCCAGCACAGATGCCAGCCACACATCCAGGCAGGTCTTGGCAGGTTGCTCCGTGACTTCGGCTGGGTCACTAACCTTTTCTTGCACTCAGAACCTGCCAGGAACCAGGGCACTGGCCCGCACGTCTCTGCTCCCAAGGCTACATCCCCTATGTTCCGCTGCACTCTGGGTTCCATGCCTTAGATCCCAGGCACCTTAAAGTTGACGTTTCCCCACCAGCTCTCATGAAGTTGATACTCAGATAACGTCCTTCCTCTCCCACCTGGTCAGTACCCGGGGAGAAAGGAACCCGGGTCTCAGTTTGATTTTCTGCCAGTCCATCGAAAAAACAGCTGGCCAGCAGCACTGGTGCACAGCACTGCCAGGTTACCCGTGACGAAAACAAAGCAAAACGAGATATACTCAAGTCAGCTGCGGCAAGTGCTTCTACATCCCTGCTCCAACAAGGAAAGACAGGAGGCCAGGAGTGTGGCTCACGCCTCTTGTCCTTCCTTGTTGGGTCAGGGGTACAGAAGCATTTTGGGAGACTGAGGCAGGACAAATGCTTGAATTTGAGACCACCCTGGGCAACATAGCAAGACTCGTCTCTACAAAAAAAAAAAAAAATAGCCAGGTATGGTATCGTGCCTGTAGTCCCAGATACTCAGGGGGCTGAGGTGAGACGATCACCTGAGTCCAGGAGGCAGAGGTTGCAGGGAGCCAAGATTGCACCACTGCACTCCAGCCTGGGCATCAGGGTGAGACCCTGTATCAAAATAAAGAAAAAACAAAAAACAAAAAAAAGATAAGAAATACAGGAGACCACTAATAATTCCAAATAGTGCCTGCTAATTTGAAATCTTTTCCAGATATGGTGAAGGAAATCATTTTTCTTCCTACGCCCATTCTAAGGAAACGTTTCTATTTTTCTGCTATACAATTTGGTAACCTGCCATTTCAGATCCTGGCCTCTTTAAGCAGGACTTGCTGGAGTGCCAACAAAGCAGCGCTCTGAAACCTCAGCATCCTCAGCATCACCCTGGAGGGCAGGTGAAGGATGCTGGGCCTCCACCTCCAAAAGTCACACTGGGGTGGGGCAGATCTGGGGTGAGGCAGGGTTTGCATTTCTAGTCTAGGGCCACACCACCCTAAACACGCCCATCTCATCTAACGCATACCAGAGGGAGAAGCCACGTAGGGCAAGTCACAGAGCAAGCGTCCAGGCACCAGGTCACCAGTTTTCTATTTAAATGCAAACCCGTCAAACAGCTTAAGTCAAACAGGTTCACCCTCCTAACACACTGGCCAACACAGCTAGTGATAAATATCACTGCTGTTAGACCTTCTGCTCACTGATGACCAGAGCAATGGCCTGAAACATCAAAGCTGAAGGGTGTGTGCCACGGTCAGGGCTCTGAACACCCCCATCCCAGGCCATCTCACACGGGTGCCTTCACTGGCACCGGGGTCTCACAGACCAGCTCCACGCTCACACTTACTGGGACGCAACCACCCTTTCAGCCCTTCATGCATCTGTACCCTATAGCAGTGTTCAAGGGAGGCTAATTTAAGTAAGAAATGTAATACGGACATCTGTGAACTCTTCCTCCATATCCACTGAGTGGCCGTCCAGAAACAGAAATATTAAAAAGAAAAAGAAGATTTAAGAGTCAAACACAGGGCCGGGTGCAGTGGCCCATGCCTGTAATCTCAGCACTTTGGGAGGCCAAGGCGGGTGGATCACATGGGGCCAACAGTTTAAGACCAGCCGACCAACATGGCAAAATCCTGTCTCTACTAAAAATACAAAAATCAGCCAGGCATGGTGGCACATGCCTGTAATCCCAGCTACTAGGGGGGCTGAGGCAAGAGAATTGTTCGAACTGAAAGGCAGAGGTTGCAGTGAGTGGAGGTTGCAGTGAGCCTAGATCATGACACTGCACTTCAATCTGGATGACAGAGCAAGACTCCATCTCAAAAAAACAAAAACAGGCCAGGCACGGTGGCTCACGCCTGCAATCCCAGCACTTCAGGAGGCCAAGGCGGGTGGATCACAATGTCAGGAGATCGAGACCATCCTGGTTAACACTGTGAAACCTCGTCTCTACTAAAAATACAAAAAATTTAGCAGGGTGTGGTGTGGGCACCTGTAGTCCCAGCTACTCGGGAGGCTGAGGCAGGAGAATGGTGTGAACACGGGAGGTGGAGCTTTCAGTGAGCCTGGATCGCGCCACTGCACTCCAGCCTGAGTGACAGAGAGAGACTCCATCTCAAAAAAAATAACAACAACAACAACAACAACAACAACAACAACAACACAGAAACTCGTGGAACAAGCCCTTGCCCCACTCCATGTCAGCTGTGCTGTGCCACCCAGGAGCATGCCAAGCTCAAAGAGTCATCCACCTGCCTTGCGTAAACGATGTCACTACTCGAATCACAGAGACTCAGATTCCCTAGCCCTCGCCATGTGCATGTCACTCACAAGCAGGCATGAGGACCCCCGCAATTCACAGGGAATCCCTCTGGCCATCTGATGACCATCCATTCATAAATAAAAAGCATTAATTCCAGCGGGGTTGCAGAGGTGTACACATCAATACTTGTTACTGTTCACAAATGTTCCACTTGAGGATGGAGTGACTTTACAGAATTGGGAAGAACTTCACAGACATACGAGGGGTGCATTTAAGGAAAAAGTGTAAGGAAAAGGTGAGAAAATGGAATACGCTAACCTCTGTCTTTTCATCACCTTCTAAATCTTATGATTCCAGTTCTGTTCATTCTGCAGTGAAAAATAACAAGTGATTCACATTCAGACACAAGGTGGCTTAGGAAACTGTGGCTGTTTTACAAAGATGAAACAATTTAGAAGATCAGGGTTCCTGAACGTACTTACTTAAAGAGAGAAGAGACTGGGAGTTACACATCAACTTACCAAGGCTGTCCCGAAGTCCAGGAGCCCCTTAGGAGAACAGAGAATGTGCAGCCTCCACAGACCAATGCAGGTGGCTGGGCCCAAGAGTGGGGACGGGGAGGCTGCAGGAGGCTTGCAGAGGGAGCTGTACCGCCAGCCACTCGCAGAAATTCCTAATTAAACCCTGACGGCAACTCTGTTTAGTGAATTGTCTCCTGGTCACTAAGAAGAGTGAAGCTGTTGAAAGCCTGCAGCCAACCCTCTGGATAACAGTTGAGATGTATTTTAGAGAAGGAAATGATCCTGTCACAATCCCAGTCCTGCCCACAGCTGCAAGCACGTCCTGGGAGTGCGGCTTCTTGCTCTGTCAGCACTAGAGCCCACCGTGGAGCCACACGTGTTCTGCCCGACGTTCCCACTTGAGGGAGTCTGGGCAGGTGCAGCTGAAACACCCAGGGGGCAACCCCCACCCTCACTTCTCAAAAGTACATGCAGAGGCAGACAGAATGAAACACGGCCCCCAAACCTCAGATGTACAGTTCAGCAACACGGCCCACCATAGAGCCACATGGGCTTTGCCCGACGCCCCCAATTCACAGAGTCTGGGCAGGTCCAGCTGAAACAGCACCTGGGGGGCAACCTCCAACCCCACTTCTCAAAAGTACATGCAGAGGCAGACAGAATAAAACACGACCCTCGAGCCCCAGACATAAAGTTTGGCACGGGCATCTGTGAAACAAGAACAAAAGTCGCATGGGAAAGTGAGCACAAAAATGAAAAAAATAACAGAATTACATACAGTGAAGATGGATGAGATGGGGAGGATTGCGAGGAAGTTGAGAAAGGGACCGAGGACCTGAAGGGGCACATAAGGGCTGGACATTCCCGACAAGGTAACAAACACACCTCTGGATGAGGTGGGACATCATCTTCATTATGGAAATAAAGGGGAAAAGCCTGAAAACATCAGTTTCCTACCAAGAAGCAAAAATCAAACTGGCTTCAGACTTCTCCTCTACAACACTGGGTTCCAAAAGATGAGGATGTGGCATCCGTGGGGTCTTGAGGGAGAGCTGGCACAAACGTCCCAGAGCTGCCGTCTCCAGAAGCAGCTGAAACAGCCTCAGATCCAGCAAACTCTTGTCTTGAAAAATCTATCAGAGTACACCCCCTTATCAAAGGGATGCGTGGCTGCAGGGGTTGTGGTGTAAGGCAATTTAGAAATCTTACTCCGTGCAGACCCTAAACTTGGGAGGCTGCTGGTCACACCCTGGGAGGACCTCAGCCAGCGGGAAGCCCTGTGCCTCCTCTCTGCTCCATCTCTAATGCCAAGAAACATTTTATGCATAAAATTACGTTATTTCCAATTTGTTAAATTGTATCTATTAAGTCCATAAAGAGACCAAGAAAATGTATAAAAACATTGATGACTTCACGGTGGTATTATAATTAAGTTTTAAACAAAACATGTTGTCTAAATTTTCCAGACTGAAAAAATACTCCTTTTAGCAAGAAAGGTGCTTTTAAAGTCACCATAAACAATTATATATCCATCCTACGAACGTGGCCTTAAAATAAAAAGTGAAGAGCAAAAACAGCAGAAGGAAGTGCATGAATATGTTGATAACGTTTATCTCTGAATGGGGGGGGGGCTGTTTTGACTTCCATTTCCTTATGTTTGAAGTGTCACCTCTGTAATGTAATAATAGAGCAAACACCATAGTTGAGGAAACACTGCTGCCCACTAGGACATAAACCAAGTCTCCTCCAAAATGCTGCGACCCCAACCTCTGATTTTATCTTTTAAATCAGCTAGGTTTTCTCCCCTAAAAAGAAGCATATTGTATCATTACTCTTTAAAGTTAGGTGACTTAACAGGCATACAGACTAAAACACCTTCTGGAAAGGTGATGTGTCAAGTTTAACTAAGATTTGTTTTGTTCTGAAAAGAGCAGGGGCACGTTCCCAGGTGAGGGGACTCCAGGAAACACTGGCTGTGTCCGATGGGCCCTCACCTGGAGAAACAAGCGCTCGACGCCTCCACTCTCCACCCGGACTCAGCAGGAAAGGGGTGCAGAGCTGAAGACAGACTCGTCTATAGAAACCCCAAGGGCTGTTTCCGGGAGCTACTCACTGTCCCGTGCCGCTGCACCCTGCTCCCCTGTGCAGGTACCGGAGCTGCCGTCCAGGCTTCCCCAGGCTCTCCACGCCTCCTTCCACCCCACGTCAACCTGCACCACCCAACTCCCCACCGTCTCTTACTGACCACCGGCCTCAACTCCCGCATAGCCTGGAAACTGCAAAGCTGCCTGGCAGCAAGAGGGGACGGGCAGCGAACGCACCAGCCAGGTGGCACCTGCTCCCACCAGACTGCAGGGTCACAGCGCCTGCCTCATGGAGCCGTTGTTATGCACAACTACACTGGGAAATCAATGCAGCTTTAGCTTTCCTTTGGTGCTAAATTAACTTTATAACACTTGGTTATAACATACATTAATTTTTACAGCAATTACTAAAATAACAACTCATAATGCATTCATTTACCATATTCAGAAAAGCAACTGAAAAACCAAACACACAGTAGAATTTTATAGGACTGTAGTAGTTTTTGTTAGGTTGTCAAATTATTTTAAGCTCAAAATTAAAGTAATTAAATCTGTGACTCTCAACTGGGGGAGGTGGGCACACACAGAGAGGGGAACTTAAAATACTTTTTTTCTTCCAAACCTCACACAGACCCACTCGGCTGGTCATTTCCATTGCTGGAATTATGTCCTGTTCCTTAGGTTAAAAACAACTGCCTTTATGCCTATTAAAAATAATGTTTCTTCCTTTCCTGAGTGATTGTGAAATGAGCCATGGTGGCAAGGTAGGCACGAACAGAGGGAAACTGAGTCCATGTCCACATTTGATGGTGGGCAAGAACAGAAGGAAATTGGGCCCACACCCACATTTGATGGTGGGTGAGAACAGAAGGTAACTAGGTCCACATCTATATTTGATGGTGGGCAAGAACAGAGGGAAACTGAATCCGTGCCCACATTTGATGGTGGGCAAGAACAGAGGGAAAGTGTGTCCAAGTCCACATTTGATGGTTAGCAAGAACAGGGGGAAGCTGGGTCCACGTCCACATTTGATGGTGGGAGAGAACGGGGGAAACAGGGTCCACATCCACGTTTGATGATGGGCGAGAACACGGGGAAACTGGGTCAACGTCCACATTTGATGATGGGCGAGACCAGGGGGAAACTGAGTCCACGTCCACATTTGATGGTGGGAGAGAACAGGGGAAAACTCGGTCCACGTCCACATTTGATGGTGGCTTTTAATGCACTGCAGCCTGTGTCCCCTTGACCTTCACGAATTTTCAGGTAATAAGAAAGCAATTTTTCTTACTGGAAAGGAGAAAACTAAGTGGCTGCAAAGTAATATAATTTCCTTAAAGCAAAACAACAGAGAACCAACTTTGACTTTTTCCACATTACCCAGTAATTCTAAGACTAAGGGTTTTGTCATGTTACAGCAAATGCCGTTCATTAGGGGGAAAATGGAAGTCAGAACAGTGTGTGCTATTCAAATTCTCAATGAATAATTAACTCAAATGCGTTCAGAGTGCTACAAAATGAAATTAATTTGTTTTTAGTTTAACCCCAAATCCCCAATCCCTTGCCAAATGATCCGCTATGTATCCTACATAAAGACAGGGTCTTTCTGGCAGAAAACCATTAAAAGTTTTTATTTGCAGTAAGAGAAGCATGCCTTCTTATCAAACAGGTGCATGGCCCCCTTGCGGGGGGGTCACCCATCACCTGCATCCCCGTGTGTCACGGTGTTGCCGCACACCATTAACGCATCAAAATGGAAAAGGAAATGTAAGCAGTGTTTGCTGTCCAAAGTTCACGTCAACAACTCCTTATTATGAAGGCACTTCTGAGCCTTTCCTCCTGCATCTGGGAGCTGCCAGCAACCCAGTTCCAGGAGAGAAAATAGCTCGACACCTCCTGCAGCCCATGGAGTCCTCTTGTTGGGACAAGGTCCCCCCAGGAGAGAGGAGCCCCCAGCAGGGTCAACACTGGAGGTCCTGGGGGTGGGTGGTGCTGGGGAGGCCATGCGGGGAGGGCTGTTCCCTGTTCCCTTCCCCTCAGGAGACAGCTGGCCCAAGGTGACACAGGACCGGATGGGATTTCAGGGTCAGGGACCACGGAGCCCGGGGCTGTGGACCACACCAGCCCACGGCCACTGTATGCCCCAGACCAACACGAGAAGAGTGCAGACCAACAACATCTTCGTCTACGGTAGGTGTCACGGTTATCGTTCCTAAGAGAGTCCACGGCCACTTCTACCAGGTGCCCTCCATTCTTCCCCTGCCCCAGCTGGTCCCCCTGTGACAGCCGTGTCTCTGAGAACGGGGTGTGGAGCCAGGGGGAAAACACAAAATAAACCACCTGCTACTAGAAACAGCCTCGCTGTCCTCAGGGAGCCGGTCCCGGGGCCAGCCTCGCTGTCCTCAAGGAGTCGATCCCGGGGCCAGCCTCGCTGGACTCAGGGAGTCGGTTCCAGGACCCCATGGACACCAAATCCAGGCACATTCAAGCCCCACAGGTGGACCTGCCGAACCTGCGTGTACAAAGAGTCGGCCCTCCGACACGCGTTTCACATGGCAGGAACGCTGTATTTTCTGCGTGTACAAAGAATCAGCCCGCCAACATGCGTTTCACGTGGCAGAACACTGTATTTTCTCCCTGAGTTTGGTTGAAAAAATCCACCTATAAGTTGACCCGCAAAGCTCAAGCTTGTGTTGGACAAGAGTCAACTGTATGCAATTGACACTGATTCCTACCAACAATATCCAAATCTTATCATGACCAGCTCGATAAAGAGAATGAGCAAAATTTAAAAACTAAAGCAGAGTGTTTTCCTGCGAGTTGGCGCACTGCGTAAGCCCTGTGGGAAAGACAACACTGGCTGCTGACCAAACTCCATCGGCCTCTTCCTCCGTCCTGAGGGCATCTTCCTCCATCCTGACAGCAGCCTGGGCTTACCTCAGTCCCAGGGCGGGGGAGGAGGACGCACTGTGCACCCTCCCAGCTCTCCTCCGCCCCTTCCCTCAGGCTGGCCCAAGAGCAGCCTGGACAGTCAGGTGCTCAGGACACCGAGCTGCCCCTCCTCGGCCCACAGCCTCAGGCCACCTGTCTCATCTGTGACTGAGAAACAGCTGCAGCTGGAGGCGGGAGGCGGGACATGCTGGGATCTACCCATGGCCAGGCCGAGCTGCTCTGATCACTCAAGCTTCACTTTCATCACTTGCTCTACCAAATAAACAAGAATAAAGTACGCCACGTCCTCCTTTGCACACACTCCCAAGCCTCCCATCCCACTTCCCAGCGCTGACCCCATAAGAACACTTTCTGCGCCTTTCCAGGTATTTTCTATCCTCCTCAAGCACAGAGCCACATTCAGAGTGAATTTTTTCTTTTTTTTAACAGAAATGGCACCAGGGCAGATAATGTTTTTTTGTACCATTTCTTTAGTTTCTTGGGCATTTTCCGCACCAGGACAGATGGGCTCTGCTCTCCTTCCTCCCCACCGAAAGCTGCCTCATAGCAGCCACACACAGAGCCGTAAGCCCTCGAAAGACTGTGGGTGTCTCGGGGTGCCCCACGTCCCCAAAGACCAAGGGGTCACAGATCCACACTGTCCAACAACACTTCAGACATGGCCTCGAGCCTGGGAACCCTGCTGGCCAGCCCAGGCCAGCAACAGAATAGAGGTGTGAGAGGTAACATTTGCACTTCTTAAAAAAAAAAAAAAAAAAAAAAGGCAGATATTCAGTGCCACATTTAAAATGATCATGGTGGCCAGGCACAGTGGCTCATGTGTGTAATGTAAGCACTTTGGGAGGCCAAGGTTGGCAGATCACTTGAGGTCAGGAGTTCAAGACCAGCCTGGCCAACACGGTGAGACCCCTGTCTCTACTAAAAATACAAAAATTAGCTGGGCATGGTGGCAGGCACATGTAATCCCAGCTACTTGGGAGGCTGAGACACAAGATTCTCTTGAACCCTGGAAGCAGAGGTTACAGTGAACTGAAATTATGCCACTGCAATCCAGCCTGGGTGACAGAGCAAGACTCTGTCTCAAAAATAAAAATAATAAATAATAACAAAAGAAAAAATATATATGCATTCCTAGTCCCTTGGAGCTGCAGCAACAAAGCTGGTGATATATTTTGGGTGTTTCTAATCAATGTTTTCCATGAGCTACACTGCAAGTCTCAACCTTGACCCTGCTACAGTAATCATCTATTACAAATTAAAACAAGAGCCATAACTCTGTCTCCTACTAAAATATTCTAATTGAGACATGTTAACAGAATACATTTCTTTGGGTGAGAAAGTATCCACCAGGGTGGGGAACAGACGGCCCACCGATTGTGCTGTGGCCCTAACCACCAAGGACTCATGGATCATCCACAGCAAGGCTGGTGACTCAAAAAGAACACTAAATTGCTCTTTGACATTAATTCTTAAACCTTGAGAAACCAAAGTTCTCTTTGTAACAGACTTAAAAAAGGATGAAGTCAGAAGTAGCTCAGCAGAGATGCACCAACTCTTACCTGGGAGAGACACTCCTTGCTAATCACGTCTGGATTAACGGATGTGCTAAAAGCATCTCTTCCAACAGAGACACAGACTGCAAACAGGAATGCCATGAACACCTTCCCCAGATAACCCAGTCCTCACCCATCCACCCCTCAGGAGGTCCCCAGACAAGTCCAATAAGGAAATGACCCCACAGCAGATTCAGGTGCAGGCAGTGAGGGTAGTGGCGTCAGGGAATTCCACCGTAAACCTTGGCAGCACGCAGGGAGGTGTACCTAGCTGGACAGGTGAAGTCAAAAGTGCAGGATGATCTGGCCATTCCAAATATGCAGGGCATTCCAATTTTGTTAAAACGAAACCCAGCCTTTGAAAAGGCCCGGACTTCCCACAATGGGTGGTATTTATAGTGTGGAGGGCACTGTAGAGAAGTTATCAGAGGGTTCATGACGGCAAGATCCACGGAGGCTCTGCCATGTGCCAGGCATGAGACAACTATTTACATAAAACACCTCATTTCACCCTACACAGAGTCCACAGACTGCTCCACAGTCTCCCAGGTAAGAGTTGGTGCATCTCTGCTGAGCTACTTCTGACTTCATCCTTTCTCAACTGCTTCATGTTTCACCCTACACAGAGTCCACAGACTGCTCCACATTTCACCCTACACAGAGTCCACAGACTGCCCCACATTTCACCCTACACAGAGTACAGAGACTGCTTCACAGAATACTACCAAAGGGGACCATCAAATGATCCCCAAGAAGTAATGAGCGCCTTAAAAGTAAGAAAGCCAACCTCCTCCCCCTCTCTTAACTCCCTCTCCTCATTTCCGCAGAACCAAAGAAATATGAAGGGCCAGTGACGCCCCACTGAAGAACGCTCTCCTGGTGGTTACACTCTGTACATAGGGAGCACAACACTGCTCCGTGCTGCATGAGGCTACTATTCTATACTACACTAGTATGATCTGTTTGTTCTATTCTATACTATTCCATTCTCTATAATAGAATACTACAGCTTCATTCCATACTATAAAATACTGTACTATCTGTTCTATTCTATTCTATTCTATTTTCTTCTATACAGAAAGGAGTTAGCCAGCTTGCTTTAGGCAGACAGTAAGGGAAGGGTCCCAGAGAGCCTCCAGTCCATGTTTTGTGCAGATAGGGGGACTTGCACGGGGGGCTCGCCTAAACATGCTCACAGCAGACTAAGGGTCCCCATGCACACGAGGGAATGGGGTGAATATTTGCTCCTTAGACAGCGAGCCCAGCCCCATCAGCTTCTATATAAAAGCCCTTGTAGTCAACTGGGAAGGGGGCGACCAACAATCTGCTCTCAGGACCCCTCTTTTCGCTGAGAGCTTAACTTTTAGCTTAACGAGTTCCACTGCACTCACTCTTCGATGTCCCCGTGCCTGTTTCTTCCTGGTCATGAGACAAGAACCTGGACCCAGCTGAGCTAAAGAGCAAAACTCCTGCATCAGTGCTACAGAACACTATCCTCTCTGTTCTGTGCCATGCGACTCTACTATTCCACACCACACTACGTAATATTAATACTATGCTGTGTGTTCTAATCTAGATTGTATTATGCTATGCAATACTACGTCATTAGTTCAACTGAATACTCTACAATACTATCCCACTTGTTCTATTCTAGACCATGTAATACGATTTTTCCTATTGTATACTATACTACATAATGTTACACTATTTCTTCTATTCTATGCTACCCTATATAACATTATGCTATTTGTTCTATTCTGCGCTACTCTATATAATTCTATTCTGTTTGTTCCATTCTATACAATACCTTGCATCATTTTACCATGTTCTACGATACAAGAGTAGAGTCAGTTATACTTTCATAATCTCTTTTCCAAGCTCTTACCCAGTAAGAAATGTGATGTTTTACTATGCCTCACATAAATGCACATTTCATGATAATCAATGCCATTTCCTATGGTTGTAGGATTCTGTCTCTATGATTCTACTGATACGGCTTCTTTGGGCTTTTCTTTAAGTCCTTTGCAGTGTCTGGTTTCCTAGTGAAAAGATGACTAAGGTCCCGATAAGATCCTACAAAACCAGCATTCACACAGGCTCACTTGTGTGCACTCTGCTGGACTCCGTGTTGAAGGAGTGACAGGAAGACAGACGGCTGTCGGTGGATGGAAGGCAACAAGCACAGAGTAGATTCCAGAACTGAGACAGGTACCAAGGCTCTGGCACAGCTGAGGGTCAATCCCAATTCTAGCCTCTCACAGAAAGGCAGAGGAGACTTAGCACAAAGAGCACGGAACTTTGCTTTAATAAAGCAAATGCTTACCATCCACTGTGAGGAGCTCAAGGAGAAATGGCAGTAGGCTCTACTAATAACTACTGCTTTAAAAAATGGAAGGGAGAGGGTACATTTTCACATGGGCCATGTGGAAAGTTGGCTGAACCTGCCGCTGGACCTGACACTGGACCTGCCGCTGGACCTCTTCCTGGACCTGATGCTGGACCTACCGCTGGACCTGATGCTGGACCTGACGCTGGACCTGCCCTTGGACCTGCCACTCGGTCTGCTATTGGACTGCTAACAAATGCTGCAGATTTTTATGGAGAGAAAAGTACAATGCGTCTGAGAGCAGCTGTCTCAGCTCTGGGAAGCCGGCACAAAAAGGAAGCAGCAGAGACGCTGGTATCATTCAGTGGGCAGAGTCAATGACCCTCCTCTGAGTCCAGCAAAGCTCAACCTGCATGTCTGCAACTAGAAATACCAATCATAAGCCAGACCTCCTGGCAAATACCATTGACCCGCTAGCTCGAACTTTCATAATGTCTCTCTCCCTGAGAGGACAGCGGAGGATCCCATGCACTGTCTCCAGGAACATGCCCCTCCCAGAGAGGATTCACAAATCAAATGTGCACATGCATGCATGCACAGACACATATCACACACACACATACACATGGACACGCACACCTACATGCAATACATACATTCACACATGCACACACATTCACATAATCACATAATACCACCACATAACACATGCATACACATACACACAACACTCAAACACACACGCACAAACATACAACACTCAAACACACACGCACAAGCATACACACAACACTCAAACACACATGCATATACGTACACATTCTGACACACATACATATGTAAATGCGTAGACGTAACATGCACAAATATACATGTATAACTATATACACATGAGCATCCATTCATGCCTACTTGCACATATGTGCAGTCGTGCCTAAACATGTAACACATGCACACACATACATGCAACACAAATACACATGCACACATATACACATGCATGCACATGTACATTACACGCAAAGGCACACATACATGCACAACACATATACATGCAATATACACTTTCATACACATAAATGCAAACACACATACTTATATACATCCCTCAAAGACCCCATTATTCAATTCTAAACAAAGTGGTTTATCCCCCAAATGTACCTTCCCGTAATTAACAAGCTCTACTGCACATTTCTTGTTTCAAATAATGAGGTCTCACACACAGCACACACACATTTATACTCCAATACGTGTGAACATATAAATAGAAATAGGCACATGGGCACGAAGACCCTCTTCTGTAAAGGTATTCTCAAACTTGAACTGAACGAATTCTGCTAATTATAGTCAGAGTCAGCAAAGATATATATTTGACCTCGGAATGAATATACTCGTTCTTTTCGTTACCCCTGGCAACAGCAAGAATGTAAAACAGAGTTGTGCGATACCATGTCACTTATTCAATCCCACTTCCTGGGATCTGACCCACTTGGAATAGCGTTTCTGTCTGAGTGATTTCCTTCTGACTGAAATCATGAGATAATTCCTTCTCTTCCTGCTTTCTCTTTCCCAGGCCTTTTCACTGCCCTTTCATCATCTCGGAAACTAAATCATACTTGTCAAAATGGAACGCAAAGAAACAGCCTTAGGAGAGAATCCCACAATGGAATGGACCCAAGAGAGGAAAAAATATTCTTTTTGAAAATGTACAAAAGGAAAAGTCAAGAGGCCTGGGTTCCCTCTCATGACAGAAACAGACGTCAGCATAGCAGGTCGCTCAGCACAGTTCAGCTCTGTGTATGAAACAGAGATTCTAGTCCTTGTCCCTGTTTCAAGTTCTGTGTATGAAACAGATTCTAGCCCTTGTCCCTGTTTCATGATGTTGCAGTGAAGGTAACAAAACAGACAAAGGGCACAGGCTGCAGAAAAGGATTTTAAAAGGATGACTTTTAAAATGTGAGCCTGCTTTTCAAGGGCACAATGAGGACATTTTCAAGTATATTAAAGCTGATTTATAAGAGATGGGTATAAAGACTCTACAAGGTCATTAGACTTTAGACTTACAAAGAAAACAAATCACATTCTCCTAGCATCACCAGTCAGGGGTTCCACAAATACTAAGAATAGCCACTGCAACGGGGTCCACTATGAGGGGTCAAAACATAACCCATGAAGCATGGCCGAGAGCTCCTATAACCTGATTTCTAGGAATCTAATTTTAAACATCCTCACAGCTAGCACATCACAAAACTACAGAACTCCAAATGCTGTAACACAAGTGCTAACAACACCTAGCCAAAAATATACGAGGCATTTCAGGCAAAAATCCCAGAATCAGAAGAACACAAGTTTTCTAAGTTCTTCAAAAGCTGGTGCTGGTTGAGGCTCTTCTGCAGACTTCAACAAAAGACACGCTAGAATTAGCCATTGACGGTAACCCTGAGTCAACACGCACAGTGTTCGGAAAAGCACAAGGCCTGCTCCGGCTTGAGACCCTGGGAACTTTCTCTGGACCGCACCGAGTGGACGACTTTGAGAACTCAAAATAACCAACAACCAGTCCATGAACAGGGAAAGAAGACTGCAGCCTCCCTGGGGACCTGGCTCCATGCCTGCCACCTTTCTTCCGGATACCTTTGCCCTTCCTGGCTCCCTCCTCCACCTGGAGATGCTCTGGGTTCAGGCCCCTCTCCAGTTGTGTCTCGGTCCACAGCTGGCTACCTGTGTGAAGCACCAGGCCTTGAAGGACCATCTCCACCTGCTTCCTGCACTCACTTCCTACCCACTTCCACCATGACACCCAGGCTCTGGCTGCTCTCAGGGATCAGGGCCGCCAGGCTCCCCTCACAGGCTCCAACTGGAGTCCTGCCCCCTGGTTTTCAGCAACACTTGGGACTTTCTCCTGGAAACTCTCGGCTCTGGGCTTTCGTGAACTGCGCCATCCAGCTCTTCTCTGGACTCTAAGCAGGGCCTTCTCTGGGTCTTCCAACCCTTCCTCCATTTCCAAATGTGGGCTTTCCTTTGGCCTCCTCTCTCCAGACATGCACGCCTCACACTCTGGCTACTTGACGTGCACTTCTACCTAAGAGGCTCCCAAATGCTCCCTGCTCCAGATTTCCCCCAAGCCTCCTCCTGTATTTCCAAACTTGCAGCTTGCAGTGGTGTCTCTAAGTATCTCTGAGTCAGGTCCACACTTGCTTCTCCTGATTTCCGGCAAAGCGCAACGGCGACCTCGGGGTGCAGACTCGCAGCTTCATCCGCCTTCCTGTACTCCCTCTTCCCCTCCTGACCCAGGCACCGAATTGCTCAGCTCACTGGCTGCCTTCTCTCCTCCTCCGGCCACGGCGAGTGCCCTGCATGAGCCTGCCCTGTCACCCCCCGGCTCCACGGCATGCCGCACATCAGAGACACGATTCTCTCCGAAACCCTCAGTGGTTCCCTAGTATCCCACAGGTAAGGACTTCCACATTCTGGCCCCAATCTAACTTTCTGGCCTCAGATATGCACATGCATATTTTATCTATGCAAAGAGAGTACAGGTCTCACACCCGCTCTCATTCCTGGGCTCCTAGCTCCTCTTAAAGGTGCTGTATGAGGTACCTATGCACTTTCCAAACACTAACTGAATATGCGCTTGGAGAACACTTACTTGATAATTTTGTGGCATTGTCGGATAACGTGGACAAAGTGAGAACTACGCAGGTGTGTGGATGCTGCCTTGCCCAGACCTCACTTACCCAGACACTCCCAGATGCTCAAGGTGACCAGCCCTATTGGTGCACAGGCAGGCACAGGCTGCACCCCCACAGCTGGGCCCCACGAGCTGAACTATAATTACGAAGCTGCTGTTTGCTCCTAAATCTGTTTATGCTGGTGCATTTCTTACACATTACTGAAACCAATAAAGTATGACTCCAAAGAGTCAATAATTGTATGAAAACTAAGTTGGATGCCTTTCAAAGACTTAATATAGGGGAATTTTTTTTTTCATTTTAATCTTTTTAAAATTGCTATCAAATTAGGTGTGAGCAAAAAATATATACAATGTTTGAGGAAATAATTTTAACGGTTTCATATCTAACATACCTTGCTTCTCTTGTGTTGCCTATTCTCTTCTAGAAGAATAAAAACTGTGGCAGGCCTGCGATGGCTGTGGTTGAGGAAAGAGGCCACAGCCACAGCCAGCAGAACCATGCTCAGCAGCAGCCTAGCCCCGCGTGGAAGAGGCGTGAACACCCTCGGGAGAGGTGGATGTGCACTAACGGTTCCCAGCTCTGACCTCTTTGATTAACTGAATGCAGTGACTGGTTTTATCTGATCGTCAGACAAAAGGGTGTCTACGTCCAGGAAAGACTCTAAACACTCTGGACGCTGCTGGGGCAGATGGTGACCTTGACCCAGTGATACCACTCTCCAGTGGGCAGCCAACCCAGTCTCCTAATCGTAAAGGACATTCATAGCAACACTACGAAAAAGAAACACTACTGTTCTGACCCAGAAAAGTGAAATGTAAAACATAAAATGCACAGGTTCTAACTAAGAGGCAGACAGACCGGGCACGGTGGCTCACGCCTGTAATCCCAACCCCTTGGAAGGCCAAGGCGGGTGGATCACTTGAGGTCACGAGTTCGAGACCAGCCTGGTCAACATGGTGAAACCCCATCTCTACTAAAAATGCAAAAATTACCCGGATGTGGTGGCGGGCACCTGTAATCCCAGCTACCTAGGAGGCTGAAGCAGGAGAATTGCTTGAACCTGGGAGGTGGAGGTTGCAGTGAGCCAAGATCACACCACCGCACTCTAGCCTGGGCAACTCCTTCTCAAAAAAACATAACGTAAAATAAAATAAAAGGCAGACAAACAAAGGAGATTTCCTCTGATCTTAAAAACAGAAGTATTTGTTTCACAGCGTGGATAATTGAAGATCTGCATAGAAATCACCTAGGGTCCCGCCCTCCCTCACAACAGACTGGGATAGAGGGAAGGAGGGCAGGAGGTGGGCCCCTTGTCCACGAGAGCCTCCTCCCACCCCATCCCCTTCCTCAGGAGGGCGGCCTGCCCAGTGCAGGCTCCCTTCTCCCCAGGTAAGACCCTGGCGTCTCTACAGGAACACCCACCTCCCTTCCCTGCAATCCACTCCAGCTGCTCACGGCCAGTCAAGGGGGGCGCTCTTCAGAGAGGAGCAAACGGTTTGGAGGACAGCCTGAACTCCAACGTCCCAAGCGTGGCTTGCCAGGAAGCACAGAGGAAGGATGCAGGTCCCGAGAAGGAGGAGGCACAGGAGGACGACGAGAGAGAAGAGAGAGAGACAAGAGAGGCAGACTGCCCAGCGGGGGGCTGAGCACAGGACCTGGCTGAGGTCTCCTGGGGAGGGGCAGAGGCAAACAGGCTGCTGCTTCTAGGCTGCTCGGGAAGATACAAGCTCGAAGGGGCTGCAAGGCAGGACTCACTGAGGAGCAGTCATGTGGATGCCCCGCCTCTCACATGGCACACACTGACAACATGCAACTCACATGCAACACAACACAACACGCATGTACAATGTGCTTATACAACACTGACAACACACACTGCACACAAACACACACAACCTATACAACACATACCCAATACATGCAACTCACAACACAATGTGCATTTATAACACACTCATACGACACATAACCAATACATGCAACTCACAACACAACATGTGCGTACAACACACTCATACACACATACAGCACACGTAAGTTACATACAACACAACACGCATGAACAATGCACTCATACAGCACACACAACACACAACTCACATACAACATGCACATGCAACACACTCATACAACACACAACACTCATACAACACACAACACACGTAACTCACAACACAACATGCACACACAACACTCATACAACATACATACAATACATGCAACTCACAACATACACATACAACACACTCATATAGCTCACGTACAACACATGCAACTCACGTTCAACACAACATGCACGTACAACACACTCGTACAACACAACACTCATACAATGTACACACAATACATGCAACTCACAACACAACATACACATACAATACACTCATACAACACATACAACACATGCAACTCACGCACAACACAGCATGCACGTACAACACACTCATACAACATATAACACATACAACATACACACAACACACGCAACTCAACACAAATACATGTACAATTCACTCACAACACACAACACTCATACAACACACAACACATGCAACACATAAACACATGTACAACACACTGATACAACACACAACACTCATACATCACACACAATACATGCAACTCACATACGACATACACATACACACATACAACACACAACACTCATACAACATACAAAGCATGCAACTCACAAATACACGCACAACACACTCATACAACACACAACACTCAAACGTACAATAAGTGCAACTCAACACAATATGCACATACAACACACATACAACCCATGCAACTCACATACAACACAACACACTCATACAACACATTCATACAACACACACTATACAGATTCTAAGTATGAAATAGAAAACAGCACATGCACAGTTTCTAAATTTGATGAAAGCTTTTTTCAAGAAAGTCGTCCAACATCCAAACTGGTACCATGTCCTCATTTTCAGTTGCTGTTCAGATTCAAGCATTTTTATCATCTACTCTATGAATTATAATACAGCATAAACCCATTTTTCATTTTACACCCACTTTGCGGTGTGGTGCTCCAAAACAGGGGCCAGGAGCCTCAGAGTCGTCCCTCGGAACAAAACACAACCGACACTCAGAGGCCAGGAAGGGAACTCGGGGGGTGACACACACTCTCTCATCTGCAGAGCTCTGCTTCAAATACTTTACACGTAACCAGGGCTGGAACGGGTTGGTGAGGGTACAGACATGGCAAACTGAGAAGAAACTGGCAGGTGGAGAAAGATCAGTCAAAATCCAAGGAAAAATGCTGAACATTTTCCACAAATAGTTCACACAACAGATGATACTCAGGCTACTGAAAGTTTATTGAGAGGGGTCTTGCTCCAAAGAAAAAGTTCTCTCCCAAAGTTATCAAAGTTTCACAGCAGGCACCTGCCCCCAACACACCATCTTCCGAGGGCCTAGGAGTCAAAAAGAAGGTAAGACAGTAGTAAGGGTACAGGGGGAGGAGAGCGGGAGGGGACCGAGAACTCGGAACCAAGAGATGGGCGGACACTGAATGCCTGACTCCAAGGTTATCACCTCAGAAAACAAGTCTGTTTAAGTCCGTAGTAACAGTGTTAGTACTTTCACTGAACCTGCACTCAACACTGGAGAACCTCCCTGTGTTATGAAGACGATCTGAAAAATAACATTAATTCACAACGTAGAGTGATGATTCAGCCACAGAAAATAAAACTGACATAATCCACTACAAGTCACACTATGTCTTTCTTTAAGACTGGTTTATGATGCAGAAAAGAGGCAGTTTGAGATCTAAAATACTTAAACTGGCAAACACCTTGTTTCCCTGAATTCTCACAACCGTGGCATCGGCTAGAGTAAGACAGAGTGGTTTTCAGAGCTTCCAGAACAGCAGAACAGATCAATCATAAATATGCAAAAGTGATCTGAAAATAGAATTAATTAATATTCCACGTTTTGGCTTAAACTAGTCATGTGATTTCCAATAAGTGGGAAACATTCACACCAATTTTTATAAGAAAGTTCAATGTGAACACATACTACAGAACATTGCCTTTGTTTTGGAATTTATTTATTTAATATGACAATTTCATTTGTATTTAGTTATTCCTGATGTTGAATGCTCATCTTTATTAATGATGAGCTACCCATTTTCTGACTGAGGAAACAGAAAATTGTCACTGCCTAACAGCAATACTCAAAACAGCCTGTATGAAAGGAAAAGGTATATCTGTGTGCACACAGATGCATACACATGCATACACGTACCTATACATGTACACACGTGTGTACATATGTGCATACACATACACACATACACGTGTATGCACGTGCACACGTGCATGCACATGTACACGTGTGTGCATGAGCGCACATGCATGCACACATACGCACATACATGCATACACACGCATATGCACATACACGTACACTCATATACACACATACATATACACACGTACACATGCACACACATACATGCATATACACGTGCACATGGACACGTGGACACGCACATACACACGCATACACACATGCACACACATGCATGCGTACATGCATACGTAAGTATCATCTCAGGTACGTGGATTCAAAATTCTGATGCAAACGAATAATTACAAAACAGGGTAGGGTGTCAACAAGTGAGAATTGAGATGAAAGTTCTGATATGTTCCAGAGACAATACGGGAGGTCGTCACATCACATAAATATCTTACCCATTTTAAACGTGACAATTCCTGCCAACATCGGCCTGGATTAAGATGATTTCATTGACATAAGGAACAGAAAATATAATATTTATTCTAATGAGATTCTGTAATCATTACATTATTTTCACAATTATAAGTAATCACTAAATAACTTCCTCCCAAGGGTCTAAAAATAAAAATAAGATAACAAAAGAAGGTCACAGTCCTGACAGCTTTATCATGCAAATCACAACTGTGAAAATTAAGCACGTTTTTGAGACTATGCCCTCCTCAAATATCCTTCCTGGAATTTTGTACCAGTAATGGCTGGTAATTAATTGTTATACCAGCTGGAAAGTATATCATTTGGGGTATGTGAAGTAAACATGTAAAGAGAAATGACCACACACACCTGAAACCAGGCCTCATTTCACAACTGTTTCCTACTTTCGATTTGCTTAGTTTACTTCATGAGGTATCTCGAGGAGAGAAAGCAGAGCTGGGATCTGCCCTGAGGCTGCTTCGGGAAGAGCTGGGTGGGCACCAAGACCCTCAGACCGAGGGCTGAGCTGCGTGGCTATGACCCCATCACTGCAGCTCCCCAAGCGTGTGTCCCTGTGTGTCACGCAAACCCCTGCCACACAGGGGACACACGCCACACGCCTGACACAGGCTCAGCACACAGGGAGCTGCAGGGGCCTTTGAAAACAGTATGCTGAGAATAGATAGGGCTCAAGGACAGTATCTCCAATTGAACTTTTAATGAACTCCCGTAGGCGCCAAGAAGGCGGGCAGATAAGGAAGAGCATAGAAACAAAGAACTGAGTAGAAGGTTACATCTGGGAAAAGAAAGTTTGTTTTGCATTGCATTCTTTCTGCTGACGTGGGGTTTATGGAGTATAAATAAAGTGAGGCGGAGGCTCTGAGCGCGGCCGCCATGTTCTCTGTGTGTCTTTGTCTTTTGTGTGTTCTTTCATTCTCCACCACCCCCGGCACGGACCCCAACAAGTGGCGCAGCGAGCAGGGTCAGCACGGGTGAGTAGGGGAGAACAAGAAGGGGAACCCCCTAGGGGCGGGTAAGGCCCGGATATTGTTAAGGGGAACCTTCTTAAGCTTTCATTATGGGGAATTCCATCTCTCTGGCCTCAGAATATTTACGGCTGTTTCAAGGACTGTTGCTGTCTATAGGAGTAAAAGTGAAAGAAAAAGACTTTGAAGTGATTGTTTGCCCATGTTGAACAACATTGTTACTGGTTTCAGTATCAGACTAAAGTGCAGCTGAATCGCAGAGAATGGTTACAGGTAGTAAAAACTCTGCTTAGAGCTCTCCAGTTAGGGGATATTATGCCTCTAAAATTGTGGACCTTGTGTGACTCTATCACTCAGACATTAGAGTTACTTGAGACTGATTCAGAGTGTGGTAATGTAGCCACAGGAGGAAAGATATCTGAGGATTTGGAAAAAATAAAAATAAAATAAATCTGAAATGGAGCCCATTTGTGCCAGGATAACAGAGGATGGGGGGGATAGCAAAAGGGGGAGAAGAGAAAAAGCCAGCTCTTCCTTCTTCTAAGGGAAATTCTGACATGCAGTGTATTATGGAAATGCTTCAACAAATATTACAGATATATTCTTCTAATTCACCTTTGCGAGCTTTCCCTGTTTCTTTTCATTCTGCCCTGTTAAAAGAGGATTTTCCAGTGCCTCCAACCCCCCAGCTTCCTTATCTTTACCTTTGTTTGGCAAAGTTGAAGCCCTGTTCACATCAGACATACTTTAAATTTATACTAAACACCTGTTTAATATGTTAAAACCAGTGTATATGTATATCTTATTGTTTGTTAAAATATTATGAGTATTTCAATAGTCAATAAATAAACACATTAATATTAACTATTAATATTAATATAGTATTAATAACCCCAGCTAGGAAATTGTTATGTTATAGGGGTGCATAGGTTCCACCAATTTACACTCCAAACAGAAGTTGAATATTCGAGCTGCTTAATACATTAACTACCTCTTGATATTTTCTGTGTTTTTAAATTTTAACCATTGTATTGTGTATGTAATGATTCTCAATTTGGTATTAATATACATATTTCCTAGTGAGTAATGATGTTAGACATATAGGTTTATTGTCATTTCTTTGTTCTGCTACTTTTGGTTGGGTTATTTGCCTTTTCTTATTAATATGTTGAGATTCTTTATATTTGGGGATATGACTATTATTATATATTATATATACTTTTAATTTAAAAAAAAATTTTAAGGAGCTGGATCTGTTTCCAATTATTTGTGCTTCTTTTGCTCCTAATGCTCAGTTTTCAAATGGTGGCAATAATGTCCAATTTAATGCCTTACAAATTAAATTTTTAAAAAGAAATGAAAGCTGCCATTTCTAACTATGGACCTCAATCTCCTTTTATCCTTGGTCTTCTTGATATTTTTCATCAGAAAATTTGATAATTCCTATAGACTGGAAGACTTTGGGGAAGGCTTTTCTTGATCGTTCTCAGTGGTTACAATTGCACAGCTGGTAAATGAACAAGGCACATGTATAGGCTAGAAAAAATGTTATGTGTGATCCCCCTGGACCCACTGAGGAACAACTCACAGGCACGGACCAATATGCTACTCTTAATGCTCAGGCTGGTTTAGATGATGTTGCCTTTACTCAAATCAAGACTTTGTTTTTAAGGGCCTGAAATAAGGTAGAGATAACAGGAAAATGTTCCCTTTCCTCTGTGAAGATTTTACAGGGCACAAATGAACTATATTCAGATTTCGTAGCCCGTCTTCAGGATGCTGTCTTCAAAATTGTGGGTGCTGGCCTTGCTTCAAAAATTGTGTTATAAACATTGTCTTTTAAAAATGCTTATGCTGACTGTTAAAAATTGTTAAAATCGTTAAAGGCCAATGGGGCCAATTTAGATAAATATATTAAAACTTGTGTTAGTGTTGGAGGGGCTATTTATGATGCTCAATTATTTGCTGGAGCTTTGTCTAAAGCCTTAAAAGGAAATAACAGACAAGGTGTTTGTTTGCAGTGTGGTAAACCTAGACATTTCAAAAAAAAGAATGTCATAAAAATTGAACACTTTTATCCCTCAAGGCAGAAAGCTGCCTTCAGAGGTGTACAAATATTGTGGTAAAGGTCGACATTGGACAAATAAATGTCGTTCCAAAACTGATAAAAGTGGAAATTTACTGTCTCCTCTCCTGGGAAATGGGAGCCGGGGCCCACAGGCTTGGGGCCCCAACAATTACAATAGAAGTCTACTACAATATTCAGTGAGCAATGGCCTACAACATTAAGGAATAAATTCAAGTCCTCCTTAAGGATCCCACACCTTACCCCAGTTTCTCAGCTTTATGCGGCAACTAAGCAGAGCGCCGCTGCTGACTTAGCTATTACTCAGCCTTATACTTTGTCTCCTAATAGAGGAGTATATAAATTAGCTATTAGAGTGTGTGGCCCTTTGCCAAAAGGACATGATATTACTAATAAAATGTTTATTTTGGTACAAGTTTCACAATTTATACGCCTAGAGGCAGGGGAACGTATTCTCAATAGAGAGGGTTTCGTAGCACAGAAAAAACTGTTTTTTGGGAAACTTTAGTTTCTAATCAAAAGCCCTTATGTTCATTGCACATTAATGGGATAGTTTTAAAAGAGTTAATTGATACGGGGGTGAATATGTCTATTATTTGTTTAAATTAGTGGCCTATACAATGGGAAAAAAGACAAGTTTCAATTATACTCACTGGCTTGGGTGCTGCTTCTGTGATTTATCAAGACGTAGAACCTTTAACCTGTGTCGGTCCTAAAGGTCAACAAGGTCAAGTGTTTTTTTTAATTTTTATATTGTTCCTATCAATATTAATTTTTGGGAACAAGATCTTTCACAACAATTTGCTGCTTTTTTAAACATTCCTCATATTTCCTCAGCTGCCAAAAATAAGATGTTCAAAATGGGCTACAATCCTTTAAACTCATAGCCACCACTCCTATTTAGGTGAAACAGTGACTATTATTTAAAGAAATACTTAGGACTCTAAAAGAGTAAGTCAAAAAACAAATGGCCGAGAGGAATATAAAGCCACGTATTTCTGCATGGAATTCCTGTCTTTGTCTTGTCTTAAAATTATAAATGTTTACATTAAACCTAGGGAAAGTTTACAGCCTGGTCTTCCTAATCCTGCCCTTATCCCACAAAGTTAAAACCAGAGAAAAGCAGCAAGATGCTTTTGTATCATTACAAACTCAGCTTTCTTTCTACTCACTTAATATTGCCACAGAAAAAATTTAACTGGATTTTCTTATCAATATTTAGGTTATACCTTGGGGGCACAAAATATTCGACCCCAAAAAATTCAAATTCGACGTGATCATTTAAAAACATTAAATGATTTTCAAAAGCTTCTAGGAGACATTAATTGGATGCGTCCTGTTTTAGGAATACCAACATATCAGTTATAACATCTTTTTTCTATTCTAGAAGGAGACAGTCACTTGGACAACTCACGGCATTTAACTCCTTTGGCTTTACAGGAACTCCAGCCTGTTGAAGAGCAACTTCAAAAGGCCCTTCCTTTTGTTTATTTCATACTTTACCTTCTCCCACAGGAATGATTCATCAAACTAGTCGACCACTAAAATGGATCTTTTTGTCCAATAAAATATCCAAACGCTTGGCTACTTATATCGATCGTTTAGCTGAACTGATCATCAAAGGACGACATCACTGTCGACAACTTTGGGGAGGAGATCCTTCCTTAATTATCTCTCAATTCACTCATAGTCAGATCACTTATCTTCTTGCAACTTCTGATTCTTGGCAAGAAGCTTCATCAATCTTGAGTTACAGTTTATCCTTATCCCTCGGTGCAATAGGGAGAATTGTTTGCTATTCTCATGGTCTTACTTGATTTCCCTACTACTGGTTGTAACATTGTTAGTGATTCTCAATACGCCGTTTATGTTACTTCTTATATTTCTCAGGCCACTTTACCTCTTTGTACTACTTCTTCTCTTCAGAAATTCTTTTCTTTGTTATCCTTTACTTTGAGCCAACGTCGAGCTCCTTTATTCATCACTCATCTTCGTTCTCATTCTCAACTTTCTGGACCATTAGTTCATGGTAATACTCAGATTGATTTGCTTTTAATCGGCCACCTACATGCTGCAGAACAAAAATATACTCTACATCACACTAATAGTTCTGGCCTTCAACGATGGTTTCATTTAACTCATAAACAAGCTCGTTCTCTTATTCGAGCTTGTCCTTCCTGTGCTCCTTTGAGCATTCCATCCTTCCGTCCTGGGGTTAATCCACGAGGTGTCCCTTCTTTTAGACGATTAAAGTATGTTCATCATACCATTGATACCTTTTCTCATTTCTGTTATTACTCATCTCTTAGCTTATTTCGCCATCATGGGCATTCCTCATACTTAAAACTAATAACGCCCCTGCCTATGTCTCTCGTAAATTACAAGTTTTCTTACAGCAATACAATATTCAACATATCACCGGTATCCCGGGCAACAGTCAAGGTCAAGCCATCATTGAGCGCACAAATTTAACTTTAAAAACTTAACTATTAAAACAAAACAAAAAGGGGGAAATGAGCCCCCCAGAAACCAGATTTTGAAACCAGATTTTGAAGGTTCTTTTTACCTTAATTTTTTTGAATCAATGGAGACAATTGCAAGACTCTGCTGTCGTAACCCATCTTTCCTCAACTCCCTCGGTGATAGTCCCTGCTGACAGTTTAAAGGTTTGGTATCCTAATGAAGAAGGTAAGCATGTTCAAGGGCAAGTTCTAAAACAGGGACGGGGCTATGCTCTTGTCCTTACAGGGAATGGACCTGAGTGGTTTCCTACAAGATGATTGAAACCCTGTTGAAAAGAAAACTGGATTCAGCATGCATTTCTTCCTTTGTTAGATGTGCCTCGGCGGGAGACTTATTTCTCTTAGTGAGGCTTTGTATGAATGTTGGACTTATATTCCCTTTCCACCCTTGTATCAGGGAGTCGCCTGAGAGGAGGCGGAAATTAAGGTTTTCACCAATAACATTACTTGGATGCCATCCCCCATATGGACAAGGACAACATAGAACGGGAAACAGCAATTATAATCAGCACATACCAATTTGGAGTGGAAGGACTTCCAATATGTATGGGAAATAGTCCTCATTGTCTCCGAAAATCGCATGAAGCTTGGGCTGTTCGTTATAGTCATGTGGCTGCTAATACTGTTATTATTGTAGCTAGAAGTTTTTAATATAATCATACTGTATATAGTAATGAAACTATTCCTAGTTCTTTACTTTTTGGTCCTATTCTAGAGGTTTCTCCTAATATTGAGGTGCTGGAGTGACAATAATGTCGGGGAACTAAACCCCGGATTTTATTAGAATACAACGGGATGCAAATAACTGATTGAAGTGTGCACGGTGATTTTCAAACAAAATTTAGTCACATACCTTTGAAATGACACTGGGTAAATAAAAGTATTGCTGCTAACAGTAATGAAACCTTGGTATGGCGTGAAGGAGGCCTGAAGTACAGAGTTATTTTTGGAAGTTGTTAGTTGCAGGCGATGCCATTAGCACTTTTGTGGGGAATATGCCCCTTTATCTTTCTAACCCGAATAACTCCTTTCATATTCAGTTATATCGGAATACCTCCTGATATATTATTGCTTGTGTCCGTAAGCCCCACCTATTATTAGCAGGAAATTTGACATGGGATAATCTTACGGGGACTGTTAATTGTACAGATATGTGTACATTTTTGTCTTGCCTCAATCATTCCTGGTGGCACAATTTTACTGAGGATATTTATATCCTCAGGGCTCGTAAGGAAATTTGGCTACCTGTTAACCTTACGCGACCATGGGGGGCATCACCTCTTGAGACTTATATTTGGACTTCTCTCCAGTGAACCCTCCGTGCCCTTGGACTTATAATTGCCTCGGTGATGAGCCTTGTCGCCATCGTCTCCACTGCAGCCATAGCAGGATTCGCTCTTCGTCAAAGCATACAAAATGCTGAATTTATGCAGCAATGGCACGAACAATCTCACCGGTTATGGCTTCAACAACGAAACATTGATTCTCAACTTGCTGAAAGATTGGACAACATGGAGCAAGCATTGACATGGCTTGGAGATCAGCTCACTGTACTCAGTACTCGGATGACATTACAATGTGATTGGAACTCCACTCAATTTTGTGTAACGCCTGTGCCTTTTAACATCTCTCAAAATTGGACTGTAATCCGAAAATTATTAGTAGGCCATAAAAATATTAGTTTGGACATCCAGGAGCTCACTCAGAACATTTCCGAAGCATTTCGACAACAATTACATGTGTTGTCCGGAACTGTAACCCTTCAGGAGCTGGGTCAGCGCCTTGCTTTAACCCATGGACCCAGATGAAGATATGGACTTCTACAATCTCTGGAAGTATATTGCTTTGGGCACTTGGATTGGGTCTACTTCTTTTGGTGATTCGATGCTCCCTCCATCGCCTCCAAAAACAAAAGAAAACACAAGAACAAATATGGGCTACCTTTTTAGGATTGAGGCAAAACAAAAAAAAAAGGGGGGGAAATGCAGGGGCCTTTGAAAACAGTATGCTGAGAATAGATAGGGCTCAAGGACAGTATCTCCAATTGAACTTTTAATGAACTCCCGTAGGCGCCAAGAAGGCGGGCAGATAAGAAAGAGCATAGAAACAAAGAACTGAGTAGAAGGTTACATCTGGGAAAAGAAAGTTTGTTTTGCATTGCATTCTTTCTGCTGACGTGGGGTTTATGGAGTATAAATAAAGTGAGGCGGAGGCTCTGAGCGCGGCCGCCATGTTCTCTGTGTGTCTTTGTCTTTTGTGTGTTCTTTCATTCTCCACCACCCCCGGCACGGACCCCAACAGGGAGCGATCAGTAAGTGGTGACTAGAGAGAAGTGACGGCCTTCAGCGTGGACGGAGAAAACAGGCCACAGACTCACAGAGGAAACGCCACAGATCCACAGACAGAGAAAACACCACAGATGCACGGACAGAGGAAACACCACAGACGCACGGAGGGAAGAAAAGCGCCACAGACGCATGAAGGGAGGAAAAGTGCCACAGACGCAGGGACGAAAGAAATGCCACTGACGCACGGATGGAAGAAACACCACAGACGCATGGATGGAGGAAACGTGCCACAGAGGCACACACGGAGAAAACAGGCCACAGATGCACGAACGGAGGAAACGCCACACATGCACGGACAGAGGAAACAGGGCAGAGACGCCCACACACCAGTGTGGAACGTCGGACAGGAACGTCCTGGCCATGCACTGTCCACTCCCCCTAGAGACTTCCCACCCCAGAGCACTCAGGATGGCTGTGGAGCGCCTGCCACGCACCCCAGAGGCGAAGCTGGGGAGCCAGAGATGAGCAGGTTCACGTCCATCAAATGCAGCTGCAATCCCTGTAATAACTGCAGGTCACTATTAAACAGAAGGGCACCTCACTTGGAATAAAAGCACTCTGCATAAAAGAACTAAAGATTGGCTGGAGACAGCTTAGAAACCGTCACCATTATTCTTGTTAGTGACAGTGAAGCTTCAAGAGTGGTCATTTTTCCTGTAGAAATCCCACAGAGGTGATTCCTGGAACTCATTTAGAATATTTCTTTCTCAGAAACCACACAACCAAGAACTTAATAGTGCCGTCTCTTGACCAGAAAGATTCAGATTTCTGATGAAACTAAACCCTGTCCAGCCTCCTGATTCTAGAAGATGCTATACAGAAAAGCTAACTCAAAGGGGTCTCATTTCTTTTGTCGTCCATGACACATATAAAAAAAAATTTTAAATATACAAAAAATGTAGGAATTGTACAGTGAATACCCATGTGTCTACCCCCTGGATCACAGATTAGATTTAAATGTAAAGTTCTAAAGGTTCCCAGCTAAGGAAACGTGCAGTGTAAGCCTCTACCTGGTTAGAACCAAGGGGAATGGAATGAGCTTTCCCCAGCCTTCCTGCTCAGCTGGGAGGAGCTGCCACAGCTCAGCCACCCCACCCCAGAGCACCCAGGATGGCTGTGGAGTTCCTGCCACCCACCCCAGACGTGAGGCTGGATAACCAATCGCGGTGTTAAGAATGAGCCAGCCTTTAGAGGCCATGTGGTCTATACTTGAATAGAAAATGTTCCAGGAAACTAAAGATTCCAATGCATGCACTGAATTCCTAACCATTTGAAACCCAGGCTCCTCATCTATATACAAAGAACAACACTCTCTCCTGGGAAAGCATTTCAGAAGCACGAAAAAGGATCCACATGAGAGCAGCTGAAAACTACAAGGCATCATGCAATTATAAACCTTTTTCTATATCTTTGTTTCAAGGAATGTCAGCATTCTAAATATTGCAGTTCATCCCACATCACCTTTCAGGAGCAAATCATAACGATCAAAACTATCAGCAGAATCACTACCAGCTCAGTCACCACGTGCTTCTTCTTCCCGCATGACAATTCCTGCAGAACGATGGGACCATCCCAGAATGGCTCCCTGCCATCATGTGCCCATTCTCCTTCCCCAGGGAGCTATTCCTGTACTCATGGGGCATGGGAAACCTGTATAACGTCACCAGAAAGTCCTTGTTTGACTTACACACTTCCCAGAAGGACTGATTTTATCCAGACTCCTAACTGTGTCAAACACTAAACCTGAAAAATCATCAAGAAACCAAAGAAATGTAAGGCCAGGTCCTGCCCCAGGTGCATGGCTACTAGGGGAGAAATAGAAAATGAGACATGAAAGGAAAGTTTTAAGATATTCAGACCATCACTGGATGATTCCAGGAACCCATTACAGATCATTGCTGTTCCTAATAACAGGAAAGAAATTCTAAAATCCCAACAGGCATGGTGAGTCCCTCACTTGCATGAAGTCAAAATAATAATCCATCACTCTCTTCAAAAGGACAAAAGAAAAACTCTACTTCCTCTTCATATTAATTTGTGTAAAGCAACTTAAGTGAGAAAATCTTAATGTCTGGACTGTGATATCAATAGCAAAATAATCCCAAGATTCCCAATTAAAAGATACAGATGGGCTGAATGAATTTAAAACAAGAAAAACTGACTATATGCTGCCTACAAAAAACTCAGTTCAGCCGCAAAGACACACATAGACTAAATGTGAAGGGATGGAAAAACACATTCCACATTAATGGAAATCAAAAGTGAGCAAGAGTAGCCATATTTATTTCAGATCAATCACAATTTAAGTCAAAAACTGTAAAAAGGAGACAAAAAGGTAATTATATAATAAAGAGATCAAAATAGCAAAAGGATATAACAATTACGAGTATATGTGCACCCAACAACAAAGCACTCAGATATATAAAGCAAATATTAGTAGATCTAAATAGAAAGAGAGGTCTGGCGCAGTGCCTCATGCCTACAATCCCAGCATTTTGGGAGGGATGTGGAGGCAGGTGGATCACCTGAGGTCAGGAGTTTAATACCAGTCTGGCCAACATGGTGAAACCTTCTCTCTACTAATACAAAAAATTAGCCCAGCATGGTGGCACATGCCTGTAATCCCAGCTACTTGGGAGGCTGAGCCAGGAGAATCACTTGAACTCAGGAGGTGGAGGTTGCAATGAGTTGAGATTGCACCTCTGCACTCCAGCCTAGGCAACAACAGCAAAACTCTGTCTCAAATAAATTTATATATACATAAATATACACACACACACACACATATATATACGTGTGCGTATATATATATATCTATCTATCTATATATATATATATGGAGAGAGAGAGAGACAGAGAGAGACAGGGAGACACCAACACAACAATAGTAGGAGCTTCAAAATCCCACTGTCAGCACTGGAGGTCATCTAGACAAAAAATAACAACAAAACATCAAATTTAAAGTCCAGTGTAGACCAAATGGACCTATCAGACATTTACAGAACATTTCATCCAACAGATACATAATGCACATTCTTCTCCTCAGCACATGGAACATTCTCTAGAATCCACCACATGTTAGGCTACAAAAGAATTCTCAATACATTTTTTCTAAAATTGAAATAACATCTAGGATACTCTCAGACTCTAACAGAATAAAGCTATAAATCAACAACAAGGAACAGACACTTCTCAAAAGAAGACATTTATGCAGCCAATAGAGACATGAAAAAATGCTCATAATATAGAATGAGACCACCACTTCTCCTGTTGTCTTTCCCAACTTTTCCCGTCTCCCCTTTTCCCTAGTTTATAAGACAGGAGAAGGGGGAGAAAACAAAAAGTTGGAAGGAAACAGAAGTAAGATAAATAGCTAGACGACCTTGGCACCACCACCTGGCCCTGGTGGTTAAAATAATAATAATAATATTAACCCCTGACCCAAACTACTAGTGTTATCTGTAAATTCCAGACATTGTCTGAGAAAGCACTGTAAAACGTTTTGTTCTGTTAGCTGATGCATGTAGCCTCCCATCATGTTTTGTCTGCGGCTAGTCCTGCTACAATAATCACTCGCCATCAGAGAAATGCAAATCAAAACCACAATGAGATACCATCTCACACCAGTTAGAATGGCGATCATTAAAAAGTCAGGAAACAACAAGTGCTGGAGAGGATGTGGAGAAATAGGAACACTTTTACACTGTTGGTGGGACTGTACACTAGTTCAACCATCGTGGAAAACAGTGTGGTCATTCCTCAAGGATCTAGTACTAGAAATACCATTTGACTCAGCCATCCCAATACTGGGTACATACCCAAAGGATTATAAATCATGCTGCTATAAAGACACATGTACATGTATGTTTATTGCGGCACTATTCACAACAGCAAAGACTTGGAACTAATCCAAATGTCCATCAATGACAGACTGGATTAAGAAAATGTGGCACATATACACCATGGTATACTATGCAGCCATAAAAAAGGATGAGTTCATGTCCTTTGTAGGGACATGGATGGAGCTGGAAACCATCATTCTCAGCAAACTATTGCAAGGACAGAAAACTAAACACCGCATGTTCTCACTCATAGGTGGGAAATGAACAGTGAGATCACTTGGACACAGGAAAGGAAACATCACACACTGGAGCCTGTTGTGGGGAGGGGGGAGGCGGGAGGAGGGAGGGATAGCATTAGGAGATATACCTAATGTAAATGATGAGTTAATGGGTGCAGCATACCAACTTGGCACGTGAATACACATGTAATAAACCTGCACATTGTGCACATGTACTCTAGAACAAAAAGTTTAATTAAAAAAAAATCAACAACAAGGAGAACTTTCAAAACTGTATAAATACATAGAAATTACACAATATGCCCTTGAATAGCCAATGGGTCAATGAAGAAATGAAGAAGGAAATTTAAAAATTTCTTGAAATAAATGAAAACAGAAACACAACATATCAAAGTTTATGGTATACAGCAAAAGCAGTATTAAGAGGAAAGTTTATAACAATGAACTCCTACATTTAAAAAACAGATTTAAAATAAACAACCTAACAACGAACTGCAATGAGCTAGAAGAGCAAGAACAAATCAAATCCAAAAGTGGTAGAAGAAAAGAAATAACAAAGATCAAAGAGGAACTAAATAAACTTGAAACTAACAAATATAAAAATGAAGAAAAAAATATTGGTTTTTTGAAAAGATAAATAAAATAGACAAACCATTAGCTACACTAAGCAAACAAAAAGAAATCCCAAAGAAATAAAATTAGAAACAGAAAAGGAGAATGATAGTTGATACTACAGAAATACAAGGGATCATTACAGACTATTTTGAACAATTGTATGTCAACAGATTGGAAAATCTAGAAGAAATGGATAAATTCCCGGACACGTACAACCTACCAAGATGGAACCAAGAAGAAACGGAAATCCTGAAGAGACCAATAATGAGTAACACGTATGACTAAGTAATAATAAAAAGTCTCCCAACAAAGAAAACCCCAGAACTAGGTGACTTCGCAGCTGAACTCTACACATTTTTATTTCAATTCTTCTCAAACTATCCCAAAAGTATTGAAGAGGAGGGAATTCTGCCAAGTTCATTCTTCAAGACCAGCATTACCCTGATACCAAAATAAGGCAAGGACACAATAAAAAGAGAAAACTATAGGTCAATATTCCTGATGAACACAGATGCAAAAATCCTCAACAAAATACTAACAAACTGAATCCAACAGCAAATCAAAAAGATTATACACCATGATCAAGTGGGATTTATCCCACGATGCAAGGATTGCTCATCAAACACAAATCAATAATCATGCTACATCACATCAACAGAATTAAGGACAAAAACCATAATATCATTTCGATAGATACAGAAAAAGCATTTGATAAAATTCAACGCTGCTTCATGATAGAAAGTCTCAACAAACGAGGCACTGAAGGAAACATACCTCAACACAATAAAGGCCATATGTGACAAACCCACAGCTAACATAATGGGGAATGGGGAAACACTAAGAGCTTTTTCTCTGAGATCTGTAAAAGACAAGGACGCCCACTTGTGCCACTCCTATTCAACACAGCACTGAACGTCCTAGTCAAGAGCAGTCAGGCAAGAGAAAGAAATCAAGGGCACCCAAAGTGGAAAGGAGGCACTCTAATTATCTGTTTTCAGACAATGTGCTCTTATATATTAAAAAAAAAAAAAAGACTCCAGCAAAAATCTCTTTGAACTGATAAACAAATTCAGTAAAGTTACAGAATACAAAATCAACATATAAATATCAGTAGCATTTCTATAGACCAACAATGAGCCAGTGAAAAAAGAAATCAAGAAAGCAATCCCATTTAACTACAAAAATATAAAATAAAAATAAAAATACCTCAGAAGAAATCTAACCCAGAAGGTTAAAGATCTCTATGAGGAAAACGATATTCTACCCTCGGAAGGTAGAACAGTGGCTTCTAGAGACAGGAAAGGGCGGCGGGAAGGCAGAAAGGGAGAGGTTGTCTAATGGATACAAAATTACATCTAGATAGTAAAAATAAGGGTTAGTGTGCTATAGCCTTGTAGGGTGACTATAGTTTACAATTTATTGTATATTTTCAAGCAGCTAGAAGAGAGGATTTTAAATATTCCCAGCATTAAGAAATGACAAATGTTTGAGATGATGGACATGCTAATTACCCTGAGTTGCTAATTACACACGAAAAACATGTATTGAAATATCATACTGTATCCCATGGATATGTACTATAATGTGTCCATTAAAAATAATAATTGTTAAAAACCCAAGGGTCATTTCTCATGTGTCCTTTGTCAGTGTTGTGGTCCATTGGTGGAGACCTAGCCATTTGCAAGTAAGACTATAGTCACTTGAGCTGAAAGCAAATGAATCGTCACAAAAATTACCACTGGCACCGAGTCTTCTTTCCAGAATTTCCTGCCCACAGCACTGCCACAGTCACTGTGGGCAGGAAAGACACACTAGCACCCAAGTTTCAACCCCAGTAAAGTTGATGCTTTTATTTCTCTGGTTTGGAATAGGTGTGTGTTCATAATTTACGTTTACTCCAACTGTCCCCTTGCTTAAATAGCTTCTTAAGGATAACTTCCTCTTACTAAATCCCAACAGCTTCTGAGCATCCATTATATTCTCCAAAGTAAATAAAAAGAGAAAACGTGTTGAAAGCCTGATAATGTTCACTTAAGAATCCAGCATGATGTACAGCTTGAAATGGCTACTCCACCTTGTTCCTTTACATGACTTTTAAAGTAGCCCCAGTTATTATACATAATTGAAGTCATAATTTCTGCAATACCATTAGGTCCACGAACGGTGGGGCCAGGGGACTTCAAAGTCTGTCTCCGATTTTTTTTTTTTTTAAAAAGGAAAGCTCATGAGAGTAGGTAATGAAAATAAATATTCACACAACTCGGAACAGGGGATGGTGAAACATAAAGCTCCAGCCTGGCACAGGTGTCCAGCCAGTGAGGGTGGGGACACAGACTCATACGGTCCCCACAATCCCTCAGAAATGCCACAGACAGGTGGGTGGCCTGAGACAGAGCCAGGCTCCGAATTCCGGGAGCTGTCTGGCTCATGTGCACCTCATGTGGTCCACACTGCACGAGGATGCCCAACGTCACCAGTCCCGGTGCAGAACACAAGAATGCCCCATGGCATGAGCCCCCGCTGCACAGCATAGCCCGAAGGTGCCAGCTCAGACTCCTACACACGCTGGTCACCAAGGCACTGCCCTCCAGGAAGGAGGACCCCAGAGGTCGTGGCAGGGTGAGGTTCTGCTCTTCATCATCCGCGAGCAGAGGGGAAAGTCCCAGCAGACATTTGGGGAGCCTCTACACGTGGTTCTGGGACTCTGAGTGGAGGTTCAAAGATGTCCCCAGGTACGCCAGACTCAAACCTAAAAAAGACCCATTCTTCCAGATATGCCCAGACTGGAACCTATATAGGCCATCCTTCCTAGCTTTTCTCTGGAAAAGCAGGCTTAAAAGAGTATCGACTAAAAGGGGCCACCAGGAAGACAGAAGTCCTATCTTTAAAAAAAGATTTTTTTTTTTTTTTAAAAGAGGTACTGAGGCTCTGACCCATCTGAGCACAGAGTACATGCTCGGCAGCCTCTGTCAGAGCAGAGCAAGTACACACATGCTCTCCATGCCCTGTGCTCCCAGCACCCGTGCTCCCCGCACCCATGCTTCACACGCCCGTGCTCCCCACACCCGTTCTCCCCGCACCCGTCCTCTCCACGCCCATGCTCCCTACACCTATCTGTGCTCCCCATGCCTATGCTCCCTGCAGCCGTGCTCCCCGCACTGTGCTCCCTGCGCCCATGTCTGCTCCTCGAGCTCTCTTCCACTGGTTTCCTCTGTACATCCCTCTTGATAGTCACTGTCACCTCGAATCACCTGGCTAAATGGAGGTAAAGCAAAAGTCTAGAGTAGCACATTGGAGGACAGAGTGGAAGTGGCTATTTACCAAGCAGGGCTATGAGATGAGCGCATCTGATCCCCATTAATCCTGACGGTCAGTTGATTAGCCCTGTTCAACAGCTGGGGACACTGAGGTGTGGAAGGACGGGCTTGCTTACCCCAGACGATGCTGACAGTGTGGGCCCAGCCCAGTCCCACAGCCACCAGGAGGAGGCTCCTCACTGGGCAGGCGCGGAGGTGCAGCCCAGAGAACGCTTGGGACCCTGGCACAGACTCCTCAGGAAGGAAACAGAAAGGCCCACAGAGACTCAAGCAGCACAGAAGAAGGTCACCCACAAGTTAAAAATAGATGTTTGTGCTTTACCGTCCCAGAGTGCTAAAAATCCAACCCACTCACACGCACAGCCTGACGTGAGCCTGGCCTCCTGCAGCACTGGGCTAAGCGAGAGACGTACCTGCCTCTCTCCCGACAATAGCAGACTTGGCAGCTATTCTTCAATGTACTTGACACGCTTCCGTGAGGGATTAAGCGACACTCTGTCGACACTGGCTAAGTTTAATCCTGACACAGCCAACCATCTAGATCTGCAGTGAACAAACAACTTACTTTGGATGATTCTGCCACTAACAAAGACCCTGAATCTCCCACCAAAGCTTAGTGACACGACTTACCTTTCTGTTTTCATTTCAGTTACACTGGCCCACATGATCTAATTTACCTGCTGATAATGCCTTGGAAAGACCACCAGGGGGCCCCACACCATTTTCAGCTTTAGAGGGATGTGAATTTCCCTTTGATGAGAAAGGTGATGGGGAAATAAAACAAGGATCCAAAACAGATGCCTGTGTGTTTCCTGGGAGTGATAAAGTCAGGAACTGCCTCTGTGTGTCAGGCGAGGGAGTAACAGAGACAATGGCACCAACTCCTGAGACAGAGGACCTGATGCATGGTGCAGCTACCGCCTGTGGCCAAGGAAATTCCAGGGAATGTAGACCCCAGTTGTATGGTACAGCCACCATGTGCGACCACAGAAATTCCAGGAATGCAGACCCTCAGTCACATGGTACAGCCACTATCTGCAGCCACAGAAATTCCAGAGAACGCAGACCCTCAGACACATGGTACAGCCACTATCTATGGCCATGGAAATTCCAAGGAATGCAGACCCTCAGTCACATGGTACAGCCACCATATATGGCCACGGAAATTCCGAGGAATGCATACCCCAGTCGCATGGTGCAGCCACAGCCTGCAGCCACAGAAATTCTGGAGAACGCAGACCCCAGTCGCATGGTACAGCCACTACCTATGGCCATGGAAATTCCAGAGAACAGAGACCCTCATTCCCATGGTACAGCCACCACCTATGGCCACGGAAATTCAGGGGAACGCAGACCCTCAGTCACATGGTACAGCTACCACCTGTAGTCACAGAAATCCTGGGGAACACAGACTCCAGTCGCATGGTGCAGCTACCACCTATGGTCACAGAAATCCTGGGGAACACAGACTCCAGTCGCATGGTGCAGCCACCACCTGCAGTCACGGAAATTCCAGGGAATGCAGACCCCAGTCACATGGTACAGCCACCATCTATGGCCACGGAAATTCCAGGGAACATAGACACCAGTCGCATGGTGCAGCCACCACCTGTGGCCATGGAAATTCTGGGGAATGCAGGCCCCAGTCTCTAAAGTATGAACTTCACTGCAGTGAATGTGGAAGAGTTACTCTCTGTGCAGAGCTCAGTATCCAGAAGGGGAGATGGCCCCAGGAATGCCTTCCTCCTCTTCAGAGCTCAGGGCCTAGGGCTGACACCCTTGGGAGGGGTCCTTGTTCAGCAATTGTGCCTGGAGAGGGTCCCCCAACACTCACCGTGCACCTCCTAGGAGCGGAGGCTACAACAGGGAGCCAGAGACCAAGCTCTGCTCAGACAACAGTGAGCTGATGGCCTTCCACTCTAAGTTCAATAGGGACCCAGGGACCAAGCTCTGCTCAGACAACAGTGAGTTGATGGCCTTCCACTCTAAGTTCAACAGGGACCCAGGGACCAAGCTCTGCTCAGACAATAGTGAGCAGATGGCCTTCCACTCTAAGTTCAACAGGGACCCAGGGACAAAGTTCTGCTGAGACAACAGTGAACTGATGGCCTTCCACTCTAAGTTCCAACTGCATGGAATGTGTATTCCATGAATGCTTGTTAAATGAATGATTCATATAAGGTCATCTGCGCTGACCTTTGCTGGTCTGCTGACTGTGAGCTTCAGAGCATAGGCCTCATTCCTGGAGCAGCCAGCTCTTCCCAGAGCGACGGCCACTGCAGGGCAAAGCCCAGAGCTTGTCCTGCAGCAACACACTCAGGACCCTGCGCTGGGCACGCTGGGGGCCTCTCCAGCAGAAGATCCCCAGCCCTGACCTTGCAATACCAGTGAACCCCAGGGGAGTCCCAAGTGCTCAAAATCATGTAAATGTCCATTGTGATTTAACATATCAATTTTAGAAGAAAGGGCATATTGCCACCTCCCTCCTCAAATTAGGGACTATAAATCGATCCATCACCCTAACTGAGACTCTGCCTTAAATTCTGCTAAAACTACCATCCAAACACTCAAATTTACATTAGTGTTAAGGGAAAAAAAAAAACTAAAACAAACACCTGTAAGAAACGGTCAAGTAACCTGTGATACATCAACCCAAAGATTAAACATGAAAACAATGAAGTAGCAAGATATTAAAAGAATATAAACTCTATGTACATCATGGCCCAAGGTTCTAAAATTACACAGAGACAAAGACTGGAATGGAAGGGGGATATGTTTACAGATACATTTTTTATTTTTTAATTTTTAATATTACTTCTCTAATGTATGATTTGACTAACCAGATAATTCAGCAAAAAATAAAAAAATTAATTGTGCCTATAGATAAATATGTAAAGAATCCTTTTCTCTGATGCCGATGGAATTAGTTTGGGTCTGACCCACAGTCTTCAACCTTTTAATTAAGACACAAAAATCATCTTTCAAGCTGTTAGGAAAAAAAGAAGAAAAAGATTGAAAACCAGGAGCCCAGAAGAAAAGGACTCGCTATGTATCACAGCGTCTCTCCACGCCTCTCCACCCCGGACAGTGCTCCCTCTTTCCCCATTTTCATACCTACTGCACAAAACACTTAGTAAAGAACTATCTCAATTCATGAGTCACACAGCACAAAGGGCCAGTGTCGCTGCCAAACATACCCTGCAGCCCCAAAACGAAGAGGCAACTGGTTCCTTCCTTCCTCAGTGAAGGAAGAATGAGAGGCTGCTGGTTGTCATTTTAAATCTCACACCTCAATGTCTTAGCACTTTCCTGCTTTGTTGGTTTCCAGGGCTTATTAAAATTAACCACCCCACCCCACCCCCCCCCCCGCGGATATTGAAGAAAGAAAGCAGGACGGTTGTGCAGGCTTCCAAGAGGCAGAGCCCTGCTTCCGCGGCCACCTCTGTCTTTCTACCCACAGCAGCCGGGTTTACCAATTAGTCTCCCTTAAAGAGCAGTTTATGCTCATCGCGAACAAATGGATGCAAATGCTTCTTTTGAGATGCAGCAAGTTTTGGGCCCTCAGCAGAAAGAAAGAAGAAAGAATGGAAAGAAAGAAAGAAAGAAAGAAAGAAAGAAAGAAAGAAAGAAAGAAAGAAAGAAAGAAAGAAAGAAAGAAAGAAAAGAAAAGAAAGAGAGAGAGAGAGAAAGAAAGAGAGAGAAAGAAAGAAAGAAAGAAAAAAGAAAAGAAAAGAAAGAAAGAAAGGAAGGAAGAAAGAAAGAAAGAAAGAAAGAAAGAAAGAAAGAAAGAAAAGAAAGAGAGAGAGAGAGAAAGAAAGAGAGAGAAAGAAAGAAAGAAAGAAAAAAGAAAAGAAAAGAAAAGAAAGAAAGAAAGAAAGAAAGAAAGAAAGAAAGAAAGAAAGAAAGAAAGAAAGAAAGAAAGAAAGAAAGAAAGAAAGAAAGAGAAAAAACAGGGCACTGGCACAACAGTCATAACCTCTGTGTGGCACACACACAGAAGGAAAGTTAAAGCCCTGGAGGCGGAGGCGTTCGGAAAGGGAAGGTGGAAGTAGGAAGGACGCCCACGGGATAGAGTGGTCAGAAACAGACCACCTCACCAAAGGGCGCCTTAGACGTTCCAGAGGACAAAATGCCCCTCTTTCCAGGGTAAACACCCATTTGCCAAACTCAGCCAGTGACGGTAAGCAGGAGTTTGCTTTTTTTTTTTAAGGCGTCTGAGTAACGATGACAAGAGCAAGAAATGAGCTTAATAATGGGACTGACAGGGCCCTGGGCTGGTGACTCTGCTGATGTGCACAGCATCAAAACCCAGGTTCCTCAATGCGCTCCCTCTGCAGTTCAGGACAGCACTACAACTCACCCCATCAATCACTGCTTAAAAAATCAGTTCTAAAAAAAGACGACCCATTTGAAAGCAGCCGGAGGAGGAAGACAGAGAGTGTCTCACAGAATCCAACCGCTTGTAGCCTCGGAACCATAACAAGAATATGAAACTAGCGGGTCCAGTGTGAGGCAGAACAGAGACGCCGTCACGGCTCTCAGGAGGCTGAGCAGGAAGCGCATGGCTCAGGCCCTGCAACGCCCTAAGGGCGCCTGGAGCAGCCCACAGGCCTGTGTCCTTCGTGTGGGTTCACCTTCCTAGTTTCCTGGGTAAATTCAATGTACAGCATTTATTCGCCAAGAAAAGAACATTCAAATCAAACTACTGTCATAACTCTGAAGGGCTCTTAACACTCCAGTCCACACGTTCAAAAGCCCACAAATATCAGTGCTGCCACTGTGCAGGTAACAATGTTTTGGATGCATCATGCACGTAACCAGTAACGACGTTTTCATGTTTTCCGTAGCCATCTCATTCAGGATACTAAAATGATCTGTGACGACTTGATACTTAGTTATCTGTGATTTTCAGATAGATTTAACAAGGCTACCTGGCCAAGAAGGCCTCACCCTCCTGAACCTGGGCACCGGTGCCCCTACGTGCACCCGGGGCCTGGGGAGCGCAGTCTCCACCACCTCTCGCTCTTCAATGTTAAATGTCCTCCCGGAGCGCCTGCGTCGTGGGCCCAGGCTCGGCCCCTCCTGGAGAGCCCTTTCCACATTACAGGACAGGGGAAGCCCAGAGCCCGCGCTGCAGCGCCACTGACGTCCCGGAGTCCCCGATTCCTGCTCCTTCCCTTCCGCGGAGGCTGGCGGGGAGGGCCTGGGACCCATTTTAGTTTTCGGTTTTGTCACGAGCCGGAAGGCGACAGCACATGCGAGCGCAGGAAACCCTTTTTTAAAATCTTCCAACGGAAACGCGAGGGGCTGCCTGACTGCCTCGGAGACGCTAGGCGGGAACCCAGAGCACCCCTGCCGTTTCCCGCATTGCAGCAGCCGGGACCCCGCCCACGCCGCGGGGGGCCCGAGGCGACAGGAGGCCCGCCGAGATCCGGCCGTTTCTTCCTCCACAAGCTGGGGGGTGGCGTGGGGCGGAGTTGGGGGGCGGGGGCAACTTAAGAAGTGATCGCGCTGTACCCAGGATTCGGAGGGGAAGCCCGGCCCCATCCTACAGCTCAGAGGCAGAACGACCCCGGAAGGTGCTCCAGGCGACCCCCTCTACCAGGCTCAATTTAAAACATAAACCGGAGAGGGTGGAAAGCTCACTATTTTCCGAATGGAGGTTCCTATCGCCATGTTCCTTCCTCCTCCGCCCCACCCGGCATGGACCCCGGGGCTGCCTTGCCGGCTCCCGCCGCCCCGCAGGTACCCCTGCCGCTCCCGGGCACGGGCTTCTCCCCAGTTCTTCCCATCGCTTCCCCGCTCTTCTCCCCAGTTCTTCCCATCGCTTCCCCACCTTTCCCCGGGTCCTCCCATCGCTTCCCCCTCTTCTGCCCGGTTCCCCCATCCCCTTCGCCCTGTTCTCCCCTTCTCCCTCTTCTCCCCTTCTCCGTCCGTCCCTCCCTCGCCGCCCGGAGGGGGGCGCGCACCTTGAGCATGTCCCCCGCTGGTCACCACGCCGATGGCCTTGCCGGCCCCGGAGAAGTGCTCCAGGAACTTCCGCAAGGAGCCCTTGGGGGCCCGGGAGTCTTCCGCGTCCAAGGCGAGGAGGCCGAGGGCAGCCGCTAGTCCGGGTGCGCAGCAGGCAATGGAGACCCTGCCCGCGTGCGCCCGACTCGGAAACGCTGCCCCGCCCGCGCCCCCGCCCGGCCCTAGCGTCAAAGGGCCTTGACGGGCGGGGCCCAAGCGCACAGGAGGGGCTGCGGGGGTGGGGCGCGGCTAGGGGCAGGGGCAGGGGCAGGGAAAGGGGCAGAGAAAGGGGCAGGGGCTGGCCGGGGCCGGGTGTGGGCGGGAGGACCTACGCGGGGGTCGTCGTAGGTGGCTGCCGCGCTAGCGGTGGGTGAGGTCGCGGAGGCGGGGGTAACACCACAAGTGGGCGGAGTCCCTGGGGGTGGGGCCGCGTTGCCGGTGCGCTACCCTTGCGGGTGGGTTGGAGGACTCTGGTTGGGGCCTTTAGAGATGCCCGGAGCGCCACAGGTGGGGGCAGGGGCAGCGACCGGGGGAGGGGAGACCGCAAGGGGGCGGGGTCACATCGTTCGCTGGGCGGGTCAAGGCAGGGCGGAATAGAACGCCGGGAGCATCTCCCGGGGCGGGAGGGGGGGGGCAAGGGAGACCGTGAGTGGGCGCGAACGCCGGGGCCGGTGGAAACCCCGCACTTGCGGGGAGCGCCGATGGCGGGGCGGGGTGGAATTGGGGCGCGGAGACCCCACCTGGACGCGGAGGCTCGCGGCAGGCCCGGTAGATCCGGCTGTTGTCAGCGCCGAGCCCGGCCGCGCGCACAGCTTCTTGGTGGCGGCAGGATTCCTCCTGGGGCTGCGCTAGGAGCCTCTGCGCGCGGCTTCCTCGATCCCCGCCCCCACGTTTTCTCTGCAGCCTGAGGTCGGGAAGGACGCACGGAGAGTGGATCCTCCAGGTGGTGGGAAAAGCTGAGCGCGGCGAGCTTAGCTATGACGAAGCTGCGATTTCCCGGGTCCACGGGGTCTGTGGCGCTCCCGGGCCCCCAGCTCGTCCCGTAGGGAGAAGAATCCTTGGGGTGGGGGAGAGTATCGGGGCGCTACACTCAGAGACGCATGGGCGCGCGAAAGTCAGAGTGGGATAGGAGGAGGCGCAACGGGACTGACCTGGCGGGGAGGCGGGACGACCCTTCCTCCCTATGGACAGGCGCGCTGCTGTACGCTGTGCCGACCTCGGCTGACTTCACCGGCCAACTCCACGTGCTGAAATACGCACATCCAAAGCGCTGTGCCAGTTGCCCATCCACAGCTTAACAGCCTGGTGCCAGTTACCTGCGATGGGACAGGGAGCAGCCCCTACAAAAGCACGGGCTTATGGGATCCCGGTTCCTTCAGTGCTCACCCCACGAAGAAGGGCTCCCAAACGGCCCCACTCGAGGGCTTTCCGGAGGATGGTCCTGCGCAGTGGGTGTTTGTTGAACAGATAGGAAACAACAAAAGAGACTAAGAAGAGGTTTGTTCTATGAACCCGGGAAAGTGAAGCAATCGCAAAGGAGAGTCTCACCAAAGGGCAATCCTGGGGAAAAGATGGAGAGGCATGGATTTTTCTTGGATGTGTGCCTCATCCTGGGGCTCATCCCGCTGAGCATCAAATATTCATTGCAAAAGAGGAAAAAAAATATATGCTGCAGACAATGCTGGATAGTCTAATCTCTCCCTTGGCCAGAATTAACGGCGAAATTCCTAACCCCTCGTGGTCCTCAGAATCACCTGTCCTATGCACACCCCCATTAAACCACTGAAGTCCAGTTTCTGGGAGCTCAGCCAGGAAATGTGTAGTTTTAAACAAACCACCTAGGTTATCCTGATGAATGCAAAGTCAGAGAGCGCTGCTCTCATGCAGTGAACCTGAGCATTATTCTATTAATTAAAAGGGAGAGGCGAATCCTGGCTGTCTTAAGGTGGCAGTTGAGTGGCCTTTGCCTTCTGGCGGGCAGAAGAGGAGACCGAGGCTCTAAGCACCTGCACCCACAGCTGGGCTCAGGATCTGTGCTGGAGAATAGAAGGGCTAATTTAATTATTCATGCCTTTTTAGAGCATGTTACATGTGGAGAAGGTGGGCCACACTGAATTTTATTTTAGCCAAATACCCGTTATCTCCTTATACAATTGATATTTTTATATTGAACATCAGGGGATTGGTCATTTGTCATCAAATTGTCTGTAATACAGAAAATGATAGATACAACCTAACAGTTCAAACATGGTGAGTTAAATAAATGATGGTAAAAATATGCGCTGCAATAATATTTAGTTGCTGTTACCGCTACAAAGATATGTGTCTACTGACATGGAAATATGTTCAGGACATACAAATAAGTGAAAAGGCAGGCCTAGACGCAGTGCGAGCCTGTGTGTGAGTGCGTGCGTGTGTGTGTGTGTGTGTGTGTGTGAGTCTGCATACATCTGTAAATGTTTCTGAGCATTTTATTTCCTTTCTTTTGCATAGTATAGGCAATGCCATTTTTCTCTGCGATGAACAGGTATTGTTTAGGGAATAGAAATAGCTAATGAAAAACAATAAAATTTAGAGTGTCAAGACCCCCAAGGTTACGGATTATGTTCAAAAGTTTGTCTGTGTATAAGGGCTGGGGTCAGGGTGGTCACTGACGGTCCTCACACATCTGTTCTTATGAGTTTGGCCCCTTGCTCAGTCAGTCAGGGAATTAACATATATTAATATATACCTGTAGCAAAGATGGAAAAGAATAGCTATGGCTTTTTTTTTTTTTTTTTTTGAAAGTCATGTATTTCAATGTTGCTACAACTAGAGGTTTTTAATTTTTTTTTTTAACTTTGGCCTTAGCAATGAATCTTCTAATTCAAGAGGAAGATATTACATGCCGTGCTGACCGTACAGCTTCCACCCAGTAGGACCTGAGGTGTGTGCTTGTTCTTTATTGTCCCTTGACAGATTACTCCAAAGGCCCACACCAGCACACACTTATACCCCAGGAATGATTACTCCTTGGGCCAGGAGTTCAGGCAGGCTTCACTGGGCCCTCTGCCCCAGGGGCTCTCCAGGGCTGCAGCAGGTGTCTGCCTAGGGCTGCTGTGTCTTCTGAAGGCTCAGGCTCATCAGGGGAGGAGCTGCTTCCGTGCTCACTTCTGTGTTGCTGGCAGGATTCTGTTGCTTGCAGGCTGTTGGACTGAAGGCCCCAGTCTCTCTGTGGCATCAGCTTCAGGTTGCCCTCTGCCCTGGGCGGGTGACTGGCTTTGCCAGAACTAGCACCTACCAAGAGCCAGGGGGAGAGTTCCAGTGGACAGAACCTCAGCTCCTCCCAATCCAATCTCAGGAGAGACCACCATCTCTTTTGCCTGGTTCTATTCATCAGAAGTGAGCCGCTGAGTCCAGCCCTCTTCTAGGGTCTGGCTGTGAACACTAGAGACAGCGGCCAAGGGGAGCCACTTGGGAGGGTGGTGCTGCCTGGGACCTGCCTAGGACAAGGTGAAGGAGAACATGCATAGGGACAGCTGCCCTTCCCACTTCCCCTCAGTGGTGAGCGCAGGAGTTGCCGATGTGCCCTAAAGGAGTTCTGGCATCCCAGGAGGGAAGCAGCTCCCAGCCATGAGGACACCATGACCCAGTGCCCCAGCATGTGGGGCTGCACATCCCAGGGCTACCTGAGCTGCAGCCTCTTCCCCTTCTCTGCTGTCTCGGCCTGTGCATGGAGTGGGCATCTCAAATCTGCAGGGGCCAAACTGAGCTCAGGCCTCTGCACCCCCCACACAACCCCCCATCGCTCAGTCTTCCTTACCTCAGCTCCTGGTGACTCCATCCTCCCAGGGGCTCAGGCTGAAGCCTTGCAGTGCTCTTCCACCCTGGCATCTAAGTCCCTCAGGAAAGTCCCCATTGGCTCTTCATTGCATCTGGAGCCACTAGGGCCAGGCCACCACCTTTGACCTGGACCGGAACAGGCTCCCTCCTCATCCCCTGCTCTGCCCCAACCTCCACCCCACCTCCATGTCTCGGGTGTCCTCAGCTTCAAAGTCAGGGTGCACCTATCAGGATGTAATTCAGGCATCTTCTCTGCTGACTCGGAGTCACAGACCCCACACAAGCCACACTGGCCTGTCCTCTGGTCCTTTCAGATCCTGGTGCTGCCCAGAGGCCCATGCAGGCACCCGACAACCTCAGGCCTAGCCTGCTCTTTCCTCAACCCAGGCCCTCCTCTCCCTACCGACTCTGCCCACTTTCCACAGGTCTGTCCTGCAAGGTCTCCTGCACGGTGAGGCCTCCCCAGATCACCCTCTTAGAAATTTTGGGCTCCACGCACACTCCTGTTCCCTCCCTGCTGCTCTTAAAACATCCTCGTCAGTGTCACACATGGGGCATTTCACCTATCTGCTGGGCTTCTCGAAAGGTCCCCTGGCTGAACTCTGAATGCCGTGGATTCAGAGATCTTTGACTATTCCCTGCTGCAGTCCCAGGGCAACAGCAGAGCCCAGGACAGAGTGAACCTGTCATGGGTGCTGCTGAATGAATGAATGAAGGAGGGAGGGAGGGAGGGAGTGAGTGAGTGAGTGAGTGAGTGAAGGAGTAAATGAGTGAGTAAATGAGTGAATGGGTGAGTGAGTGTCAGTCAGTGAATGAGTGAGTGAGTGGATGAGGGAAGGAGAAATGAGTGAGTGAGTGGGTAAATGACTGAATGAGTGACCGTGAGTGAGTGAATGAATTGCCAAGGGAGTCAATGAGTGAATGAGTGAGTGAGTGAATGGGTGAGTGAATAAGTGAGTAAGTGAATGAATGAGCGTCTTAGTGAATGAGTGAGTGAATAAGCAAGTGAATAAGTGAGTGAATGAGTGAGTGACCGAGGGAATAAATGAGTGATGAGTGAGTGAGTGAGTGAATGAATGAGTGAGTGAGTGAATGAATGAGTGACTTAGTGAATGGGTGAGTGGGTGAATGAGTGAGTGAACAGATGAGTGGGTGAGTGAGTGAATGGGTGAGGGAAAGAGTGAGTGAATGAGTCAGTGAGCGAACAAGTGAATGAGGGAGTGAAGAATTGAGTGAGTGAATGAACAAGTGAGTGAGTGAATGAGTCAATAAATGAGTGAGTGTGTGAGTAAAGGATGAGTGAATGAGTGAGTGAAGAGGTGAATGAGTGAGTGAATGAGTGAATGATTTGAGTGAGTGAATGATTGAGTGAATGAATGAGGAAATGAGTGAGTGAGTGAATAAGTGAGTGAATGAGTGAGTGAATGAGTGAATGGGTGAGTGAGTGAAAGGGTGAGTTAGGGAATGACTGAGTGAGTGAATGAGGGAATGAATGAGTGAATGAATGGGTGAGTGAATGAGTGAGTGAGTGAGTGAATGGGTCAGTGAATGAGTGAGTGAATGAGTAAATGAATGAGCAAGTGAGTAAAAGGGTGAGTGAATGAGTGAGTGAGCGAGTGAAGGAGTGAATGAGTGAATGAGTGAGTGAGTGAATGAGTTAACGAGTGAATGAATGAGTGAGTGAATGAGTGAGTGGGTCACTCAGAGGAGATGAGGACAGGAGTTGCCCTCTGACTGCTACAGTAGACAGGAGCTGAAGGAGTCTGAAGGGTGGGATGTGCTCACACGGTACACACACCCTGCTCCACACATCCCCAGAGAAACCCAGTCTCACCAGAGTGGTCGCTTGAGAATTATTAGTAACAACCTTTTTCCCAATATTTCATATATGCAGGATGATTTCTTACTTTCCTTGAAAATGCCAATCGTTTTTTGGACTTGGAATTCTCCACTGCTGGTCCACGCCACTGTATTCTCCCATAGGGGTATCCCCCGAGTTGGAGAAAGAGTCATTCCCAGGAATGGATAAAAGCCAGAAGGGCATCATCAGGTGGGGCACCTTCTCCTATCATCCTCCCCTTCCTGTCTGGGTTACCCTGAGTGACTTGGTTTGGAGGTCTACAAAATGCGGACATATCAAATTTAGATAAAAGCCTAAGCAGTTTAAGAGGTTGCAGTGCTAGCAGGAAGGTCTTTGGCTCCCGGCACCCTCCTCCTGTCCAGTCTCTGCTGGACCCAGGACTCTGACTCCACCTTCGGCCTTGGGGGTTTCCTCCCTTCCTTCCCAGCCACTGAGCCGGCTTGGGCTAATCTGCAACCGCAGAGGTGCAGCCCTCCTCCTTTCCTCCTGCCTCTTCCTCTCTTCTCACTTTCCTTCTGCTTCTTTCAGGACTTTGGAAAGTCCAAGAATAAGCAAAACTGTAGACCAGAAAACGCTGCCTTGAGCCCATTCCCCTCCCAGCAGCTTCCCTTCAGACTCCTTGATCTTGAAAACTTATTTTGCCTCGTATCTAGATGCTAAACTTTATATAGAAAACAGGTGGGGTTGGTTTCTTGGCCGGGTACAGTGACTCACACCTATAACCCCAGTGCTTTAGAGGCCAAGGGGGAACGATTGCTTGAGGTCACATGTTTGAGACTAGCCTGGGCAACACAGGGAGACCTCGTCTCTACAAAAATTCAAAAAAAAAAAAAAAATTACCTGGAGCGATGGCACATCTGTAGTCCCAGGTACTTGGGAGGTCGAGGCAGGAGGATCACTAGAACTCAGGAGTTTGAGATAACAGTGAGCTATGATTATATCACTGCACTCCAGCTTGAGTAAGAGAGTGAGACACTATCTCCTAAAAAAATAAAAATAAAAAGTGCTGGAGTCCAAGCCCACAGCCAATTGCGACATGTAGATCTTTCATTTTTATAATCCGCCTCTCTTGTCTAAGTGCCAAATGACACTTTCATTGTGTGCAACTACTTCCACTTTTGACTGGCTTCTCTTTCCTTATGTATTAAGAATCAGGTTGCATAGAGTTCTGAGAAAATAAACTAATAAATCAGCTGCGTGCCATGGCTCATGTCTATAATCTCAGCACTTTAGGAGGCTGACACAAGGATTGCTTGAGACCAGGAGTTTGAGACCCGCTTTGGCCACATAACGAGATCCTGTCTCTACAAAAAATAAAAAAATAAAAATAAAACGTTAGCAGGACATGGTGGCACACCTGCAGTCCCAGCTACTCAGGTGGTGGAGGCCTGAGGATTGGCTCGAGCCTGGGAGGTTGAGACTGCAGTGAGCCGTGATCATACCACTACACTTTGGCCTGAGTGACACAGTGAGACTCTATTTCTAAATAATATAATATAATATAATATAATATAATATAATATAATATAAAAACAGATGGAAGCTTCCCAAGACTTTGATGCAGAAACAGGTCGCCCTGAACCAATTACAATTAATGTCCAAAAACCGGAAAGAAATGAAAGAAAGAAGTTGGATTATTTCTGTAAAGTATGAGGCCACTACAAGTTTTACTTTCTCTAGGACATTTTCTCAGTGGTGTCAACTGAAGTCCACTTCACAGAATGACTTCATCTCCTGAGCACGTTGGAGAACGATGATTAAAGAGACTTCCTGGCACTCCCGATATTTTTAGTGTCACATGGAAGCAGCAAGAGTCATATGTGTGAAATAGGTGGTATTAAAGCGGAAGACATTGGTTTGTTCTTTCATGAACATCATCGGAACATTTCTCTAACGACTAGCGTTATGTCAGAAAATGGGGAGAGAGAGATGGTTGTTTATTGGCAAATAAGTTACATAAATTTCCCAGTTAGAAAAATAATCATGATTTTAGCCTTGTCAGATGAAGTCAGATATGCCCTATGCTTCAGTTATGGAATGCTACCTCTGTATATTGATTGACCAGTATCTTCCACAGACCTGTGATCTGTCACTGTGTATAAGCTTGAATTCATAACTACCAGTCCTTGAAGCTCCCTTGCCTCCTGCGCTGAACTGAAGTGGCTCCCAACTGAGGCATTCAAGGGAAAACTCACTGAAATATTTGAAACCACCGCCATGAACAAGAATGCTCTTCCTGTATGCTAGGATGTACACCCAGAGCGTTATCTCATTAGTTGTATATGCCAGCATCCCGCAGGATCTTTTACCTTTTTTGGGTGTCAACTTCGAGATTCTGATGTAAGCTGCAGACCTCTTCCTCTTCCAGGCGGGCTGGAGGAGAAGGCTGGGCTGGAGAGGAAGGCTGGGCTGGAGGAAAAGAGCGGGCAGGAGGGAAGGGTGGGCTGGAGGGGAAGGGTGGGCTGGAGGAAAATGGTGGGCAGGAGGGGAGAGAGGGAACCTGTGGTCTTCCTCAGGTTGCAAGAGAAAGAGAGCAGATGGGGAAGGATCAGTTACGTCTTCATCTCACATGCGGTAAATCAGTCCTCTACATAAGCCTTTATATAAGATAAGGTGAACATAGACCAGCTTCCTGTGGAGATGTAGCTATCTGTAACTATCTGCTTAGGAACAAAAGGAAAGGCAGTTTCTTGCATGATTCAGCTTCCAACTTAATGATTTTTTTCCGTTTTGGCTGTGAGTTGGGGTCCCAAGGCTTTATTTTGCCCTGTACACTATATTGTATGTGAAAATTGTTGTTTGGGACCTAAAGTTGTTTACTTACTCCACCTGCATCCGTTAGCTCCATTTCCATTTGGAGTGGCTTCTGGAAGGCTGGAATTGAAATCCACCAGTGCCCATTTCAAGGTATTCCCAACATTGCCTGGGAAAAAGGAGCCCGGATACGCTTCCCTGTGGATGCAGGTCAGTCATCATAACGCACAGAAACAGCGTTGACCTCAGCCTGGAGCCATCGTCCTGAAAGGGGATTCTTCTCAGCTCGGGCCCGAGACTGATCCCTGAGAAGCGGCCGCTCCATCCCTGAACCCTTCCTGCTTGTGTCTCCTTACTTCCTAGTGATCACGGCATTCAGGCTCAGAATGCCACAGGCCTATCCCACTGGAAGCTGCCGAGGTGCCTCCTGCCACTCAGGACGCCCGGCACAGCAGCAGGATCAAGGGACCAGCAGGGAAGAGGCTGCAGTGATTTGGGGGAACAGCCCGAAAATCACCTGGAGCCTGGTGGCAGGTGGTCCCACCTCCTCCCCAATATTAGGTCTCAGAGAAAATGACAATATGAGCAGCTCACGTCACCATTATTAGCAGAGTCTTTTTATTCTTTCCTTAATTTTTTGCCATTAAATGGAGCTCTATAGGCCCATTTCCTTTTTTCTTTTTTTTTTTTTTTTTTTTTTTTAGACCGAGTCTTGTTCTGTTGCCCAGGCTGGAGTGCAGTGAAGCGATATCGGCTCACTACAAGCTCGGCCTCCCGGGTTCACGCCATTCTCCTGCCTCAGCCTCCCGAGTAGCTGGGACTACAGGGCCCCATCACCATGTATGGCTAATTTTTTGTATTTTTAGTAGAGACGGTGTTTCACTGTGTTAGCCAGGATGGTCTCGATCTCCTGACCTCGTGATCCACCTGCCTCAGACTCCCAAAGTGCTGGGATTACAGGCATGAGCCACCCCGCCAGGCCTATAGGCCCATTTTCTGCTTTTAATGCCACCAATACATGAAATTCCAGAGCTGCTTCTGTGAAACATACTTTCATTTTCATTATTTTATTATTCATTACATTAATTCTAGTATTTTATTCTCTTTGTTTTTTTAAGAAGAACTTCAGCGAGAGAGGGGCTATCCCTGCTGCCTTGTGGCTGCAGAAGGAGAGAGAAGGAGCCTCTCCTAAAAAGGGTTTCATGAAAGCCCTGAGGCGAGATACTCACTTCAGAGGGTTCAGGACAAGGACACTCACTTTGTTCTGTGCGGTGTGGAGACACGGGTGAGCGTTCCTCAGTGACACCAACTGGTTCCCTCTTGTCCTCAGCTGCCAGTGCCCTGGGACATGTCATTTGGACAAAACCATTTTCCATGTCCTGCCATCCATTCCACGGAGGCAGGAGAAAAGGGTCTGGAGGCAGGAACATAAGGCCGATTCACCTTGACTTCCGAGAACGAAATCAAATGGAAACTCTTGCGGTATGACAAGAAATATCCTCTCCATTTACACAGGGCTTACACCGAGTACATGACTTTGTAATTTTACTTCATCCTCTTCATTTACGTAGGGTACACACCAAGTAACCAATGGAAACCTCGAGAGGGGATTTAAGCCCTAGAAACTTCAGTAACGGGCCCCCTGTGCTCAGGCGCTCTCACCCTGTGGAGCGTGCTTTCATTTTCCGTAAATGTCTGCTTTGCTGCTTCATTCTTTCCTTGCTCCATTTTTGCATTGCGTCCAATTCTTGGTTCAAGGCACCAACAACCTGGACACTTTCAACCAGTAACATTATCTTAATATCTTGTTTTAAAACTGAATTCTGTTTTTCATCTGTTCACCTAGTTTTTAGAAAATAACAATGAAATACCAATTGGAGCTTACCACAGCTTAATAGGAGGGTCACTATGAGCTATACAACAGGTTTGATGTTTAAAAGTTTGCAACAATTTTTATTGCTCTTTCATTTACAAACTACAGTAAACATTTAGTTTTTTATGTTTAATTATGAAATATATGACACCTAAGAGTCTATAAAATTTGGCTGGGCACGGTGGCTCATGTCTGTAAGCCCAGCACTTTCGGAGGCTGAGGCGGGTGGATCATTTGAGGTCAGGTGTTTAAGACCAGCCTGGCCAATGTGGTGAAACCCGTCTCTACTAAAAAAATACAAAAAGTTAGCTGAGCATCATGGCAGGCACCTGTGATCCCAGCTACTCGGGAGTCTGAGGTGGGAGAGTTGTTTGAACCCAGGAGATAGAAGTTGCAGCGAGCCGAGATCGTGCCATTACACTCTAGCCTGGGCTACATGAGCAAAACTCCGCCTCAAAAGCAAACAAACAAACAAAACTGAATGCATAATCTGATAGATTAATAATTGCGCTGTTGTCATCATGCATTAGCATCGAGTGTCTTGAAAGGCTACAATGCGCCCTTCTTTCATCACCTGGGTCTCCCTTCTTCACCCAGACATAGGACTAATGTGTTAATGTTTGTCTTGCTTTTCATAAGTTATATCATTTCTCTGTATATTATTCAGCCATGTCATATGTTATAGTTTGTGAACTGTATGTGGAATAGCAGTGTATTTTTCAGTAATTTCCTTTGTTCACTGTAATTTTTCATTGCTGATGCTTCTAACGGCAGTTCATTTTCACAGCTGTATCATATTCCACAATGTGACTATGCCAGCTTTTTTCCTTGATAGAGATGTATTTGGGTGGCTTTCAAGTGTTTTCTATGTCTACAATCACTGCCTAAATATTCTTGCCCCGTATGTGTCTCTTGGAGAAGGCAGTGCAAAGGCATTTCTGGGGCAGACATGCCTGAGAAGGCAAGTGTGAGGCCACAGAGGGGCGTGTCTAGCTTTTTATGAAATACAGTCTCTTAACGGGAGCAACAGCAGTGGATACTTTGCCAGCAGTTGATCTTTTCCACATTTTGGATTTTTGTGGCTCTGCTCAATTTGTTTCTTGAATTATTGGATGTATCCACAGTACTTTGTTTACTTATGTTTTGTAACTTTTTGCACGGGGACTTATCTTTCTTGGAATTTTAAGTGGGGAGATATTTTGAGGACAGGGTTGCATTGTTTCAGCAAAGATGTTCACTCACATGGGGTAGAGGTGAAGTTAGCAGCCGCCTGGTGCCACGTCGATTTGACCCATGCTCTCGAGGTCTTCCAGCATGAACTCCTGGAGGACTGTTTCTCATCGGTTCTCAGGGTCAGTGGTTTTCCCTCCACCCAGCACCAATGCAGGGACAGCTGCTCTCCTTGCTGCTCCTGCTCTGAGGTGGGCTTTTATTTTAAGTCTAAGATGTCAGATTTCTGACCTCATTTTGGAGAGACATCCGGTTTTGTTTCTGATGCCCCATCCTCTGTGCAACTGTCTAAACAGAAAAATAAATTCCACTTTGGTTCCCGCCAATTCCTTATCGACTGCTGTGGATTCCATCCTTCAATGCCAGCCCAGTAATGCACTTACAAAGATGCATTTTTGTAGGTTTTACCCAACATCTCAGTTGTTTTCGTTGGGAAAGCTATTTAGTGTCCCTTATGTTGAAAGTTGGAAGCGCCTGGCAGCACTATAGGTGAGAGAGCTGCTCTTCCCCCTTTTCATCATCTTCACGCTGGGTCCAGGCCTTCTTCACTCTGTGATTAAGATGCCACAATGGGCCGGGCATGGTGGCTCATGCCTGTAATCTTAGCACTTTAGGAGGCCAAGGTGGGTGAATCACCCGAGGCCAGGGGTTCAAGACCAACCTTGCCAACATGGTGAAACTCCGTCTCTACTAAGAGTACCAAAAATTAGCCCGGCATGGTGGTGGGTGCCTGTAATCCCAGCTACTCTGGAAGCTGAGGCGGGAGAATCACTTGAACCCAGGAAGTGGTGGTTGCAGTGAGCTGAGATCGCGCCATTGCACTCCAGCCTGGGCAACAGAGTGAGACTCCATCTCAAAATAAATAAATAAATAAACAAAAAAATAAATAGCTGCTATGGCCTCTGAGCTGCTTGCTCTGCCTCTGGCATCCATTCTCATGCCCCACATTAGCAGAGATGCACTCACACCCAGTGGGAAGGCAGGGCGACTGAAGGACTGTTATTATTAACAAGAAAGATAAAATAATTCTGAGGATAATGTATAATTCTGTTTCCTAGAAATATAAAAATGCTCTGATAAATTATTAGAATTAACAAAATTCAGTTTAGCACTCATGTTCCAAATGATCACCAACTTTAATATGTCAACAGTAGCAAGACTAAATAATAAGAGGGAGTGAGGGGGTTCACTCACAAGGGCCAGGCCTCTGCAGAGAGGGCAAGAAGGTCGACTCACTCTGCAGCTTCCTGGCCCATCATCATTTTCCGTGGGGAGAGGCTTATGGGGCCTGGCCCTCCCTCTCCTGCCTGGGGCCTCCAGCCTAGTCTCAGGGCTGAGCAAGGAATAAGCCCCATTTAGCTCATTTCCTCACTTGACCTTCTTCTGGACTGAAACGCATTTGCTTTCCGAGTGCTCATCAGGGAGCCGCACATAGAAGCCCTTGTTTTCTCCCCACTGCTGACTGATTCTGGGTTCGAAGATGCCCCCATTCCCCTGACTCCTTGGACACTGCATCTTTGGCTTTCACTCCAAGATTTTGACCTCAGTTAAGGGTTCAGAAACTCTCTTTTTAAACTTTATTCTCAGATTGGTTTTCTAAAAGTCAGGCCAAAAAAAAAAAAAAGACACGTAAAGTGGGCGAGTCAAGTGTGAGTGTAAAGTTCCGAGGATGAAGCCGAGCATACACGAACCTCTGTGAGGGCGGCGTCTGTGCTCAGGAGTCATGTTCATCCCAGAGCTTCCCAGGACACAGACCTAAACAAAAGAAAAAAAAGGAGGATAACAGAAGTAAATGCTAAGATTCAACATAAAATCCCATTTTTTTGGTGAATGCGTTTTCCCCTTAATTTCTAGGCATTTGGCATCATGGAAATAGAACAGCAGCATCTTCTACCTGCATGGCCGAGCTTTTTCAGGTGGGCAGAATAAACCAGGACAGTATACAGATCAGAGGGCAGGTTGGCAGGTGTGGATGGCCACAGAGGATGTGGGATGATCCTAAGGGGCCTTTCTACCATGATGTGTATGGGATGCAGGGAGGAGACAGAGAAGCAGGCAGGGAGAAAGGGGGCAGGGGAGAGTGGGAGAGAGAGAGAGAGTGAGAAAGGGGGAGATAGAGAGGGAGAAAGGGAGGGAGGGAGAGACAGAGAGAGGGAGAGAGAGAGAAAGGGATGGATAGAGGGATGGAGGGAAGGACATAGAGAGGGAGAAAGAGAGAGAGGGAGAGAGAGAGGGAGAGAGGACCAATTCACCACTTTTGTCCAAAAAACCAGGCCAAATGTCTGGAGCCCAAGCATACCTTCTCTAAAGGGTTTTGGAGCATATTGTTTTTAATTCCCTTATTCCTGCAGCTCTTCTAGAATATGACCATCTTCTGACTGTTCTAATCTTTTCTTTCTTTTTTTCTTTTATTAAATACACTCCTATAATTTGAGCTTGTTTTCCTATCTTGTAAGCTATATCCTGGCAACATTCCAAGAATGAGTCTAATTTTATTGTTTTATTTATTTATTTAAACATTTTCTTCTTCTTTAAGAATGATTCTAGAAGTGGAATTTCTTGCCCATGGATGCAATTGTGAGGACATTTGTAAAGCTCTTGTCCACTGCCTGTCCGGAAGACTGGTCCCGAGAAGGCTCCTTGAGAAAGACGGGGTCTGCTGCACAGCTCCCGGTAGGCACCTGTGCCACTGATCTGGGTTGGCAGGATGCCAAGCTCCACAGGTAGCCTCACAGCCTGGGACGTGGGTGTCCTAGAACAGCCCTGAGGTCCTATTTTGCCCCTCCTGCCATTGTTCCTTCTTCCCTGATGTCATTCTGCTTTTAGGAGGACTTCCTTTAGGTTCCTGTGACCTGGCCTTCTGTTTGATTCGTACTGAGCTGTCTTAGTTCATTCAGGCTGCTATGACAAAGTGCCATAGACTGGGAGGCTTATTTTAATTATTTATTATTTATTTATTTATTTATTTATTTATTTATTTATTTATTTATTTATTTATTTTGAAATGGAGCCTTGCTCTGTTGTTCAGGCTGGAGAGCAGTGGTGCGATCTTGGTTCACTGCAAGCTCCACCTCCCGAGTTCAAGTGATGTTCCTGCCTCAGCCTCTTGAGTAGCTGGGACTACAGGTGCCCACAACCATACCTGGCATTTTCTCTCTTTTTTTGTATTTTTAGTAGACATTTCGGGGCGATGGGGCTCCCAGAAGCCAGGGGGGCGGGCCGGGGGTGGCGGCTGGGAGCCCGACCGCCGGGGGTGCCGGCACCGCCGGCGATGGGGCTCCCAGAAGCCAGGGGGGCGGGCCGGGGGTGGCGGCTGGGAGCCCGATCGGGGGGCATGCCTGACCCCCCGGCGATGGGGCTCCCAGAAGCCAGGGGGGCGGGCCGGGGGTGGCGGCTGGGAGCCCGATCGCGGGGGGTGCCTGACCCCCCGGCGATGGGGCTCCCAGAAGCCAGGGGGGGGGGCCGGGGGTGGCGGCTGGGAGCCCGATCGCGGGGGGGTGCCTGCACCCCCGGCGATGGGGCTCCCAGAAGCTAGGGGGGCGGGCCGGGTGTGGCGGCTCGGAGCCCGATCGCGGAGGGGTGCCTGCACCCCCGGCGATGGGGCTCCCAGAAGCCAGGGGGGCGGGCCGGGGGTGGCTCCTGGCAACCTGCTCTGGATATTTGGAAGAGTATCACAAGGGGTTGTCCAGTGTCTGTGATACTGAGATTAATATCTGTCTCTCGGCCTTGGAATATTGAGAAGGATGAAACAGGGTGAATGTCCACCCTGTGCCACATTGCGAGTAATATCAGCCTGTCCCCTCCATGGATATTAGGAACAATATCCCAGACTGGGTGTACGCCTCCTGCTGTACAGAGTGCAATATCATCCTCTCCCTCCCAGGATAGTAATTACAATATCACTGGGCGGGAGCACACAGCCTGTGAATTATTATCATCCTCTCCAACTCCGTATACTAGGAACTATATCTCAGAAAAACTGTCCCCTCAGTGCCATATTCGGACTAATAGCAAAGGCTTCTTCCGGGAATATTAGGAGCAATATTACCGCGTAGCTATCCATCCATTGCTATAATTGGAGTCATGTGATACTCTACCCCCGTTCATATTAGGATCAGTGTCACGTGGTGAGTGTACACCTGCTGCGATATTAAAACTAAAGTCCTGCTTTCCGACCCTGGTTATTAAGAACAGCATCACAAGGAGGTTTACACTTCCTGTGGAATGAGGAATAATAATATGATTATTAATCATCAATGATCGATTTTAATAATTATCAATGATACTAAAAATTCATAAGATACCATTATTAATTATGGATAATGATTTTCAATACATGATTATGCCTGCTTTCAATTAATTATTAATATTAATGTCATCAAATAATATTATTAGTTCCTAATACTAATCATTATTGTATTCCCAGCATCACTGGGTATTGATTTAAGTCACATTAATTGCTAATATCATAATATTATTATTAATAGTGATATTACTAATAATTATGATTACAAATGGTTAACCTTTTAAACCAGTATTCATTTTTACTCTCTTTATTGTGATCATTAATATCAATAATTATTATTAATATTAATATAATTATTAATATTAATGATTAATAGACTTGCTCCTGATGTAAACCCGGGAGAGAACGATGTTAATTTCTATATCACAACGGTGTACACCCCCCGCGACAGAGTTTCAACTTCTGCTTGGGAGAGGAGGATATGACAATCAGTTTCACTGGAAGTAGAAACAACGGTGGGATAGTGTTCTGAATATTCAGGGAGGAAGAGGCTGATGTGACTCCTACTACAGAGGGGGTTACTCCCTCTGAGGGTGTGCACACTGGGGGTGTACAATCGTCTGAGAAAGAGTTGAAAATTTTCCGATGGGGAGATGATATTACTCAGAATATGAGAAAGAGGCAGGGGGTCCACAAGGCTCGCGATGGGGCTCCCAGAAGCCAGGGGGGCGGGCCGGGGGTGGCGGCTGGGAGCCCGATCGCGGGGGGTGCCTGCACCCCCGGCGATGGGGCTCCGAGAAGCCAGGGGGGCGGGCCGGGGGTGGCGGCTGGGAGCCCGATCGCGGGGGGTGCCTGCACCCCCGGCGATGGGGCTCCCAGAAGCCAGGGGGGCGGGCCGGGGGTGGCGGCTGGGAGCCCGATCGCGGGGGGTGCCTGCACCCCCGGCGATGGGGCTCCCAGAAGCCAGGGGGGCGGGCCGGGGGTGGCGGCTGGGAGCCCGATCGCGGGGGGTTCCTGCACCCCCGGCGATGGGGCTCCCAGAAGCCAGGGGGGCGGGCCGGGGGTGGCGGCTGGGAGCCCGATCGCGGGGGGTGCCTGCACCCCCGGCGATGGGGCTCCCAGAAGCCAGGGGCGCGGGCCGGGGGTGGCGGCTGGGAGCCCGATCGGGGGGCGTGCCTGCACCCCCGGCGATGGGGCTCCCAGAAGCCAGGGGGGCGGGCCGGGGGTGGCGGCTGGGAGCCCGATCGGGGGGCGTGCCTGACCCCCCGGCGATGGGGCTCCCAGAAGCCAGGGGGGCGGGCCGGGGGTGGCGGCTGGGAGCCCGATCGCGGGGGGTGCCTGACCCCCCGGCGATGGGGCTCCCAGAAGCCAGGGGGGCGGGCCGGGGGTGGCGGCTGGGAGCCCGATCGCGGGGGGTGCCTGCACCCCCGGCTATGGGGCTCCCAGAAGCTAGGGGGGCGGGCCGGGGGTGGCGGCTCGGAGCCCGATCGCGGAGGGGTGCCTGCACCCCCGGCGATGGGGCTCCCAGAAGCCAGGGGGGCGGGCCGGGGGTGGCTCCTGGCAACCTGCTCTGGATATTTGGAAGAGTATCACAAGGGGTTGTCCAGTGTCTGTGATACTGAGATTAATATCTGTCTCTCGGCCTTGGAATATTGAGAAGGATGAAACAGGGTGAATGTCCACCCTGTGCCACATTGCGAGTAATATCAGCCTGTCCCCTCCATGAATATTAGGAACAATATCCCAGACTGGGTGTACGCCTCCTGCTGTACAGAGTGCAATATCATCCTCTCCCTCCCAGGATAGTAATTACAATATCACTGGGCGGGAGCACACAGCCTGTGAATTATTATCATCCTCTCCAACTCCGTATACTAGGAACTATATCTCAGAAAAACTGTCCCCTCAGTGCCATATTAGGACTAATAGCAAAGGCTTCTTCCGGGAATATTAGGAGCAATATTACCGCGTAGCTATCCATCCATTGCTATAATTGGAGTCATGTGATACTCTACCCCCGTTCATATTAGGATCAGTGTCACGTGGTGAGTGTACACCTGCTGCGATATTAAAACTAAAGTCCTGCTTTCCGACCCTGGTTATTAAGAACAGCATCACAAGGAGGTTTACACTTCCTGTGGAATGAGGAATAATAATATGATTATTAATCATCAATGATCGATTTTAATAATTATCAATGTTACTAAAAATTCATAAGATACCATTATTAATTATGGATAATGATTTTCAATACATGATTATGCCTGCTTTCAATTAATTATTAATATTAATGTCATCAAATAATATTATTAGTTCCTAATACTAATCATTATTGTATTCCCAGCATCACTGGGTATTGATTTAAGTCACATTAATTGCTAATATCATAATATTATTATTAATAGTGATATTACTAATAATTATGATTACAAATGGTTAACCTTTTAAACCAGTATTCATTTTTACTCTCTTTATTGTGATCATTAATATCAATAATTATTATTAATATTAATATAATTATTAATATTAATGATTAATAGACTTGCTCGTGATGTAAACCCGGGAGAGAACGATGTTAATTTCTATATCACAACGGTGTACACCCCCCGCGACAGAGTTTCAACTTCTGCTTGGGAGAGGAGGATATGACAATCAGTTTCACTGGAAGTAGAAACAACGGTGGGATAGTGTTCTGAATATTCAGGGAGGAAGAGGCTGATGTGACTCCTACTACAGAGGGGGTTACTCCCTCTGAGGGTGTGCACACTGGGGGTGTACAATCGTCTGAGAAAGAGTTGAAAATTTTCCGATGGGGAGATGATATTACTCAGAATATGAGAAAGAGGCAGGGGGTCCACAAGGCTCGCGATGGGGCTCCCAGAAGCCAGGGGGGCGGGCCGGGGGTGGCGGCTGGGAGCCCGATCGCGGGGGGTGCCTGCACCCCCGGCGATGGGGCTCCGAGAAGCCAGGGGGGCGGGCCGGGGGTGGCGGCTGGGAGCCCGATCGCGGGGGGTGCCGGCACCCCCGGCGAGCGGGCTCCCAGAAGCCAGGGCGGCGGGCCGGGGGTGGAGGCTGGGAGCCCGATCGCGGGGGGTGCCGGCACCCCCGGCGAGCGGGCTCCCAGAAGCCAGGGCGGCGGGCCGGGGGTGGCGGCTGGGAGCCCGATCGCGGGGGGTGCCGGCACCCCCGGCGAGCGGGCTCCCAGAAGCCAGGGCGGCGGGCCGGGGGTGGCGGCTGGGAGCCCGATCGCGGGGGGTGCCGGCACCCCCGGCGAGCGGGCTCCCAGAAGCCAGGGCGGCGGGCCGGGGGTGGCGGCTGGGAGCCCGATCGCGGGGGGTGCCGGCACCCCCGGCGAGCGGGCTCCCAGAAGCCAGGGCGGCGGGCCGGGGGTGGCGGCTGGGAGCCCGATCGCGGGGGGTGCCGGCACCCCCGGCGAGCGGGCTCCCAGAAGCCAGGGCGGCGGGCCGGGGGTGGCGGCTGGGAGCCCGATCGCGGGGGGTGCCGGCACCCCCGGCGAGCGGGCTCCCAGAAGCCAGGGCGGCGGGCCGGGGGTGGCGGCTGGGAGCCCGATCGCGGGGGGTGCCGGCACCCCCGGCGAGCGGGCTCCCAGAAGCCAGGGCGGCGGGCCGGGGGTGGCGGCTGGGAGCCCGATCGCGGGGGGTGCCGGCACCCCCGGCGAGCGGGCTCCCAGAAGCCAGGGCGGCGGGCCGGGGGTGGCGGCTGGGAGCCCGATCGCGGGGGGTGCCGGCACCCCCGGCGAGCGGGCTCCCAGAAGCCAGGGCGGCGGGCCGGGGGTGGCGGCTGGGAGCCCGATCGCGGGGGGTGCCGGCACCCCCGGCGAGCGGGCTCCCAGAAGCCAGGGCGGCGGGCCGGGGGTGGCGGCTGGGAGCCCGATCGCGGGGGGTGCCGGCACCCCCGGCGAGGGGGCTCCCAGAAGCCAGGGCGGCGGGCCGGGGGTGGCGGCTGGGAGCCCGATCGCGGGGGGTGCCGGCACCCCCGGCGAGGGGGCTCCCAGAAGCCAGGGGGGCGGGCCGGGGGTGGCGGCTGGGAGCCCGATCGCGGGGGGTGCCGGCACCCCCGGCTAGGGGGCTCCCAGAAGCCAGGGGGGCGGGCCGGGGGTGGCGGCTGGGAGCCCGATCGGGGGGCGTGCCTGCACCCCCGGCGAGGGGGCTCCCAGAAGCCAGGGGGGCGGGCCGGGGGTGGCGGCTGGGAGCCCGATCGGGGGGCGTGCCTGCACCCCCGGCGAGGGGGCTCCCAGAAGCCAGGGGGGCGGGCCGGGGGTGGCGGCTGGGAGCCCGATCGGGGGGCGTGCCTGACCCCCCGGCGATGGGGCTCCCAGATGCCAGGGGGGCCGGCCTGGGTTGGCGGCTGGGAGCCTGATCGCGGGGGGTGCCTGACCCCCTCGCGATGGGGCTCCCAGAAGTCAGGGGGGCCGTCCGGGGGTGACTCCTGGCAACCTGATCTGGATATTTGGAAGAGTATCACAAGTGGTTGTCCAGTGTCTGTGATACTGAGATTAATATCTGTCTCTCGGCCTTGGAATATTGAGCAGGATGAAACAGGGTGAATGTCCACCCTGTGCCACATTGCGAGTAATATCAGCCTGTCCCCTCCATGGATATTAAGAACAATATCCCAGACTGGGTGTACGCCTCCTGCTGTACAGAGTGCAATATCATCCTCTCCCTCCCAGGATAGTAATTACAATATCACTGGGCGGGAGCACACATCCTGTGAATTATTATCATTCTCTCCAACTCCGTATACTAGGAACTATATCTCACAGAAACTGTCCCCTCAGTGCCATATTCGGACAAATAGCAAAGGCTTCTTCCGGGAATATTAGGAGCAATATTACCACGTAGCTATCCATCCATTGCTATAATTGGAGTCATGTGATACTCTACCCCCGTTCATATTAGGATCAGTGTCACGTGCTGAGTGTACACCTACTGCGATATTAAAACTAAAGTCCTGCTTTCCGACCCTGGTTATTAAGAACAGCATCACAAGGAGGTTTACACTTCCTGTGGAATGAGGAATAATAATATGATTATTAATCATCAATGATCGATTTTAATAATTATCAATGATACTAAAAATTCATAAGATACCATTATTAATTATGGATAATGATTTTCAATACATGATTATGCCTGCTTTCAATTAATTATTAATATTAATGCCATCAAATAATATTATTAGTTCCTAATACTAATCATTATTGTATTCCCAGCATCACTGGGTATTGATTTAAGTCACATTAATTGCTAATATCATAATATTATTATTAATAGTGATATTACTAATAATTATGAATACAAATGGTTAACCTTTTAAACCAGTATTCATTTTTACTCTCTTTATTGTGATCATTAATATCAATAATTATTATTAATATTAATATAATTATTAATATTAATGATTAATAGACTTGCTCCTGATGTAAACCCGGGAGAGGACGATGTTAATTTCTATATCACAACGGTGTACACCCCCCGTGACAGAGTTTCCAACTTCTGCTTGGGAGAGGAGGATATGACAATCAGTTTCACTGGAAGTAGAAACAACGGTGGGATACTGTTCTGAATATTCAGGGAGGAAGAGGCTGAGGTGACTCCTAATAAAGAGGGGGTTACTCCCTCTGAGGGTGTGCACACTGGGGGTGTACAATCGTCTGAGAAGGGGTTGAAAATTTTCCGATGGGGAGACGATATTACTCAGAATATGAGAAAGAGGCTGGGGGTCCAGAAGGCTCCCAGAAGCCAGGGGGGCGGGCCGGGGGTGGCGGCTGGGAGCCCGATCGCGGGGGGTGCCTGCACCCCCGGCGAGGGGGCTCCCAGAAGCCAGGGGGGCGGGCCGGGGCTGGCGGCTGGGAGCCCGATCGCGGGGGGTGCCTGCTCCCCCGGCGAGGGGGCTCCCAGAAGCCAGGGGGGCGGGCCGGGGCTGGCGGCTGGGAGCCCGATCGCGGGGGGTGCCTGCTCCCCCGGCGAGGGGGCTCCCAGAAGCCAGGGGGGCGGGCCGGGGCTGGCGGCTGGGAGCCCGATCGCGGGGGGTGCCTGCACCCCCGGCGAGGGGGCTCCCAGAAGCCAGGGGGGCGGGCCGGGGCTGGCGGCTGGGAGCCCGATCGCGGGGGGTGCCTGCACCCCCGGCGAGGGGGCTCCCAGAAGCCAGGGGGGCGGGCCGGGGCTGGCGGCTGGGAGCCCGATCGCGGGGGGTGCCTGCACCCCCGGCGAGGGGCTCCCAGAAGCCAGGGGGGCGGGCCGGGGCTGGCGGCTGGGAGCCCGATCGCGGGGGGTGCCTGCACCCCCGGCGAGGGGGCTCCCAGAAGCCAGGGGGGCGGGCCGGGGCTGGCGGCTGGGAGCCCGATCGCGGGGGGTGCCTGCACCCCCGGCGAGGGGGCTCCCAGAAGCCAGGGGGGCGGGCCGGGGCTGGCGGCTGGGAGCCCGATCGCGGGGGGTGCCTGCACCCCCGGCGAGGGGGCTCCCAGAAGCCAGGGGGGCGGGCCGGGGCTGGCGGCTGGGAGCCCGATCGCGGGGGGTGCCTGCACCCCCGGCGAGGGGGCTCCCAGAAGCCAGGGGGGCGGGCCGGGGCTGGCGGCTGGGAGCCCGATCGCGGGGGGTGCCTGCACCCCCGGCGAGGGGGCTCCCAGAAGCCAGGGGGGCGGGCCGGGGCTGGCGGCTGGGAGCCCGATCGCGGGGGGTGCCTGCACCCCCGGCGAGGGGGCTCCCAGAAGCCAGGGGGGCGGGCCGGGGCTGGCGGCTGGGAGCCCGATCGCGGGGGGTGCCTGCACCCCCGGCGAGGGGGCTCCCAGAAGCCAGGGGGGCGGGCCGGGGCTGGCGGCTGGGAGCCCGATCGCGGGGGGTGCCTGCACCCCCGGCGAGGGGGCTCCCAGAAGCCAGGGGGGCGGGCCGGGGCTGGCGGCTGGGAGCCCGATCGCGGGGGGTGCCTGCACCCCCGGCGAGGGGGCTCCCAGAAGCCAGGGGGGCGGGCCGGGGCTGGCGGCTGGGAGCCCGATCGCGGGGGGTGCCTGCACCCCCGGCGAGGGGGCTCCCAGAAGCCAGGGGGGCGGGCCGGGGCTGGCGGCTGGGAGCCCGATCGCGGGGGGTGCCTGCACCCCCGGCGAGGGGGCTCCCAGAAGCCAGGGGGGCGGGCCGGGGCTGGCGGCTGGGAGCCCGATCGCGGGGGGTGCCTGCACCCCCGGCGAGGGGGCTCCCAGAAGCCAGGGGGGCGGGCCGGGGCTGGCGGCTGGGAGCCCGATCGCGGGGGGTGCCTGCACCCCCGGCGAGGGGGCTCCCAGAAGCCAGGGGGGCGGGCCGGGGCTGGCGGCTGGGAGCCCGATCGCGGGGGGTGCCTGCACCCCCGGCGAGGGGGCTCCCAGAAGCCAGGGGGGCGGGCCGGGGCTGGCGGCTGGGAGCCCGATCGCGGGGGGTGCCTGCACCCCCGGCGAGGGGGCTCCCAGAAGCCAGGGGGGCGGGCCGGGGCTGGCGGCTGGGAGCCCGATCGCGGGGGGTGCCTGCACCCCCGGCGAGGGGGCTCCCAGAAGCCAGGGGGGCGGGCCGGGGCTGGCGGCTGGGAGCCCGATCGCGGGGGGTGCCTGCACCCCCGGCGAGGGGGCTCCCAGAAGCCAGGGGGGCGGGCCGGGGCTGGCGGCTGGGAGCCCGATCGCGGGGGGTGCCTGCACCCCCGGCGAGGGGGCTCCCAGAAGCCAGGGGGGCGGGCCGGGGCTGGCGGCTGGGAGCCCGATCGCGGGGGGTGCCTGCACCCCCGGCGAGGGGGCTCCCAGAAGCCAGGGGGGCGGGCCGGGGCTGGCGGCTGGGAGCCCGATCGCGGGGGGTGCCTGCACCCCCGGCGAGGGGGCTCCCAGAAGCCAGGGGGGCGGGCCGGGGCTGGCGGCTGGGAGCCCGATCGCGGGGGGTGCCTGCACCCCCGGCGAGGGGGCTCCCAGAAGCCAGGGGGGCGGGCCGGGGCTGGCGGCTGGGAGCCCGATCGCGGGGGGTGCCTGCACCCCCGGCGAGGGGGCTCCCAGAAGCCAGGGGGGCGGGCCGGGGCTGGCGGCTGGGAGCCCGATCGCGGGGGGTGCCTGCACCCCCGGCGAGGGGGCTCCCAGAAGCCAGGGGGGCGGGCCGGGGCTGGCGGCTGGGAGCCCGATCGCGGGGGGTGCCTGCACCCCCGGCGAGGGGGCTCCCAGAAGCCAGGGGGGCGGGCCGGGGCTGGCGGCTGGGAGCCCGATCGGGGGGCGTGCCTGACCCCCCGGCGAGGGGGCTCCCAGAAGCCAGGGGGGCGGGCCGGGCGTGGCGGCTGGGAGCCCGATCGCGGGGGGTGCCTGACCCCCCGGCGAGGGGGCTCCCAGATGCCAGGGGGGCGGGCCGGGGGTGGCGGCTGGGAGCCCGATCGGGGGGCGTGCCTGACCCCCCGGCGATGGGGCTCCCAGAAGCCAGGGGGGCCGGCCTGGGTTGGCGGCTGGGAGCCCGATCGCGGGGGGTGCCTGACCCCCTCGCGATGTGGCTCCCAGAAGTCAGGGGGGCCGTCCGGGGGTGACTCCTGGCAACCTGATCTGGATATTTGGAAGAGTATCACAAGTGGTTGTCCAGTGTCTGTGATACTGAGATTAATATCTGTCTCTCGGCCTTGGAATATTGAGCAGGATGAAACAGGGTGAATGTCCACCCTGTGCCACATTGCGAGTAATATCAGCCTGTCCCCTCCATGGATATTAAGAACAATATCCCAGACTGGGTGTACGCCTCCTGCTGTACAGAGTGCAATATCATCCTCTCCCTCCCAGGATAGTAATTACAATATCACTGGGCGGGAGCACACATCCTGTGAATTATTATCATCCTCTCCAACTCCGTATACTAGGAACTATATCTCAGAGAAACTGTCCCCTCAGTGCCATATTCGGACAAATAGCAAAGGCTTCTTCCGGGAATATTAGGAGCAATATTACCACGTAGCTATCCATCCATTGCTATAATTGGAGTCATGTGATACTCTACCCCCGTTCATATTAGGATCAGTGTCACGTGCTGAGTGTACACCTACTGCGATATTAAAACTAAAGTCCTGCTTTCCGACCCTGGTTATTAAGAACAGCATCACAAGGAGGTTTACACTTCCTGTGGAATGAGGAATAATAATATGATTATTAATCATCAATGATCGATTTTAATAATTATCAATGATACTAAAAATTCATAAGATACCATTATTAATTATGGATAATGATTTTCAATACATGATTATGCCTGCTTTCAATTAATTATTAATATTAATGCCATCAAATAATATTATTAGTTCCTAATACTAATCATTATTGTATTCCCAGCATCACTGGGTATTGATTTAAGTCACATTAATTGCTAATATCATAATATTATTATTAATAGTGATATTAATAATAATTATGAATACAAATGGTTAACCTTTTAAACCAGTATTCATTTTTACTCTCTTTATTGTGATCATTAATATCAATAATTATTATTAATATTAATATAATTATTAATATTAATGATTAATAGACTTGCTCCTGATGTAAACCCGGGAGAGGACGATGTTAATTTCTATATCACAACGGTGTACACCCCCCGTGACAGAGTTTCCAACTTCTGCTTGGGAGAGGAGGATATGACAATCAGTTTCACTGAAAGTAGAAACAACGGTGGGATACTGTTCTGAATATTCAGGGAGGAAGAGGCTGATGTGACTCCTAATAAAGAGGGGGTTACTCCCTCTGAGGGTGTGCACACTGGGGGTGTACAATCGTCTGAGAAGGGGTTGAAAATTTTCCGATGGGGAGACGATATTACTCAGAATATGAGAAAGAGGCTGGGGGTCCAGAAGGCTCCCAGAAGCCAGGGGGGCGGGCCGGGGGTGGCGGCTGGGAGCCCGATCGCGGGGGGTGCCTGCACCCCCGGCGAGGGGGCTCCCAGAAGCCAGGGGGGCGGGCCGGGGGTGGCGGCTGGGAGCCCGATCGCGGGGGGTGCCTGCACCCCCGGCGAGGGGGCTCCCAGAAGCCAGGGGGGCGGGCCGGCGGTGGCGGCTGGGAGCCCGATCGCGGGGGGTGCCTGCACCCCCGGCGAGGGGGCTCCCAGAAGCCAGGGGGGCGGGCCGGCGGTGGCGGCTGGGAGCCCGATCGCGGGGGGTGCCTGCACCCCCGGCGAGGGGGCTCCCAGAAGCCAGGGGGGCGGGCCGGGGGTGGCGGCTGGGAGCCCGATCGCGGGGGGTGCCTGCACCCCCGGCGAGGGGGCTCCCAGAAGCCAGGGGGGCGGGCCGGGGGTGGCGGCTGGGAGCCCGATCGCGGGGGGTGCCTGCACCCCCGGCGAGGGGGCTCCCAGAAGCCAGGGGGGCGGGCCGGGGGTGGCGGCTGGGAGCCCGATCGCGGGGGGTGCCTGCACCCCCGGCGAGGGGGCTCCCAGAAGCCAGGGGGGCGGGCCGGGGGTGGCGGCTGGGAGCCCGATCGCGGGGGGTGCCTGCACCCCCGGCGAGGGGGCTCCCAGAAGCCAGGGGGGCGGGCCGGGGGTGGCGGCTGGGAGCCCGATCGCGGGGGGTGCCTGCACCCCCGGCGAGGGGGCTCCCAGAAGCCAGGGGGGCGGGCCGGGGGTGGCGGCTGGGAGCCCGATCGCGGGGGGTGCCTGCACCCCCGGCGAGGGGGCTCCCAGAAGCCAGGGGGGCGGGCCGGGGGTGGCGGCTGGGAGCCCGATCGCGGGGGGTGCCTGCACCCCCGGCGAGGGGGCTCCCAGAAGCCAGGGGGGCGGGCCGGGGGTGGCGGCTGGGAGCCCGATCGCGGGGGGTGCCTGCACCCCCGGCGAGGGGGCTCCCAGAAGCCAGGGGGGCGGGCCGGGGGTGGCGGCTGGGAGCCCGATCGCGGGGGGTGCCTGCACCCCCGGCGAGGGGGCTCCCAGAAGCCAGGGGGGCGGGCCGGGGGTGGCGGCTGGGAGCCCGATCGCGGGGGGTGCCTGCACCCCCGGCGAGGGGGCTCCCAGAAGCCAGGGGGGCGGGCCGGGGGTGGCGGCTGGGAGCCCGATCGCGGGGGGTGCCTGCACCCCCGGCGAGGGGGCTCCCAGAAGCCAGGGGGGCGGGCCGGGGGTGGCGGCTGGGAGCCCGATCGCGGGGGGTGCCTGCACCCCCGGCGAGGGGGCTCCCAGAAGCCAGGGGGGCGGGCCGGGGGTGGCGGCTGGGAGCCCGATCGCGGGGGGTGCCTGCACCCCCGGCGAGGGGGCTCCCAGAAGCCAGGGGGGCGGGCCGGGGGTGGCGGCTGGGAGCCCGATCGCGGGGGGTGCCTGCACCCCCGGCGAGGGGGCTCCCAGAAGCCAGGGGGGCGGGCCGGGGGTGGCGGCTGGGAGCCCGATCGCGGGGGGTGCCTGCACCCCCGGCGAGGGGGCTCCCAGAAGCCAGGGGGGCGGGCCGGGGGTGGCGGCTGGGAGCCCGATCGCGGGGGGTGCCTGCACCCCCGGCGAGGGGGCTCCCAGAAGCCGGGGGGCGGGCCGGGGGTGGCGGCTGGGAGCCCGATCGCGGGGGGTGCCTGCACCCCCGGCGAGGGGGCTCCCAGAAGCCGGGGGGCGGGCCGGGGGTGGCGGCTGGGAGCCCGATCGCGGGGGGTGCCTGCACCCCCGGCGAGGGGGCTCCCAGAAGCCGGGGGGCGGGCCGGGGGTGGCGGCTGGGAGCCCGATCGCGGGGGGTGCCTGCACCCCCGGCGAGGGGGCTCCCAGAAGCCGGGGGGCGGGCCGGGGGTGGCGGCTGGGAGCCCGATCGCGGGGGGTGCCTGCACCCCCGGCGAGGGGGCTCCCAGAAGCCGGGGGGCGGGCCGGGGGTGGCGGCTGGGAGCCCGATCGCGGGGGGTGCCTGCACCCCCGGCGAGGGGGCTCCCAGAAGCCGGGGGGCGGGCCGGGGGTGGCGGCTGGGAGCCCGATCGCGGGGGGTGCCTGCACCCCCGGCGAGGGGGCTCCCAGAAGCCGGGGGGCGGGCCGGGGGTGGCGGCTGGGAGCCCGATCGCGGGGGGTGCCTGCACCCCCGGCGAGGGGGCTCCCAGAAGCCGGGGGGCGGGCCGGGGGTGGCGGCTGGGAGCCCGATCGCGGGGGGTGCCTGCACCCCCGGCGAGGGGGCTCCCAGAAGCCAGGGGGGCGGGCCGGGGGTGGCGGCTGGGAGCCCGATCGCGGGGGGTGCCTGCACCCCCGGCGAGGGGGCTCCCAGAAGCCAGGGGGGCGGGCCGGGGGTGGCGGCTGGGAGCCCGATCGCGGGGGGTGCCTGCACCCCCGGCGAGGGGGCTCCCAGAAGCCAGGGGGGCGGGCCGGGGGTGGCGGCTGGGAGCCCGATCGCGGGGGGTGCCTGCACCCCCGGCGAGGGGGCTCCCAGAAGCCAGGGGGGCGGGCCGGGGGTGGCGGCTGGGAGCCCGATCGCGGGGGGTGCCTGCACCCCCGGCGAGGGGGCTCCCAGAAGCCAGGGGGGCGGGCCGGGGGTGGCGGCTGGGAGCCCGATCGCGGGGGGTGCCTGCACCCCCGGCGAGGGGGCTCCCAGAAGCCAGGGGGGCGGGCCGGGGGTGGCGGCTGGGAGCCCGATCGCGGGGGGTGCCTGCACCCCCGGCGAGGGGGCTCCCAGAAGCCAGGGGGGCGGGCCGGGGGTGGCGGCTGGGAGCCCGATCGCGGGGGGTGCCTGCACCCCCGGCGAGGGGGCTCCCAGAAGCCAGGGGGGCGGGCCGGGGGTGGCGGCTGGGAGCCCGATCGCGGGGGGTGCCTGCACCCCCGGCGAGGGGGCTCCCAGAAGCCAGGGGGGCGGGCCGGGGGTGGCGGCTGGGAGCCCGATCGCGGGGGGTGCCTGCACCCCCGGCGAGGGGGCTCCCAGAAGCCAGGGGGGCGGGCCGGGGGTGGCGGCTGGGAGCCCGATCGCGGGGGGTGCCTGCACCCCCGGCGAGGGGGCTCCCAGAAGCCAGGGGGGCGGGCCGGGGGTGGCGGCTGGGAGCCCGATCGCGGGGGGTGCCTGCACCCCCGGCGAGGGGGCTCCCAGAAGCCAGGGGGGCGGGCCGGGGGTGGCGGCTGGGAGCCCGATCGCGGGGGGTGCCTGCACCCCCGGCGAGGGGGCTCCCAGAAGCCAGGGGGGCGGGCCGGGGGTGGCGGCTGGGAGCCCGATCGCGGGGGGTGCCTGCACCCCCGGCGAGGGGGCTCCCAGAAGCCAGGGGGGCGGGCCGGGGGTGGCGGCTGGGAGCCCGATCGCGGGGGGTGCCTGCACCCCCGGCGAGGGGGCTCCCAGAAGCCAGGGGGGCGGGCCGGGGGTGGCGGCTGGGAGCCCGATCGCGGGGGGTGCCTGCACCCCCGGCGAGGGGGCTCCCAGAAGCCAGGGGGGCGGGCCGGGGGTGGCGGCTGGGAGCCCGATCGCGGGGGGTGCCTGCACCCCCGGCGAGGGGGCTCCCAGAAGCCAGGGGGGCGGGCCGGGGGTGGCGGCTGGGAGCCCGATCGCGGGGGGTGCCTGCACCCCCGGCGAGGGGGCTCCCAGAAGCCAGGGGGGCGGGCCGGGGGTGGCGGCTGGGAGCCCGATCGCGGGGGGTGCCTGCACCCCCGGCGAGGGGGCTCCCAGAAGCCAGGGGGGCGGGCCGGGGGTGGCGGCTGGGAGCCCGATCGCGGGGGGTGCCTGCACCCCCGGCGAGGGGGCTCCCAGAAGCCAGGGGGGCGGGCCGGGGGTGGCGGCTGGGAGCCCGATCGCGGGGGGTGCCTGCACCCCCGGCGAGGGGGCTCCCAGAAGCCAGGGGGGCGGGCCGGGGGTGGCGGCTGGGAGCCCGATCGCGGGGGGTGCCTGCACCCCCGGCGAGGGGGCTCCCAGAAGCCAGGGGGGCGGGCCGGGGGTGGCGGCTGGGAGCCCGATCGCGGGGGGTGCCTGCACCCCCGGCGAGGGGGCTCCCAGAAGCCAGGGGGGCGGGCCGGGGGTGGCGGCTGGGAGCCCGATCGCGGGGGGTGCCTGCACCCCCGGCGAGGGGGCTCCCAGAAGCCAGGGGGGCGGGCCGGGGGTGGCGGCTGGGAGCCCGATCGCGGGGGGTGCCTGCACCCCCGGCGAGGGGGCTCCCAGAAGCCAGGGGGGCGGGCCGGGGGTGGCGGCTGGGAGCCCGATCGCGGGGGGTGCCTGCACCCCCGGCGAGGGGGCTCCCAGAAGCCAGGGGGGCGGGCCGGGGGTGGCGGCTGGGAGCCCGATCGCGGGGGGTGCCTGCACCCCCGGCGAGGGGGCTCCCAGAAGCCAGGGGGGCGGGCCGGGGGTGGCGGCTGGGAGCCCGATCGCGGGGGGTGCCTGCACCCCCGGCGAGGGGGCTCCCAGAAGCCAGGGGGGCGGGCCGGGGGTGGCGGCTGGGAGCCCGATCGCGGGGGGTGCCTGCACCCCCGGCGAGGGGGCTCCCAGAAGCCAGGGGGGCGGGCCGGGGGTGGCGGCTGGGAGCCCGATCGCGGGGGGTGCCTGCACCCCCGGCGAGGGGGCTCCCAGAAGCCAGGGGGGCGGGCCGGGGGTGGCGGCTGGGAGCCCGATCGCGGGGGGTGCCTGCACCCCCGGCGAGGGGGCTCCCAGAAGCCAGGGGGGCGGGCCGGGGGTGGCGGCTGGGAGCCCGATCGCGGGGGGTGCCTGCACCCCCGGCGAGGGGGCTCCCAGAAGCCAGGGGGGCGGGCCGGGGGTGGCGGCTGGGAGCCCGATCGCGGGGGGTGCCTGCACCCCCGGCGAGGGGGCTCCCAGAAGCCAGGGGGGCGGGCCGGGGGTGGCGGCTGGGAGCCCGATCGCGGGGGGTGCCTGCACCCCCGGCGAGGGGGCTCCCAGAAGCCAGGGGGGCGGGCCGGGGGTGGCGGCTGGGAGCCCGATCGCGGGGGGTGCCTGCACCCCCGGCGAGGGGGCTCCCAGAAGCCAGGGGGGCGGGCCGGGGGTGGCGGCTGGGAGCCCGATCGCGGGGGGTGCCTGCACCCCCGGCGAGGGGGCTCCCAGAAGCCAGGGGGGCGGGCCGGGGGTGGCGGCTGGGAGCCCGATCGCGGGGGGTGCCTGCACCCCCGGCGAGGGGGCTCCCAGAAGCCAGGGGGGCGGGCCGGGGGTGGCGGCTGGGAGCCCGATCGCGGGGGGTGCCTGCACCCCCGGCGAGGGGGCTCCCAGAAGCCAGGGGGGCGGGCCGGGGGTGGCGGCTGGGAGCCCGATCGCGGGGGGTGCCTGCACCCCCGGCGAGGGGGCTCCCAGAAGCCAGGGGGGCGGGCCGGGGGTGGCGGCTGGGAGCCCGATCGCGGGGGGTGCCTGCACCCCCGGCGAGGGGGCTCCCAGAAGCCAGGGGGGCGGGCCGGGGGTGGCGGCTGGGAGCCCGATCGCGGGGGGTGCCTGCACCCCCGGCGAGGGGGCTCCCAGAAGCCAGGGGGGCGGGCCGGGGGTGGCGGCTGGGAGCCCGATCGCGGGGGGTGCCTGCACCCCCGGCGAGGGGGCTCCCAGAAGCCAGGGGGGCGGGCCGGGGGTGGCGGCTGGGAGCCCGATCGCGGGGGGTGCCTGCACCCCCGGCGAGGGGGCTCCCAGAAGCCAGGGGGGCGGGCCGGGGGTGGCGGCTGGGAGCCCGATCGCGGGGGGTGCCTGCACCCCCGGCGAGGGGGCTCCCAGAAGCCAGGGGGGCGGGCCGGGGGTGGCGGCTGGGAGCCCGATCGCGGGGGGTGCCTGCACCCCCGGCGAGGGGGCTCCCAGAAGCCAGGGGGGCGGGCCGGGGGTGGCGGCTGGGAGCCCGATCGCGGGGGGTGCCTGCACCCCCGGCGAGGGGGCTCCCAGAAGCCAGGGGGGCGGGCCGGGGGTGGCGGCTGGGAGCCCGATCGCGGGGGGTGCCTGCACCCCCGGCGAGGGGGCTCCCAGAAGCCAGGGGGGCGGGCCGGGGGTGGCGGCTGGGAGCCCGATCGCGGGGGGTGCCTGCACCCCCGGCGAGGGGGCTCCCAGAAGCCAGGGGGGCGGGCCGGGGGTGGCGGCTGGGAGCCCGATCGCGGGGCGTGCCTGACCCCCCGGCGAGGGGGCTCCCAGAAGCCAGGGGGGCGGGCCGGGGGTGGCGGCTGGGAGCCCGATCGCGGGGGGTGCCTGCACCCCCGGCGAGGGGGCTCCCAGATGCCAGGGGGGCGGGCCGGGGGTGGCGGCTGGGAGCCCGATCGGGGGGCGTGCCTGACCCCCCGGCGATGGGGCTCCCAGAAGCCGGGGGGCCGGCCTGGGTTGGCGGCTGGGAGCCCGATCGCGGGGGGTGCCTGACCCCCTCGCGATGGGGCTCCCAGAAGTCAGGGGGGCCGTCCGGGGGTGACTCCTGGCAACCTGATCTGGATATTTGGAAGAGTATCACAAGTGGTTGTCCAGTGTCTGTGATACTGAGATTAATATCTGTCTCTCGGCCTTGGAATATTGAGCAGGATGAAACAGGGTGAATGTCCACCCTGTGCCACATTGCGAGTAATATCAGCCTGTCCCCTCCATGGATATTAAGAACAATATCCCAGACTGGGTGTACGCCTCCTGCTGTACAGAGTGCAATATCATCCTCTCCCTCCCAGGATAGTAATTACAATATCACTGGGCGGGAGCACACATCCTGTGAATTATTATCATCCTCTCCAACTCCGTATACTAGGAACTATATCTCAGAGAAACTGTCCCCTCAGTGCCATATTCGGACAAATAGCAAAGGCTTCTTCCGGGAATATTAGGAGCAATATTACCACGTAGCTATCCATCCATTGCTATAATTGGAGTCATGTGATACTCTACCCCCGTTCATATTAGGATCAGTGTCACGTGCTGAGTGTACACCTACTGCGATATTAAAACTAAAGTCCTGCTTTCCGACCCTGGTTATTAAGAACAGCATCACAAGGAGGTTTACACTTCCTGTGGAATGAGGAATAATAATATGATTATTAATCATCAATGATCGATTTTAATAATTATCAATGATACTAAAAATTCATAAGATACCATTATTAATTATGGATAATGATTTTCAATACATGATTATGCCTGCTTTCAATTAATTATTAATATTAATGCCATCAAATAATATTATTAGTTCCTAATACTAATCATTATTGTATTCCCAGCATCACTGGGTATTGATTTAAGTCACATTAATTGCTAATATCATAATATTATTATTAATAGTGATATTACTAATAATTATGAATACAAATGGTTAACCTTTTAAACCAGTATTCATTTTTACTCTCTTTATTGTGATCATTAATATCAATAATTATTATTAATATTAATATAATTATTAATATTAATGATTAATAGACTTGCTCCTGATGTAAACCCGGGAGAGGACGATGTTAATTTCTATATCACAACGGTGTACACCCCCCGTGACAGAGTTTCCAACTTCTGCTTGGGAGAGGAGGATATGACAATCAGTTTCACTGGAAGTAGAAACAACGGTGGGATACTGTTCTGAATATTCAGGGAGGAAGAGGCTGATGTGACTCCTAATAAAGAGGGGGTTACTCCCTCTGAGGGTGTGCACACTGGGGGTGTACAATCGTCTGAGAAGGGGTTGAAAATTTTCCGATGGGGAGACGATATTACTCAGAATATGAGAAAGAGGCTGGGGGTCCAGAAGGCTCCCAGAAGCCAGGGGGGCGGGCCGGGGGTGGCGGCTGGGAGCCCGATCGCGGGGGGTGCCTGCACCCCCGGCGAGGGGGCTCCCAGAAGCCAGGGGGGCGGGCCGGGGCTGGCGGCTGGGAGCCCGATCGCGGGGGGTGCCTGCACCCCCGGCGAGGGGGCTCCCAGAAGCCAGGGGGGCGGGCCGGGGCTGGCGGCTGGGAGCCCGATCGCGGGGGGTGCCTGCACCCCCGGCGAGGGGGCTCCCAGAAGCCAGGGGGGCGGGCCGGGGCTGGCGGCTGGGAGCCCGATCGCGGGGGGTGCCTGCACCCCCGGCGAGGGGGCTCCCAGAAGCCAGGGGGGCGGGCCGGGGCTGGCGGCTGGGAGCCCGATCGCGGGGGGTGCCTGCACCCCCGGCGAGGGGGCTCCCAGAAGCCAGGGGGGCGGGCCGGGGCTGGCGGCTGGGAGCCCGATCGCGGGGGGTGCCTGCACCCCCGGCGAGGGGGCTCCCAGAAGCCAGGGGGGCGGGCCGGGGCTGGCGGCTGGGAGCCCGATCGCGGGGGGTGCCTGCACCCCCGGCGAGGGGGCTCCCAGAAGCCAGGGGGGCGGGCCGGGGCTGGCGGCTGGGAGCCCGATCGCGGGGGGTGCCTGCACCCCCGGCGAGGGGGCTCCCAGAAGCCAGGGGGGCGGGCCGGGGCTGGCGGCTGGGAGCCCGATCGCGGGGGGTGCCTGCACCCCCGGCGAGGGGGCTCCCAGAAGCCAGGGGGGCGGGCCGGGGCTGGCGGCTGGGAGCCCGATCGCGGGGGGTGCCTGCACCCCCGGCGAGGGGGCTCCCAGAAGCCAGGGGGGCGGGCCGGGGCTGGCGGCTGGGAGCCCGATCGCGGGGGGTGCCTGCACCCCCGGCGAGGGGGCTCCCAGAAGCCAGGGGGGCGGGCCGGGGCTGGCGGCTGGGAGCCCGATCGCGGGGGGTGCCTGCACCCCCGGCGAGGGGGCTCCCAGAAGCCAGGGGGGCGGGCCGGGGCTGGCGGCTGGGAGCCCGATCGCGGGGGGTGCCTGCACCCCCGGCGAGGGGGCTCCCAGAAGCCAGGGGGGCGGGCCGGGGCTGGCGGCTGGGAGCCCGATCGCGGGGGGTGCCTGCACCCCCGGCGAGGGGGCTCCCAGAAGCCAGGGGGGCGGGCCGGGGCTGGCGGCTGGGAGCCCGATCGCGGGGGGTGCCTGCACCCCCGGCGAGGGGGCTCCCAGAAGCCAGGGGGGCGGGCCGGGGCTGGCGGCTGGGAGCCCGATCGCGGGGGGTGCCTGCACCCCCGGCGAGGGGGCTCCCAGAAGCCAGGGGGGCGGGCCGGGGCTGGCGGCTGGGAGCCCGATCGCGGGGGGTGCCTGCACCCCCGGCGAGGGGGCTCCCAGAAGCCAGGGGGGCGGGCCGGGGCTGGCGGCTGGGAGCCCGATCGCGGGGGGTGCCTGCACCCCCGGCGAGGGGGCTCCCAGAAGCCAGGGGGGCGGGCCGGGGCTGGCGGCTGGGAGCCCGATCGCGGGGGGTGCCTGCACCCCCGGCGAGGGGGCTCCCAGAAGCCAGGGGGGCGGGCCGGGGCTGGCGGCTGGGAGCCCGATCGCGGGGGGTGCCTGCACCCCCGGCGAGGGGGCTCCCAGAAGCCAGGGGGGCGGGCCGGGGCTGGCGGCTGGGAGCCCGATCGCGGGGGGTGCCTGCACCCCCGGCGAGGGGGCTCCCAGAAGCCAGGGGGGCGGGCCGGGGCTGGCGGCTGGGAGCCCGATCGCGGGGGGTGCCTGCACCCCCGGCGAGGGGGCTCCCAGAAGCCAGGGGGGCGGGCCGGGGCTGGCGGCTGGGAGCCCGATCGCGGGGGGTGCCTGCACCCCCGGCGAGGGGGCTCCCAGAAGCCAGGGGGGCGGGCCGGGGCTGGCGGCTGGGAGCCCGATCGCGGGGGGTGCCTGCACCCCCGGCGAGGGGGCTCCCAGAAGCCAGGGGGGCGGGCCGGGGCTGGCGGCTGGGAGCCCGATCGCGGGGGGTGCCTGCACCCCCGGCGAGGGGGCTCCCAGAAGCCAGGGGGGCGGGCCGGGGCTGGCGGCTGGGAGCCCGATCGCGGGGGGTGCCTGCACCCCCGGCGAGGGGGCTCCCAGAAGCCAGGGGGGCGGGCCGGGGCTGGCGGCTGGGAGCCCGATCGCGGGGGGTGCCTGCACCCCCGGCGAGGGGGCTCCCAGAAGCCAGGGGGGCGGGCCGGGGCTGGCGGCTGGGAGCCCGATCGCGGGGGGTGCCTGCACCCCCGGCGAGGGGGCTCCCAGAAGCCAGGGGGGCGGGCCGGGGCTGGCGGCTGGGAGCCCGATCGCGGGGGGTGCCTGCACCCCCGGCGAGGGGGCTCCCAGAAGCCAGGGGGGCGGGCCGGGGCTGGCGGCTGGGAGCCCGATCGCGGGGGGTGCCTGCACCCCCGGCGAGGGGGCTCCCAGAAGCCAGGGGGGCGGGCCGGGGCTGGCGGCTGGGAGCCCGATCGCGGGGGGTGCCTGCACCCCCGGCGAGGGGGCTCCCAGAAGCCAGGGGGGCGGGCCGGGGGTGGCGGCTGGGAGCCCGATCGGGGGGCGTGCCTGACCCCCCGGCGAGGGGGCTCCCAGAAGCCAGGGGGGCGGGCCGGGGGTGGCGGCTGGGAGCCCGATCGCGGGGGGTGCCTGCACCCCCGGCGAGGGGGCTCCCAGATGCCAGGGGGGCGGGCCGGGGGTGGCGGCTGGGAGCCCGATCGGGGGGCGTGCCTGACCCCCCGGCGATGGGGCTCCCAGAAGCCGGGGGGCCGGCCTGGGTTGGCGGCTGGGAGCCCGATCGCGGGGGGTGCCTGACCCCCTCGCGATGGGGCTCCCAGAAGTCAGGGGGGCCGTCCGGGGGTGACTCCTGGCAACCTGATCTGGATATTTGGAAGAGTATCACAAGTGGTTGTCCAGTGTCTGTGATACTGAGATTAATATCTGTCTCTCGGCCTTGGAATATTGAGCAGGATGAAACAGGGTGAATGTCCACCCTGTGCCACATTGCGAGTAATATCAGCCTGTCCCCTCCATGGATATTAAGAACAATATCCCAGACTGGGTGTACGCCTCCTGCTGTACAGAGTGCAATATCATCCTCTCCCTCCCAGGATAGTAATTACAATATCACTGGGCGGGAGCACACATCCTGTGAATTATTATCATCCTCTCCAACTCCGTATACTAGGAACTATATCTCAGAGAAACTGTCCCCTCAGTGCCATATTCGGACAAATAGCAAAGGCTTCTTCCGGGAATATTAGGAGCAATATTACCACGTAGCTATCCATCCATTGCTATAATTGGAGTCATGTGATACTCTACCCCCGTTCATATTAGGATCAGTGTCACGTGCTGAGTGTACACCTACTGCGATATTAAAACTAAAGTCCTGCTTTCCGACCCTGGTTATTAAGAACAGCATCACAAGGAGGTTTACACTTCCTGTGGAATGAGGAATAATAATATGATTATTAATCATCAATGATCGATTTTAATAATTATCAATGATACTAAAAATTCATAAGATACCATTATTAATTATGGATAATGATTTTCAATACATGATTATGCCTGCTTTCAATTAATTATTAATATTAATGCCATCAAATAATATTATTAGTTCCTAATACTAATCATTATTGTATTCCCAGCATCACTGGGTATTGATTTAAGTCACATTAATTGCTAATATCATAATATTATTATTAATAGTGATATTACTAATAATTATGAATACAAATGGTTAACCTTTTAAACCAGTATTCATTTTTACTCTCTTTATTGTGATCATTAATATCAATAATTATTATTAATATTAATATAATTATTAATATTAATGATTAATAGACTTGCTCCTGATGTAAACCCGGGAGAGGACGATGTTAATTTCTATATCACAACGGTGTACACCCCCCGTGACAGAGTTTCCAACTTCTGCTTGGGAGAGGAGGATATGACAATCAGTTTCACTGGAAGTAGAAACAACGGTGGGATACTGTTCTGAATATTCAGGGAGGAAGAGGCTGATGTGACTCCTAATAAAGAGGGGGTTACTCCCTCTGAGGGTGTGCACACTGGGGGTGTACAATCGTCTGAGAAGGGGTTGAAAATTTTCCGATGGGGAGACGATATTACTCAGAATATGAGAAAGAGGCTGGGGGTCCAGAAGGCTCCCAGAAGCCAGGGGGGCGGGCCGGGGGTGGCGGCTGGGAGCCCGATCGCGGGGGGTGCCTGCACCCCCGGCGAGGGGGCTCCCAGAAGCCAGGGGGGCGGGCCGGGGGTGGCGGCTGGGAGCCCGATCGCGGGGGGTGCCTGCACCCCCGGCGAGGGGGCTCCCAGAAGCCAGGGGGGCGGGCCGGGGGTGGCGGCTGGGAGCCCGATCGCGGGGGGTGCCTGCACCCCCGGCGAGGGGGCTCCCAGAAGCCAGGGGGGCGGGCCGGGGGTGGCGGCTGGGAGCCCGATCGCGGGGGGTGCCTGCACCCCCGGCGAGGGGGCTCCCAGAAGCCAGGGGGGCGGGCCGGGGGTGGCGGCTGGGAGCCCGATCGCGGGGGGTGCCTGCACCCCCGGCGAGGGGGCTCCCAGAAGCCGGGGGGCGGGCCGGGGGTGGCGGCTGGGAGCCCGATCGCGGGGGGTGCCTGCACCCCCGGCGAGGGGGCTCCCAGAAGCCGGGGGGCGGGCCGGGGCTGGCGGCTGGGAGCCCGATCGCGGGGGGTGCCTGCACCCCCGGCGAGGGGGCTCCCAGAAGCCGGGGGGCGGGCCGGGGCTGGCGGCTGGGAGCCCGATCGCGGGGGGTGCCTGCACCCCCGGCGAGGGGGCTCCCAGAAGCCGGGGGGCGGGCCGGGGCTGGCGGCTGGGAGCCCGATCGCGGGGGGTGCCTGCACCCCCGGCGAGGGGGCTCCCAGAAGCCGGGGGGCGGGCCGGGGCTGGCGGCTGGGAGCCCGATCGCGGGGGGTGCCTGCACCCCCGGCGAGGGGGCTCCCAGAAGCCAGGGGGGCGGGCCGGGGCTGGCGGCTGGGAGCCCGATCGCGGGGGGTGCCTGCACCCCCGGCGAGGGGGCTCCCAGAAGCCAGGGGGGCGGGCCGGGGCTGGCGGCTGGGAGCCCGATCGCGGGGGGTGCCTGCACCCCCGGCGAGGGGGCTCCCAGAAGCCAGGGGGGCGGGCCGGGGCTGGCGGCTGGGAGCCCGATCGCGGGGGGTGCCTGCACCCCCGGCGAGGGGGCTCCCAGAAGCCAGGGGGGCGGGCCGGGGCTGGCGGCTGGGAGCCCGATCGCGGGGGGTGCCTGCACCCCCGGCGAGGGGGCTCCCAGAAGCCAGGGGGGCGGGCCGGGGCTGGCGGCTGGGAGCCCGATCGCGGGGGGTGCCTGCACCCCCGGCGAGGGGGCTCCCAGAAGCCAGGGGGGCGGGCCGGGGCTGGCGGCTGGGAGCCCGATCGCGGGGGGTGCCTGCACCCCCGGCGAGGGGGCTCCCAGAAGCCAGGGGGGCGGGCCGGGGCTGGCGGCTGGGAGCCCGATCGCGGGGGGTGCCTGCACCCCCGGCGAGGGGGCTCCCAGAAGCCAGGGGGGCGGGCCGGGGCTGGCGGCTGGGAGCCCGATCGCGGGGGGTGCCTGCACCCCCGGCGAGGGGGCTCCCAGAAGCCAGGGGGGCGGGCCGGGGCTGGCGGCTGGGAGCCCGATCGCGGGGGGTGCCTGCACCCCCGGCGAGGGGGCTCCCAGAAGCCAGGGGGGCGGGCCGGGGCTGGCGGCTGGGAGCCCGATCGCGGGGGGTGCCTGCACCCCCGGCGAGGGGGCTCCCAGAAGCCAGGGGGGCGGGCCGGGGCTGGCGGCTGGGAGCCCGATCGCGGGGGGTGCCTGCACCCCCGGCGAGGGGGCTCCCAGAAGCCAGGGGGGCGGGCCGGGGCTGGCGGCTGGGAGCCCGATCGCGGGGGGTGCCTGCACCCCCGGCGAGGGGGCTCCCAGAAGCCAGGGGGGCGGGCCGGGGCTGGCGGCTGGGAGCCCGATCGCGGGGGGTGCCTGCACCCCCGGCGAGGGGGCTCCCAGAAGCCAGGGGGGCGGGCCGGGGCTGGCGGCTGGGAGCCCGATCGCGGGGGGTGCCTGCACCCCCGGCGAGGGGGCTCCCAGAAGCCAGGGGGGCGGGCCGGGGCTGGCGGCTGGGAGCCCGATCGCGGGGGGTGCCTGCACCCCCGGCGAGGGGGCTCCCAGAAGCCAGGGGGGCGGGCCGGGGCTGGCGGCTGGGAGCCCGATCGCGGGGGGTGCCTGCACCCCCGGCGAGGGGGCTCCCAGAAGCCAGGGGGGCGGGCCGGGGCTGGCGGCTGGGAGCCCGATCGCGGGGGGTGCCTGCACCCCCGGCGAGGGGGCTCCCAGAAGCCAGGGGGGCGGGCCGGGGCTGGCGGCTGGGAGCCCGATCGCGGGGGGTGCCTGCACCCCCGGCGAGGGGGCTCCCAGAAGCCAGGGGGGCGGGCCGGGGCTGGCGGCTGGGAGCCCGATCGCGGGGGGTGCCTGCACCCCCGGCGAGGGGGCTCCCAGAAGCCAGGGGGGCGGGCCGGGGCTGGCGGCTGGGAGCCCGATCGCGGGGGGTGCCTGCACCCCCGGCGAGGGGGCTCCCAGAAGCCAGGGGGGCGGGCCGGGGCTGGCGGCTGGGAGCCCGATCGCGGGGGGTGCCTGCACCCCCGGCGAGGGGGCTCCCAGAAGCCAGGGGGGCGGGCCGGGGCTGGCGGCTGGGAGCCCGATCGCGGGGGGTGCCTGCACCCCCGGCGAGGGGGCTCCCAGAAGCCAGGGGGGCGGGCCGGGGCTGGCGGCTGGGAGCCCGATCGCGGGGGGTGCCTGCACCCCCGGCGAGGGGGCTCCCAGAAGCCAGGGGGGCGGGCCGGGGCTGGCGGCTGGGAGCCCGATCGCGGGGGGTGCCTGCACCCCCGGCGAGGGGGCTCCCAGAAGCCAGGGGGGCGGGCCGGGGCTGGCGGCTGGGAGCCCGATCGCGGGGGGTGCCTGCACCCCCGGCGAGGGGGCTCCCAGAAGCCAGGGGGGCGGGCCGGGGCTGGCGGCTGGGAGCCCGATCGCGGGGGGTGCCTGCACCCCCGGCGAGGGGGCTCCCAGAAGCCAGGGGGGCGGGCCGGGGCTGGCGGCTGGGAGCCCGATCGCGGGGGGTGCCTGCACCCCCGGCGAGGGGGCTCCCAGAAGCCAGGGGGGCGGGCCGGGGCTGGCGGCTGGGAGCCCGATCGCGGGGGGTGCCTGCACCCCCGGCGAGGGGGCTCCCAGAAGCCAGGGGGGCGGGCCGGGGCTGGCGGCTGGGAGCCCGATCGCGGGGGGTGCCTGCACCCCCGGCGAGGGGGCTCCCAGAAGCCAGGGGGGCGGGCCGGGGCTGGCGGCTGGGAGCCCGATCGCGGGGGGTGCCTGCACCCCCGGCGAGGGGGCTCCCAGAAGCCAGGGGGGCGGGCCGGGGCTGGCGGCTGGGAGCCCGATCGCGGGGGGTGCCTGCACCCCCGGCGAGGGGGCTCCCAGAAGCCAGGGGGGCGGGCCGGGGCTGGCGGCTGGGAGCCCGATCGCGGGGGGTGCCTGCACCCCCGGCGAGGGGGCTCCCAGAAGCCAGGGGGGCGGGCCGGGGCTGGCGGCTGGGAGCCCGATCGCGGGGGGTGCCTGCACCCCCGGCGAGGGGGCTCCCAGAAGCCAGGGGGGCGGGCCGGGGCTGGCGGCTGGGAGCCCGATCGCGGGGGGTGCCTGCACCCCCGGCGAGGGGGCTCCCAGAAGCCAGGGGGGCGGGCCGGGGCTGGCGGCTGGGAGCCCGATCGCGGGGGGTGCCTGCACCCCCGGCGAGGGGGCTCCCAGAAGCCAGGGGGGCGGGCCGGGGCTGGCGGCTGGGAGCCCGATCGCGGGGGGTGCCTGCACCCCCGGCGAGGGGGCTCCCAGAAGCCAGGGGGGCGGGCCGGGGCTGGCGGCTGGGAGCCCGATCGCGGGGGGTGCCTGCACCCCCGGCGAGGGGGCTCCCAGAAGCCAGGGGGGCGGGCCGGGGCTGGCGGCTGGGAGCCCGATCGCGGGGGGTGCCTGCACCCCCGGCGAGGGGGCTCCCAGAAGCCAGGGGGGCGGGCCGGGGCTGGCGGCTGGGAGCCCGATCGCGGGGGGTGCCTGCACCCCCGGCGAGGGGGCTCCCAGAAGCCAGGGGGGCGGGCCGGGGCTGGCGGCTGGGAGCCCGATCGCGGGGGGTGCCTGCACCCCCGGCGAGGGGGCTCCCAGAAGCCAGGGGGGCGGGCCGGGGCTGGCGGCTGGGAGCCCGATCGCGGGGGGTGCCTGCACCCCCGGCGAGGGGGCTCCCAGAAGCCAGGGGGGCGGGCCGGGGCTGGCGGCTGGGAGCCCGATCGCGGGGGGTGCCTGCACCCCCGGCGAGGGGGCTCCCAGAAGCCAGGGGGGCGGGCCGGGGCTGGCGGCTGGGAGCCCGATCGCGGGGGGTGCCTGCACCCCCGGCGAGGGGGCTCCCAGAAGCCAGGGGGGCGGGCCGGGGCTGGCGGCTGGGAGCCCGATCGCGGGGGGTGCCTGCACCCCCGGCGAGGGGGCTCCCAGAAGCCAGGGGGGCGGGCCGGGGCTGGCGGCTGGGAGCCCGATCGCGGGGGGTGCCTGCACCCCCGGCGAGGGGGCTCCCAGAAGCCAGGGGGGCGGGCCGGGGCTGGCGGCTGGGAGCCCGATCGCGGGGGGTGCCTGCACCCCCGGCGAGGGGGCTCCCAGAAGCCAGGGGGGCGGGCCGGGGCTGGCGGCTGGGAGCCCGATCGCGGGGGGTGCCTGCACCCCCGGCGAGGGGGCTCCCAGAAGCCAGGGGGGCGGGCCGGGGCTGGCGGCTGGGAGCCCGATCGCGGGGGGTGCCTGCACCCCCGGCGAGGGGGCTCCCAGAAGCCAGGGGGGCGGGCCGGGGCTGGCGGCTGGGAGCCCGATCGCGGGGGGTGCCTGCACCCCCGGCGAGGGGGCTCCCAGAAGCCAGGGGGGCGGGCCGGGGCTGGCGGCTGGGAGCCCGATCGCGGGGGGTGCCTGCACCCCCGGCGAGGGGGCTCCCAGAAGCCAGGGGGGCGGGCCGGGGCTGGCGGCTGGGAGCCCGATCGCGGGGGGTGCCTGCACCCCCGGCGAGGGGGCTCCCAGAAGCCAGGGGGGCGGGCCGGGGCTGGCGGCTGGGAGCCCGATCGCGGGGGGTGCCTGCACCCCCGGCGAGGGGGCTCCCAGAAGCCAGGGGGGCGGGCCGGGGCTGGCGGCTGGGAGCCCGATCGCGGGGGGTGCCTGCACCCCCGGCGAGGGGGCTCCCAGAAGCCAGGGGGGCGGGCCGGGGCTGGCGGCTGGGAGCCCGATCGCGGGGGGTGCCTGCACCCCCGGCGAGGGGGCTCCCAGAAGCCAGGGGGGCGGGCCGGGGCTGGCGGCTGGGAGCCCGATCGCGGGGGGTGCCTGCACCCCCGGCGAGGGGGCTCCCAGAAGCCAGGGGGGCGGGCCGGGGCTGGCGGCTGGGAGCCCGATCGCGGGGGGTGCCTGCACCCCCGGCGAGGGGGCTCCCAGAAGCCAGGGGGGCGGGCCGGGGCTGGCGGCTGGGAGCCCGATCGCGGGGGGTGCCTGCACCCCCGGCGAGGGGGCTCCCAGAAGCCAGGGGGGCGGGCCGGGGCTGGCGGCTGGGAGCCCGATCGCGGGGGGTGCCTGCACCCCCGGCGAGGGGGCTCCCAGAAGCCAGGGGGGCGGGCCGGGGCTGGCGGCTGGGAGCCCGATCGCGGGGGGTGCCTGCACCCCCGGCGAGGGGGCTCCCAGAAGCCAGGGGGGCGGGCCGGGGCTGGCGGCTGGGAGCCCGATCGCGGGGGGTGCCTGCACCCCCGGCGAGGGGGCTCCCAGAAGCCAGGGGGGCGGGCCGGGGCTGGCGGCTGGGAGCCCGATCGCGGGGGGTGCCTGCACCCCCGGCGAGGGGGCTCCCAGAAGCCAGGGGGGCGGGCCGGGGCTGGCGGCTGGGAGCCCGATCGCGGGGGGTGCCTGCACCCCCGGCGAGGGGGCTCCCAGAAGCCAGGGGGGCGGGCCGGGGCTGGCGGCTGGGAGCCCGATCGCGGGGGGTGCCTGCACCCCCGGCGAGGGGGCTCCCAGAAGCCAGGGGGGCGGGCCGGGGCTGGCGGCTGGGAGCCCGATCGCGGGGGGTGCCTGCACCCCCGGCGAGGGGGCTCCCAGAAGCCAGGGGGGCGGGCCGGGGCTGGCGGCTGGGAGCCCGATCGCGGGGGGTGCCTGCACCCCCGGCGAGGGGGCTCCCAGAAGCCAGGGGGGCGGGCCGGGGCTGGCGGCTGGGAGCCCGATCGCGGGGGGTGCCTGCACCCCCGGCGAGGGGGCTCCCAGAAGCCAGGGGGGCGGGCCGGGGCTGGCGGCTGGGAGCCCGATCGCGGGGGGTGCCTGCACCCCCGGCGAGGGGGCTCCCAGAAGCCAGGGGGGCGGGCCGGGGCTGGCGGCTGGGAGCCCGATCGCGGGGGGTGCCTGCACCCCCGGCGAGGGGGCTCCCAGAAGCCAGGGGGGCGGGCCGGGGCTGGCGGCTGGGAGCCCGATCGCGGGGGGTGCCTGCACCCCCGGCGAGGGGGCTCCCAGAAGCCAGGGGGGCGGGCCGGGGCTGGCGGCTGGGAGCCCGATCGCGGGGGGTGCCTGCACCCCCGGCGAGGGGGCTCCCAGAAGCCAGGGGGGCGGGCCGGGGCTGGCGGCTGGGAGCCCGATCGCGGGGGGTGCCTGCACCCCCGGCGAGGGGGCTCCCAGAAGCCAGGGGGGCGGGCCGGGGCTGGCGGCTGGGAGCCCGATCGCGGGGGGTGCCTGCACCCCCGGCGAGGGGGCTCCCAGAAGCCAGGGGGGCGGGCCGGGGCTGGCGGCTGGGAGCCCGATCGCGGGGGGTGCCTGCACCCCCGGCGAGGGGGCTCCCAGAAGCCAGGGGGGCGGGCCGGGGCTGGCGGCTGGGAGCCCGATCGCGGGGGGTGCCTGCACCCCCGGCGAGGGGGCTCCCAGAAGCCAGGGGGGCGGGCCGGGGCTGGCGGCTGGGAGCCCGATCGCGGGGGGTGCCTGCACCCCCGGCGAGGGGGCTCCCAGAAGCCAGGGGGGCGGGCCGGGGCTGGCGGCTGGGAGCCCGATCGCGGGGGGTGCCTGCACCCCCGGCGAGGGGGCTCCCAGAAGCCAGGGGGGCGGGCCGGGGCTGGCGGCTGGGAGCCCGATCGCGGGGGGTGCCTGCACCCCCGGCGAGGGGGCTCCCAGAAGCCAGGGGGGCGGGCCGGGGCTGGCGGCTGGGAGCCCGATCGCGGGGGGTGCCTGCACCCCCGGCGAGGGGGCTCCCAGAAGCCAGGGGGGCGGGCCGGGGCTGGCGGCTGGGAGCCCGATCGCGGGGGGTGCCTGCACCCCCGGCGAGGGGGCTCCCAGAAGCCAGGGGGGCGGGCCGGGGCTGGCGGCTGGGAGCCCGATCGCGGGGGGTGCCTGCACCCCCGGCGAGGGGGCTCCCAGAAGCCAGGGGGGCGGGCCGGGGCTGGCGGCTGGGAGCCCGATCGCGGGGGGTGCCTGCACCCCCGGCGAGGGGGCTCCCAGAAGCCAGGGGGGCGGGCCGGGGCTGGCGGCTGGGAGCCCGATCGCGGGGGGTGCCTGCACCCCCGGCGAGGGGGCTCCCAGAAGCCAGGGGGGCGGGCCGGGGCTGGCGGCTGGGAGCCCGATCGCGGGGGGTGCCTGCACCCCCGGCGAGGGGGCTCCCAGAAGCCAGGGGGGCGGGCCGGGGCTGGCGGCTGGGAGCCCGATCGCGGGGGGTGCCTGCACCCCCGGCGAGGGGGCTCCCAGAAGCCAGGGGGGCGGGCCGGGGCTGGCGGCTGGGAGCCCGATCGCGGGGGGTGCCTGCACCCCCGGCGAGGGGGCTCCCAGAAGCCAGGGGGGCGGGCCGGGGCTGGCGGCTGGGAGCCCGATCGCGGGGGGTGCCTGCACCCCCGGCGAGGGGGCTCCCAGAAGCCAGGGGGGCGGGCCGGGGCTGGCGGCTGGGAGCCCGATCGCGGGGGGTGCCTGCACCCCCGGCGAGGGGGCTCCCAGAAGCCAGGGGGGCGGGCCGGGGCTGGCGGCTGGGAGCCCGATCGCGGGGGGTGCCTGCACCCCCGGCGAGGGGGCTCCCAGAAGCCAGGGGGGCGGGCCGGGGCTGGCGGCTGGGAGCCCGATCGCGGGGGGTGCCTGCACCCCCGGCGAGGGGGCTCCCAGAAGCCAGGGGGGCGGGCCGGGGCTGGCGGCTGGGAGCCCGATCGCGGGGGGTGCCTGCACCCCCGGCGAGGGGGCTCCCAGAAGCCAGGGGGGCGGGCCGGGGCTGGCGGCTGGGAGCCCGATCGCGGGGGGTGCCTGCACCCCCGGCGAGGGGGCTCCCAGAAGCCAGGGGGGCGGGCCGGGGCTGGCGGCTGGGAGCCCGATCGCGGGGGGTGCCTGCACCCCCGGCGAGGGGGCTCCCAGAAGCCAGGGGGGCGGGCCGGGGCTGGCGGCTGGGAGCCCGATCGCGGGGGGTGCCTGCACCCCCGGCGAGGGGGCTCCCAGAAGCCAGGGGGGCGGGCCGGGGCTGGCGGCTGGGAGCCCGATCGCGGGGGGTGCCTGCACCCCCGGCGAGGGGGCTCCCAGAAGCCAGGGGGGCGGGCCGGGGCTGGCGGCTGGGAGCCCGATCGCGGGGGGTGCCTGCACCCCCGGCGAGGGGGCTCCCAGAAGCCAGGGGGGCGGGCCGGGGCTGGCGGCTGGGAGCCCGATCGCGGGGGGTGCCTGCACCCCCGGCGAGGGGGCTCCCAGAAGCCAGGGGGGCGGGCCGGGGCTGGCGGCTGGGAGCCCGATCGCGGGGGGTGCCTGCACCCCCGGCGAGGGGGCTCCCAGAAGCCAGGGGGGCGGGCCGGGGCTGGCGGCTGGGAGCCCGATCGCGGGGGGTGCCTGCACCCCCGGCGAGGGGGCTCCCAGAAGCCAGGGGGGCGGGCCGGGGCTGGCGGCTGGGAGCCCGATCGCGGGGGGTGCCTGCACCCCCGGCGAGGGGGCTCCCAGAAGCCAGGGGGGCGGGCCGGGGCTGGCGGCTGGGAGCCCGATCGCGGGGGGTGCCTGCACCCCCGGCGAGGGGGCTCCCAGAAGCCAGGGGGGCGGGCCGGGGCTGGCGGCTGGGAGCCCGATCGCGGGGGGTGCCTGCACCCCCGGCGAGGGGGCTCCCAGAAGCCAGGGGGGCGGGCCGGGGCTGGCGGCTGGGAGCCCGATCGCGGGGGGTGCCTGCACCCCCGGCGAGGGGGCTCCCAGAAGCCAGGGGGGCGGGCCGGGGCTGGCGGCTGGGAGCCCGATCGCGGGGGGTGCCTGCACCCCCGGCGAGGGGGCTCCCAGAAGCCAGGGGGGCGGGCCGGGGCTGGCGGCTGGGAGCCCGATCGCGGGGGGTGCCTGCACCCCCGGCGAGGGGGCTCCCAGAAGCCAGGGGGGCGGGCCGGGGCTGGCGGCTGGGAGCCCGATCGCGGGGGGTGCCTGCACCCCCGGCGAGGGGGCTCCCAGAAGCCAGGGGGGCGGGCCGGGGGTGGCGGCTGGGAGCCCGATCGCGGGGGGTGCCTGCACCCCCGGCGAGGGGGCTCCCAGAAGCCAGGGGGGCGGGCCGGGGGTGGCGGCTGGGAGCCCGATCGCGGGGGGTGCCTGCACCCCCGGCGAGGGGGCTCCCAGAAGCCAGGGGGGCGGGCCGGGGGTGGCGGCTGGGAGCCCGTTCGGGGGGCGTGCCTGCACCCCCGGCGAGGGGCCTCCCAGAAGCCAGGGGGGCGGGCCGGGGGTGGCGGCTGGGAGCCCGATCGCGGGGGGTGCCTGCACCCCCGGCGAGGGGGCTCCCAGAAGCCAGGGGGGCGGGCCGGGGGTGGCGGCTGGGAGCCCGATCGCGGGGGGTGCCTGCACCCCCGGCGAGGGGGCTCCCAGAAGCCAGGGGGGCGGGCCGGGGGTGGCGGCTGGGAGCCCGATCGGGGGGCGTGCCTGCACCCCCGGCGAGGGGGCTCCCAGAAGCCAGGGGGGCGGGCCGGGGGTGGCGGCTGGGAGCCCGATCGGGGGGCGTGCCTGACCCCCCGGCGAGGGGGCTCCCAGAAGCCAGGGGGGCGGGCCGGGGGTGGCGGCTGGGAGCCCGATCGCGGGGGGTGCCTGACCCCCCGGCGAGGGGGCTCCCAGATGCCAGGGGGGCGGGCCGGGGGTGGCGGCTGGGAGCCCGATCGGGGGGCGTGCCTGACCCCCCGGCGATGGGGCTCCCAGAAGCCAGGGGGCCGGCCTGGGTTGGCGGCTGGGAGCCCGATCGCGGGGGGTGCCTGACCCCCTCGCGATGGGGCTCCCAGAAGTCAGGGGGGCCGTCCGGGGGTGACTCCTGGCAACCTGATCTGGATATTTGGAAGAGTATCACAAGTGGTTGTCCAGTGTCTGTGATACTGAGATTAATATCTGTCTCTCGGCCTTGGAATATTGAGCAGGATGAAACAGGGTGAATGTCCACCCTGTGCCACATTGCGAGTAATATCAGCCTGTCCCCTCCATGGATATTAAGAACAATATCCCAGACTGGGTGTACGCCTCCTGCTGTACAGAGTGCAATATCATCCTCTCCCTCCCAGGATAGTAATTACAATATCACTGGGCGGGAGCACACATCCTGTGAATTATTATCATCCTCTCCAACTCCGTATACTAGGAACTATATCTCAGAGAAACTGTCCCCTCAGTGCCATATTCGGACAAATAGCAAAGGCTTCTTCCGGGAATATTAGGAGCAATATTACCACGTAGCTATCCATCCATTGCTATAATTGGAGTCATGTGATACTCTACCCCCGTTCATATTAGGATCAGTGTCACGTGCTGAGTGTACACCTACTGCGATATTAAAACTAAAGTCCTGCTTTCCGACCCTGGTTATTAAGAACAGCATCACAAGGAGGTTTACACTTCCTGTGGAATGAGGAATAATAATATGATTATTAATCATCAATGATCGATTTTAATAATTATCAATGATACTAAAAATTCATAAGATACCATTATTAATTATGGATAATGATTTTCAATACATGATTATGCCTGCTTTCAATTAATTATTAATATTAATGCCATCAAATAATATTATTAGTTCCTAATACTAATCATTATTGTATTCCCAGCATCACTGGGTATTGATTTAAGTCACATTAATTGCTAATATCATAATATTATTATTAATAGTGATATTACTAATAATTATGAATACAAATGGTTAACCTTTTAAACCAGTATTCATTTTTACTCTCTTTATTGTGATCATTAATATCAATAATTATTATTAATATTAATATAATTATTAATATTAATGATTAATAGACTTGCTCCTGATGTAAACCCGGGAGAGGACGATGTTAATTTCTATATCACAACGGTGTACACCCCCCGTGACAGAGTTTCCAACTTCTGCTTGGGAGAGGAGGATATGACAATCAGTTTCACTGGAAGTAGAAACAACGGTGGGATACTGTTCTGAATATTCAGGGAGGAAGAGGCTGATGTGACTCCTAATAAAGAGGGGGTTACTCCCTCTGAGGGTGTGCACACTGGGGGTGTACAATCGTCTGAGAAGGGGTTGAAAATTTTCCGATGGGGAGACGATATTACTCAGAATATGAGAAAGAGGCTGGGGGTCCAGAAGGCTCCCAGAAGCCAGGGGGGCGGGCCGGGGGTGGCGGCTGGGAGCCCGACCGCGGGGGGTGCCTGCACCCCCGGCGAGGGGGCTCCCAGAAGCCAGGGGGGCGGGCCGGGGGTGGCGGCTGGGAGCCCGATCGCGGGGGGTGCCTGCACCCCCGGCGAGGGGGCTCCCAGAAGCCAGGGGGGCGGGCCGGGGGTGGCGGCTGGGAGCCCGATCGCGGGGGGTGCCTGCACCCCCGGCGAGGGGGCTCCCAGAAGCCAGGGGGGCGGGCCGGGGGTGGCGGCTGGGAGCCCGATCGCGGGGGGTGCCTGCACCCCCGGCGAGGGGGCTCCCAGAAGCCAGGGGGGCGGGCCGGGGGTGGCGGCTGGGAGCCCGATCGCGGGGGGTGCCTGCACCCCCGGCGAGGGGGCTCCCAGAAGCCAGGGGGGCGGGCCGGGGGTGGCGGCTGGGAGCCCGATCGCGGGGGGTGCCTGCACCCCCGGCGAGGGGGCTCCCAGAAGCCAGGGGGGCGGGCCGGGGGTGGCGGCTGGGAGCCCGATCGCGGGGGGTGCCTGCACCCCCGGCGAGGGGGCTCCCAGAAGCCAGGGGGGCGGGCCGGGGGTGGCGGCTGGGAGCCCGATCGCGGGGGGTGCCTGCACCCCCGGCGAGGGGGCTCCCAGAAGCCAGGGGGGCGGGCCGGGGGTGGCGGCTGGGAGCCCGATCGCGGGGGGTGCCTGCACCCCCGGCGAGGGGGCTCCCAGAAGCCAGGGGGGCGGGCCGGGGGTGGCGGCTGGGAGCCCGATCGCGGGGGGTGCCTGCACCCCCGGCGAGGGGGCTCCCAGAAGCCAGGGGGGCGGGCCGGGGGTGGCGGCTGGGAGCCCGATCGCGGGGGGTGCCTGCACCCCCGGCGAGGGGGCTCCCAGAAGCCAGGGGGGCGGGCCGGGGGTGGCGGCTGGGAGCCCGATCGCGGGGGGTGCCTGCACCCCCGGCGAGGGGGCTCCCAGAAGCCAGGGGGGCGGGCCGGGGGTGGCGGCTGGGAGCCCGATCGCGGGGGGTGCCTGCACCCCCGGCGAGGGGGCTCCCAGAAGCCAGGGGGGCGGGCCGGGGGTGGCGGCTGGGAGCCCGATCGCGGGGGGTGCCTGCACCCCCGGCGAGGGGGCTCCCAGAAGCCAGGGGGGCGGGCCGGGGGTGGCGGCTGGGAGCCCGATCGCGGGGGGTGCCTGCACCCCCGGCGAGGGGGCTCCCAGAAGCCAGGGGGGCGGGCCGGGGGTGGCGGCTGGGAGCCCGATCGCGGGGGGTGCCTGCACCCCCGGCGAGGGGGCTCCCAGAAGCCAGGGGGGCGGGCCGGGGGTGGCGGCTGGGAGCCCGATCGCGGGGGGTGCCTGCACCCCCGGCGAGGGGGCTCCCAGAAGCCAGGGGGGCGGGCCGGGGGTGGCGGCTGGGAGCCCGATCGCGGGGGGTGCCTGCACCCCCGGCGAGGGGGCTCCCAGAAGCCAGGGGGGCGGGCCGGGGGTGGCGGCTGGGAGCCCGATCGCGGGGGGTGCCTGCACCCCCGGCGAGGGGGCTCCCAGAAGCCAGGGGGGCGGGCCGGGGGTGGCGGCTGGGAGCCCGATCGCGGGGGGTGCCTGCACCCCCGGCGAGGGGGCTCCCAGAAGCCAGGGGGGCGGGCCGGGGGTGGCGGCTGGGAGCCCGATCGGGGGGCGTGCCTGACCCCCCGGCGAGGGGGCTCCCAGAAGCCAGGGGGGCGGGCCGGGGGTGGCGGCTGGGAGCCCGATCGCGGGGGGTGCCTGCACCCCCGGCGAGGGGGCTCCCAGATGCCAGGGGGGCGGGCCGGGGGTGGCGGCTGGGAGCCCGATCGGGGGGCGTGCCTGACCCCCCGGCGATGGGGCTCCCAGAAGCCGGGGGGCCGGCCTGGGTTGGCGGCTGGGAGCCCGATCGCGGGGGGTGCCTGACCCCCTCGCGATGGGGCTCCCAGAAGTCAGGGGGGCCGTCCGGGGGTGACTCCTGGCAACCTGATCTGGATATTTGGAAGAGTATCACAAGTGGTTGTCCAGTGTCTGTGATACTGAGATTAATATCTGTCTCTCGGCCTTGGAATATTGAGCAGGATGAAACAGGGTGAATGTCCACCCTGTGCCACATTGCGAGTAATATCAGCCTGTCCCCTCCATGGATATTAAGAACAATATCCCAGACTGGGTGTACGCCTCCTGCTGTACAGAGTGCAATATCATCCTCTCCCTCCCAGGATAGTAATTACAATATCACTGGGCGGGAGCACACATCCTGTGAATTATTATCATCCTCTCCAACTCCGTATACTAGGAACTATATCTCAGAGAAACTGTCCCCTCAGTGCCATATTCGGACAAATAGCAAAGGCTTCTTCCGGGAATATTAGGAGCAATATTACCACGTAGCTATCCATCCATTGCTATAATTGGAGTCATGTGATACTCTACCCCCGTTCATATTAGGATCAGTGTCACGTGCTGAGTGTACACCTACTGCGATATTAAAACTAAAGTCCTGCTTTCCGACCCTGGTTATTAAGAACAGCATCACAAGGAGGTTTACACTTCCTGTGGAATGAGGAATAATAATATGATTATTAATCATCAATGATCGATTTTAATAATTATCAATGATACTAAAAATTCATAAGATACCATTATTAATTATGGATAATGATTTTCAATACATGATTATGCCTGCTTTCAATTAATTATTAATATTAATGCCATCAAATAATATTATTAGTTCCTAATACTAATCATTATTGTATTCCCAGCATCACTGGGTATTGATTTAAGTCACATTAATTGCTAATATCATAATATTATTATTAATAGTGATATTACTAATAATTATGAATACAAATGGTTAACCTTTTAAACCAGTATTCATTTTTACTCTCTTTATTGTGATCATTAATATCAATAATTATTATTAATATTAATATAATTATTAATATTAATGATTAATAGACTTGCTCCTGATGTAAACCCGGGAGAGGACGATGTTAATTTCTATATCACAACGGTGTACACCCCCCGTGACAGAGTTTCCAACTTCTGCTTGGGAGAGGAGGATATGACAATCAGTTTCACTGGAAGTAGAAACAACGGTGGGATACTGTTCTGAATATTCAGGGAGGAAGAGGCTGATGTGACTCCTAATAAAGAGGGGGTTACTCCCTCTGAGGGTGTGCACACTGGGGGTGTACAATCGTCTGAGAAGGGGTTGAAAATTTTCCGATGGGGAGACGATATTACTCAGAATATGAGAAAGAGGCTGGGGGTCCAGAAGGCTCCCAGAAGCCAGGGGGGCGGGCCGGGGGTGGCGGCTGGGAGCCCGATCGCGGGGGGTGCCTGCACCCCCGGCGAGGGGGCTCCCAGAAGCCAGGGGGGCGGGCCGGGGGTGGCGGCTGGGAGCCCGATCGCGGGGGGTGCCTGCACCCCCGGCGAGGGGGCTCCCAGAAGCCAGGGGGGCGGGCCGGGGGTGGCGGCTGGGAGCCCGATCGCGGGGGGTGCCTGCACCCCCGGCGAGGGGGCTCCCAGAAGCCAGGGGGGCGGGCCGGGGGTGGCGGCTGGGAGCCCGATCGCGGGGGGTGCCTGCACCCCCGGCGAGGGGGCTCCCAGAAGCCAGGGGGGCGGGCCGGGGGTGGCGGCTGGGAGCCCGATCGCGGGGGGTGCCTGCACCCCCGGCGAGGGGGCTCCCAGAAGCCAGGGGGGCGGGCCGGGGGTGGCGGCTGGGAGCCCGATCGCGGGGGGTGCCTGCACCCCCGGCGAGGGGGCTCCCAGAAGCCAGGGGGGCGGGCCGGGGGTGGCGGCTGGGAGCCCGATCGCGGGGGGTGCCTGCACCCCCGGCGAGGGGGCTCCCAGAAGCCAGGGGGGCGGGCCGGGGGTGGCGGCTGGGAGCCCGATCGCGGGGGGTGCCTGCACCCCCGGCGAGGGGGCTCCCAGAAGCCGGGGGGCGGGCCGGGGGTGGCGGCTGGGAGCCCGATCGCGGGGGGTGCCTGCACCCCCGGCGAGGGGGCTCCCAGAAGCCGGGGGGCGGGCCGGGGGTGGCGGCTGGGAGCCCGATCGCGGGGGGTGCCTGCACCCCCGGCGAGGGGGCTCCCAGAAGCCGGGGGGCGGGCCGGGGGTGGCGGCTGGGAGCCCGATCGCGGGGGGTGCCTGCACCCCCGGCGAGGGGGCTCCCAGAAGCCGGGGGGCGGGCCGGGGGTGGCGGCTGGGAGCCCGATCGGGGGGGTGCCTGCACCCCCGGCGAGGGGGCTCCCAGAAGCCGGGGGGCGGGCCGGGGGTGGCGGCTGGGAGCCCGATCGCGGGGGGTGCCTGCACCCCCGGCGAGGGGGCTCCCAGAAGCCAGGGGGGCGGGCCGGGGGTGGCGGCTGGGAGCCCGATCGCGGGGGGTGCCTGCACCCCCGGCGAGGGGGCTCCCAGAAGCCAGGGGGGCGGGCCGGGGGTGGCGGCTGGGAGCCCGATCGCGGGGGGTGCCTGCACCCCCGGCGAGGGGGCTCCCAGAAGCCAGGGGGGCGGGCCGGGGGTGGCGGCTGGGAGCCCGATCGCGGGGGGTGCCTGCACCCCCGGCGAGGGGGCTCCCAGAAGCCAGGGGGGCGGGCCGGGGGTGGCGGCTGGGAGCCCGATCGCGGGGGGTGCCTGCACCCCCGGCGAGGGGGCTCCCAGAAGCCAGGGGGGCGGGCCGGGGGTGGCGGCTGGGAGCCCGATCGCGGGGGGTGCCTGCACCCCCGGCGAGGGGGCTCCCAGAAGCCAGGGGGGCGGGCCGGGGGTGGCGGCTGGGAGCCCGATCGCGGGGGGTGCCTGCACCCCCGGCGAGGGGGCTCCCAGAAGCCAGGGGGGCGGGCCGGGGGTGGCGGCTGGGAGCCCGATCGCGGGGGGTGCCTGCACCCCCGGCGAGGGGGCTCCCAGAAGCCAGGGGGGCGGGCCGGGGGTGGCGGCTGGGAGCCCGATCGCGGGGGGTGCCTGCACCCCCGGCGAGGGGGCTCCCAGAAGCCAGGGGGGCGGGCCGGGGGTGGCGGCTGGGAGCCCGATCGCGGGGGGTGCCTGCGCCCCCGGCGAGGGGGCTCCCAGAAGCCAGGGGGGCGGGCCGGGGGTGGCGGCTGGGAGCCCGATCGCGGGGGGTGCCTGCGCCCCCGGCGAGGGGGCTCCCAGAAGCCAGGGGGGCGGGCCGGGGGTGGCGGCTGGGAGCCCGATCGCGGGGGGTGCCTGCGCCCCCGGCGAGGGGGCTCCCAGAAGCCAGGGGGGCGGGCCGGGGGTGGCGGCTGGGAGCCCGATCGCGGGGGGTGCCTGCGCCCCCGGCGAGGGGGCTCCCAGAAGCCAGGGGGGCGGGCCGGGGGTGGCGGCTGGGAGCCCGATCGCGGGGGGTGCCTGCGCCCCCGGCGAGGGGGCTCCCAGAAGCCAGGGGGGCGGGCCGGGGGTGGCGGCTGGGAGCCCGATCGCGGGGGGTGCCTGCGCCCCCGGCGAGGGGGCTCCCAGAAGCCAGGGGGGCGGGCCGGGGGTGGCGGCTGGGAGCCCGATCGCGGGGGGTGCCTGCGCCCCCGGCGAGGGGGCTCCCAGAAGCCAGGGGGGCGGGCCGGGGGTGGCGGCTGGGAGCCCGATCGCGGGGGGTGCCTGCGCCCCCGGCGAGGGGGCTCCCAGAAGCCAGGGGGGCGGGCCGGGGGTGGCGGCTGGGAGCCCGATCGCGGGGGGTGCCTGCGCCCCCGGCGAGGGGGCTCCCAGAAGCCAGGGGGGCGGGCCGGGGGTGGCGGCTGGGAGCCCGATCGCGGGGGGTGCCTGCGCCCCCGGCGAGGGGGCTCCCAGAAGCCAGGGGGGCGGGCCGGGGGTGGCGGCTGGGAGCCCGATCGCGGGGGGTGCCTGCGCCCCCGGCGAGGGGGCTCCCAGAAGCCAGGGGGGCGGGCCGGGGGTGGCGGCTGGGAGCCCGATCGCGGGGGGTGCCTGCGCCCCCGGCGAGGGGGCTCCCAGAAGCCAGGGGGGCGGGCCGGGGGTGGCGGCTGGGAGCCCGATCGCGGGGGGTGCCTGCGCCCCCGGCGAGGGGGCTCCCAGAAGCCAGGGGGGCGGGCCGGGGGTGGCGGCTGGGAGCCCGATCGCGGGGGGTGCCTGCGCCCCCGGCGAGGGGGCTCCCAGAAGCCAGGGGGGCGGGCCGGGGGTGGCGGCTGGGAGCCCGATCGCGGGGGGTGCCTGCGCCCCCGGCGAGGGGGCTCCCAGAAGCCAGGGGGGCGGGCCGGGGGTGGCGGCTGGGAGCCCGATCGCGGGGGGTGCCTGCGCCCCCGGCGAGGGGGCTCCCAGAAGCCAGGGGGGCGGGCCGGGGGTGGCGGCTGGGAGCCCGATCGCGGGGGGTGCCTGCGCCCCCGGCGAGGGGGCTCCCAGAAGCCAGGGGGGCGGGCCGGGGGTGGCGGCTGGGAGCCCGATCGCGGGGGGTGCCTGCGCCCCCGGCGAGGGGGCTCCCAGAAGCCAGGGGGGCGGGCCGGGGGTGGCGGCTGGGAGCCCGATCGCGGGGGGTGCCTGCGCCCCCGGCGAGGGGGCTCCCAGAAGCCAGGGGGGCGGGCCGGGGGTGGCGGCTGGGAGCCCGATCGCGGGGGGTGCCTGCGCCCCCGGCGAGGGGGCTCCCAGAAGCCAGGGGGGCGGGCCGGGGGTGGCGGCTGGGAGCCCGATCGCGGGGGGTGCCTGCGCCCCCGGCGAGGGGGCTCCCAGAAGCCAGGGGGGCGGGCCGGGGGTGGCGGCTGGGAGCCCGATCGCGGGGGGTGCCTGCGCCCCCGGCGAGGGGGCTCCCAGAAGCCAGGGGGGCGGGCCGGGGGTGGCGGCTGGGAGCCCGATCGCGGGGGGTGCCTGCGCCCCCGGCGAGGGGGCTCCCAGAAGCCAGGGGGGCGGGCCGGGGGTGGCGGCTGGGAGCCCGATCGCGGGGGGTGCCTGCGCCCCCGGCGAGGGGGCTCCCAGAAGCCAGGGGGGCGGGCCGGGGGTGGCGGCTGGGAGCCCGATCGCGGGGGGTGCCTGCGCCCCCGGCGAGGGGGCTCCCAGAAGCCAGGGGGGCGGGCCGGGGGTGGCGGCTGGGAGCCCGATCGCGGGGGGTGCCTGCGCCCCCGGCGAGGGGGCTCCCAGAAGCCAGGGGGGCGGGCCGGGGGTGGCGGCTGGGAGCCCGATCGCGGGGGGTGCCTGCGCCCCCGGCGAGGGGGCTCCCAGAAGCCAGGGGGGCGGGCCGGGGGTGGCGGCTGGGAGCCCGATCGCGGGGGGTGCCTGCGCCCCCGGCGAGGGGGCTCCCAGAAGCCAGGGGGGCGGGCCGGGGGTGGCGGCTGGGAGCCCGATCGCGGGGGGTGCCTGCGCCCCCGGCGAGGGGGCTCCCAGAAGCCAGGGGGGCGGGCCGGGGGTGGCGGCTGGGAGCCCGATCGCGGGGGGTGCCTGCGCCCCCGGCGAGGGGGCTCCCAGAAGCCAGGGGGGCGGGCCGGGGGTGGCGGCTGGGAGCCCGATCGCGGGGGGTGCCTGCGCCCCCGGCGAGGGGGCTCCCAGAAGCCAGGGGGGCGGGCCGGGGGTGGCGGCTGGGAGCCCGATCGCGGGGGGTGCCTGCGCCCCCGGCGAGGGGGCTCCCAGAAGCCAGGGGGGCGGGCCGGGGGTGGCGGCTGGGAGCCCGATCGCGGGGGGTGCCTGCGCCCCCGGCGAGGGGGCTCCCAGAAGCCAGGGGGGCGGGCCGGGGGTGGCGGCTGGGAGCCCGATCGCGGGGGGTGCCTGCGCCCCCGGCGAGGGGGCTCCCAGAAGCCAGGGGGGCGGGCCGGGGGTGGCGGCTGGGAGCCCGATCGCGGGGGGTGCCTGCGCCCCCGGCGAGGGGGCTCCCAGAAGCCAGGGGGGCGGGCCGGGGGTGGCGGCTGGGAGCCCGATCGCGGGGGGTGCCTGCGCCCCCGGCGAGGGGGCTCCCAGAAGCCAGGGGGGCGGGCCGGGGGTGGCGGCTGGGAGCCCGATCGCGGGGGGTGCCTGCGCCCCCGGCGAGGGGGCTCCCAGAAGCCAGGGGGGCGGGCCGGGGGTGGCGGCTGGGAGCCCGATCGCGGGGGGTGCCTGCGCCCCCGGCGAGGGGGCTCCCAGAAGCCAGGGGGGCGGGCCGGGGGTGGCGGCTGGGAGCCCGATCGCGGGGGGTGCCTGCGCCCCCGGCGAGGGGGCTCCCAGAAGCCAGGGGGGCGGGCCGGGGGTGGCGGCTGGGAGCCCGATCGCGGGGGGTGCCTGCGCCCCCGGCGAGGGGGCTCCCAGAAGCCAGGGGGGCGGGCCGGGGGTGGCGGCTGGGAGCCCGATCGCGGGGGGTGCCTGCGCCCCCGGCGAGGGGGCTCCCAGAAGCCAGGGGGGCGGGCCGGGGGTGGCGGCTGGGAGCCCGATCGCGGGGGGTGCCTGCGCCCCCGGCGAGGGGGCTCCCAGAAGCCAGGGGGGCGGGCCGGGGGTGGCGGCTGGGAGCCCGATCGCGGGGGGTGCCTGCGCCCCCGGCGAGGGGGCTCCCAGAAGCCAGGGGGGCGGGCCGGGGGTGGCGGCTGGGAGCCCGATCGCGGGGGGTGCCTGCGCCCCCGGCGAGGGGGCTCCCAGAAGCCAGGGGGGCGGGCCGGGGGTGGCGGCTGGGAGCCCGATCGCGGGGGGTGCCTGCGCCCCCGGCGAGGGGGCTCCCAGAAGCCAGGGGGGCGGGCCGGGGGTGGCGGCTGGGAGCCCGATCGCGGGGGGTGCCTGCGCCCCCGGCGAGGGGGCTCCCAGAAGCCAGGGGGGCGGGCCGGGGGTGGCGGCTGGGAGCCCGATCGCGGGGGGTGCCTGCGCCCCCGGCGAGGGGGCTCCCAGAAGCCAGGGGGGCGGGCCGGGGGTGGCGGCTGGGAGCCCGATCGCGGGGGGTGCCTGCGCCCCCGGCGAGGGGGCTCCCAGAAGCCAGGGGGGCGGGCCGGGGGTGGCGGCTGGGAGCCCGATCGCGGGGGGTGCCTGCGCCCCCGGCGAGGGGGCTCCCAGAAGCCAGGGGGGCGGGCCGGGGGTGGCGGCTGGGAGCCCGATCGCGGGGGGTGCCTGCGCCCCCGGCGAGGGGGCTCCCAGAAGCCAGGGGGGCGGGCCGGGGGTGGCGGCTGGGAGCCCGATCGCGGGGGGTGCCTGCGCCCCCGGCGAGGGGGCTCCCAGAAGCCAGGGGGGCGGGCCGGGGGTGGCGGCTGGGAGCCCGATCGCGGGGGGTGCCTGCGCCCCCGGCGAGGGGGCTCCCAGAAGCCAGGGGGGCGGGCCGGGGGTGGCGGCTGGGAGCCCGATCGCGGGGGGTGCCTGCGCCCCCGGCGAGGGGGCTCCCAGAAGCCAGGGGGGCGGGCCGGGGGTGGCGGCTGGGAGCCCGATCGCGGGGGGTGCCTGCGCCCCCGGCGAGGGGGCTCCCAGAAGCCAGGGGGGCGGGCCGGGGGTGGCGGCTGGGAGCCCGATCGCGGGGGGTGCCTGCGCCCCCGGCGAGGGGGCTCCCAGAAGCCAGGGGGGCGGGCCGGGGGTGGCGGCTGGGAGCCCGATCGCGGGGGGTGCCTGCGCCCCCGGCGAGGGGGCTCCCAGAAGCCAGGGGGGCGGGCCGGGGGTGGCGGCTGGGAGCCCGATCGCGGGGGGTGCCTGCGCCCCCGGCGAGGGGGCTCCCAGAAGCCAGGGGGGCGGGCCGGGGGTGGCGGCTGGGAGCCCGATCGCGGGGGGTGCCTGCGCCCCCGGCGAGGGGGCTCCCAGAAGCCAGGGGGGCGGGCCGGGGGTGGCGGCTGGGAGCCCGATCGCGGGGGGTGCCTGCGCCCCCGGCGAGGGGGCTCCCAGAAGCCAGGGGGGCGGGCCGGGGGTGGCGGCTGGGAGCCCGATCGCGGGGGGTGCCTGCGCCCCCGGCGAGGGGGCTCCCAGAAGCCAGGGGGGCGGGCCGGGGGTGGCGGCTGGGAGCCCGATCGCGGGGGGTGCCTGCGCCCCCGGCGAGGGGGCTCCCAGAAGCCAGGGGGGCGGGCCGGGGGTGGCGGCTGGGAGCCCGATCGCGGGGGGTGCCTGCGCCCCCGGCGAGGGGGCTCCCAGAAGCCAGGGGGGCGGGCCGGGGGTGGCGGCTGGGAGCCCGATCGCGGGGGGTGCCTGCGCCCCCGGCGAGGGGGCTCCCAGAAGCCAGGGGGGCGGGCCGGGGGTGGCGGCTGGGAGCCCGATCGCGGGGGGTGCCTGCGCCCCCGGCGAGGGGGCTCCCAGAAGCCAGGGGGGCGGGCCGGGGGTGGCGGCTGGGAGCCCGATCGCGGGGGGTGCCTGCGCCCCCGGCGAGGGGGCTCCCAGAAGCCAGGGGGGCGGGCCGGGGGTGGCGGCTGGGAGCCCGATCGCGGGGGGTGCCTGCGCCCCCGGCGAGGGGGCTCCCAGAAGCCAGGGGGGCGGGCCGGGGGTGGCGGCTGGGAGCCCGATCGCGGGGGGTGCCTGCGCCCCCGGCGAGGGGGCTCCCAGAAGCCAGGGGGGCGGGCCGGGGGTGGCGGCTGGGAGCCCGATCGCGGGGGGTGCCTGCGCCCCCGGCGAGGGGGCTCCCAGAAGCCAGGGGGGCGGGCCGGGGGTGGCGGCTGGGAGCCCGATCGCGGGGGGTGCCTGCGCCCCCGGCGAGGGGGCTCCCAGAAGCCAGGGGGGCGGGCCGGGGGTGGCGGCTGGGAGCCCGATCGCGGGGGGTGCCTGCGCCCCCGGCGAGGGGGCTCCCAGAAGCCAGGGGGGCGGGCCGGGGGTGGCGGCTGGGAGCCCGATCGCGGGGGGTGCCTGCGCCCCCGGCGAGGGGGCTCCCAGAAGCCAGGGGGGCGGGCCGGGGGTGGCGGCTGGGAGCCCGATCGCGGGGGGTGCCTGCGCCCCCGGCGAGGGGGCTCCCAGAAGCCAGGGGGGCGGGCCGGGGGTGGCGGCTGGGAGCCCGATCGCGGGGGGTGCCTGCGCCCCCGGCGAGGGGGCTCCCAGAAGCCAGGGGGGCGGGCCGGGGGTGGCGGCTGGGAGCCCGATCGCGGGGGGTGCCTGCGCCCCCGGCGAGGGGGCTCCCAGAAGCCAGGGGGGCGGGCCGGGGGTGGCGGCTGGGAGCCCGATCGCGGGGGGTGCCTGCGCCCCCGGCGAGGGGGCTCCCAGAAGCCAGGGGGGCGGGCCGGGGGTGGCGGCTGGGAGCCCGATCGCGGGGGGTGCCTGCGCCCCCGGCGAGGGGGCTCCCAGAAGCCAGGGGGGCGGGCCGGGGGTGGCGGCTGGGAGCCCGATCGCGGGGGGTGCCTGCGCCCCCGGCGAGGGGGCTCCCAGAAGCCAGGGGGGCGGGCCGGGGGTGGCGGCTGGGAGCCCGATCGCGGGGGGTGCCTGCGCCCCCGGCGAGGGGGCTCCCAGAAGCCAGGGGGGCGGGCCGGGGGTGGCGGCTGGGAGCCCGATCGCGGGGGGTGCCTGCGCCCCCGGCGAGGGGGCTCCCAGAAGCCAGGGGGGCGGGCCGGGGGTGGCGGCTGGGAGCCCGATCGCGGGGGGTGCCTGCGCCCCCGGCGAGGGGGCTCCCAGAAGCCAGGGGGGCGGGCCGGGGGTGGCGGCTGGGAGCCCGATCGCGGGGGGTGCCTGCGCCCCCGGCGAGGGGGCTCCCAGAAGCCAGGGGGGCGGGCCGGGGGTGGCGGCTGGGAGCCCGATCGCGGGGGGTGCCTGCGCCCCCGGCGAGGGGGCTCCCAGAAGCCAGGGGGGCGGGCCGGGGGTGGCGGCTGGGAGCCCGATCGCGGGGGGTGCCTGCGCCCCCGGCGAGGGGGCTCCCAGAAGCCAGGGGGGCGGGCCGGGGGTGGCGGCTGGGAGCCCGATCGCGGGGGGTGCCTGCGCCCCCGGCGAGGGGGCTCCCAGAAGCCAGGGGGGCGGGCCGGGGGTGGCGGCTGGGAGCCCGATCGCGGGGGGTGCCTGCGCCCCCGGCGAGGGGGCTCCCAGAAGCCAGGGGGGCGGGCCGGGGGTGGCGGCTGGGAGCCCGATCGCGGGGGGTGCCTGCGCCCCCGGCGAGGGGGCTCCCAGAAGCCAGGGGGGCGGGCCGGGGGTGGCGGCTGGGAGCCCGATCGCGGGGGGTGCCTGCGCCCCCGGCGAGGGGGCTCCCAGAAGCCAGGGGGGCGGGCCGGGGGTGGCGGCTGGGAGCCCGATCGCGGGGGGTGCCTGCGCCCCCGGCGAGGGGGCTCCCAGAAGCCAGGGGGGCGGGCCGGGGGTGGCGGCTGGGAGCCCGATCGCGGGGGGTGCCTGCGCCCCCGGCGAGGGGGCTCCCAGAAGCCAGGGGGGCGGGCCGGGGGTGGCGGCTGGGAGCCCGATCGCGGGGGGTGCCTGCGCCCCCGGCGAGGGGGCTCCCAGAAGCCAGGGGGGCGGGCCGGGGGTGGCGGCTGGGAGCCCGATCGCGGGGGGTGCCTGCGCCCCCGGCGAGGGGGCTCCCAGAAGCCAGGGGGGCGGGCCGGGGGTGGCGGCTGGGAGCCCGATCGCGGGGGGTGCCTGCGCCCCCGGCGAGGGGGCTCCCAGAAGCCAGGGGGGCGGGCCGGGGGTGGCGGCTGGGAGCCCGATCGCGGGGGGTGCCTGCGCCCCCGGCGAGGGGGCTCCCAGAAGCCAGGGGGGCGGGCCGGGGGTGGCGGCTGGGAGCCCGATCGCGGGGGGTGCCTGCGCCCCCGGCGAGGGGGCTCCCAGAAGCCAGGGGGGCGGGCCGGGGGTGGCGGCTGGGAGCCCGATCGCGGGGGGTGCCTGCGCCCCCGGCGAGGGGGCTCCCAGAAGCCAGGGGGGCGGGCCGGGGGTGGCGGCTGGGAGCCCGATCGCGGGGGGTGCCTGCGCCCCCGGCGAGGGGGCTCCCAGAAGCCAGGGGGGCGGGCCGGGGGTGGCGGCTGGGAGCCCGATCGCGGGGGGTGCCTGCGCCCCCGGCGAGGGGGCTCCCAGAAGCCAGGGGGGCGGGCCGGGGGTGGCGGCTGGGAGCCCGATCGCGGGGGGTGCCTGCGCCCCCGGCGAGGGGGCTCCCAGAAGCCAGGGGGGCGGGCCGGGGGTGGCGGCTGGGAGCCCGATCGCGGGGGGTGCCTGCGCCCCCGGCGAGGGGGCTCCCAGAAGCCAGGGGGGCGGGCCGGGGGTGGCGGCTGGGAGCCCGATCGCGGGGGGTGCCTGCGCCCCCGGCGAGGGGGCTCCCAGAAGCCAGGGGGGCGGGCCGGGGGTGGCGGCTGGGAGCCCGATCGCGGGGGGTGCCTGCGCCCCCGGCGAGGGGGCTCCCAGAAGCCAGGGGGGCGGGCCGGGGGTGGCGGCTGGGAGCCCGATCGCGGGGGGTGCCTGCGCCCCCGGCGAGGGGGCTCCCAGAAGCCAGGGGGGCGGGCCGGGGGTGGCGGCTGGGAGCCCGATCGCGGGGGGTGCCTGCGCCCCCGGCGAGGGGGCTCCCAGAAGCCAGGGGGGCGGGCCGGGGGTGGCGGCTGGGAGCCCGATCGCGGGGGGTGCCTGCGCCCCCGGCGAGGGGGCTCCCAGAAGCCAGGGGGGCGGGCCGGGGGTGGCGGCTGGGAGCCCGATCGCGGGGGGTGCCTGCGCCCCCGGCGAGGGGGCTCCCAGAAGCCAGGGGGGCGGGCCGGGGGTGGCGGCTGGGAGCCCGATCGCGGGGGGTGCCTGCGCCCCCGGCGAGGGGGCTCCCAGAAGCCAGGGGGGCGGGCCGGGGGTGGCGGCTGGGAGCCCGATCGCGGGGGGTGCCTGCGCCCCCGGCGAGGGGGCTCCCAGAAGCCAGGGGGGCGGGCCGGGGGTGGCGGCTGGGAGCCCGATCGCGGGGGGTGCCTGCGCCCCCGGCGAGGGGGCTCCCAGAAGCCAGGGGGGCGGGCCGGGGGTGGCGGCTGGGAGCCCGATCGCGGGGGGTGCCTGCGCCCCCGGCGAGGGGGCTCCCAGAAGCCAGGGGGGCGGGCCGGGGGTGGCGGCTGGGAGCCCGATCGCGGGGGGTGCCTGCGCCCCCGGCGAGGGGGCTCCCAGAAGCCAGGGGGGCGGGCCGGGGGTGGCGGCTGGGAGCCCGATCGCGGGGGGTGCCTGCGCCCCCGGCGAGGGGGCTCCCAGAAGCCAGGGGGGCGGGCCGGGGGTGGCGGCTGGGAGCCCGATCGCGGGGGGTGCCTGCGCCCCCGGCGAGGGGGCTCCCAGAAGCCAGGGGGGCGGGCCGGGGGTGGCGGCTGGGAGCCCGATCGCGGGGGGTGCCTGCGCCCCCGGCGAGGGGGCTCCCAGAAGCCAGGGGGGCGGGCCGGGGGTGGCGGCTGGGAGCCCGATCGCGGGGGGTGCCTGCGCCCCCGGCGAGGGGGCTCCCAGAAGCCAGGGGGGCGGGCCGGGGGTGGCGGCTGGGAGCCCGATCGCGGGGGGTGCCTGCGCCCCCGGCGAGGGGGCTCCCAGAAGCCAGGGGGGCGGGCCGGGGGTGGCGGCTGGGAGCCCGATCGCGGGGGGTGCCTGCGCCCCCGGCGAGGGGGCTCCCAGAAGCCAGGGGGGCGGGCCGGGGGTGGCGGCTGGGAGCCCGATCGCGGGGGGTGCCTGCGCCCCCGGCGAGGGGGCTCCCAGAAGCCAGGGGGGCGGGCCGGGGGTGGCGGCTGGGAGCCCGATCGCGGGGGGTGCCTGCGCCCCCGGCGAGGGGGCTCCCAGAAGCCAGGGGGGCGGGCCGGGGGTGGCGGCTGGGAGCCCGATCGCGGGGGGTGCCTGCGCCCCCGGCGAGGGGGCTCCCAGAAGCCAGGGGGGCGGGCCGGGGGTGGCGGCTGGGAGCCCGATCGCGGGGGGTGCCTGCGCCCCCGGCGAGGGGGCTCCCAGAAGCCAGGGGGGCGGGCCGGGGGTGGCGGCTGGGAGCCCGATCGCGGGGGGTGCCTGCGCCCCCGGCGAGGGGGCTCCCAGAAGCCAGGGGGGCGGGCCGGGGGTGGCGGCTGGGAGCCCGATCGCGGGGGGTGCCTGCGCCCCCGGCGAGGGGGCTCCCAGAAGCCAGGGGGGCGGGCCGGGGGTGGCGGCTGGGAGCCCGATCGCGGGGGGTGCCTGCGCCCCCGGCGAGGGGGCTCCCAGAAGCCAGGGGGGCGGGCCGGGGGTGGCGGCTGGGAGCCCGATCGCGGGGGGTGCCTGCGCCCCCGGCGAGGGGGCTCCCAGAAGCCAGGGGGGCGGGCCGGGGGTGGCGGCTGGGAGCCCGATCGCGGGGGGTGCCTGCGCCCCCGGCGAGGGGGCTCCCAGAAGCCAGGGGGGCGGGCCGGGGGTGGCGGCTGGGAGCCCGATCGCGGGGGGTGCCTGCGCCCCCGGCGAGGGGGCTCCCAGAAGCCAGGGGGGCGGGCCGGGGGTGGCGGCTGGGAGCCCGATCGCGGGGGGTGCCTGCGCCCCCGGCGAGGGGGCTCCCAGAAGCCAGGGGGGCGGGCCGGGGGTGGCGGCTGGGAGCCCGATCGCGGGGGGTGCCTGCGCCCCCGGCGAGGGGGCTCCCAGAAGCCAGGGGGGCGGGCCGGGGGTGGCGGCTGGGAGCCCGATCGCGGGGGGTGCCTGCGCCCCCGGCGAGGGGGCTCCCAGAAGCCAGGGGGGCGGGCCGGGGGTGGCGGCTGGGAGCCCGATCGCGGGGGGTGCCTGCGCCCCCGGCGAGGGGGCTCCCAGAAGCCAGGGGGGCGGGCCGGGGGTGGCGGCTGGGAGCCCGATCGCGGGGGGTGCCTGCGCCCCCGGCGAGGGGGCTCCCAGAAGCCAGGGGGGCGGGCCGGGGGTGGCGGCTGGGAGCCCGATCGCGGGGGGTGCCTGCGCCCCCGGCGAGGGGGCTCCCAGAAGCCAGGGGGGCGGGCCGGGGGTGGCGGCTGGGAGCCCGATCGCGGGGGGTGCCTGCGCCCCCGGCGAGGGGGCTCCCAGAAGCCAGGGGGGCGGGCCGGGGGTGGCGGCTGGGAGCCCGATCGCGGGGGGTGCCTGCGCCCCCGGCGAGGGGGCTCCCAGAAGCCAGGGGGGCGGGCCGGGGGTGGCGGCTGGGAGCCCGATCGCGGGGGGTGCCTGCGCCCCCGGCGAGGGGGCTCCCAGAAGCCAGGGGGGCGGGCCGGGGGTGGCGGCTGGGAGCCCGATCGCGGGGGGTGCCTGCGCCCCCGGCGAGGGGGCTCCCAGAAGCCAGGGGGGCGGGCCGGGGGTGGCGGCTGGGAGCCCGATCGCGGGGGGTGCCTGCGCCCCCGGCGAGGGGGCTCCCAGAAGCCAGGGGGGCGGGCCGGGGGTGGCGGCTGGGAGCCCGATCGCGGGGGGTGCCTGCGCCCCCGGCGAGGGGGCTCCCAGAAGCCAGGGGGGCGGGCCGGGGGTGGCGGCTGGGAGCCCGATCGCGGGGGGTGCCTGCGCCCCCGGCGAGGGGGCTCCCAGAAGCCAGGGGGGCGGGCCGGGGGTGGCGGCTGGGAGCCCGATCGCGGGGGGTGCCTGCGCCCCCGGCGAGGGGGCTCCCAGAAGCCAGGGGGGCGGGCCGGGGGTGGCGGCTGGGAGCCCGATCGCGGGGGGTGCCTGCGCCCCCGGCGAGGGGGCTCCCAGAAGCCAGGGGGGCGGGCCGGGGGTGGCGGCTGGGAGCCCGATCGCGGGGGGTGCCTGCGCCCCCGGCGAGGGGGCTCCCAGAAGCCAGGGGGGCGGGCCGGGGGTGGCGGCTGGGAGCCCGATCGCGGGGGGTGCCTGCGCCCCCGGCGAGGGGGCTCCCAGAAGCCAGGGGGGCGGGCCGGGGGTGGCGGCTGGGAGCCCGATCGCGGGGGGTGCCTGCGCCCCCGGCGAGGGGGCTCCCAGAAGCCAGGGGGGCGGGCCGGGGGTGGCGGCTGGGAGCCCGATCGCGGGGGGTGCCTGCGCCCCCGGCGAGGGGGCTCCCAGAAGCCAGGGGGGCGGGCCGGGGGTGGCGGCTGGGAGCCCGATCGCGGGGGGTGCCTGCGCCCCCGGCGAGGGGGCTCCCAGAAGCCAGGGGGGCGGGCCGGGGGTGGCGGCTGGGAGCCCGATCGCGGGGGGTGCCTGCGCCCCCGGCGAGGGGGCTCCCAGAAGCCAGGGGGGCGGGCCGGGGGTGGCGGCTGGGAGCCCGATCGCGGGGGGTGCCTGCGCCCCCGGCGAGGGGGCTCCCAGAAGCCAGGGGGGCGGGCCGGGGGTGGCGGCTGGGAGCCCGATCGCGGGGGGTGCCTGCGCCCCCGGCGAGGGGGCTCCCAGAAGCCAGGGGGGCGGGCCGGGGGTGGCGGCTGGGAGCCCGATCGCGGGGGGTGCCTGCGCCCCCGGCGAGGGGGCTCCCAGAAGCCAGGGGGGCGGGCCGGGGGTGGCGGCTGGGAGCCCGATCGCGGGGGGTGCCTGCGCCCCCGGCGAGGGGGCTCCCAGAAGCCAGGGGGGCGGGCCGGGGGTGGCGGCTGGGAGCCCGATCGCGGGGGGTGCCTGCGCCCCCGGCGAGGGGGCTCCCAGAAGCCAGGGGGGCGGGCCGGGGGTGGCGGCTGGGAGCCCGATCGCGGGGGGTGCCTGCGCCCCCGGCGAGGGGGCTCCCAGAAGCCAGGGGGGCGGGCCGGGGGTGGCGGCTGGGAGCCCGATCGCGGGGGGTGCCTGCGCCCCCGGCGAGGGGGCTCCCAGAAGCCAGGGGGGCGGGCCGGGGGTGGCGGCTGGGAGCCCGATCGCGGGGGGTGCCTGCGCCCCCGGCGAGGGGGCTCCCAGAAGCCAGGGGGGCGGGCCGGGGGTGGCGGCTGGGAGCCCGATCGCGGGGGGTGCCTGCGCCCCCGGCGAGGGGGCTCCCAGAAGCCAGGGGGGCGGGCCGGGGGTGGCGGCTGGGAGCCCGATCGCGGGGGGTGCCTGCACCCCCGGCGAGGGGGCTCCCAGAAGCCAGGGGGGCGGGCCGGGGGTGGCGGCTGGGAGCCCGATCGCGGGGGGTGCCTGCACCCCCGGCGAGGGGGCTCCCAGAAGCCAGGGGGGCGGGCCGGGGGTGGCGGCTGGGAGCCCGATCGCGGGGGGTGCCTGCACCCCCGGCGAGGGGGCTCCCAGAAGCCAGGGGGGCGGGCCGGGGGTGGCGGCTGGGAGCCCGATCGCGGGGGGTGCCTGCACCCCCGGCGAGGGGGCTCCCAGAAGCCAGGGGGGCGGGCCGGGGGTGGCGGCTGGGAGCCCGATCGGGGGGCGTGCCTGCACCCCCGGCGAGGGGGCTCCCAGAAGCCAGGGGGGCGGGCCGGGGGTGGCGGCTGGGAGCCCGATCGGGGGGCGTGCCTGCACCCCCGGCGAGGGGCCTCCCAGAAGCCAGGGGGGCGGGCCGGGGGTGGCGGCTGGGAGCCCGATCGCGGGGGGTGCCTGCACCCCCGGCGAGTGGGCTCCCAGAAGCCAGGGGGGCGGGCCGGGGGTGGCGGCTGGGAGCCCGATAGGGGGGCGTGCCTGCACCCCCGGCGAGGGGCCTCCCAGAAGCCAGGGGGGCGGGCCGGGGGTGGCGGCTGGGAGCCCGATCGCGGGGGGTGCCTGCACCCCCGGCGAGGGGGCTCCCAGAAGCCAGGGGGGCGGGCCGGGGGTGGCGGCTGGGAGCCCGATCGCGGGGGGTGCCTGACCCCCCGGCGAGGGGGCTCCCAGATGCCAGGGGGGCGGGCCGGGGGTGGCGGCTGGGAGCCCGATCGGGGGGCGTGCCTGACCCCCCGGCGATGGGGCTCCCAGAAGCCAGGGGGGCCGGCCTGGGTTGGCGGCTGGGAGCCCCATCGCGGGGGGTGCCTGACCCCCTCGCGATGGGGCTCCCAGAAGTCAGGGGGGCCGTCCGGGGGTGACTCCTGGCAACCTGATCTGGATATTTGGAAGAGTATCACAAGTGGTTGTCCAGTGTCTGTGATACTGAGATTAATATCTGTCTCTCGGCCTTGGAATATTGAGCAGGATGAAACAGGGTGAATGTCCACCCTGTGCCACATTGCGAGTAATATCAGCCTGTCCCCTCCATGGATATTAAGAACAATATCCCAGACTGGGTGTACGCCTCCTGCTGTACAGAGTGCAATATCATCCTCTCCCTCCCAGGATAGTAATTACAATATCACTGGGCGGGAGCACACATCCTGTGAATTATTATCATCCTCTCCAACTCCGTATACTAGGAACTATATCTCAGAGAAACTGTCCCCTCAGTGCCATATTCGGACAAATAGCAAAGGCTTCTTCCGGGAATATTAGGAGCAATATTACCACGTAGCTATCCATCCATTGCTATAATTGGAGTCATGTGATACTCTACCCCCGTTCATATTAGGATCAGTGTCACGTGCTGAGTGTACACCTACTGCGATATTAAAACTAAAGTCCTGCTTTCCGACCCTGGTTATTAAGAACAGCATCACAAGGAGGTTTACACTTCCTGTGGAATGAGGAATAATAATATGATTATTAATCATCAATGATCGATTTTAATAATTATCAATGATACTAAAAATTCATAAGATACCATTATTAATTATGGATAATGATTTTCAATACATGATTATGCCTGCTTTCAATTAATTATTAATATTAATGCCATCAAATAATATTATTAGTTCCTAATACTAATCATTATTGTATTCCCAGCATCACTGGGTATTGATTTAAGTCACATTAATTGCTAATATCATAATATTATTATTAATAGTGATATTACTAATAATTATGAATACAAATGGTTAACCTTTTAAACCAGTATTCATTTTTACTCTCTTTATTGTGATCATTAATATCAATAATTATTATTAATATTAATATAATTATTAATATTAATGATTAATAGACTTGCTCCTGATGTAAACCCGGGAGAGGACGATGTTAATTTCTATATCACAACGGTGTACACCCCCCGTGACAGAGTTTCCAACTTCTGCTTGGGAGAGGAGGATATGACAATCAGTTTCACTGGAAGTAGAAACAACGGTGGGATACTGTTCTGAATATTCAGGGAGGAAGAGGCTGATGTGACTCCTAATAAAGAGGGGGTTACTCCCTCTGAGGGTGTGCACACTGGGGGTGTACAATGGTCTGAGAAGGGGTTGAAAATTTTCCGATGGGGAGACGATATTACTCAGAATATGAGAAAGAGGCTGGGGGTCCAGAAGGCTCCCAGAAGCCAGGGGGGCGGGCCGGGGGTGGCGGCTGGGAGCCCGATCGCGGGGGGTGCCTGCACCCCCGGCGAGGGGGCTCCCAGAAGCCAGGGGGGCGGGCCGGGGGTGGCGGCTGGGAGCCCGATCGCGGGGGGTGCCTGCACCCCCGGCGAGGGGGCTCCCAGAAGCCAGGGGGGCGGGCCGGGGGTGGCGGCTGGGAGCCCGATCGCGGGGGGTGCCTGCACCCCCGGCGAGGGGGCTCCCAGAAGCCAGGGGGGCGGGCCGGGGGTGGCGGCTGGGAGCCCGATCGCGGGGGGTGCCTGCACCCCCGGCGAGGGGGCTCCCAGAAGCCAGGGGGGCGGGCCGGGGGTGGCGGCTGGGAGCCCGATCGCGGGGGGTGCCTGCACCCCCGGCGAGGGGGCTCCCAGAAGCCAGGGGGGCGGGCCGGGGGTGGCGGCTGGGAGCCCGATCGCGGGGGGTGCCTGCACCCCCGGCGAGGGGGCTCCCAGAAGCCAGGGGGGCGGGCCGGGGGTGGCGGCTGGGAGCCCGATCGCGGGGGGTGCCTGCACCCCCGGCGAGGGGGCTCCCAGAAGCCAGGGGGGCGGGCCGGGGGTGGCGGCTGGGAGCCCGATCGCGGGGGGTGCCTGCACCCACGGCGAGGGGGCTCCCAGAAGCCAGGGGGGCGGGCCGGGGGTGGCGGCTGGGAGCCCGATCTCGGGGGGTGCCTGCACCCCCGGCGAGGGGGCTCCCAGAAGCCAGGGGGGCGGGCCGGGGGTGGCGGCTGGGAGCCCGATCGCGGGGGGTGCCTGACCCCCCGGCGATGGGGCTCCCAGAAGCCAGGGGGGCCGGCCTGGGTTGGCGGCTGGGAGCCCGATCGCGGGGGGTGCCTGACCCCCTCGCGATGGGGCTCCCAGAAGTCAGGGGGCCGCCCGGGGGTGACTCCTGGCAACCTGATCTGGATATTTGGAAGAGTATCACAAGTGGTTGTCCAGTGTCTGTGATACTGAGATTAATATCTGTCTCTCGGCCTTGGAATATTGAGCAGGATGAAACAGGGTGAATGTCCACCCTGTGCCACATTGCGAGTAATATCAGCCTGTCCCCTCCATGGATATTAAGAACAATATCCCAGACTGGGTGTACGCCTCCTGCTGTACAGAGTGCAATATCATCCTCTCCCTCCCAGGATAGTAATTACAATATCACTGGGCGGGAGCACACATCCTGTGAATTATTATCATCCTCTCCAACTCCGTATACTAGGAACTATATCTCAGAGAAACTGTCCCCTCAGTGCCATATTCGGACAAATAGCAAAGGCTTCTTCCGGGAATATTAGGAGCAATATTACCACGTAGCTATCCATCCATTGCTATAATTGGAGTCATGTGATACTCTACCCCCGTTCATATTAGGATCAGTGTCACGTGCTGAGTGTACACCTACTGCGATATTAAAACTAAAGTCCTGCTTTCCGACCCTGGTTATTAAGAACAGCATCACAAGGAGGTTTACACTTCCTGTGGAATGAGGAATAATAATATGATTATTAATCATCAATGATCGATTTTAATAATTATCAATGATACTAAAAATTCATAAGATACCATTATTAATTATGGATAATGATTTTCAATACATGATTATGCCTGCTTTCAATTAATTATTAATATTAATGCCATCAAATAATATTATTAGTTCCTAATACTAATCATTATTGTATTCCCAGCATCACTGGGTATTGATTTAAGTCACATTAATTGCTAATATCATAATATTATTATTAATAGTGATATTACTAATAATTATGAATACAAATGGTTAACCTTTTAAACCAGTATTCATTTTTACTCTCTTTATTGTGATCATTAATATCAATAATTATTATTAATATTAATATAATTATTAATATTAATGATTAATAGACTTGCTCCTGATGTAAACCCGGGAGAGGACGATGTTAATTTCTATATCACAACGGTGTACACCCCCCGTGACAGAGTTTCCAACTTCTGCTTGGGAGAGGAGGATATGACAATCAGTTTCACTGGAAGTAGAAACAACGGTGGGATACTGTTCTGAATATTCAGGGAGGAAGAGGCTGATGTGACTCCTAATAAAGAGGGGGTTACTCCCTCTGAGGGTGTGCACACTGGGGGTGTACAATCGTCTGAGAAGGGGTTGAAAATTTTCCGATGGGGAGACGATATTACTCAGAATATGAGAAAGAGGCTGGGGGTCCAGAAGGCTCCCAGAAGCCAGGGGGGCGGGCCGGGGGTGGCGGCTGGGAGCCCGATCGCGGGGGGTGCCTGCACCCCCGGCGAGGGGGCTCCCAGAAGCCAGGGGGGCGGGCCGGGGGTGGCGGCTGGGAGCCCGATCGCGGGGGGTGCCTGCACCCCCGGCGAGGGGGCTCCCAGAAGCCAGGGGGGCGGGCCGGGGGTGGCGGCTGGGAGCCCGATCGCGGGGGGTGCCTGCACCCCCGGCGAGGGGGCTCCCAGAAGCCAGGGGGGCGGGCCGGGGGTGGCGGCTGGGAGCCCGATCGCGGGGGGTGCCTGCACCCCCGGCGAGGGGGCTCCCAGAAGCCAGGGGGGCGGGCCGGGGGTGGCGGCTGGGAGCCCGATCGCGGGGGGTGCCTGCACCCCCGGCGAGGGGGCTCCCAGAAGCCAGGGGGGCGGGCCGGGGGTGGCGGCTGGGAGCCCGATCGCGGGGGGTGCCTGCACCCCCGGCGAGGGGGCTCCCAGAAGCCAGGGGGGCGGGCCGGGGGTGGCGGCTGGGAGCCCGATCGCGGGGGGTGCCTGCACCCCCGGCGAGGGGGCTCCCAGAAGCCAGGGGGGCGGGCCGGGGGTGGCGGCTGGGAGCCCGATCGCGGGGGGTGCCTGCACCCCCGGCGAGGGGGCTCCCAGAAGCCAGGGGGGCGGGCCGGGGGTGGCGGCTGGGAGCCCGATCGCGGGGGGTGCCTGCACCCCCGGCGAGGGGGCTCCCAGAAGCCAGGGGGGCGGGCCGGGGGTGGCGGCTGGGAGCCCGATCGCGGGGGGTGCCTGCACCCCCGGCGAGGGGGCTCCCAGAAGCCAGGGGGGCGGGCCGGGGGTGGCGGCTGGGAGCCCGATCGCGGGGGGTGCCTGCACCCCCGGCGAGGGGGCTCCCAGAAGCCAGGGGGGCGGGCCGGGGGTGGCGGCTGGGAGCCCGATCGCGGGGGGTGCCTGCACCCCCGGCGAGGGGGCTCCCAGAAGCCAGGGGGGCGGGCCGGGGGTGGCGGCTGGGAGCCCGATCGCGGGGGGTGCCTGCACCCCCGGCGAGGGGGCTCCCAGAAGCCAGGGGGGCGGGCCGGGGGTGGCGGCTGGGAGCCCGATCGCGGGGGGTGCCTGCACCCCCGGCGAGGGGGCTCCCAGAAGCCAGGGGGGCGGGCCGGGGGTGGCGGCTGGGAGCCCGATCGCGGGGGGTGCCTGCACCCCCGGCGAGGGGGCTCCCAGAAGCCAGGGGGGCGGGCCGGGGGTGGCGGCTGGGAGCCCGATCGCGGGGGGTGCCTGCACCCCCGGCGAGGGGGCTCCCAGAAGCCAGGGGGGCGGGCCGGGGGTGGCGGCTGGGAGCCCGATCGCGGGGGGTGCCTGCACCCCCGGCGAGGGGGCTCCCAGAAGCCAGGGGGGCGGGCCGGGGGTGGCGGCTGGGAGCCCGATCGCGGGGGGTGCCTGCACCCCCGGCGAGGGGGCTCCCAGAAGCCAGGGGGGCGGGCCGGGGGTGGCGGCTGGGAGCCCGATCGCGGGGGGTGCCTGCACCCCCGGCGAGGGGGCTCCCAGAAGCCAGGGGGGCGGGCCGGGGGTGGCGGCTGGGAGCCCGATCGCGGGGGGTGCCTGCACCCCCGGCGAGGGGGCTCCCAGAAGCCAGGGGGGCGGGCCGGGGGTGGCGGCTGGGAGCCCGATCGCGGGGGGTGCCTGCACCCCCGGCGAGGGGGCTCCCAGAAGCCAGGGGGGCGGGCCGGGGGTGGCGGCTGGGAGCCCGATCGCGGGGGGTGCCTGCACCCCCGGCGAGGGGGCTCCCAGAAGCCAGGGGGGCGGGCCGGGGGTGGCGGCTGGGAGCCCGATCGCGGGGGGTGCCTGCACCCCCGGCGAGGGGGCTCCCAGAAGCCAGGGGGGCGGGCCGGGGGTGGCGGCTGGGAGCCCGATCGCGGGGGGTGCCTGCACCCCCGGCGAGGGGGCTCCCAGAAGCCAGGGGGGCGGGCCGGGGGTGGCGGCTGGGAGCCCGATCGCGGGGGGTGCCTGCACCCCCGGCGAGGGGGCTCCCAGAAGCCAGGGGGGCGGGCCGGGGGTGGCGGCTGGGAGCCCGATCGCGGGGGGTGCCTGCACCCCCGGCGAGGGGGCTCCCAGAAGCCAGGGGGGCGGGCCGGGGGTGGCGGCTGGGAGCCCGATCGCGGGGGGTGCCTGCACCCCCGGCGAGGGGGCTCCCAGAAGCCAGGGGGGCGGGCCGGGGGTGGCGGCTGGGAGCCCGATCGCGGGGGGTGCCTGCACCCCCGGCGAGGGGGCTCCCAGAAGCCAGGGGGGCGGGCCGGGGGTGGCGGCTGGGAGCCCGATCGCCGGGGGTGCCTGCACCCCCGGCGAGGGGGCTCCCAGAAGCCAGGGGGGCGGGCCGGGGGTGGCGGCTGGGAGCCCGATCGCCGGGGGTGCCTGCACCCCCGGCGAGGGGGCTCCCAGAAGCCAGGGGGGCGGGCCGGGGGTGGCGGCTGGGAGCCCGATCGCGGGGGGTGCCTGCACCCCCGGCGAGGGGGCTCCCAGAAGCCAGGGGGGCGGGCCGGGGGTGGCGGCTGGGAGCCCGATCGGGGGGCGTGCCTGACCCCCCGGCGAGGGGGCTCCCAGATGCCAGGGGGGCGGGCCGGGGGTGGCGGCTGGGAGCCCGATCGGGGGGCGTGCCTGACCCCCCGGCGATGTGGCTCCCAGAAGCCAGGGGGGCCGGCCTGGGTTGGCGGCTGGGAGCCCGATCGCGGGGGGTGCCTGACCCCCTCGCGATGGGGCTCCCAGAAGTCAGGGGGGCCGTCCGGGGGTGACTCCTGGCAACCTGATCTGGATATTTGGAAGAGTATCACAAGTGGTTGTCCAGTGTCTGTGATACTGAGATTAATATCTGTCTCTCGGCCTTGGAATATTGAGCAGGATGAAACAGGGTGAATGTCCACCCTGTGCCACATTGCGAGTAATATCAGCCTGTCCCCTCCATGGATATTAAGAACAATATCCCAGACTGGGTGTACGCCTCCTGCTGTACAGAGTGCAATATCATCCTCTCCCTCCCAGGATAGTAATTACAATATCACTGGGCGGGAGCACACAGCCTGTGAATTATTATCATCCTCTCCAACTCCGTATACTAGGAACTATATCTCAGAGAAACTGTCCCCTCAGTGCCATATTCGGACAAATAGCAAAGGCTTCTTCCGGGAATATTAGGAGCAATATTACCACGTAGCTATCCATCCATTGCTATAATTGGAGTCATGTGATACTCTACCCCCGTTCATATTAGGATCAGTGTCACGTGCTGAGTGTACACCTACTGCGATATTAAAACTAAAGTCCTGCTTTCCCACCCTGGTTATTAAGAACAGCATCACAAGGAGGTTTACACTTCCTGTGGAATGAGGAATAATAATATGATTATTAATCATCAATGATCGATTTTAATAATTATCAATGATACTAAAAATTCATAAGATACCATTATTAATTATGGATAATGATTTTCAATACATGATTATGCCTGCTTTCAATTAATTATTAATATTAATGCCATCAAATAATATTATTAGTTCCTAATACTAATCATTATTGTATTCCCAGCATCACCGGGTATTGATTTAAGTCACATTAATTGCTAATATCATAATATTATTATTAATAGTGATATTACTAATAATTATGAATACAAATGGTTAACCTTTTAAACCAGTATTCATTTTTACTCTCTTTATTGTGATCATTAATATCAATAATTATTATTAATATTAATATAATTATTAATATTAATGATTAATAGACTTGCTCCTGATGTAAACCCGGGAGAGGACGATGTTAATTTCTATATCACAACGGTGTACACCCCCCGTGACAGAGTTTCCAACTTCTGCTTGGGAGAGGAGGATATGACAATCAGTTTCACTGGAAGTAGAAACAACGGTGGGATACTGTTCTGAATATTCAGGGAGGAAGAGGCTGATGTGACTCCTAATAAAGAGGGGGTTACTCCCTCTGAGGGTGTGCACACTGGGGGTGTACAATCGTCTGAGAAGGGGTTGAAAATTTTCCGATGGGGAGATGATATTACTCAGAATATGAGAAAGAGGCTGGGGGTCCAGAAGGCTCCCAGAAGCCAGGGGGGCGGGCCGGGGGTGGCGGCTGGGAGCCCGATCGCGGGGGGTGCCTGCACCCCCGGCGAGGGGGCTCCCAGAAGCCAGGGGGGCGGGCCGGGGGTGGCGGCTGGGAGCCCGATCGCGGGGGGTGCCTGCACCCCCGGCGAGGGGGCTCCCAGAAGCCGGGGGGCGGGCCGGGGGTGGCGGCTGGGAGCCCGATCGGGGGGCGTGCCTGCACCCCCGGCGAGGGGGCTCCCAGAAGCCAGGGGGGCGGGCCGGGGGTGGCGGCTGGGAGCCCGATCGCGGGGGGTGCCTGCACCCCCGGCGAGGGGGCTCCCAGAAGCCAGGGGGGCGGGCCGGGGGTGGCGGCTGGGAGCCCGATCGGGGGGCGTGCCTGCACCCCCGGCGAGGGGGCTCCCAGAAGCCAGGGGGGCGGGCCGGGGGTGGCGGCTGGGAGCCCGATCGCGGGGGGTGCCTGACCCCCCGGCGAGGGGGCTCCCAGATGCCAGGGGGGCGGGCCGGGGGTGGCGGCTGGGAGCCCGATCGGGGGGCGTGCCTGACCCCCCGGCGATGGGGCTCCCAGAAGCCAGGGGGGCCGGCCTGGGTTGGCGGCTGGGAGCCCGATCGCGGGGGGTGCCTGACCCCCTCGCGATGGGGCTCCCAGAAGTCAGGGGGGCCGTCCGGGGGTGACTCCTGGCAACCTGATCTGGATATTTGGAAGAGTATCACAAGTGGTTGTCCAGTGTCTGTGATACTGAGATTAATATCTGTCTCTCGGCCTTGGAATATTGAGCAGGATGAAACAGGGTGAATGTCCACCCTGTGCCACATTGCGAGTAATATCAGCCTGTCCCCTCCATGGATATTAAGAACAATATCCCAGACTGGGTGTACGCCTCCTGCTGTACAGAGTGCAATATCATCCTCTCCCTCCCAGGATAGTAATTACAATATCACTGGGCGGGAGCACACAGCCTGTGAATTATTATCATCCTCTCCAACTCCGTATACTAGGAACTATATCTCAGAGAAACTGTCCCCTCAGTGCCATATTCGGACAAATAGCAAAGGCTTCTTCCGGGAATATTAGGAGCAATATTACCACGTAGCTATCCATCCATTGCTATAATTGGAGTCATGTGATACTCTACCCCCGTTCATATTAGGATCAGTGTCACGTGCTGAGTGTACACCTACTGCGATATTAAAACTAAAGTCCTGCTTTCCGACCCTGGTTATTAAGAACAGCATCACAAGGAGGTTTACACTTCCTGTGGAATGAGGAATAATAATATGATTATTAATCATCAATGATCGATTTTAATAATTATCAATGATACTAAAAATTCATAAGATACCATTATTAATTATGGATAATGATTTTCAATACATGATTATGCCTGCTTTCAATTAATTATTAATATTAATGCCATCAAATAATATTATTAGTTCCTAATACTAATCATTATTGTATTCCCAGCATCACTGGGTATTGATTTAAGTCACATTAATTGCTAATATCATAATATTATTATTAATAGTGATATTACTAATAATTATGAATACAAATGGTTAACCTTTTAAACCAGTATTCATTTTTACTCTCTTTATTGTGATCATTAATATCAATAATTATTATTAATATTAATATAATTATTAATATTAATGATTAATAGACTTGCTCCTGATGTAAACCCGGGAGAGGACGATGTTAATTTCTATATCACAACGGTGTACACCCCCCGTGACAGAGTTTCCAACTTCTGCTTGGGAGAGGAGGATATGACAATCAGTTTCACTGGAAGTAGAAACAACGGTGGGATACTGTTCTGAATATTCAGGGAGGAAGAGGCTGATGTGACTCCTAATAAAGAAGGGGTTACTCCCTCTGAGGGTGTGCACACTGGGGATGTACAATCGTCTGAGAAGGGGTTGAAAATTTTCCGATGGGGAGACGATATTACTCAGAATATGAGAAAGAGGCTGGGGGTCCAGAAGGCTCCCAGAAGCCAGGGGGGCGGGCCGGGGGTGGCGGCTGGGAGCCCGATCGCGGGGGGTGCCTGCACCCCCGGCGAGGGGGCTCCCAGAAGCCAGGGGGGCGGGCCGGGGGTGGCGGCTGGGAGCCCGATCGCGGGGGGTGCCTGCTCCCCCGGCGAGGGGGCTCCCAGAAGCCAGGGGGGCGGGCCGGGGGTGGCGGCTGGGAGCCCGATCGCGGGGGGTGCCTGCGCCCCCGGCGAGGGGGCTCCCAGAAGCCAGGGGGGCGGGCCGGGGGTGGCGGCTGGGAGCCCGATCGCGGGGGGTGCCTGCGCCCCCGGCGAGGGGGCTCCCAGAAGCCAGGGGGGCGGGCCGGGGGTGGCGGCTGGGAGCCCGATCGCGGGGGGTGCCTGCGCCCCCGGCGAGGGGGCTCCCAGAAGCCAGGGGGGCGGGCCGGGGGTGGCGGCTGGGAGCCCGATCGCGGGGGGTGCCTGCGCCCCCGGCGAGGGGGCTCCCAGAAGCCAGGGGGGCGGGCCGGGGGTGGCGGCTGGGAGCCCGATCGCGGGGGGTGCCTGCGCCCCCGGCGAGGGGGCTCCCAGAAGCCAGGGGGGCGGGCCGGGGGTGGCGGCTGGGAGCCCGATCGCGGGGGGTGCCTGCCCCCCCGGCGAGGGGGCTCCCAGAAGCCAGGGGGGCGGGCCGGGGGTGGCGGCTGGGAGCCCGATCGCGGGGGGTGCCTGCGCCCCCGGCGAGGGGGCTCCCAGAAGCCAGGGGGGCGGGCCGGGGGTGGCGGCTGGGAGCCCGATCGCGGGGGGTGCCTGCGCCCCCGGCGAGGGGGCTCCCAGAAGCCAGGGGGGCGGGCCGGGGGTGGCGGCTGGGAGCCCGATCGCGGGGGGTGCCTGCGCCCCCGGCGAGGGGGCTCCCAGAAGCCAGGGGGGCGGGCCGGGGGTGGCGGCTGGGAGCCCGATCGCGGGGGGTGCCTGCCCCCCCGGCGAGGGGGCTCCCAGAAGCCAGGGGGGCGGGCCGGGGGTGGCGGCTGGGAGCCCGATCGCGGGGGGTGCCTGCGCCCCCGGCGAGGGGGCTCCCAGAAGCCAGGGGGGCGGGCCGGGGGTGGCGGCTGGGAGCCCGATCGCGGGGGGTGCCTGCGCCCCCGGCGAGGGGGCTCCCAGAAGCCAGGGGGGCGGGCCGGGGGTGGCGGCTGGGAGCCCGATCGGGGGGCGTGCCTGCGCCCCCGGCGAGGGGGCTCCCAGAAGCCAGGGGGGCGGGTCGGGGGTGGCGGCTGGGAGCCCGATCGGGGGGCGTGCCTGCACCCCCGGCGAGGGGGCTCCCAGAAGCCAGGGGGGCGGGCCGGGGGTGGCGGCTGGGAGCCCGATCGCGGGGGGTGCCTGACCCCCCGGCGATGGGGCTCCCAGATGCCAGGGGGGCGGGCCGGGGGTGGCGGCTGGGAGCCCGATCGGGGGGCGTGCCTGACCCCCCGGCGATGGGGCTCCCAGAAGCCAGGGGGGCCGGCCTGGGTTGGCGGCTGGGAGCCCGATCGCGGGGGGTGCCTGACCCCCTCGCGATGGGGCTCCCAGAAGTCAGGGGGGCCGTCCGGGGGTGACTCCTGGCAACCTGATCTGGATATTTGGAAGAGTATCACAAGTGGTTGTCCAGTGTCTGTGATACTGAGATTAATATCTGTCTCTCGGCCTTGGAATATTGAGCAGGATGAAACAGGGTGAATGTCCACCCTGTGCCACATTGCGAGTAATATCAGCCTGTCCCCTCCATGGATATTAAGAACAATATCCCAGACTGGGTGTACGCCTCCTGCTGTACAGAGTGCAATATCATCCTCTCCCTCCCAGGATAGTAATTACAATATCACTGGGCGGGAGCACACAGCCTGTGAATTATTATCATCCTCTCCAACTCCGTATACTAGGAACTATATCTCAGAGAAACTGTCCCCTCAGTGCCATATTCGGACAAATAGCAAAGGCTTCTTCCGGGAATATTAGGAGCAATATTACCACGTAGCTATCCATCCATTGCTATAATTGGAGTCATGTGATACTCTACCCCCGTTCATATTAGGATCAGTGTCACGTGCTGAGTGTACACCTACTGCGATATTAAAACTAAAGTCCTGCTTTCCGACCCTGGTTATTAAGAACAGCATCACAAGGAGGTTTACACTTCCTGTGGAATGAGGAATAATAATATGATTATTAATCATCAATGATCGATTTTAATAATTATCAATGATACTAAAAATTCATAAGATACCATTATTAATTATGGATAATGATTTTCAATACATGATTATGCCTGCTTTCAATTAATTATTAATATTAATGCCATCAAATAATATTATTAGTTCCTAATACTAATCATTATTGTATTCCCAGCATCACCGGGTATTGATTTAAGTCACATTAATTGCTAATATCATAATATTATTATTAATAGTGATATTACTAATAATTATGAATACAAATGGTTAACCTTTTAAACCAGTATTCATTTTTACTCTCTTTATTGTGATCATTAATATCAATAATTATTATTAATATTAATATAATTATTAATATTAATGATTAATAGACTTGCTCCTGATGTAAACCCGGGAGAGGACGATGTTAATTTCTATATCACAACGGTGTACACCCCCCGTGACAGAGTTTCCAACTTCTGCTTGGGAGAGGAGGATATGACAATCAGTTTCACTGGAAGTAGAAACAACGGTGGGATACTGTTCTGAATATTCAGGGAGGAAGAGGCTGATGTGACTCCTAATAAAGAGGGGGTTACTCCCTCTGAGGGTGTGCACACTGGGGGTGTACAATCGTCTGAGAAGGGGTTGAAAATTTTCCGATGGGGAGACGATATTACTCAGAATATGAGAAAGAGGCTGGGGGTCCAGAAGGCTCCCAGAAGCCAGGGGGGCGGGCCGGGGGTGGCGGCTGGGAGCCCGATCGCGGGGGGTGCCTGCACCCCCGGCGAGGGGGCTCCCAGAAGCCAGGGGGGCGGGCCGGGGGTGGCGGCTGGGAGCCCGATCGCGGGGGGTGCCTGCACCCCCGGCGAGGGGGCTCCCAGAAGCCAGGGGGGCGGGCCGGGGGTGGCGGCTGGGAGCCCGATCGCGGGGGGTGCCTGCACCCCCGGCGAGGGGGCTCCCAGAAGCCAGGGGGGCGGGCCGGGGGTGGCGGCTGGGAGCCCGATCGCGGGGGGTGCCTGCACCCCCGGCGAGGGGGCTCCCAGAAGCCAGGGGGGCGGGCCGGGGGTGGCGGCTGGGAGCCCGATCGCGGGGGGTGCCTGCACCCCCGGCGAGGGGGCTCCCAGAAGCCAGGGGGGCGGGCCGGGGGTGGCGGCTGGGAGCCCGATCGCGGGGGGTGCCTGCACCCCCGGCGAGGGGGCTCCCAGAAGCCAGGGGGGCGGGCCGGGGGTGGCGGCTGGGAGCCCGATCGCGGGGGGTGCCTGCACCCCCGGCGAGGGGGCTCCCAGAAGCCAGGGGGGCGGGCCGGGGGTGGCGGCTGGGAGCCCGATCGCGGGGGGTGCCTGCACCCCCGGCGAGGGGGCTCCCAGAAGCCAGGGGGGCGGGCCGGGGGTGGCGGCTGGGAGCCCGATCGCGGGGGGTGCCTGCACCCCCGGCGAGGGGGCTCCCAGAAGCCAGGGGGGCGGGCCGGGGGTGGCGGCTGGGAGCCCGATCGCGGGGGGTGCCTGCACCCCCGGCGAGGGGGCTCCCAGAAGCCAGGGGGGCGGGCCGGGGGTGGCGGCTGGGAGCCCGATCGCGGGGGGTGCCTGCACCCCCGGCGAGGGGGCTCCCAGAAGCCAGGGGGGCGGGCCGGGGGTGGCGGCTGGGAGCCCGATCGCGGGGGGTGCCTGCACCCCCGGCGAGGGGGCTCCCAGAAGCCAGGGGGGCGGGCCGGGGGTGGCGGCTGGGAGCCCGATCGCGGGGGGTGCCTGCACCCCCGGCGAGGGGGCTCCCAGAAGCCAGGGGGGCGGGCCGGGGGTGGCGGCTGGGAGCCCGATCGCGGGGGGTGCCTGCACCCCCGGCGAGGGGGCTCCCAGAAGCCAGGGGGGCGGGCCGGGGGTGGCGGCTGGGAGCCCGATCGCGGGGGGTGCCTGCACCCCCGGCGAGGGGGCTCCCAGAAGCCAGGGGGGCGGGCCGGGGGTGGCGGCTGGGAGCCCGATAGCGGGGCGTGCCTGACCCCCCGGCGAGGGGGCTCCCAGAAGCCAGGGGGGCGGGCCGGGGGTGGCGGCTGGGAGCCCGATCGCGGGTGGGTGCCTGACCCCCCGGCGAGGGGGCTCCCAGATGCCAGGGGGGCGGGCCGGGGGTGGCGGCTGGGAGCCCGATCGGGGGGCGTGCCTGACCCCCCGGCGATGGGGCTCCCAGAAGCCAGGGGGGCCGGACTGGGTTGGCGGCTGGGAGCCCGATCGCGGGGGGTGCCTGACCCCCTCGCGATGGGGCTCCCAGAAGTCAGGGGGGCCGTCCGGGGGTGACTCCTGGCAACCTGATCTGGATATTTGGAAGAGTATCACAAGTGGTTGTCCAGTGTCTGTGATACTGAGATTAATATCTGTCTCTCGGCCTTGGAATATTGAGCAGGATGAAACAGGGTGAATGTCCACCCTGTGCCACATTGCGAGTAATATCAGCCTGTCCCCTCCATGGATATTAAGAACAATATCCCAGACTGGGTGTACGCCTCCTGCTGTACAGAGTGCAATATCATCCTCTCCCTCCCAGGATAGTAATTACAATATCACTGGGCGGGAGCACACAGCCTGTGAATTATTATCATCCTCTCCAACTCCGTATACTAGGAACTATATCTCAGAGAAACTGTCCCCTCAGTGCCATATTCGGACAAATAGCAAAGGCTTCTTCCGGGAATATTAGGAGCAATATTACCACGTAGCTATCCATCCATTGCTATAATTGGAGTCATGTGATACTCTACCCCCGTTCATATTAGGATCAGTGTCACGTGCTGAGTGTACACCTACTGCGATATTAAAACTAAAGTCCTGCTTTCCGACCCTGGTTATTAAGAACAGCATCACAAGGAGGTTTACACTTCCTGTGGAATGAGGAATAATAATATGATTATTAATCATCAATGATCGATTTTAATAATTATCAATGATACTAAAAATTCATAAGATACCATTATTAATTATGGATAATGATTTTCAATACATGATTATGCCTGCTTTCAATTAATTATTAATATTAATGCCATCAAATAATATTATTAGTTCCTAATACTAATCATTATTGTATTCCCAGCATCACTGGGTATTGATTTAAGTCACATTAATTGCTAATATCATAATATTATTATTAATAGTGATATTACTAATAATTATGAATACAAATGGTTAACCTTTTAAACCAGTATTCATTTTTACTCTCTTTATTGTGATCATTAATATCAATAATTATTATTAATATTAATATAATTATTAATATTAATGATTAATAGACTTGCTCCTGATGTAAACCCGGGAGAGGACGATGTTAATTTCTATATCACAACGGTGTACACCCCCCGTGACAGAGTTTCCAACTTCTGCTTGGGAGAGGAGGATATGACAATCAGTTTCACTGGAAGTAGAAACAACGGTGGGATACTGTTCTGAATATTCAGGGAGGAAGAGGCTGATGTGACTCCTAATAAAGAGGGGGTTACTCCCTCTGAGGGTGTGCACACTGGGGGTGTACAATGGTCTGAGAAGGGGTTGAAAATTTTCCGATGGGGAGACGATATTACTCAGAATATGAGAAAGAGGCTGGGGGTCCAGAAGGCTCCCAGAAGCCAGGGGGGCGGGCCGGGGGTGGCGGCTGGGAGCCCGATCGCGGGGGGTGCCTGCACCCCCGGCGAGGGGGCTCCCAGAAGCCAGGGGGGCGGGCCGGGGGTGGCGGCTGGGAGCCCGATCGCGGGGGGTGCCTGCACCCCGGCGAGGGGGCTCCCAGAAGCCAGGGGGGCGGGCCGGGGGTGGCGGCTGGGAGCCCGATCGCGGGGGGTGCCTGCACCCCCGGCGAGGGGGCTCCCAGAAGCCAGGGGGGCGGGCCGGGGGTGGCGGCTGGGAGCCCGATCGCGGGGGGTGCCTGCACCCCCGGCGAGGGGGCTCCCAGAAGCCAGGGGGGCGGGCCGGGGGTGGCGGCTGGGAGCCCGATCGCGGGGGGTGCCTGCACCCCCGGCGAGGGGGCTCCCAGAAGCCAGGGGGGCGGGCCGGGGGTGGCGGCTGGGAGCCCGATCGCGGGGGGTGCCTGCACCCCCGGCGAGGGGGCTCCCAGAAGCCAGGGGGGCGGGCCGGGGCTGGCGGCTGGGAGCCCGATCGCGGGGGGTGCCTGCACCCCCGGCGAGGGGGCTCCCAGAAGCCAGGGGGGCGGGCCGGGGCTGGCGGCTGGGAGCCCGATCGCGGGGGGTGCCTGCACCCCCGGCGAGGGGGCTCCCAGAAGCCAGGGGGGCGGGCCGGGGCTGGCGGCTGGGAGCCCGATCGCGGGGGGTGCCTGCACCCCCGGCGAGGGGGCTCCCAGAAGCCAGGGGGGCGGGCCGGGGGTGGCGGCTGGGAGCCCGATCGCGGGGGGTGCCTGCACCCCCGGCGAGGGGGCTCCCAGAAGCCAGGGGGGCGGGCCGGGGGTGGCGGCTGGGAGCCCGATCGCGGGGGGTGCCTGCACCCCCGGCGAGGGGGCTCCCAGAAGCCAGGGGGGCGGGCCGGGGGTGGCGGCTGGGAGCCCGATCGCGGGGGGTGCCTGCACCCCCGGCGAGGGGGCTCCCAGAAGCCAGGGGGGCGGGCCGGGGGTGGCGGCTGGGAGCCCGATCGCGGGGGGTGCCTGCACCCCCGGCGAGGGGGCTCCCAGAAGCCAGGGGGGCGGGCCGGGGGTGGCGGCTGGGAGCCCGATCGCGGGGGGTGCCTGCACCCCCGGCGAGGGGGCTCCCAGAAGCCAGGGGGGCGGGCCGGGGGTGGCGGCTGGGAGCCCGATCGCGGGGGGTGCCTGCACCCCCGGCGAGGGGGCTCCCAGAAGCCAGGGGGGCGGGCCGGGGGTGGCGGCTGGGAGCCCGATCGCGGGGGGTGCCTGCACCCCCGGCGAGGGGGCTCCCAGAAGCCAGGGGGGCGGGCCGGGGGTGGCGGCTGGGAGCCCGATCGCGGGGGGTGCCTGCACCCCCGGCGAGGGGGCTCCCAGAAGCCAGGGGGGCGGGCCGGGGGTGGCGGCTGGGAGCCCGATCGCGGGGGGTGCCTGCACCCCCGGCGAGGGGGCTCCCAGAAGCCAGGGGGGCGGGCCGGGGGTGGCGGCTGGGAGCCCGATCGCGGGGGGTGCCTGCACCCCCGGCGAGGGGGCTCCCAGAAGCCAGGGGGGCGGGCCGGGGGTGGCGGCTGGGAGCCCGATCGCGGGGGGTGCCTGCACCCCCGGCGAGGGGGCTCCCAGAAGCCAGGGGGGCGGGCCGGGGGTGGCGGCTGGGAGCCCGATCGCGGGGGGTGCCTGCACCCCCGGCGAGGGGGCTCCCAGAAGCCAGGGGGGCGGGCCGGGGGTGGCGGCTGGGAGCCCGATCGCGGGGGGTGCCTGCACCCCCGGCGAGGGGGCTCCCAGAAGCCAGGGGGGCGGGCCGGGGGTGGCGGCTGGGAGCCCGATCGCGGGGGGTGCCTGCACCCCCGGCGAGGGGGCTCCCAGAAGCCAGGGGGGCGGGCCGGGGGTGGCGGCTGGGAGCCCGATCGCGGGGGGTGCCTGCACCCCCGGCGAGGGGGCTCCCAGAAGCCAGGGGGGCGGGCCGGGGGTGGCGGCTGGGAGCCCGATCGCGGGGGGTGCCTGCACCCCCGGCGAGGGGGCTCCCAGAAGCCAGGGGGGCGGGCCGGGGGTGGCGGCTGGGAGCCCGATCGCGGGGGGTGCCTGCACCCCCGGCGAGGGGGCTCCCAGAAGCCAGGGGGGCGGGCCGGGGGTGGCGGCTGGGAGCCCGATCGCGGGGGGTGCCTGCACCCCCGGCGAGGGGGCTCCCAGAAGCCAGGGGGGCGGGCCGGGGGTGGCGGCTGGGAGCCCGATCGCGGGGGGTGCCTGCACCCCCGGCGAGGGGGCTCCCAGAAGCCAGGGGGGCGGGCCGGGGGTGGCGGCTGGGAGCCCGATCGCGGGGGGTGCCTGCACCCCCGGCGAGGGGGCTCCCAGAAGCCAGGGGGGCGGGCCGGGGGTGGCGGCTGGGAGCCCGATCGCGGGGGGTGCCTGCACCCCCGGCGAGGGGGCTCCCAGAAGCCAGGGGGGCGGGCCGGGGGTGGCGGCTGGGAGCCCGATCGCGGGGGGTGCCTGCACCCCCGGCGAGGGGGCTCCCAGAAGCCAGGGGGGCGGGCCGGGGGTGGCGGCTGGGAGCCCGATCGCGGGGGGTGCCTGCACCCCCGGCGAGGGGGCTCCCAGAAGCCAGGGGGGCGGGCCGGGGGTGGCGGCTGGGAGCCCGATCGCGGGGGGTGCCTGCACCCCCGGCGAGGGGGCTCCCAGAAGCCAGGGGGGCGGGCCGGGGGTGGCGGCTGGGAGCCCGATCGCGGGGGGTGCCTGCACCCCCGGCGAGGGGGCTCCCAGAAGCCAGGGGGGCGGGCCGGGGGTGGCGGCTGGGAGCCCGATCGCGGGGGGTGCCTGCACCCCCGGCGAGGGGGCTCCCAGAAGCCAGGGGGGCGGGCCGGGGGTGGCGGCTGGGAGCCCGATCGCGGGGGGTGCCTGCACCCCCGGCGAGGGGGCTCCCAGAAGCCAGGGGGGCGGGCCGGGGGTGGCGGCTGGGAGCCCGATCGCCGGGGGTGCCTGCACCCCCGGCGAGGGGGCTCCCAGAAGCCAGGGGGGCGGGCCGGGGGTGGCGGCTGGGAGCCCGATCGCCGGGGGTGCCTGCACCCCCGGCGAGGGGGCTCCCAGAAGCCAGGGGGGCGGGCCGGGGGTGGCGGCTGGGAGCCCGATCGCGGGGGGTGCCTGCACCCCCGGCGAGGGGGCTCCCAGAAGCCAGGGGGGCGGGCCGGGGGTGGCGGCTGGGAGCCCGATCGGGGGGCGTGCCTGACCCCCCGGCGATGTGGCTCCCAGAAGCCAGGGGGGCCGGCCTGGGTTGGCGGCTGGGAGCCCGATCGCGGGGGGTGCCTGACCCCCTCGCGATGGGGCTCCCAGAAGTCAGGGGGGCCGTCCGGGGGTGACTCCTGGCAACCTGATCTGGATATTTGGAAGAGTATCACAAGTGGTTGTCCAGTGTCTGTGATACTGAGATTAATATCTGTCTCTCGGCCTTGGAATATTGAGCAGGATGAAACAGGGTGAATGTCCACCCTGTGCCACATTGCGAGTAATATCAGCCTGTCCCCTCCATGGATATTAAGAACAATATCCCAGACTGGGTGTACGCCTCCTGCTGTACAGAGTGCAATATCATCCTCTCCCTCCCAGGATAGTAATTACAATATCACTGGGCGGGAGCACACAGCCTGTGAATTATTATCATCCTCTCCAACTCCGTATACTAGGAACTATATCTCAGAGAAACTGTCCCCTCAGTGCCATATTCGGACAAATAGCAAAGGCTTCTTCCGGGAATATTAGGAGCAATATTACCACGTAGCTATCCATCCATTGCTATAATTGGAGTCATGTGATACTCTACCCCCGTTCATATTAGGATCAGTGTCACGTGCTGAGTGTACACCTACTGCGATATTAAAACTAAAGTCCTGCTTTCCCACCCTGGTTATTAAGAACAGCATCACAAGGAGGTTTACACTTCCTGTGGAATGAGGAATAATAATATGATTATTAATCATCAATGATCGATTTTAATAATTATCAATGATACTAAAAATTCATAAGATACCATTATTAATTATGGATAATGATTTTCAATACATGATTATGCCTGCTTTCAATTAATTATTAATATTAATGCCATCAAATAATATTATTAGTTCCTAATACTAATCATTATTGTATTCCCAGCATCACCGGGTATTGATTTAAGTCACATTAATTGCTAATATCATAATATTATTATTAATAGTGATATTACTAATAATTATGAATACAAATGGTTAACCTTTTAAACCAGTATTCATTTTTACTCTCTTTATTGTGATCATTAATATCAATAATTATTATTAATATTAATATAATTATTAATATTAATGATTAATAGACTTGCTCCTGATGTAAACCCGGGAGAGGACGATGTTAATTTCTATATCACAACGGTGTACACCCCCCGTGACAGAGTTTCCAACTTCTGCTTGGGAGAGGAGGATATGACAATCAGTTTCACTGGAAGTAGAAACAACGGTGGGATACTGTTCTGAATATTCAGGGAGGAAGAGGCTGATGTGACTCCTAATAAAGAGGGGGTTACTCCCTCTGAGGGTGTGCACACTGGGGGTGTACAATCGTCTGAGAAGGGGTTGAAAATTTTCCGATGGGGAGATGATATTACTCAGAATATGAGAAAGAGGCTGGGGGTCCAGAAGGCTCCCAGAAGCCAGGGGGGCGGGCCGGGGGTGGCGGCTGGGAGCCCGATCGCGGGGGGTGCCTGCACCCCCGGCGAGGGGGCTCCCAGAAGCCAGGGGGGCGGGCCGGGGGTGGCGGCTGGGAGCCCGATCGCGGGGGGTGCCTGCACCCCCGGCGAGGGGGCTCCCAGAAGCCAGGGGGGCGGGCCGGGGGTGGCGGCTGGAGCCCGATCGCGGGGGGTGCCTGCACCCCCGGCGAGGGGGCTCCCAGAAGCCAGGGGGGCGGGCCGGGGGTGGCGGCTGGGAGCCCGATCGCGGGGGGTGCCTGCACCCCCGGCGAGGGGGCTCCCAGAAGCCAGGGGGGCGGGCCGGGGGTGGCGGCTGGGAGCCCGATCGCGGGGGGTGCCTGCACCCCCGGCGAGGGGGCTCCCAGAAGCCAGGGGGGCGGGCCGGGGGTGGCGGCTGGGAGCCCGATCGCGGGGGGTGCCTGCACCCCCGGCGAGGGGGCTCCCAGAAGCCAGGGGGGCGGGCCGGGGGTGGCGGCTGGGAGCCCGATCGCGGGGGGTGCCTGCACCCCCGGCGAGGGGGCTCCCAGAAGCCAGGGGGGCGGGCCGGGGGTGGCGGCTGGGAGCCCGATCGCGGGGGGTGCCTGCACCCCCGGCGAGGGGGCTCCCAGAAGCCAGGGGGGCGGGCCGGGGGTGGCGGCTGGGAGCCCGATCGCGGGGGGTGCCTGCACCCCCGGCGAGGGGGCTCCCAGAAGCCAGGGGGGCGGGCCGGGGGTGGCGGCTGGGAGCCCGATCGCGGGGGGTGCCTGCACCCCCGGCGAGGGGGCTCCCAGAAGCCAGGGGGGCGGGCCGGGGGTGGCGGCTGGGAGCCCGATCGCGGGGGGTGCCTGCACCCCCGGCGAGGGGGCTCCCAGAAGCCAGGGGGGCGGGCCGGGGGTGGCGGCTGGGAGCCCGATCGCGGGGGGTGCCTGCACCCCCGGCGAGGGGGCTCCCAGAAGCCAGGGGGGCGGGCCGGGGGTGGCGGCTGGGAGCCCGATCGCGGGGGGTGCCTGCACCCCCGGCGAGGGGGCTCCCAGAAGCCAGGGGGGCGGGCCGGGGGTGGCGGCTGGGAGCCCGATCGCGGGGGGTGCCTGCACCCCCGGCGAGGGGGCTCCCAGAAGCCAGGGGGGCGGGCCGGGGGTGGCGGCTGGGAGCCCGATCGCGGGGGGTGCCTGCACCCCCGGCGAGGGGGCTCCCAGAAGCCAGGGGGGCGGGCCGGGGGTGGCGGCTGGGAGCCCGATCGCGGGGGGTGCCTGCACCCCCGGCGAGGGGGCTCCCAGAAGCCAGGGGGGCGGGCCGGGGGTGGCGGCTGGGAGCCCGATCGCGGGGGGTGCCTGCACCCCCGGCGAGGGGGCTCCCAGAAGCCAGGGGGGCGGGCCGGGGGTGGCGGCTGGGAGCCCGATCGCGGGGGGTGCCTGCACCCCCGGCGAGGGGGCTCCCAGAAGCCAGGGGGGCGGGCCGGGGGTGGCGGCTGGGAGCCCGATCGCGGGGGGTGCCTGCACCCCCGGCGAGGGGGCTCCCAGAAGCCAGGGGGGCGGGCCGGGGGTGGCGGCTGGGAGCCCGATCGCGGGGGGTGCCTGCACCCCCGGCGAGGGGGCTCCCAGAAGCCAGGGGGGCGGGCCGGGGGTGGCGGCTGGGAGCCCGATCGCGGGGGGTGCCTGCACCCCCGGCGAGGGGGCTCCCAGAAGCCAGGGGGGCGGGCCGGGGGTGGCGGCTGGGAGCCCGATCGCGGGGGGTGCCTGCACCCCCGGCGAGGGGGCTCCCAGAAGCCAGGGGGGCGGGCCGGGGGTGGCGGCTGGGAGCCCGATCGCGGGGGGTGCCTGCACCCCCGGCGAGGGGGCTCCCAGAAGCCAGGGGGGCGGGCCGGGGGTGGCGGCTGGGAGCCCGATCGCGGGGGGTGCCTGCACCCCCGGCGAGGGGGCTCCCAGAAGCCAGGGGGGCGGGCCGGGGGTGGCGGCTGGGAGCCCGATCGCGGGGGGTGCCTGCACCCCCGGCGAGGGGGCTCCCAGAAGCCAGGGGGGCGGGCCGGGGGTGGCGGCTGGGAGCCCGATCGCGGGGGGTGCCTGCACCCCCGGCGAGGGGGCTCCCAGAAGCCAGGGGGGCGGGCCGGGGGTGGCGGCTGGGAGCCCGATCGCGGGGGGTGCCTGCACCCCCGGCGAGGGGGCTCCCAGAAGCCAGGGGGGCGGGCCGGGGGTGGCGGCTGGGAGCCCGATCGCGGGGGGTGCCTGCACCCCCGGCGAGGGGGCTCCCAGAAGCCAGGGGGGCGGGCCGGGGGTGGCGGCTGGGAGCCCGATCGCCGGGGGTGCCTGCACCCCCGGCGAGGGGGCTCCCAGAAGCCAGGGGGGCGGGCCGGGGGTGGCGGCTGGGAGCCCGATCGCCGGGGGTGCCTGCACCCCCGGCGAGGGGGCTCCCAGAAGCCAGGGGGGCGGGCCGGGGGTGGCGGCTGGGAGCCCGATCGCGGGGGGTGCCTGCACCCCCGGCGAGGGGGCTCCCAGAAGCCAGGGGGGCGGGCCGGGGGTGGCGGCTGGGAGCCCGATCGGGGGGCGTGCCTGACCCCCCGGCGAGGGGGCTCCCAGATGCCAGGGGGGCGGGCCGGGGGTGGCGGCTGGGAGCCCGATCGGGGGGCGTGCCTGACCCCCCGGCGATGTGGCTCCCAGAAGCCAGGGGGGCCGGCCTGGGTTGGCGGCTGGGAGCCCGATCGCGGGGGGTGCCTGACCCCCTCGCGATGGGGCTCCCAGAAGTCAGGGGGGCCGTCCGGGGGTGACTCCTGGCAACCTGATCTGGATATTTGGAAGAGTATCACAAGTGGTTGTCCAGTGTCTGTGATACTGAGATTAATATCTGTCTCTCGGCCTTGGAATATTGAGCAGGATGAAACAGGGTGAATGTCCACCCTGTGCCACATTGCGAGTAATATCAGCCTGTCCCCTCCATGGATATTAAGAACAATATCCCAGACTGGGTGTACGCCTCCTGCTGTACAGAGTGCAATATCATCCTCTCCCTCCCAGGATAGTAATTACAATATCACTGGGCGGGAGCACACAGCCTGTGAATTATTATCATCCTCTCCAACTCCGTATACTAGGAACTATATCTCAGAGAAACTGTCCCCTCAGTGCCATATTCGGACAAATAGCAAAGGCTTCTTCCGGGAATATTAGGAGCAATATTACCACGTAGCTATCCATCCATTGCTATAATTGGAGTCATGTGATACTCTACCCCCGTTCATATTAGGATCAGTGTCACGTGCTGAGTGTACACCTACTGCGATATTAAAACTAAAGTCCTGCTTTCCCACCCTGGTTATTAAGAACAGCATCACAAGGAGGTTTACACTTCCTGTGGAATGAGGAATAATAATATGATTATTAATCATCAATGATCGATTTTAATAATTATCAATGATACTAAAAATTCATAAGATACCATTATTAATTATGGATAATGATTTTCAATACATGATTATGCCTGCTTTCAATTAATTATTAATATTAATGCCATCAAATAATATTATTAGTTCCTAATACTAATCATTATTGTATTCCCAGCATCACCGGGTATTGATTTAAGTCACATTAATTGCTAATATCATAATATTATTATTAATAGTGATATTACTAATAATTATGAATACAAATGGTTAACCTTTTAAACCAGTATTCATTTTTACTCTCTTTATTGTGATCATTAATATCAATAATTATTATTAATATTAATATAATTATTAATATTAATGATTAATAGACTTGCTCCTGATGTAAACCCGGGAGAGGACGATGTTAATTTCTATATCACAACGGTGTACACCCCCCGTGACAGAGTTTCCAACTTCTGCTTGGGAGAGGAGGATATGACAATCAGTTTCACTGGAAGTAGAAACAACGGTGGGATACTGTTCTGAATATTCAGGGAGGAAGAGGCTGATGTGACTCCTAATAAAGAGGGGGTTACTCCCTCTGAGGGTGTGCACACTGGGGGTGTACAATCGTCTGAGAAGGGGTTGAAAATTTTCCGATGGGGAGATGATATTACTCAGAATATGAGAAAGAGGCTGGGGGTCCAGAAGGCTCCCAGAAGCCAGGGGGGCGGGCCGGGGGTGGCGGCTGGGAGCCCGATCGCGGGGGGTGCCTGCACCCCCGGCGAGGGGGCTCCCAGAAGCCAGGGGGGCGGGCCGGGGGTGGCGGCTGGGAGCCCGATCGCGGGGGGTGCCTGCACCCCCGGCGAGGGGGCTCCCAGAAGCCGGGGGGCGGGCCGGGGGTGGCGGCTGGGAGCCCGATCGGGGGGCGTGCCTGCACCCCCGGCGAGGGGGCTCCCAGAAGCCAGGGGGGCGGGCCGGGGGTGGCGGCTGGGAGCCCGATCGCGGGGGGTGCCTGCACCCCCGGCGAGGGGGCTCCCAGAAGCCAGGGGGGCGGGCCGGGGGTGGCGGCTGGGAGCCCGATCGGGGGGCGTGCCTGCACCCCCGGCGAGGGGGCTCCCAGAAGCCAGGGGGGCGGGCCGGGGGTGGCGGCTGGGAGCCCGATCGCGGGGGGTGCCTGACCCCCCGGCGAGGGGGCTCCCAGATGCCAGGGGGGCGGGCCGGGGGTGGCGGCTGGGAGCCCGATCGGGGGGCGTGCCTGACCCCCCGGCGATGGGGCTCCCAGAAGCCAGGGGGGCCGGCCTGGGTTGGCGGCTGGGAGCCCGATCGCGGGGGGTGCCTGACCCCCTCGCGATGGGGCTCCCAGAAGTCAGGGGGGCCGTCCGGGGGTGACTCCTGGCAACCTGATCTGGATATTTGGAAGAGTATCACAAGTGGTTGTCCAGTGTCTGTGATACTGAGATTAATATCTGTCTCTCGGCCTTGGAATATTGAGCAGGATGAAACAGGGTGAATGTCCACCCTGTGCCACATTGCGAGTAATATCAGCCTGTCCCCTCCATGGATATTAAGAACAATATCCCAGACTGGGTGTACGCCTCCTGCTGTACAGAGTGCAATATCATCCTCTCCCTCCCAGGATAGTAATTACAATATCACTGGGCGGGAGCACACAGCCTGTGAATTATTATCATCCTCTCCAACTCCGTATACTAGGAACTATATCTCAGAGAAACTGTCCCCTCAGTGCCATATTCGGACAAATAGCAAAGGCTTCTTCCGGGAATATTAGGAGCAATATTACCACGTAGCTATCCATCCATTGCTATAATTGGAGTCATGTGATACTCTACCCCCGTTCATATTAGGATCAGTGTCACGTGCTGAGTGTACACCTACTGCGATATTAAAACTAAAGTCCTGCTTTCCGACCCTGGTTATTAAGAACAGCATCACAAGGAGGTTTACACTTCCTGTGGAATGAGGAATAATAATATGATTATTAATCATCAATGATCGATTTTAATAATTATCAATGATACTAAAAATTCATAAGATACCATTATTAATTATGGATAATGATTTTCAATACATGATTATGCCTGCTTTCAATTAATTATTAATATTAATGCCATCAAATAATATTATTAGTTCCTAATACTAATCATTATTGTATTCCCAGCATCACTGGGTATTGATTTAAGTCACATTAATTGCTAATATCATAATATTATTATTAATAGTGATATTACTAATAATTATGAATACAAATGGTTAACCTTTTAAACCAGTATTCATTTTTACTCTCTTTATTGTGATCATTAATATCAATAATTATTATTAATATTAATATAATTATTAATATTAATGATTAATAGACTTGCTCCTGATGTAAACCCGGGAGAGGACGATGTTAATTTCTATATCACAACGGTGTACACCCCCCGTGACAGAGTTTCCAACTTCTGCTTGGGAGAGGAGGATATGACAATCAGTTTCACTGGAAGTAGAAACAACGGTGGGATACTGTTCTGAATATTCAGGGAGGAAGAGGCTGATGTGACTCCTAATAAAGAAGGGGTTACTCCCTCTGAGGGTGTGCACACTGGGGATGTACAATCGTCTGAGAAGGGGTTGAAAATTTTCCGATGGGGAGACGATATTACTCAGAATATGAGAAAGAGGCTGGGGGTCCAGAAGGCTCCCAGAAGCCAGGGGGGCGGGCCGGGGGTGGCGGCTGGGAGCCCGATCGCGGGGGGTGCCTGCACCCCCGGCGAGGGGGCTCCCAGAAGCCAGGGGGGCGGGCCGGGGGTGGCGGCTGGGAGCCCGATCGCGGGGGGTGCCTGCTCCCCCGGCGAGGGGGCTCCCAGAAGCCAGGGGGGCGGGCCGGGGGTGGCGGCTGGGAGCCCGATCGCGGGGGGTGCCTGCGCCCCCGGCGAGGGGGCTCCCAGAAGCCAGGGGGGCGGGCCGGGGGTGGCGGCTGGGAGCCCGATCGCGGGGGGTGCCTGCGCCCCCGGCGAGGGGGCTCCCAGAAGCCAGGGGGGCGGGCCGGGGGTGGCGGCTGGGAGCCCGATCGCGGGGGGTGCCTGCGCCCCCGGCGAGGGGGCTCCCAGAAGCCAGGGGGGCGGGCCGGGGGTGGCGGCTGGGAGCCCGATCGCGGGGGGTGCCTGCGCCCCCGGCGAGGGGGCTCCCAGAAGCCAGGGGGGCGGGCCGGGGGTGGCGGCTGGGAGCCCGATCGCGGGGGGTGCCTGCGCCCCCGGCGAGGGGGCTCCCAGAAGCCAGGGGGGCGGGCCGGGGGTGGCGGCTGGGAGCCCGATCGCGGGGGGTGCCTGCCCCCCCGGCGAGGGGGCTCCCAGAAGCCAGGGGGGCGGGCCGGGGGTGGCGGCTGGGAGCCCGATCGCGGGGGGTGCCTGCGCCCCCGGCGAGGGGGCTCCCAGAAGCCAGGGGGGCGGGCCGGGGGTGGCGGCTGGGAGCCCGATCGCGGGGGGTGCCTGCGCCCCCGGCGAGGGGGCTCCCAGAAGCCAGGGGGGCGGGCCGGGGGTGGCGGCTGGGAGCCCGATCGCGGGGGGTGCCTGCGCCCCCGGCGAGGGGGCTCCCAGAAGCCAGGGGGGCGGGCCGGGGGTGGCGGCTGGGAGCCCGATCGCGGGGGGTGCCTGCCCCCCCGGCGAGGGGGCTCCCAGAAGCCAGGGGGGCGGGCCGGGGGTGGCGGCTGGGAGCCCGATCGCGGGGGGTGCCTGCGCCCCCGGCGAGGGGGCTCCCAGAAGCCAGGGGGGCGGGCCGGGGGTGGCGGCTGGGAGCCCGATCGCGGGGGGTGCCTGCGCCCCCGGCGAGGGGGCTCCCAGAAGCCAGGGGGGCGGGCCGGGGGTGGCGGCTGGGAGCCCGATCGGGGGGCGTGCCTGCGCCCCCGGCGAGGGGGCTCCCAGAAGCCAGGGGGGCGGGTCGGGGGTGGCGGCTGGGAGCCCGATCGGGGGGCGTGCCTGCGCCCCCGGCGAGGGGGCTCCCAGAAGCCAGGGGGGCGGGCCGGGGGTGGCGGCTGGGAGCCCGATCGCGGGGGGTGCCTGACCCCCCGGCGATGGGGCTCCCAGATGCCAGGGGGGCGGGCCGGGGGTGGCGGCTGGGAGCCCGATCGGGGGGCGTGCCTGACCCCCCGGCGATGGGGCTCCCAGAAGCCAGGGGGGCCGGCCTGGGTTGGCGGCTGGGAGCCCGATCGCGGGGGGTGCCTGACCCCCTCGCGATGGGGCTCCCAGAAGTCAGGGGGGCCGTCCGGGGGTGACTCCTGGCAACCTGATCTGGATATTTGGAAGAGTATCACAAGTGGTTGTCCAGTGTCTGTGATACTGAGATTAATATCTGTCTCTCGGCCTTGGAATATTGAGCAGGATGAAACAGGGTGAATGTCCACCCTGTGCCACATTGCGAGTAATATCAGCCTGTCCCCTCCATGGATATTAAGAACAATATCCCAGACTGGGTGTACGCCTCCTGCTGTACAGAGTGCAATATCATCCTCTCCCTCCCAGGATAGTAATTACAATATCACTGGGCGGGAGCACACAGCCTGTGAATTATTATCATCCTCTCCAACTCCGTATACTAGGAACTATATCTCAGAGAAACTGTCCCCTCAGTGCCATATTCGGACAAATAGCAAAGGCTTCTTCCGGGAATATTAGGAGCAATATTACCACGTAGCTATCCATCCATTGCTATAATTGGAGTCATGTGATACTCTACCCCCGTTCATATTAGGATCAGTGTCACGTGCTGAGTGTACACCTACTGCGATATTAAAACTAAAGTCCTGCTTTCCGACCCTGGTTATTAAGAACAGCATCACAAGGAGGTTTACACTTCCTGTGGAATGAGGAATAATAATATGATTATTAATCATCAATGATCGATTTTAATAATTATCAATGATACTAAAAATTCATAAGATACCATTATTAATTATGGATAATGATTTTCAATACATGATTATGCCTGCTTTCAATTAATTATTAATATTAATGCCATCAAATAATATTATTAGTTCCTAATACTAATCATTATTGTATTCCCAGCATCACCGGGTATTGATTTAAGTCACATTAATTGCTAATATCATAATATTATTATTAATAGTGATATTACTAATAATTATGAATACAAATGGTTAACCTTTTAAACCAGTATTCATTTTTACTCTCTTTATTGTGATCATTAATATCAATAATTATTATTAATATTAATATAATTATTAATATTAATGATTAATAGACTTGCTCCTGATGTAAACCCGGGAGAGGACGATGTTAATTTCTATATCACAACGGTGTACACCCCCCGTGACAGAGTTTCCAACTTCTGCTTGGGAGAGGAGGATATGACAATCAGTTTCACTGGAAGTAGAAACAACGGTGGGATACTGTTCTGAATATTCAGGGAGGAAGAGGCTGATGTGACTCCTAATAAAGAGGGGGTTACTCCCTCTGAGGGTGTGCACACTGGGGGTGTACAATCGTCTGAGAAGGGGTTGAAAATTTTCCGATGGGGAGACGATATTACTCAGAATATGAGAAAGAGGCTGGGGGTCCAGAAGGCTCCCAGAAGCCAGGGGGGCGGGCCGGGGGTGGCGGCTGGGAGCCCGATCGCGGGGGGTGCCTGCACCCCCGGCGAGGGGGCTCCCAGAAGCCAGGGGGGCGGGCCGGGGGTGGCGGCTGGGAGCCCGATCGCGGGGGGTGCCTGCACCCCCGGCGAGGGGGCTCCCAGAAGCCAGGGGGGCGGGCCGGGGGTGGCGGCTGGGAGCCCGATCGCGGGGGGTGCCTGCACCCCCGGCGAGGGGGCTCCCAGAAGCCAGGGGGGCGGGCCGGGGGTGGCGGCTGGGAGCCCGATCGCGGGGGGTGCCTGCACCCCCGGCGAGGGGGCTCCCAGAAGCCAGGGGGGCGGGCCGGGGGTGGCGGCTGGGAGCCCGATCGCGGGGGGTGCCTGCACCCCCGGCGAGGGGGCTCCCAGAAGCCAGGGGGGCGGGCCGGGGGTGGCGGCTGGGAGCCCGATCGCGGGGGGTGCCTGCACCCCCGGCGAGGGGGCTCCCAGAAGCCAGGGGGGCGGGCCGGGGGTGGCGGCTGGGAGCCCGATCGCGGGGGGTGCCTGCACCCCCGGCGAGGGGGCTCCCAGAAGCCAGGGGGGCGGGCCGGGGGTGGCGGCTGGGAGCCCGATCGCGGGGGGTGCCTGCACCCCCGGCGAGGGGGCTCCCAGAAGCCAGGGGGGCGGGCCGGGGGTGGCGGCTGGGAGCCCGATCGCGGGGGGTGCCTGCACCCCCGGCGAGGGGGCTCCCAGAAGCCAGGGGGGCGGGCCGGGGGTGGCGGCTGGGAGCCCGATCGCGGGGGGTGCCTGCACCCCCGGCGAGGGGGCTCCCAGAAGCCAGGGGGGCGGGCCGGGGGTGGCGGCTGGGAGCCCGATCGCGGGGGGTGCCTGCACCCCCGGCGAGGGGGCTCCCAGAAGCCAGGGGGGCGGGCCGGGGGTGGCGGCTGGGAGCCCGATCGCGGGGGGTGCCTGCACCCCCGGCGAGGGGGCTCCCAGAAGCCAGGGGGGCGGGCCGGGGGTGGCGGCTGGGAGCCCGATCGCGGGGGGTGCCTGCACCCCCGGCGAGGGGGCTCCCAGAAGCCAGGGGGGCGGGCCGGGGGTGGCGGCTGGGAGCCCGATCGCGGGGGGTGCCTGCACCCCCGGCGAGGGGGCTCCCAGAAGCCAGGGGGGCGGGCCGGGGGTGGCGGCTGGGAGCCCGATCGCGGGGGGTGCCTGCACCCCCGGCGAGGGGGCTCCCAGAAGCCAGGGGGGCGGGCCGGGGGTGGCGGCGGGGAGCCCGATCGCGGGGCGTGCCTGACCCCCCGGCGAGGGGGCTCCCAGAAGCCAGGGGGGCGGGCCGGGGGTGGCGGCTGGGAGCCCGATCGCGGGTGGGTGCCTGACCCCCCGGCGAGGGGGCTCCCAGATGCCAGGGGGGCGGGCCGGGGGTGGCGGCTGGGAGCCCGATCGGGGGGCGTGCCTGACCCCCCGGCGATGGGGCTCCCAGAAGCCAGGGGGGCCGGACTGGGTTGGCGGCTGGGAGCCCGATCGCGGGGGGTGCCTGACCCCCTCGCGATGGGGCTCCCAGAAGTCAGGGGGGCCGTCCGGGGGTGACTCCTGGCAACCTGATCTGGATATTTGGAAGAGTATCACAAGTGGTTGTCCAGTGTCTGTGATACTGAGATTAATATCTGTCTCTCGGCCTTGGAATATTGAGCAGGATGAAACAGGGTGAATGTCCACCCTGTGCCACATTGCGAGTAATATCAGCCTGTCCCCTCCATGGATATTAAGAACAATATCCCAGACTGGGTGTACGCCTCCTGCTGTACAGAGTGCAATATCATCCTCTCCCTCCCAGGATAGTAATTACAATATCACTGGGCGGGAGCACACAGCCTGTGAATTATTATCATCCTCTCCAACTCCGTATACTAGGAACTATATCTCAGAGAAACTGTCCCCTCAGTGCCATATTCGGACAAATAGCAAAGGCTTCTTCCGGGAATATTAGGAGCAATATTACCACGTAGCTATCCATCCATTGCTATAATTGGAGTCATGTGATACTCTACCCCCGTTCATATTAGGATCAGTGTCACGTGCTGAGTGTACACCTACTGCGATATTAAAACTAAAGTCCTGCTTTCCCACCCTGGTTATTAAGAACAGCATCACAAGGAGGTTTACACTTCCTGTGGAATGAGGAATAATAATATGATTATTAATCATCAATGATCGATTTTAATAATTATCAATGATACTAAAAATTCATAAGATACCATTATTAATTATGGATAATGATTTTCAATACATGATTATGCCTGCTTTCAATTAATTATTAATATTAATGCCATCAAATAATATTATTAGTTCCTAATACTAATCATTATTGTATTCCCAGCATCACTGGGTATTGATTTAAGTCACATTAATTGCTAATATCATAATATTATTATTAATAGTGATATTACTAATAATTATGAATACAAATGGTTAACCTTTTAAACCAGTATTCATTTTTACTCTCTTTATTGTGATCATTAATATCAATAATTATTATTAATATTAATATAATTATTAATATTAATGATTAATAGACTTGCTCCTGATGTAAACCCGGGAGAGGACGATGTTAATTTCTATATCACAACGGTGTACACCCCCCGTGACAGAGTTTCCAACTTCTGCTTGGGAGAGGAGGATATGACAATCAGTTTCACTGGAAGTAGAAACAACGGTGGGATACTGTTCTGAATATTCAGGGAGGAAGAGGCTGATGTGACTCCTAATAAAGAGGGGGTTACTCCCTCTGAGGGTGTGCACACTGGGGGTGTACAATGGTCTGAGAAGGGGTTGAAAATTTTCCGATGGGGAGACGATATTACTCAGAATATGAGAAAGAGGCTGGGGGTCCAGAAGGCTCCCAGAAGCCAGGGGGGCGGGCCGGGGGTGGCGGCTGGGAGCCCGATCGCGGGGGGTGCCTGCACCCCCGGCGAGGGGGCTCCCAGAAGCCAGGGGGGCGGGCCGGGGGTGGCGGCTGGGAGCCCGATCGCGGGGGGTGCCTGCACCCCCGGCGAGGGGGCTCCCAGAAGCCAGGGGGGCGGGCCGGGGGTGGCGGCTGGGAGCCCGATCGCGGGGGGTGCCTGCACCCCGGCGAGGGGGCTCCCAGAAGCCAGGGGGGCGGGCCGGGGGTGGCGGCTGGGAGCCCGATCGCGGGGGGTGCCTGCACCCCCGGCGAGGGGGCTCCCAGAAGCCAGGGGGGCGGGCCGGGGGTGGCGGCTGGGAGCCCGATCGCGGGGGGTGCCTGCACCCCCGGCGAGGGGGCTCCCAGAAGCCAGGGGGGCGGGCCGGGGGTGGCGGCTGGGAGCCCGATCGCGGGGGGTGCCTGCACCCCCGGCGAGGGGGCTCCCAGAAGCCAGGGGGCGGGCCGGGGGTGGCGGCTGGGAGCCCGATCGCGGGGGGTGCCTGCACCCCCGGCGAGGGGGCTCCCAGAAGCCAGGGGGGCGGGCCGGGGGTGGCGGCTGGGAGCCCGATCGCGGGGGGTGCCTGCACCCCCGGCGAGGGGGCTCCCAGAAGCCAGGGGGGCGGGCCGGGGGTGGCGGCTGGGAGCCCGATCGCGGGGGGTGCCTGACCCCCCGGCGATGGGGCTCCCAGATGCCAGGGGGGCGGGCCGGTGGTGGCGGCTGGGAGCCCGATCGGGGGGCGTGCCTGACCCCCCGGCGATGTGGCTCCCAGAAGCCAGGGGGGCCGGCCTGGGTTGGCGGCTGGGAGCCCGATCGCGGGGGGTGCCTGACCCCCTCGCGATGGGGCTCCCAGAAGTCAGGGGGGCCGTCCGGGGGTGACTCCTGGCAACCTGATCTGGATATTTGGAAGAGTATCACAAGTGGTTGTCCAGTGTCTGTGATACTGAGATTAATATCTGTCTCTCGGCCTTGGAATATTGAGCAGGATGAAACAGGGTGAATGTCCACCCTGTGCCACATTGCGAGTAATATCAGCCTGTCCCCTCCATGGATATTAAGAACAATATCCCAGACTGGGTGTACGCCTCCTGCTGTACAGAGTGCAATATCATCCTCTCCCTCCCAGGATAGTAATTACAATATCACTGGGCGGGAGCACACAGCCTGTGAATTATTATCATCCTCTCCAACTCCGTATACTAGGAACTATATCTCAGAGAAACTGTCCCCTCAGTGCCATATTCGGACAAATAGCAAAGGCTTCTTCCGGGAATATTAGGAGCAATATTACCACGTAGCTATCCATCCATTGCTATAATTGGAGTCATGTGATACTCTACCCCCGTTCATATTAGGATCAGTGTCACGTGCTGAGTGTACACCTACTGCGATATTAAAACTAAAGTCCTGCTTTCCGACCCTGGTTATTAAGAACAGCATCACAAGGAGGTTTACACTTCCTGTGGAATGAGGAATAATAATATGATTATTAATCATCAATGATCGATTTTAATAATTATCAATGATACTAAAAATTCATAAGATACCATTATTAATTATGGATAATGATTTTCAATACATGATTATGCCTGCTTTCAATTAATTATTAATATTAATGCCATCAAATAATATTATTAGTTCCTAATACTAATCATTATTGTATTCCCAGCATCACCGGGTATTGATTTAAGTCACATTAATTGCTAATATCATAATATTATTGTTAATAGTGATATTACTAATAATTATGAATACAAATGGTTAACCTTTTAAACCAGTATTCATTTTTACTCTCTTTATTGTGATCATTAATATCAATAATTATTATTAATATTAATATAATTATTAATATTAATGATTAATAGACTTGCTCCTGATGTAAACCCGGGAGAGGACGATGTTAATTTCTATATCACAACGGTGTACACCCCCCGTGACAGAGTTTCCAACTTCTGCTTGGGAGAGGAGGATATGACAATCAGTTTCACTGGAAGTAGAAACAACGGTGGGATACTGTTCTGAATATTCAGGGAGGAAGAGGCTGATGTGACTCCTAATAAAGAGGGGGTTACTCCCTCTGAGGGTGTGCACACTGGGGGTGTACAATCGTCTGAGAAGGGGTTGAAAATTTTCCGATGGGGAGATGATATTACTCAGAATATGAGAAAGAGGCTGGGGGTCCAGAAGGCTCCCAGAAGCCAGGGGGGCGGGCCGGGGGTGGCGGCTGGGAGCCCGATCGCGGGGGGTGCCTGCACCCCCGGCGAGGGGGCTCCCAGAAGCCAGGGGGGCGGGCCGGGGGTGGCGGCTGGGAGCCCGATCGCGGGGGGTGCCTGCACCCCCGGCGAGGGGGCTCCCAGAAGCCAGGGGGGCGGGCCGGGGGTGGCGGCTGGGAGCCCGATCGCGGGGGGTGCCTGCACCCCCGGCGAGGGGGCTCCCAGAAGCCAGGGGGGCGGGCCGGGGGTGGCGGCTGGGAGCCCGATCGCGGGGGGTGCCTGCACCCCCGGCGAGGGGGCTCCCAGAAGCCAGGGGGGCGGGCCGGGGGTGGCGGCTGGGAGCCCGATCGCGGGGGGTGCCTGCACCCCCGGCGAGGGGGCTCCCAGAAGCCAGGGGGGCGGGCCGGGGGTGGCGGCTGGGAGCCCGATCGCGGGGGGTGCCTGCACCCCCGGCGAGGGGGCTCCCAGAAGCCAGGGGGGCGGGCCGGGGGTGGCGGCTGGGAGCCCGATCGCGGGGGGTGCCTGCACCCCCGGCGAGGGGGCTCCCAGAAGCCAGGGGGGCGGGCCGGGGGTGGCGGCTGGGAGCCCGATCGCGGGGGGTGCCTGCACCCCCGGCGAGGGGGCTCCCAGAAGCCAGGGGGGCGGGCCGGGGGTGGCGGCTGGGAGCCCGATCGCGGGGGGTGCCTGCACCCCCGGCGAGGGGGCTCCCAGAAGCCAGGGGGGCGGGCCGGGGGTGGCGGCTGGGAGCCCGATCGCGGGGGGTGCCTGCACCCCCGGCGAGGGGGCTCCCAGAAGCCAGGGGGGCGGGCCGGGGGTGGCGGCTGGGAGCCCGATCGCGGGGGGTGCCTGCACCCCCGGCGAGGGGGCTCCCAGAAGCCAGGGGGGCGGGCCGGGGGTGGCGGCTGGGAGCCCGATCGCGGGGGGTGCCTGCACCCCCGGCGAGGGGGCTCCCAGAAGCCAGGGGGGCGGGCCGGGGGTGGCGGCTGGGAGCCCGATCGCGGGGGGTGCCTGCACCCCCGGCGAGGGGGCTCCCAGAAGCCAGGGGGGCGGGCCGGGGGTGGCGGCTGGGAGCCCGATCGCGGGGGGTGCCTGCACCCCCGGCGAGGGGGCTCCCAGAAGCCAGGGGGGCGGGCCGGGGGTGGCGGCTGGGAGCCCGATCGCGGGGGGTGCCTGCACCCCCGGCGAGGGGGCTCCCAGAAGCCAGGGGGGCGGGCCGGGGGTGGCGGCTGGGAGCCCGATCGCGGGGGGTGCCTGCACCCCCGGCGAGGGGGCTCCCAGAAGCCAGGGGGGCGGGCCGGGGGTGGCGGCTGGGAGCCCGATCGCGGGGGGTGCCTGCACCCCCGGCGAGGGGGCTCCCAGAAGCCAGGGGGGCGGGCCGGGGGTGGCGGCTGGGAGCCCGATCGCGGGGGGTGCCTGCACCCCCGGCGAGGGGGCTCCCAGAAGCCAGGGGGGCGGGCCGGGGGTGGCGGCTGGGAGCCCGATCGCGGGGGGTGCCTGCACCCCCGGCGAGGGGGCTCCCAGAAGCCAGGGGGGCGGGCCGGGGGTGGCGGCTGGGAGCCCGATCGCGGGGGGTGCCTGCACCCCCGGCGAGGGGGCTCCCAGAAGCCAGGGGGGCGGGCCGGGGGTGGCGGCTGGGAGCCCGATCGCGGGGGGTGCCTGCACCCCCGGCGAGGGGGCTCCCAGAAGCCAGGGGGGCGGGCCGGGGGTGGCGGCTGGGAGCCCGATCGCGGGGGGTGCCTGCACCCCCGGCGAGGGGGCTCCCAGAAGCCAGGGGGGCGGGCCGGGGGTGGCGGCTGGGAGCCCGATCGCGGGGGGTGCCTGCACCCCCGGCGAGGGGGCTCCCAGAAGCCAGGGGGGCGGGCCGGGGGTGGCGGCTGGGAGCCCGATCGCGGGGGGTGCCTGCACCCCCGGCGAGGGGGCTCCCAGAAGCCAGGGGGGCGGGCCGGGGGTGGCGGCTGGGAGCCCGATCGCGGGGGGTGCCTGCACCCCCGGCGAGGGGGCTCCCAGAAGCCAGGGGGGCGGGCCGGGGGTGGCGGCTGGGAGCCCGATCGCGGGGGGTGCCTGCACCCCCGGCGAGGGGGCTCCCAGAAGCCAGGGGGGCGGGCCGGGGGTGGCGGCTGGGAGCCCGATCGCGGGGGGTGCCTGCACCCCCGGCGAGGGGGCTCCCAGAAGCCAGGGGGGCGGGCCGGGGGTGGCGGCTGGGAGCCCGATCGCGGGGGGTGCCTGCACCCCCGGCGAGGGGGCTCCCAGAAGCCAGGGGGGCGGGCCGGGGGTGGCGGCTGGGAGCCCGATCGCGGGGGGTGCCTGCACCCCCGGCGAGGGGGCTCCCAGAAGCCAGGGGGGCGGGCCGGGGGTGGCGGCTGGGAGCCCGATCGCGGGGGGTGCCTGCACCCCCGGCGAGGGGGCTCCCAGAAGCCAGGGGGGCGGGCCGGGGGTGGCGGCTGGGAGCCCGATCGCGGGGGGTGCCTGCACCCCCGGCGAGGGGGCTCCCAGAAGCCAGGGGGGCGGGCCGGGGGTGGCGGCTGGGAGCCCGATCGCGGGGGGTGCCTGCACCCCCGGCGAGGGGGCTCCCAGAAGCCAGGGGGGCGGGCCGGGGGTGGCGGCTGGGAGCCCGATCGCGGGGGGTGCCTGCACCCCCGGCGAGGGGGCTCCCAGAAGCCAGGGGGGCGGGCCGGGGGTGGCGGCTGGGAGCCCGATCGCGGGGGGTGCCTGCACCCCCGGCGAGGGGGCTCCCAGAAGCCAGGGGGGCGGGCCGGGGGTGGCGGCTGGGAGCCCGATCGCGGGGGGTGCCTGCACCCCCGGCGAGGGGGCTCCCAGAAGCCAGGGGGGCGGGCCGGGGGTGGCGGCTGGGAGCCCGATCGCGGGGGGTGCCTGCACCCCCGGCGAGGGGGCTCCCAGAAGCCAGGGGGGCGGGCCGGGGGTGGCGGCTGGGAGCCCGATCGCGGGGGGTGCCTGCACCCCCGGCGAGGGGGCTCCCAGAAGCCAGGGGGGCGGGCCGGGGGTGGCGGCTGGGAGCCCGATCGCGGGGGGTGCCTGCACCCCCGGCGAGGGGGCTCCCAGAAGCCAGGGGGGCGGGCCGGGGGTGGCGGCTGGGAGCCCGATCGCGGGGGGTGCCTGCACCCCCGGCGAGGGGGCTCCCAGAAGCCAGGGGGGCGGGCCGGGGGTGGCGGCTGGGAGCCCGATCGCGGGGGGTGCCTGCACCCCCGGCGAGGGGGCTCCCAGAAGCCAGGGGGGCGGGCCGGGGGTGGCGGCTGGGAGCCCGATCGCGGGGGGTGCCTGCACCCCCGGCGAGGGGGCTCCCAGAAGCCAGGGGGGCGGGCCGGGGGTGGCGGCTGGGAGCCCGATCGCGGGGGGTGCCTGCACCCCCGGCGAGGGGGCTCCCAGAAGCCAGGGGGGCGGGCCGGGGGTGGCGGCTGGGAGCCCGATCGCGGGGGGTGCCTGCACCCCCGGCGAGGGGGCTCCCAGAAGCCAGGGGGGCGGGCCGGGGGTGGCGGCTGGGAGCCCGATCGCGGGGGGTGCCTGCACCCCCGGCGAGGGGGCTCCCAGAAGCCAGGGGGGCGGGCCGGGGGTGGCGGCTGGGAGCCCGATCGCGGGGGGTGCCTGCACCCCCGGCGAGGGGGCTCCCAGAAGCCAGGGGGGCGGGCCGGGGGTGGCGGCTGGGAGCCCGATCGCGGGGGGTGCCTGCACCCCCGGCGAGGGGGCTCCCAGAAGCCAGGGGGGCGGGCCGGGGGTGGCGGCTGGGAGCCCGATCGCGGGGGGTGCCTGCACCCCCGGCGAGGGGGCTCCCAGAAGCCAGGGGGGCGGGCCGGGGGTGGCGGCTGGGAGCCCGATCGCCGGGGGTGCCTGCACCCCCGGCGAGGGGGCTCCCAGAAGCCAGGGGGGCGGGCCGGGGGTGGCGGCTGGGAGCCCGATCGCCGGGGGTGCCTGCACCCCCGGCGAGGGGGCTCCCAGAAGCCAGGGGGGCGGGCCGGGGGTGGCGGCTGGGAGCCCGATCGCGGGGGGTGCCTGCACCCCCGGCGAGGGGGCTCCCAGAAGCCAGGGGGGCGGGCCGGGGGTGGCGGCTGGGAGCCCGATCGCCGGGGGTGCCTGCACCCCCGGCGAGGGGGCTCCCAGAAGCCAGGGGGGCGGGCCGGGGGTGGCGGCTGGGAGCCCGATCGCGGGGGGTGCCTGCACCCCCGGCGAGGGGGCTCCCAGAAGCCAGGGGGGCGGGCCGGGGGTGGCGGCTGGGAGCCCGATCGGGGGGCGTGCCTGACCCCCCGGCGATGGGGCTCCCAGATGCCAGGGGGGCGGGCCGGGGGTGGCGGCTGGGAGCCCGATCGGGGGGCGTGCCTGACCCCCCGGCGATGTGGCTCCCAGAAGCCAGGGGGGCCGGCCTGGGTTGGCGGCTGGGAGCCCGATCGCGGGGGGTGCCTGACCCCCTCGCGATGGGGCTCCCAGAAGTCAGGGGGGCCGTCCGGGGGTGACTCCTGGCAACCTGATCTGGATATTTGGAAGAGTATCACAAGTGGTTGTCCAGTGTCTGTGATACTGAGATTAATATCTGTCTCTCGGCCTTGGAATATTGAGCAGGATGAAACAGGGTGAATGTCCACCCTGTGCCACATTGCGAGTAATATCAGCCTGTCCCCTCCATGGATATTAAGAACAATATCCCAGACTGGGTGTACGCCTCCTGCTGTACAGAGTGCAATATCATCCTCTCCCTCCCAGGATAGTAATTACAATATCACTGGGCGGGAGCACACAGCCTGTGAATTATTATCATCCTCTCCAACTCCGTATACTAGGAACTATATCTCAGAGAAACTGTCCCCTCAGTGCCATATTCGGACAAATAGCAAAGGCTTCTTCCGGGAATATTAGGAGCAATATTACCACGTAGCTATCCATCCATTGCTATAATTGGAGTCATGTGATACTCTACCCCCGTTCATATTAGGATCAGTGTCACGTGCTGAGTGTACACCTACTGCGATATTAAAACTAAAGTCCTGCTTTCCCACCCTGGTTATTAAGAACAGCATCACAAGGAGGTTTACACTTCCTGTGGAATGAGGAATAATAATATGATTATTAATCATCAATGATCGATTTTAATAATTATCAATGATACTAAAAATTCATAAGATACCATTATTAATTATGGATAATGATTTTCAATACATGATTATGCCTGCTTTCAATTAATTATTAATATTAATGCCATCAAATAATATTATTAGTTCCTAATACTAATCATTATTGTATTCCCAGCATCACCGGGTATTGATTTAAGTCACATTAATTGCTAATATCATAATATTATTATTAATAGTGATATTACTAATAATTATGAATACAAATGGTTAACCTTTTAAACCAGTATTCATTTTTACTCTCTTTATTGTGATCATTAATATCAATAATTATTATTAATATTAATATAATTATTAATATTAATGATTAATAGACTTGCTCCTGATGTAAACCCGGGAGAGGACGATGTTAATTTCTATATCACAACGGTGTACACCCCCCGTGACAGAGTTTCCAACTTCTGCTTGGGAGAGGAGGATATGACAATCAGTTTCACTGGAAGTAGAAACAACGGTGGGATACTGTTCTGAATATTCAGGGAGGAAGAGGCTGATGTGACTCCTAATAAAGAGGGGGTTACTCCCTCTGAGGGTGTGCACACTGGGGGTGTACAATCGTCTGAGAAGGGGTTGAAAATTTTCCGATGGGGAGATGATATTACTCAGAATATGAGAAAGAGGCTGGGGGTCCAGAAGGCTCCCAGAAGCCAGGGGGGCGGGCCGGGGGTGGCGGCTGGGAGCCCGATCGCGGGGGGTGCCTGCACCCCCGGCGAGGGGGCTCCCAGAAGCCAGGGGGGCGGGCCGGGGGTGGCGGCTGGGAGCCCGATCGCGGGGGGTGCCTGCACCCCCGGCGAGGGGGCTCCCAGAAGCCAGGGGGGCGGGCCGGGGGTGGCGGCTGGGAGCCCGATCGCGGGGGGTGCCTGCACCCCCGGCGAGGGGGCTCCCAGAAGCCAGGGGGGCGGGCCGGGGGTGGCGGCTGGAGCCCGATCGCGGGGGGTGCCTGCACCCCCGGCGAGGGGGCTCCCAGAAGCCAGGGGGGCGGGCCGGGGGTGACGGCTGGGAGCCCGATCGCGGGGGGTGCCTGCACCCCCGGCGAGGGGGCTCCCAGAAGCCAGGGGGGCGGGCCGGGGGTGGCGGCTGGGAGCCCGATCGCGGGGGGTGCCTGCACCCCCGGCGAGGGGGCTCCCAGAAGCCAGGGGGGCGGGCCGGGGGTGGCGGCTGGGAGCCCGATCGCGGGGGGTGCCTGCACCCCCGGCGAGGGGGCTCCCAGAAGCCAGGGGGGCGGGCCGGGGGTGGCGGCTGGGAGCCCGATCGCGGGGGGTGCCTGCACCCCCGGCGAGGGGGCTCCCAGAAGCCAGGGGGGCGGGCCGGGGGTGGCGGCTGGGAGCCCGATCGCGGGGGGTGCCTGCACCCCCGGCGAGGGGGCTCCCAGAAGCCAGGGGGGCGGGCCGGGGGTGGCGGCTGGGAGCCCGATCGCGGGGGGTGCCTGCACCCCCGGCGAGGGGGCTCCCAGAAGCCAGGGGGGCGGGCCGGGGGTGGCGGCTGGGAGCCCGATCGCGGGGGGTGCCTGCACCCCCGGCGAGGGGGCTCCCAGAAGCCAGGGGGGCGGGCCGGGGGTGGCGGCTGGGAGCCCGATCGCGGGGGGTGCCTGCACCCCCGGCGAGGGGGCTCCCAGAAGCCAGGGGGGCGGGCCGGGGGTGGCGGCTGGGAGCCCGATCGCGGGGGGTGCCTGCACCCCCGGCGAGGGGGCTCCCAGAAGCCAGGGGGGCGGGCCGGGGGTGGCGGCTGGGAGCCCGATCGCGGGGGGTGCCTGCACCCCCGGCGAGGGGGCTCCCAGAAGCCAGGGGGGCGGGCCGGGGGTGGCGGCTGGGAGCCCGATCGCGGGGGGTGCCTGCACCCCCGGCGAGGGGGCTCCCAGAAGCCAGGGGGGCGGGCCGGGGGTGGCGGCTGGGAGCCCGATCGCGGGGGGTGCCTGCACCCCCGGCGAGGGGGCTCCCAGAAGCCAGGGGGGCGGGCCGGGGGTGGCGGCTGGGAGCCCGATCGCGGGGGGTGCCTGCACCCCCGGCGAGGGGGCTCCCAGAAGCCAGGGGGGCGGGCCGGGGGTGGCGGCTGGGAGCCCGATCGCGGGGGGTGCCTGCACCCCCGGCGAGGGGGCTCCCAGAAGCCAGGGGGGCGGGCCGGGGGTGGCGGCTGGGAGCCCGATCGCGGGGGGTGCCTGCACCCCCGGCGAGGGGGCTCCCAGAAGCCAGGGGGGCGGGCCGGGGGTGGCGGCTGGGAGCCCGATCGCGGGGGGTGCCTGCACCCCCGGCGAGGGGGCTCCCAGAAGCCAGGGGGGCGGGCCGGGGGTGGCGGCTGGGAGCCCGATCGCGGGGGGTGCCTGCACCCCCGGCGAGGGGGCTCCCAGAAGCCAGGGGGGCGGGCCGGGGGTGGCGGCTGGGAGCCCGATCGCGGGGGGTGCCTGCACCCCCGGCGAGGGGGCTCCCAGAAGCCAGGGGGGCGGGCCGGGGGTGGCGGCTGGGAGCCCGATCGCGGGGGGTGCCTGCACCCCCGGCGAGGGGGCTCCCAGAAGCCAGGGGGGCGGGCCGGGGGTGGCGGCTGGGAGCCCGATCGCGGGGGGTGCCTGCACCCCCGGCGAGGGGGCTCCCAGAAGCCAGGGGGGCGGGCCGGGGGTGGCGGCTGGGAGCCCGATCGCGGGGGGTGCCTGCACCCCCGGCGAGGGGGCTCCCAGAAGCCAGGGGGGCGGGCCGGGGGTGGCGGCTGGGAGCCCGATCGCGGGGGGTGCCTGCACCCCCGGCGAGGGGGCTCCCAGAAGCCAGGGGGGCGGGCCGGGGGTGGCGGCTGGGAGCCCGATCGCGGGGGGTGCCTGCACCCCCGGCGAGGGGGCTCCCAGAAGCCAGGGGGGCGGGCCGGGGGTGGCGGCTGGGAGCCCGATCGCGGGGGGTGCCTGCACCCCCGGCGAGGGGGCTCCCAGAAGCCAGGGGGGCGGGCCGGGGGTGGCGGCTGGGAGCCCGATCGCGGGGGGTGCCTGCACCCCCGGCGAGGGGGCTCCCAGAAGCCAGGGGGGCGGGCCGGGGGTGGCGGCTGGGAGCCCGATCGCGGGGGGTGCCTGCACCCCCGGCGAGGGGGCTCCCAGAAGCCAGGGGGGCGGGCCGGGGGTGGCGGCTGGGAGCCCGATCGCGGGGGGTGCCTGCACCCCCGGCGAGGGGGCTCCCAGAAGCCAGGGGGGCGGGCCGGGGGTGGCGGCTGGGAGCCCGATCGCGGGGGGTGCCTGCACCCCCGGCGAGGGGGCTCCCAGAAGCCAGGGGGGCGGGCCGGGGGTGGCGGCTGGGAGCCCGATCGCGGGGGGTGCCTGCACCCCCGGCGAGGGGGCTCCCAGAAGCCAGGGGGGCGGGCCGGGGGTGGCGGCTGGGAGCCCGATCGCGGGGGGTGCCTGCACCCCCGGCGAGGGGGCTCCCAGAAGCCAGGGGGGCGGGCCGGGGGTGGCGGCTGGGAGCCCGATCGCGGGGGGTGCCTGCACCCCCGGCGAGGGGGCTCCCAGAAGCCAGGGGGGCGGGCCGGGGGTGGCGGCTGGGAGCCCGATCGCGGGGGGTGCCTGCACCCCCGGCGAGGGGGCTCCCAGAAGCCAGGGGGGCGGGCCGGGGGTGGCGGCTGGGAGCCCGATCGCGGGGGGTGCCTGCACCCCCGGCGAGGGGGCTCCCAGAAGCCAGGGGGGCGGGCCGGGGGTGGCGGCTGGGAGCCCGATCGCGGGGGGTGCCTGCACCCCCGGCGAGGGGGCTCCCAGAAGCCAGGGGGGCGGGCCGGGGGTGGCGGCTGGGAGCCCGATCGCGGGGGGTGCCTGCACCCCCGGCGAGGGGGCTCCCAGAAGCCAGGGGGGCGGGCCGGGGGTGGCGGCTGGGAGCCCGATCGCGGGGGGTGCCTGCACCCCCGGCGAGGGGGCTCCCAGAAGCCAGGGGGGCGGGCCGGGGGTGGCGGCTGGGAGCCCGATCGCGGGGGGTGCCTGCACCCCCGGCGAGGGGGCTCCCAGAAGCCAGGGGGGCGGGCCGGGGGTGGCGGCTGGGAGCCCGATCGCGGGGGGTGCCTGCACCCCCGGCGAGGGGGCTCCCAGAAGCCAGGGGGGCGGGCCGGGGGTGGCGGCTGGGAGCCCGATCGCGGGGGGTGCCTGCACCCCCGGCGAGGGGGCTCCCAGAAGCCAGGGGGGCGGGCCGGGGGTGGCGGCTGGGAGCCCGATCGCGGGGGGTGCCTGCACCCCCGGCGAGGGGGCTCCCAGAAGCCAGGGGGGCGGGCCGGGGGTGGCGGCTGGGAGCCCGATCGCGGGGGGTGCCTGCACCCCCGGCGAGGGGGCTCCCAGAAGCCAGGGGGGCGGGCCGGGGGTGGCGGCTGGGAGCCCGATCGCGGGGGGTGCCTGCACCCCCGGCGAGGGGGCTCCCAGAAGCCAGGGGGGCGGGCCGGGGGTGGCGGCTGGGAGCCCGATCGCGGGGGGTGCCTGCACCCCCGGCGAGGGGGCTCCCAGAAGCCAGGGGGGCGGGCCGGGGGTGGCGGCTGGGAGCCCGATCGCGGGGGGTGCCTGCACCCCCGGCGAGGGGGCTCCCAGAAGCCAGGGGGGCGGGCCGGGGGTGGCGGCTGGGAGCCCGATCGCGGGGGGTGCCTGCACCCCCGGCGAGGGGGCTCCCAGAAGCCAGGGGGGCGGGCCGGGGGTGGCGGCTGGGAGCCCGATCGCGGGGGGTGCCTGCACCCCCGGCGAGGGGGCTCCCAGAAGCCAGGGGGGCGGGCCGGGGGTGGCGGCTGGGAGCCCGATCGCGGGGGGTGCCTGCACCCCCGGCGAGGGGGCTCCCAGAAGCCAGGGGGGCGGGCCGGGGGTGGCGGCTGGGAGCCCGATCGCGGGGGGTGCCTGCACCCCCGGCGAGGGGGCTCCCAGAAGCCAGGGGGGCGGGCCGGGGGTGGCGGCTGGGAGCCCGATCGCGGGGGGTGCCTGCACCCCCGGCGAGGGGGCTCCCAGAAGCCAGGGGGGCGGGCCGGGGGTGGCGGCTGGGAGCCCGATCGCGGGGGGTGCCTGCACCCCCGGCGAGGGGGCTCCCAGAAGCCAGGGGGGCGGGCCGGGGGTGGCGGCTGGGAGCCCGATCGCGGGGGGTGCCTGCACCCCCGGCGAGGGGGCTCCCAGAAGCCAGGGGGGCGGGCCGGGGGTGGCGGCTGGGAGCCCGATCGCGGGGGGTGCCTGCACCCCCGGCGAGGGGGCTCCCAGAAGCCAGGGGGGCGGGCCGGGGGTGGCGGCTGGGAGCCCGATCGCGGGGGGTGCCTGCACCCCCGGCGAGGGGGCTCCCAGAAGCCAGGGGGGCGGGCCGGGGGTGGCGGCTGGGAGCCCGATCGCGGGGGGTGCCTGCACCCCCGGCGAGGGGGCTCCCAGAAGCCAGGGGGGCGGGCCGGGGGTGGCGGCTGGGAGCCCGATCGCGGGGGGTGCCTGCACCCCCGGCGAGGGGGCTCCCAGAAGCCAGGGGGGCGGGCCGGGGGTGGCGGCTGGGAGCCCGATCGCGGGGGGTGCCTGCACCCCCGGCGAGGGGGCTCCCAGAAGCCAGGGGGGCGGGCCGGGGGTGGCGGCTGGGAGCCCGATCGCGGGGGGTGCCTGCACCCCCGGCGAGGGGGCTCCCAGAAGCCAGGGGGGCGGGCCGGGGGTGGCGGCTGGGAGCCCGATCGCGGGGGGTGCCTGCACCCCCGGCGAGGGGGCTCCCAGAAGCCAGGGGGGCGGGCCGGGGGTGGCGGCTGGGAGCCCGATCGCGGGGGGTGCCTGCACCCCCGGCGAGGGGGCTCCCAGAAGCCAGGGGGGCGGGCCGGGGGTGGCGGCTGGGAGCCCGATCGCGGGGGGTGCCTGCACCCCCGGCGAGGGGGCTCCCAGAAGCCAGGGGGGCGGGCCGGGGGTGGCGGCTGGGAGCCCGATCGCGGGGGGTGCCTGCACCCCCGGCGAGGGGGCTCCCAGAAGCCAGGGGGGCGGGCCGGGGGTGGCGGCTGGGAGCCCGATCGCGGGGGGTGCCTGCACCCCCGGCGAGGGGGCTCCCAGAAGCCAGGGGGGCGGGCCGGGGGTGGCGGCTGGGAGCCCGATCGCGGGGGGTGCCTGCACCCCCGGCGAGGGGGCTCCCAGAAGCCAGGGGGGCGGGCCGGGGGTGGCGGCTGGGAGCCCGATCGCGGGGGGTGCCTGCACCCCCGGCGAGGGGGCTCCCAGAAGCCAGGGGGGCGGGCCGGGGGTGGCGGCTGGGAGCCCGATCGCGGGGGGTGCCTGCACCCCCGGCGAGGGGGCTCCCAGAAGCCAGGGGGGCGGGCCGGGGGTGGCGGCTGGGAGCCCGATCGCGGGGGGTGCCTGCACCCCCGGCGAGGGGGCTCCCAGAAGCCAGGGGGGCGGGCCGGGGGTGGCGGCTGGGAGCCCGATCGCGGGGGGTGCCTGCACCCCCGGCGAGGGGGCTCCCAGAAGCCAGGGGGGCGGGCCGGGGGTGGCGGCTGGGAGCCCGATCGCGGGGGGTGCCTGCACCCCCGGCGAGGGGGCTCCCAGAAGCCAGGGGGGCGGGCCGGGGGTGGCGGCTGGGAGCCCGATCGCGGGGGGTGCCTGCACCCCCGGCGAGGGGGCTCCCAGAAGCCAGGGGGGCGGGCCGGGGGTGGCGGCTGGGAGCCCGATCGCCGGGGGTGCCTGCACCCCCGGCGAGGGGGCTCCCAGAAGCCAGGGGGGCGGGCCGGGGGTGGCGGCTGGGAGCCCGATCGCCGGGGGTGCCTGCACCCCCGGCGAGGGGGCTCCCAGAAGCCAGGGGGGCGGGCCGGGGGTGGCGGCTGGGAGCCCGATCGCGGGGGGTGCCTGCACCCCCGGCGAGGGGGCTCCCAGAAGCCAGGGGGGCGGGCCGGGGGTGGCGGCTGGGAGCCCGATCGGGGGGCGTGCCTGACCCCCCGGCGAGGGGGCTCCCAGATGCCAGGGGGGCGGGCCGGGGGTGGCGGCTGGGAGCCCGATCGGGGGGCGTGCCTGACCCCCCGGCGATGTGGCTCCCAGAAGCCAGGGGGGCCGGCCTGGGTTGGCGGCTGGGAGCCCGATCGCGGGGGGTGCCTGACCCCCTCGCGATGGGGCTCCCAGAAGTCAGGGGGGCCGTCCGGGGGTGACTCCTGGCAACCTGATCTGGATATTTGGAAGAGTATCACAAGTGGTTGTCCAGTGTCTGTGATACTGAGATTAATATCTGTCTCTCGGCCTTGGAATATTGAGCAGGATGAAACAGGGTGAATGTCCACCCTGTGCCACATTGCGAGTAATATCAGCCTGTCCCCTCCATGGATATTAAGAACAATATCCCAGACTGGGTGTACGCCTCCTGCTGTACAGAGTGCAATATCATCCTCTCCCTCCCAGGATAGTAATTACAATATCACTGGGCGGGAGCACACAGCCTGTGAATTATTATCATCCTCTCCAACTCCGTATACTAGGAACTATATCTCAGAGAAACTGTCCCCTCAGTGCCATATTCGGACAAATAGCAAAGGCTTCTTCCGGGAATATTAGGAGCAATATTACCACGTAGCTATCCATCCATTGCTATAATTGGAGTCATGTGATACTCTACCCCCGTTCATATTAGGATCAGTGTCACGTGCTGAGTGTACACCTACTGCGATATTAAAACTAAAGTCCTGCTTTCCCACCCTGGTTATTAAGAACAGCATCACAAGGAGGTTTACACTTCCTGTGGAATGAGGAATAATAATATGATTATTAATCATCAATGATCGATTTTAATAATTATCAATGATACTAAAAATTCATAAGATACCATTATTAATTATGGATAATGATTTTCAATACATGATTATGCCTGCTTTCAATTAATTATTAATATTAATGCCATCAAATAATATTATTAGTTCCTAATACTAATCATTATTGTATTCCCAGCATCACCGGGTATTGATTTAAGTCACATTAATTGCTAATATCATAATATTATTATTAATAGTGATATTACTAATAATTATGAATACAAATGGTTAACCTTTTAAACCAGTATTCATTTTTACTCTCTTTATTGTGATCATTAATATCAATAATTATTATTAATATTAATATAATTATTAATATTAATGATTAATAGACTTGCTCCTGATGTAAACCCGGGAGAGGACGATGTTAATTTCTATATCACAACGGTGTACACCCCCCGTGACAGAGTTTCCAACTTCTGCTTGGGAGAGGAGGATATGACAATCAGTTTCACTGGAAGTAGAAACAACGGTGGGATACTGTTCTGAATATTCAGGGAGGAAGAGGCTGATGTGACTCCTAATAAAGAGGGGGTTACTCCCTCTGAGGGTGTGCACACTGGGGGTGTACAATCGTCTGAGAAGGGGTTGAAAATTTTCCGATGGGGAGATGATATTACTCAGAATATGAGAAAGAGGCTGGGGGTCCAGAAGGCTCCCAGAAGCCAGGGGGGCGGGCCGGGGGTGGCGGCTGGGAGCCCGATCGCGGGGGGTGCCTGCACCCCCGGCGAGGGGGCTCCCAGAAGCCAGGGGGGCGGGCCGGGGGTGGCGGCTGGGAGCCCGATCGCGGGGGGTGCCTGCACCCCCGGCGAGGGGGCTCCCAGAAGCCGGGGGGCGGGCCGGGGGTGGCGGCTGGGAGCCCGATCGGGGGGCGTGCCTGCACCCCCGGCGAGGGGGCTCCCAGAAGCCAGGGGGGCGGGCCGGGGGTGGCGGCTGGGAGCCCGATCGCGGGGGGTGCCTGCACCCCCGGCGAGGGGGCTCCCAGAAGCCAGGGGGGCGGGCCGGGGGTGGCGGCTGGGAGCCCGATCGGGGGGCGTGCCTGCACCCCCGGCGAGGGGGCTCCCAGAAGCCAGGGGGGCGGGCCGGGGGTGGCGGCTGGGAGCCCGATCGCGGGGGGTGCCTGACCCCCCGGCGAGGGGGCTCCCAGATGCCAGGGGGGCGGGCCGGGGGTGGCGGCTGGGAGCCCGATCGGGGGGCGTGCCTGACCCCCCGGCGATGGGGCTCCCAGAAGCCAGGGGGGCCGGCCTGGGTTGGCGGCTGGGAGCCCGATCGCGGGGGGTGCCTGACCCCCTCGCGATGGGGCTCCCAGAAGTCAGGGGGGCCGTCCGGGGGTGACTCCTGGCAACCTGATCTGGATATTTGGAAGAGTATCACAAGTGGTTGTCCAGTGTCTGTGATACTGAGATTAATATCTGTCTCTCGGCCTTGGAATATTGAGCAGGATGAAACAGGGTGAATGTCCACCCTGTGCCACATTGCGAGTAATATCAGCCTGTCCCCTCCATGGATATTAAGAACAATATCCCAGACTGGGTGTACGCCTCCTGCTGTACAGAGTGCAATATCATCCTCTCCCTCCCAGGATAGTAATTACAATATCACTGGGCGGGAGCACACAGCCTGTGAATTATTATCATCCTCTCCAACTCCGTATACTAGGAACTATATCTCAGAGAAACTGTCCCCTCAGTGCCATATTCGGACAAATAGCAAAGGCTTCTTCCGGGAATATTAGGAGCAATATTACCACGTAGCTATCCATCCATTGCTATAATTGGAGTCATGTGATACTCTACCCCCGTTCATATTAGGATCAGTGTCACGTGCTGAGTGTACACCTACTGCGATATTAAAACTAAAGTCCTGCTTTCCGACCCTGGTTATTAAGAACAGCATCACAAGGAGGTTTACACTTCCTGTGGAATGAGGAATAATAATATGATTATTAATCATCAATGATCGATTTTAATAATTATCAATGATACTAAAAATTCATAAGATACCATTATTAATTATGGATAATGATTTTCAATACATGATTATGCCTGCTTTCAATTAATTATTAATATTAATGCCATCAAATAATATTATTAGTTCCTAATACTAATCATTATTGTATTCCCAGCATCACTGGGTATTGATTTAAGTCACATTAATTGCTAATATCATAATATTATTATTAATAGTGATATTACTAATAATTATGAATACAAATGGTTAACCTTTTAAACCAGTATTCATTTTTACTCTCTTTATTGTGATCATTAATATCAATAATTATTATTAATATTAATATAATTATTAATATTAATGATTAATAGACTTGCTCCTGATGTAAACCCGGGAGAGGACGATGTTAATTTCTATATCACAACGGTGTACACCCCCCGTGACAGAGTTTCCAACTTCTGCTTGGGAGAGGAGGATATGACAATCAGTTTCACTGGAAGTAGAAACAACGGTGGGATACTGTTCTGAATATTCAGGGAGGAAGAGGCTGATGTGACTCCTAATAAAGAAGGGGTTACTCCCTCTGAGGGTGTGCACACTGGGGATGTACAATCGTCTGAGAAGGGGTTGAAAATTTTCCGATGGGGAGACGATATTACTCAGAATATGAGAAAGAGGCTGGGGGTCCAGAAGGCTCCCAGAAGCCAGGGGGGCGGGCCGGGGGTGGCGGCTGGGAGCCCGATCGCGGGGGGTGCCTGCACCCCCGGCGAGGGGGCTCCCAGAAGCCAGGGGGGCGGGCCGGGGGTGGCGGCTGGGAGCCCGATCGCGGGGGGTGCCTGCTCCCCCGGCGAGGGGGCTCCCAGAAGCCAGGGGGGCGGGCCGGGGGTGGCGGCTGGGAGCCCGATCGCGGGGGGTGCCTGCGCCCCCGGCGAGGGGGCTCCCAGAAGCCAGGGGGGCGGGCCGGGGGTGGCGGCTGGGAGCCCGATCGCGGGGGGTGCCTGCGCCCCCGGCGAGGGGGCTCCCAGAAGCCAGGGGGGCGGGCCGGGGGTGGCGGCTGGGAGCCCGATCGCGGGGGGTGCCTGCGCCCCCGGCGAGGGGGCTCCCAGAAGCCAGGGGGGCGGGCCGGGGGTGGCGGCTGGGAGCCCGATCGCGGGGGGTGCCTGCGCCCCCGGCGAGGGGGCTCCCAGAAGCCAGGGGGGCGGGCCGGGGGTGGCGGCTGGGAGCCCGATCGCGGGGGGTGCCTGCGCCCCCGGCGAGGGGGCTCCCAGAAGCCAGGGGGGCGGGCCGGGGGTGGCGGCTGGGAGCCCGATCGCGGGGGGTGCCTGCGCCCCCGGCGAGGGGGCTCCCAGAAGCCAGGGGGGCGGGCCGGGGGTGGCGGCTGGGAGCCCGATCGCGGGGGGTGCCTGCGCCCCCGGCGAGGGGGCTCCCAGAAGCCAGGGGGGCGGGCCGGGGGTGGCGGCTGGGAGCCCGATCGCGGGGGGTGCCTGCGCCCCCGGCGAGGGGGCTCCCAGAAGCCAGGGGGGCGGGCCGGGGGTGGCGGCTGGGAGCCCGATCGCGGGGGGTGCCTGCGCCCCCGGCGAGGGGGCTCCCAGAAGCCAGGGGGGCGGGCCGGGGGTGGCGGCTGGGAGCCCGATCGCGGGGGGTACCTGCCCCCCCGGCGAGGGGGCTCCCAGAAGCCAGGGGGGCGGGCCGGGGGTGGCGGCTGGGAGCCCGATCGCGGGGGGTGCCTGCGCCCCTGGCGAGGGGGCTCCCAGAAGCCAGGGGGGCGGGCCGGGGGTGGCGGCTGGGAGCTCGATCGCGGGGGGAGCCTGCGCCCCCGGCGAGGGGGCTCCCAGAAGCCAGGGGGGCCGGCCGGGGGTGGCGGCTGGGAGCCCGATCGGGGGGCGTGCCTGCACCCCCGGCGAGGGGGCTCCCAGAAGCCAGGGGGGCGGGCCGGGGGTGGCGGCTGGGAGCCCGATCGGGGGGCGTGCCTGCACCCCCGGCGAGGGGGCTCCCAGAAGCCAGGGGGGCGGGCCGGGGGTGGCGGCTGGGAGCCCGATCCCGGGGGGTGCCTGACCACCCGGCGATGGGGCTCCCAGATGCCAGGGGGGCGGGCCGGGGGTGGCGTCTGGGAGCCCGATCGGGGGGCGTGCCTGACCCCCCGGCGATGGGGCTCCCAGAAGCCAGGGGGGCCGGCCTGGGTTGGCGGCTGGGAACCCGATCGCGGGGGGTGCCTGACCCCCTCGCGATGGGGCTCCCAGAAGTCAGGGGGGCCGTCCGGGGGTGACTCCTGGCAACCTGATCTGGATATTTGGAAGAGTATCACAAGTGGTTGTCCAGTGTCTGTGATACTGAGATTAATATCTGTCTCTCGGCCTTGGAATATTGAGCAGGATGAAACAGGGTGAATGTCCACCCTGTGCCACATTGCGAGTAATATCAGCCTGTCACCTCCATGGATATTAAGAACAATATCCCAGACTGGGTGTACGCCTCCTGCTGTACAGAGTGCAATATCATCCTCTCCCTCCCAGGATAGTAATTACAATATCACTGGGCGGGAGCACACAGCCTGTGAATTATTATCATCCTCTCCAACTCCGTATACTAGGAACTATATCTCAGAGAAACTGTCCCCTCAGTGCCATATTCGGACAAATAGCAAAGGCTTCTTCCGGGAATATTAGGAGCAATATTACCACGTAGCTATCCATCCATTGCTATAATTGGAGTCATGTGATACTCTACCCCCGTTCATATTAGGATCAGTGTCACGTGCTGAGTGTACACCTACTGCGATATTAAAACTAAAGTCCTGCTTTCCGACCCTGGTTATTAAGAACAGCATCACAAGGAGGTTTACACTTCCTGTGGAATGAGGAATAATAATATGATTATTAATCATCAATGATCGATTTTAATAATTATCAATGATACTAAAAATTCATAAGATACCATTATTAATTATGGATAATGATTTTCAATACATGATTATGCCTGCTTTCAATTAATTATTAATATTAATGCCATCAAATAATATTATTAGTTCCTAATACTAATAATTATTGTATTCCCAGCATCACTGGGTATTGATTTAAGTCACATTAATTGCTAATATCATAATATTATTATTAATAGTGATATTACTAATAATTAAGAATACAAATGGTTAACCTTTTAAACCAGTATTCATTTTTACTCTCTTTATTGTGATCATTAATATCAATAATTATTATTAATATTAATATAATTATTAATATTAATGATTAATAGACTTGCTCCTGATGTAAACCCGGGAGAGGACGATGTTAATTTCTATATCACAACGGTGTACACCCCCCGTGACAGAGTTTCCAACTTCTGCTTGGGAGAGGAGGATATGACAATCAGTTTCACTGGAAGTAGAAACAACGGTGGGATACTGTTCTGAATATTCAGGGAGGAAGAGGCTGATGTGACTCCTAATAAAGAGGGGGTTACTCCCTCTGAGGGTGTGCACACTGGGGGTGTACAATCGTCTGAGAAGGGGTTGAAAATTTTCCGATGGGGAGACGATATTACTCAGAATATGAGAAAGAGGCTGGGGGTCCAGAAGGCTCCCAGAAGCCAGGGGGGCGGGCCGGGGGTGGCGGCTGGGAGCCCGATCGCGGGGGGTGCCTGCACCCCCGGCGAGGGGGCTCCCAGAAGCCAGGGGGGCGGGCCGGGGGTGGCGGCTGGGAGCCCGATCGCGGGGGGTGCCTGCACCCCCGGCGAGGGGGCTCCCAGAAGCCAGGGGGGCGGGCCGGGGGTGGCGGCTGGGAGCCCGATCGCGGGGGGTGCCTGCACCCCCGGCGAGGGGGCTCCCAGAAGCCAGGGGGGCGGGACGGGTGTGGCGGCTGGGAGCCCGATCGCGGGGGGTGCCTGCACCCCCGGCGAGGGGGCTCCCAGAAGCCAGGGGGGCGGGCCGGGGGTGGCGGCTGGGAGCCCGATCGCGGGGGGTGCCTGCACCCCCGGCGAGGGGGCTCCCAGAAGCCAGGGGGGCGGGCCGGGGGTGGCGGCTGGGAGCCCGATCGCGGGGGGTGCCTGCACCCCCGGCGAGGGGGCTCCCAGAAGCCAGGGGGGCGGGCCGGGGGTGGCGGCTGGGAGCCCGATCGCGGGGGGTGCCTGCACCCCCGGCGAGGGGGCTCCCAGAAGCCAGGGGGGCGGGCCGGGGGTGGCGGCTGGGAGCCCGATCGCGGGGGGTGCCTGCACCCCCGGCGAGGGGGCTCCCAGAAGCCAGGGGGGCGGGCCGGGGGTGGCGGCTGGGAGCCCGATCGCGGGGGGTGCCTGCACCCCCGGCGAGGGGGCTCCCAGAAGCCAGGGGGGCGGGCCGGGGCTGGCGGCTGGGAGCCCGATCGCGGGGGGTGCCTGCACCCCCGGCGAGGGGGCTCCCAGAAGCCAGGGGGGCGGGCCGGGGGTGGCGGCTGGGAGCCCGATCGCGGGGGGTGCCTGCACCCCCGGCGAGGGGGCTCCCAGAAGCCAGGGGGGCGGGCCGGGGGTGGCGGCTGGGAGCCCGATCGCGGGGGGTGCCTGCACCCCCGGCGAGGGGGCTCCCAGAAGCCAGGGGGGCGGGCCGGGGGTGGCGGCTGGGAGCCCGATCGCGGGGGGTGCCTGCACCCCCGGCGAGGGGGCTCCCAGAAGCCAGGGGGGCGGGCCGGGGGTGGCGGCTGGGAGCCCGATCGCGGGGGGTGCCTGCACCCCCGGCGAGGGGGCTCCCAGAAGCCAGGGGGGCGGGCCGGGGGTGGCGGCTGGGAGCCCGATCGCGGGGGGTGCCTGCACCCCCGGCGAGGGGGCTCCCAGAAGCCAGGGGGGCGGGCCGGGGGTGGCGGCTGGGAGCCCGATCGCGGGGGGTGCCTGCACCCCCGGCGAGGGGGCTCCCAGAAGCCAGGGGGGCGGGCCGGGGGTGGCGGCTGGGAGCCCGATCGCGGGGGGTGCCTGACCCCCCGGCGAGGGGGCTCCCAGATGCCAGGGGGGCGGGCCGGGGGTGGCGGCTGGGAGCCCGATCGGGGGGCGTGCCTGACCCCCCGGCGATGGGGCTCCCAGAAGCCAGGGGGGCCGGCCTGGGTTGGCGGCTGGGAGCCCGATCGCGGGGGGTGCCTGACCCCCTCGCGATGGGGCTCCCAGAAGTCAGGGGGGCCGTCCGGGGGTGACTCCTGGCAACCTGATCTGGATATTTGGAAGAGTATCACAAGTGGTTGTCCAGTGTCTGTGATACTGAGATTAATATCTGTCTCTCGGCCTTGGAATATTGAGCAGGATGAAACAGGGTGAATGTCCACCCTGTGCCACATTGCGAGTAATATCAGCCTGTCCCCTCCATGGATATTAAGAACAATATCCCAGACTGGGTGTACGCCTCCTGCTGTACAGAGTGCAATATCATCCTCTCCCTCCCAGGATAGTAATTACAATATCACTGGGCGGGAGCACACAGCCTGTGAATTATTATCATCCTCTCCAACTCCGTATACTAGGAACTATATCTCAGAGAAACTGTCCCCTCAGTGCCATATTCGGACAAATAGCAAAGGCTTCTTCCGGGAATATTAGGAGCAATATTACCACGTAGCTATCCATCCATTGCTATAATTGGAGTCATGTGATACTCTACCCCCGTTCATATTAGGATCAGTGTCACGTGCTGAGTGTACACCTACTGCGATATTAAAACTAAAGTCCTGCTTTCCGACCCTGGTTATTAAGAACAGCATCACAAGGAGGTTTACACTTCCTGTGGAATGAGGAATAATAATATGATTATTAATCATCAATGATCGATTTTAATAATTATCAATGATACTAAAAATTCATAAGATACCATTATTAATTATGGATAATGATTTTCAATACATGATTATGCCTGCTTTCAATTAATTATTAATATTAATGCCATCAAATAATATTATTAGTTCCTAATACTAATCATTATTGTATTCCCAGCATCACCGGGTATTGATTTAAGTCACATTAATTGCTAATATCATAATATTATTATTAATAGTGATATTACTAATAATTATGAATACAAATGGTTAACCTTTTAAACCAGTATTCATTTTTACTCTCTTTATTGTGATCATTAATATCAATAATTATTATTAATATTAATATAATTATTAATATTAATGATTAATAGACTTGCTCCTGATGTAAACCCGGGAGAGGACGATGTTAATTTCTATATCACAACGGTGTACACCCCCCGTGACAGAGTTTCCAACTTCTGCTTGGGAGAGGAGGATATGACAATCAGTTTCACTGGAAGTAGAAACAACGGTGGGATACTGTTCTGAATATTCAGGGAGGAAGAGGCTGATGTGACTCCTAATAAAGAGGGGGTTACTCCCTCGGAGGGTGTGCACACTGGGGGTGTACAATCGTCTGAGAAGGGGTTGAAAATTTTCCGATGGGGAGACGATATTACTCAGAATATGAGAAAGAGGCTGGGGGTCCAGAAGGCTCCCAGAAGCCAGGGGGGCGGGCCGGGGGTGGCGGCTGGGAGCCCGATCGCGGGGGGTGCCTGCACCCCCGGCGAGGGGGCTCCCAGAAGCCAGGGGGGCGGGCCGGGGGTGGCGGCTGGGAGCCCGATCGCGGGGGGTGCCTGCAACCCCGGCGAGGGGGCTCCCAGAAGCCAGGGGGGCGGGCCGGGTGTGGCGGCTGGGAGCCCGATCGCGGGGGGTGCCTGCACCCCCGGCGAGGGGGCTCCCAGATGCCAGGGGGGCGGGCCGGGGGTGGCGGCTGGGAGCCCGATCGGGGGGCGTGCCTGACCCCCCGGCGATGGGGCTCCCAGAAGCCAGGGGGGCCTGCCTGGGTTGGCGGCTGGGAGCCCGATCGCGGGGGGTGCCTGACCCCCTCGCGATGGGGCTCCCAGAAGTCAGGGGGGCCGTCCGGGGGTGACTCCTGGCAACCTGATCTGGATATTTGGAAGAGTATCACAAGTGGTTGTCCAGTGTCTGTGATACTGAGATTAATATCTGTCTCTCGGCCTTGGAATATTGAGCAGGATGAAACAGGGTGAATGTCCACCCTGTGCCACATTGCGAGTAATATCAGCCTGTCCCCTCCATGGATATTAAGAACAATATCCCAGACTGGGTGTACGCCTCCTGCTGTACAGAGTGCAATATCATCCTCTCCCTCCCAGGATAGTAATTACAATATCACTGGGCGGGAGCACACAGCCTGTGAATTATTATCATCCTCTCCAACTCCGTATACTAGGAACTATATCTCAGAGAAACTGTCCCCTCAGTGCCATATTCGGACAAATAGCAAAGGCTTCTTCCGGGAATATTAGGAGCAATATTACCACGTAGCTATCCATCCATTGCTATAATTGGAGTCATGTGATACTCTACCCCCGTTCATATTAGGATCAGTGTCACGTGCTGAGTGTACACCTACTGCGATATTAAAACTAAAGTCCTGCTTTCCGACCCTGGTTATTAAGAACAGCATCACAAGGAGGTTTACACTTCCTGTGGAATGAGGAATAATAATATGATTATTAATCATCAATGATCGATTTTAATAATTATCAATGATACTAAAAATTCATAAGATACCATTATTAATTATGGATAATGATTTTCAATACATGATTATGCCTGCTTTCAATTAATTATTAATATTAATGCCATCAAATAATATTATTAGTTCCTAATACTAATCATTATTGTATTCCCAGCATCACTGGGTATTGATTTAAGTCACATTAATTGCTAATATCATAATATTATTATTAATAGTGATATTACTAATAATTATGAATACAAATGGTTAACCTTTTAAACCAGTATTCATTTTTACTCTCTTTATTGTGATCATTAATATCAATAATTATTATTAATATTAATATAATTATTAATATTAATGATTAATAGACTTGCTCCTGATGTAAACCCGGGAGAGGACGATGTTAATTTCTATATCACAACGGTGTACACCCCCCGTGACAGAGTTTCCAACTTCTGCTTGGGAGAGGAGGATATGACAATCAGTTTCACTGGAAGTAGAAACAACGGTGGGATACTGTTCTGAATATTCAGGGAGGAAGAGGCTGATGTGACTCCTAATAAAGAGGGGGTTACTCCCTCGGAGGGTGTGCACACTGGGGGTGTACAATCGTCTGAGAAGGGGTTGAAAATTTTCCGATGGGGAGACGATATTACTCAGAATATGAGAAAGAGGCTGGGGGTCCAGAAGGCTCCCAGAAGCCAGGGGGGCGGGCCGGGGGTGGCGGCTGGGAGCCCGATCGCGGGGGGTGCCTGCACCCCCGGCGAGGGGGCTCCCAGAAGCCAGGGGGGCGGGCCGGGGGTGGCGGCTGGGAGCCCGATCGCGGGGGGTGCCTGCACCCCCGGCGAGGGGGCTCCCAGAAGCCAGGGGGGCGGGCCGGGGGTGGCGGCTGGGAGCCCGATCGCGGGGGGTGCCTGCACCCCCGGCGAGGGGGCTCCCAGAAGCCAGGGGGGCGGGCCGGGGGTGGCGGCTGGGAGCCCGATCGCGGGGGGTGCCTGCACCCCCGGCGAGGGGGCTCCCAGAAGCCAGGGGGGCGGGCCGGGGGTGGCGGCTGGGAGCCCGATCGCGGGGGGTGCCTGCACCCCCGGCGAGGGGGCTCCCAGAAGCCAGGGGGGCGGGCCGGGGGTGGCGGCTGGGAGCCCGATCGCGGGGGGTGCCTGCACCCCCGGCGAGGGGGCTCCCAGAAGCCAGGGGGGCGGGCCGGGGGTGGCGGCTGGGAGCCCGATCGCGGGGGGTGCCTGCACCCCCGGCGAGGGGGCTCCCAGAAGCCAGGGGGGCGGGCCGGGGGTGGCGGCTGGGAGCCCGATCGCGGGGGGTGCCTGCACCCCCGGCGAGGGGGCTCCCAGAAGCCAGGGGGGCGGGCCGGGGGTGGCGGCTGGGAGCCCGATCGCGGGGGGTGCCTGCACCCCCGGCGAGGGGGCTCCCAGAAGCCAGGGGGGCGGGCCGGGGGTGGCGGCTGGGAGCCCGATCGCGGGGGGTGCCTGCACCCCCGGCGAGGGGGCTCCCAGAAGCCAGGGGGGCGGGCCGGGGGTGGCGGCTGGGAGCCCGATCGCGGGGGGTGCCTGCACCCCCGGCGAGGGGGCTCCCAGAAGCCAGGGGGGCGGGCCGGGGGTGGCGGCTGGGAGCCCGATCGCGGGGGGTGCCTGACCCCCCGGCGAGGGGGCTCCCAGATGCCAGGGGGGCGGGCCGGGGGTGGCGGCTGGGAGCCCGATCGGGGGGCGTGCCTGACCCCCCGGCGATGGGGCTCCCAGAAGCCAGGGGGGCCGGCCTGGGTTGGCGGCTGGGAGCCCGATCGCGGGGGGTGCCTGACCCCCTCGCGATGGGGCTCCCAGAAGTCAGGGGGGCCGTCCGGGGGTGACTCCTGGCAACCTGATCTGGATATTTGGAAGAGTATCACAAGTGGTTGTCCAGTGTCTGTGATACTGAGATTAATATCTGTCTCTCGGCCTTGGAATATTGAGCAGGATGAAACAGGGTGAATGTCCACCCTGTGCCACATTGCGAGTAATATCAGCCTGTCCCCTCCATGGATATTAAGAACAATATCCCAGACTGGGTGTACGCCTCCTGCTGTACAGAGTGCAATATCATCCTCTCCCTCCCAGGATAGTAATTACAATATCACTGGGCGGGAGCACACATCCTGTGAATTATTATCATCCTCTCCAACTCCGTATACTAGGAACTATATCTCAGAGAAACTGTCCCCTCAGTGCCATATTCGGACAAATAGCAAAGGCTTCTTCCGGGAATATTAGGAGCAATATTACCACGTAGCTATCCATCCATTGCTATAATTGGAGTCATGTGATACTCTACCCCCGTTCATATTAGGATCAGTGTCACGTGCTGAGTGTACACCTACTGCGATATTAAAACTAAAGTCCTGCTTTCCGACCCTGGTTATTAAGAACAGCATCACAAGGAGGTTTACACTTCCTGTGGAATGAGGAATAATAATATGATTATTAATCATCAATGATCGATTTTAATAATTATCAATGATACTAAAAATTCATAAGATACCATTATTAATTATGGATAATGATTTTCAATACATGATTATGCCTGCTTTCAATTAATTATTAATATTAATGCCATCAAATAATATTATTAGTTCCTAATACTAATCATTATTGTATTCCCAGCATCACTGGGTATTGATTTAAGTCACATTAATTGCTAATATCATAATATTATTATTAATAGTGATATTACTAATAATTATGAATACAAATGGTTAACCTTTTAAACCAGTATTCATTTTTACTCTCTTTATTGTGATCATTAATATCAATAATTATTATTAATATTAATATAATTATTAATATTAATGATTAATAGACTTGCTCCTGATGTAAACCCGGGAGAGGACGATGTTAATTTCTATATCACAACGGTGTACACCCCCCGTGACAGAGTTTCCAACTTCTGCTTGGGAGAGGAGGATATGACAATCAGTTTCACTGGAAGTAGAAACAACGGTGGGATACTGTTCTGAATATTCAGGGAGGAAGAGGCTGATGTGACTCCTAATAAAGAGGGGGTTACTCCCTCGGAGGGTGTGCACACTGGGGGTGTACAATCGTCTGAGAAGGGGTTGAAAATTTTCCGATGGGGAGACGATATTACTCAGAATATGAGAAAGAGGCTGGGGGTCCAGAAGGCTCCCAGAAGCCAGGGGGGCGGGCCGGGGGTGGCGGCTGGGAGCCCGATCGCGGGGGGTGCCTGCACCCCCGGCGAGGGGGCTCCCAGAAGCCAGGGGGGCGGGCCGGGGGTGGCGGCTGGGAGCCCGATCGCGGGGGGTGCCTGCACCCCCGTCGAGGGGGCTCCCAGAAGCCAGGGGGGCGGGCCGGGGGTGGCGGCTGGGAGCCCGATCGCGGGGGGTGCCTGCACCCCCGGCGAGGGGGCTCCCAGAAGCCAGGGGGGCGGGCCGGGGGTGGCGGCTGGGAGCCCGATCGCGGGGGGTGCCTGCACCCCCGGCGAGGGGGCTCCCAGAAGCCAGGGGGGCGGGCCGGGGGTGGCGGCTGGGAGCCCGATCGCGGGGGGTGCCTGCACCCCCGGCGAGGGGGCTCCCAGAAGCCAGGGGGGCGGGCCCGGGGTGGCGGCTTGGAGCCCGATCGGGGGGCGTGCCTGACCCCCCGGCGAGGGGGCTCCCAGAAGCCAGGGGGGCGGGCCGGGGGTGGCGGCTGGGAGCCCGATCGCGGGGGGTGCCTGACCCCCCGGCGAGGGGGCTCCCAGATGCCAGGGGGGCGGGCCGGGGGTGGCGGCTGGGAGCCCGATCGGGGGGCGTGCCTGACCCCCCGGCGATGGGGCTCCCAGAAGCCAGGGGGGCCGGCCTGGGTTGGCGGCTGGGAGCCCGATCGCGGGGGGTGCCTGACCCCCTCGCGATGGGGCTCCCAGAAGTCAGGGGGGCCGTCCGGGGGTGACTCCTGGCAACCTGATCTGGATATTTGGAAGAGTATCACAAGTGGTTGTCCAGTGTCTGTGATACTGAGATTAATATCTGTCTCTCGGCCTTGGAATATTGAGCAGGATGAAACAGGGTGAATGTCCACCCTGTGCCACATTGCGAGTAATATCAGCCTGTCCCCTCCATGGATATTAAGAACAATATCCCAGACTGGGTGTACGCCTCCTGCTGTACAGAGTGCAATATCATCCTCTCCCTCCCAGGATAGTAATTACAATATCACTGGGCGGGAGCACACATCCTGTGAATTATTATCATCCTCTCCAACTCCGTATACTAGGAACTATATCTCAGAGAAACTGTCCCCTCAGTGCCATATTCGGACAAATAGCAAAGGCTTCTTCCGGGAATATTAGGAGCAATATTACCACGTAGCTATCCATCCATTGCTATAATTGGAGTCATGTGATACTCTACCCCCGTTCATATTAGGATCAGTGTCACGTGCTGAGTGTACACCTACTGCGATATTAAAACTAAAGTCCTGCTTTCCGACCCTGGTTATTAAGAACAGCATCACAAGGAGGTTTACACTTCCTGTGGAATGAGGAATAATAATATGATTATTAATCATCAATGATCGATTTTAATAATTATCAATGATACTAAAAATTCATAAGATACCATTATTAATTATGGATAATGATTTTCAATACATGATTATGCCTGCTTTCAATTAATTATTAATATTAATGCCATCAAATAATATTATTAGTTCCTAATACTAATCATTATTGTATTCCCAGCATCACTGGGTATTGATTTAAGTCACATTAATTGCTAATATCATAATATTATTATTAATAGTGATATTACTAATAATTATGAATACAAATGGTTAACCTTTTAAACCAGTATTCATTTTTACTCTCTTTATTGTGATCATTAATATCAATAATTATTATTAATATTAATATAATTATTAATATTAATGATTAATAGACTTGCTCCTGATGTAAACCCGGGAGAGGACGATGTTAATTTCTATATCACAACGGTGTACACCCCCCGTGACAGAGTTTCCAACTTCTGCTTGGGAGAGGAGGATATGACAATCAGTTTCACTGGAAGTAGAAACAACGGTGGGATACTGTTCTGAATATTCAGGGAGGAAGAGGCTGATGTGACTCCTAATAAAGAGGGGGTTACTCCCTCGGAGGGTGTGCACACTGGGGGTGTACAATCGTCTGAGAAGGGGTTGAAAATTTTCCGATGGGGAGACGATATTACTCAGAATATGAGAAAGAGGCTGGGGGTCCAGAAGGCTCCCAGAAGCCAGGGGGGCGGGCCGGGGGTGGCGGCTGGGAGCCCGATCGCGGGGGGTGCCTGCACCCCCGGCGAGGGGGCTCCCAGAAGCCAGGGGGGCGGGCCGGGGGTGGCGGCTGGGAGCCCGATCGCGGGGGGTGCCTGCACCCCCGTCGAGGGGGCTCCCAGAAGCCAGGGGGGCGGGCCGGGGGTGGCGGCTGGGAGCCCGATCGCGGGGGGTGCCTGCACCCCCGGCGAGGGGGCTCCCAGAAGCCAGGGGGGCGGGCCGGGGGTGGCGGCTGGGAGCCCGATCGCGGGGGGTGCCTGCACCCCCGGCGAGGGGGCTCCCAGAAGCCAGGGGGGCGGGCCGGGGGTGGCGGCTGGGAGCCCGATCGCGGGGGGTGCCTGCACCCCCGGCGAGGGGGCTCCCAGAAGCCAGGGGGGCGGGCCCGGGGTGGCGGCTTGGAGCCCGATCGGGGGGCGTGCCTGACCCCCCGGCGAGGGGGCTCCCAGAAGCCAGGGGGGCGGGCCGGGGGTGGCGGCTGGGAGCCCGATCGCGGGGGGTGCCTGACCCCCCGGCGAGGGGGCTCCCAGATGCCAGGGGGGCGGGCCGGGGGTGGCGGCTGGGAGCCCGATCGGGGGGCGTGCCTGACCCCCCGGCGATGGGGCTCCCAGAAGCCAGGGGGGCCTGCCTGGGTTGGCGGCTGGGAGCCCGATCGCGGGGGGTGCCTGACCCCCTCGCGATGGGGCTCCCAGAAGTCAGGGGGGCCGTCCGGGGGTGACTCCTGGCAACCTGATCTGGATATTTGGAAGAGTATCACAAGTGGTTGTCCAGTGTCTGTGATACTGAGATTAATATCTGTCTCTCGGCCTTGGAATATTGAGCAGGATGAAACAGGGTGAATGTCCACCCTGTGCCACATTGCGAGTAATATCAGCCTGTCCCCTCCATGGATATTAAGAACAATATCCCAGACTGGGTGTACGCCTCCTGCTGTACAGAGTGCAATATCATCCTCTCCCTCCCAGGATAGTAATTACAATATCACTGGGCGGGAGCACACAGCCTGTGAATTATTATCATCCTCTCCAACTCCGTATACTAGGAACTATATCTCAGAGAAACTGTCCCCTCAGTGCCATATTCGGACAAATAGCAAAGGCTTCTTCCGGGAATATTAGGAGCAATATTACCACGTAGCTATCCATCCATTGCTATAATTGGAGTCATGTGATACTCTACCCCCGTTCATATTAGGATCAGTGTCACGTGCTGAGTGTACACCTACTGCGATATTAAAACTAAAGTCCTGCTTTCCGACCCTGGTTATTAAGAACAGCATCACAAGGAGGTTTACACTTCCTGTGGAATGAGGAATAATAATATGATTATTAATCATCAATGATCGATTTTAATAATTATCAATGATACTAAAAATTCATAAGATACCATTATTAATTATGGATAATGATTTTCAATACATGATTATGCCTGCTTTCAATTAATTATTAATATTAATGCCATCAAATAATATTATTAGTTCCTAATACTAATCATTATTGTATTCCCAGCATCACTGGGTATTGATTTAAGTCACATTAATTGCTAATATCATAATATTATTATTAATAGTGATATTACTAATAATTATGAATACAAATGGTTAACCTTTTAAACCAGTATTCATTTTTACTCTCTTTATTGTGATCATTAATATCAATAATTATTATTAATATTAATATAATTATTAATATTAATGATTAATAGACTTGCTCCTGATGTAAACCCGGGAGAGGACGATGTTAATTTCTATATCACAACGGTGTACACCCCCCGTGACAGAGTTTCCAACTTCTGCTTGGGAGAGGAGGATATGACAATCAGTTTCACTGGAAGTAGAAACAACGGTGGGATACTGTTCTGAATATTCAGGGAGGAAGAGGCTGATGTGACTCCTAATAAAGAAGGGGTTACTCCCTCTGAGGGTGTGCACACTGGGGATGTACAATCGTCTGAGAAGGGGTTGAAAATTTTCCGATGGGGAGACGATATTACTCAGAATATGAGAAAGAGGCTGGGGGTCCAGAAGGCTCCCAGAAGCCAGGGGGGCGGGCCGGGGGTGGCGGCTGGGAGCCCGATCGCGGGGGGTGCCTGCACCCCCGGCGAGGGGGCTCCCAGAAGCCAGGGGGGCGGGCCGGGGGTGGCGGCTGGGAGCCCGATCGCGGGGGGTGCCTGCTCCCCCGGCGAGGGGGCTCCCAGAAGCCAGGGGGGCGGGCCGGGGGTGGCGGCTGGGAGCCCGATCGCGGGGGGTGCCTGCGCCCCCGGCGAGGGGGCTCCCAGAAGCCAGGGGGGCGGGCCGGGGGTGGCGGCTGGGAGCCCGATGGCGGGGGGTGCCTGCGCCCCCGGCGAGGGGGCTCCCAGAAGCCAGGGGGGCGGGCCGGGGGTGGCGGCTGGGAGCCCGATCGCGGGGGGTGCCTGCGCCCCCGGCGAGGGGGCTCCCAGAAGCCAGGGGGGCGGGCCGGGGGTGGCGGCTGGGAGCCCGATCGCGGGGGGTGCCTGCGCCCCCGGCGAGGGGGCTCCCAGAAGCCAGGGGGGCGGGCCGGGGGTGGCGGCTGGGAGCCCGATCGCGGGGGGTGCCTGCGCCCCCGGCGAGGGGGCTCCCAGAAGCCAGGGGGGCGGGCCGGGGGTGGCGGCTGGGAGCCCGATCGCGGGGGGTGCCTGCGCCCCCGGCGAGGGGGCTCCCAGAAGCCAGGGGGGCGGGCCGGGGGTGGCGGCTGGGAGCCCGATCGCGGGGGGTGCCTGCGCCCCCGGCGAGGGGGCTCCCAGAAGCCAGGGGGGCGGGCCGGGGGTGGCGGCTGGGAGCCCGATCGCGGGGGGTGCCTGCGCCCCCGGCGAGGGGGCTCCCAGAAGCCAGGGGGGCGGGCCGGGGGTGGCGGCTGGGAGCCCGATCGCGGGGGGTGCCTGCGCCCCCGGCGAGGGGGCTCCCAGAAGCCAGGGGGGCGGGCCGGGGGTGGCGGCTGGGAGCCCGATCGCGGGGGGTGCCTGCGCCCCCGGCGAGGGGGCTCCCAGAAGCCAGGGGGGCGGGCCGGGGGTGGCGGCTGGGAGCCCGATCGCGGGGGGTGCCTGCGCCCCCGGCGAGGGGGCTCCCAGAAGCCAGGGGGGCGGGCCGGGGGTGGCGGCTGGGAGCCCGATCGCGGGGGGTGCCTGCGCCCCCGGCGAGGGGGCTCCCAGAAGCCAGGGGGGCGGGCCGGGGGTGGCGGCTGGGAGCCCGATCGCGGGGGGTGCCTGCCCCCCCGGCGAGGGGGCTCCCAGAAGCCAGGGGGGCGGGCCGGGGGTGGCGGCTGGGAGCCCGATCGCGGGGGGTGCCTGCGCCCCCGGCGAGGGGGCTCCCAGAAGCCAGGGGGTCGGGCCGGGGGTGGCGGCTGGGAGCCCGATCGCGGGGGGTGCCTGCGCCCCCGGCGAGGGGGCTCCCAGAAGCCAGGGGGTCGGGCCGGGGGTGGCGGCTGGGAGCCCGATCGGGGGGCGTGCCTGCGCCCCCGGCGAGGGGGCTCCCAGAAGCCAGGGGGGCGGGCCGGGGGTGGCGGCTGGGAGCCCGATCGCGGGGGGTGCCTGCACCCCCGGCGAGGGGGCTCCCAGAAGCCAGGGGGGCGGGCCGGGGGTGGCGGCTGGGAGCCCGATCGCGGGGGGTGCCTGCACCCCCGGCGAGGGGGCTCCCAGAAGCCAGGGGGGCGGGCCGGGGGTGGCGGCTGGGAGCCCGATCGCGGGGGGTGCCTGCACCCCCGGCGAGGGGGCTCCCAGAAGCCAGGGGGGCGGGCCGGGGGTGGCGGCTGGGAGCCCGATCGCGGGGGGTGCCTGACCCCCCGGCGAGGGGGCTCCCAGAAGCCAGGGGGGCGGGCCGGGGGTGGCGGCTGGGAGCCCGATCGGGGGGCGTGCCTGACCCCCCGGCGATGGGGCTCCCAGAAGCCAGGGGGGCCGGCCTGTGTTGGCGGCTGGGAGCCCGATCGCGGGGGGTGCCTGACCCCCTCGCGATGGGGCTCCCAGAAGTCAGGGGGGCCGTCCGGGGGTGACTCCTGGCAACCTGATCTGGATATTTGGAAGAGTATCACAAGTGGTTGTCCAGTGTCTGTGATACTGAGATTAATATCTGTCTCTCGGCCTTGGAATATTGAGCAGGATGAAACAGGGTGAATGTCCACCCTGTGCCACATTGCGAGTAATATCAGCCTGTCCCCTCCATGGATATTAAGAACAATATCCCAGACTGGGTGTACGCCTCCTGCTGTACAGAGTGCAATATCATCCTCTCCCTCCCAGGATAGTAATTACAATATCACTGGGCGGGAGCACACATCCTGTGAATTATTATCATCCTCTCCAACTCCGTATACTAGGAACTATATCTCAGAGAAACTGTCCCCTCAGTGCCATATTCGGACAAATAGCAAAGGCTTCTTCCGGGAATATTAGGAGCAATATTACCACGTAGCTATCCATCCATTGCTATAATTGGAGTCATGTGATACTCTACCCCCGTTCATATTAGGATCAGTGTCACGTGCTGAGTGTACACCTACTGCGATATTAAAACTAAAGTCCTGCTTTCCGACCCTGGTTATTAAGAACAGCATCACAAGGAGGTTTACACTTCCTGTGGAATGAGGAATAATAATATGATTATTAATCATCAATGATCGATTTTAATAATTATCAATGATACTAAAAATTCATAAGATACCATTATTAATTATGGATAATGATTTTCAATACATGATTATGCCTGCTTTCAATTAATTATTAATATTAATGCCATCAAATAATATTATTAGTTCCTAATACTAATCATTATTGTATTCCCAGAATCACTGGGTATTGATTTAAGTCACATTAATTGCTAATATCATAATATTATTATTAATAGTGATATTACTAATAATTATGAATACAAATGGTTAACCTTTTAAACCAGTATTCATTTTTACTCTCTTTATTGTGATCATTAATATCAATAATTATTATTAATATTAATATAATTATTAATATTAATGATTAATAGACTTGCTCCTGATGTAAACCCGGGAGAGGACGATGTTAATTTCTATATCACAACGGTGTACACCCCCCGTGACAGAGTTTCCAACTTCTGCTTGGGAGAGGAGGATATGACAATCAGTTTCACTGGAAGTAGAAACAACGGTGGGATACTGTTCTGAATATTCAGGGAGGAAGAGGCTGATGTGACTCCTAATAAAGAGGGGGTTACTCCCTCTGAGGGTGTGCACACTGGGGGTGTACAATCGTCTGAGAAGGGGTTGAAAATTTTCCGATGGGGAGACGATATTACTCAGAATATGAGAAAGAGGCTGGGGGTCCAGAAGGCTCCCAGAAGCCAGGGGGGCGGGCCGGGGGTGGCGGCTGGGAGCCCGATCGCGGGGGGTGCCTGCACCCCCGGCGAGGGGGCTCCCAGAAGCCAGGGGGGCGGGCCGGGGGTGGCGGCTGGGAGCCCGATCGCGGGGGGTGCCTGCGCCCCCGGCGAGGGGGCTCCCAGAAGCCAGGGGGTCGGGCCGGGGGTGGCGGCTGGGAGCTCGATCGCGGGGGGTGCCTGCGCCCCCGGCGAGGGGGCTCCCAGAAGCCAGGGGGGCGGGCCGGGGGTGGCGGCTGGGAGCCCGATCGGGGGGCGTGCCTGCGCCCCCGGCGAGGGGGCTCCCAGAAGCCAGGGGGGCGGGCCGGGGGTGGCGGCTGGGAGCCCGATCGCGGGGGGTGCCTGCACCCCCGGCGAGGGGGCTCCCAGAAGCCAGGGGGGCGGGCCGGGGGTGGCGGCTGGGAGCCCGATCGCGGGGGGTGCCTGCACCCCCGGCGAGGGGGCTCCCAGAAGCCAGGGGGGCGGGCCGGGGGTGGCGGCTGGGAGCCCGATCGCGGGGGGTGCCTGCACCCCCGGCGAGGGGGCTCCCAGAAGCCAGGGGGGCGGGCCGGGGGTGGCGGCTGGGAGCCCGATCGCGGGGGGTGCCTGCACCCCCGGCGAGGGGGCTCCCAGAAGCCAGGGGGGCGGGCCGGGGGTGGCGGCTGGGAGCCCGATCGCGGGGGGTGCCTGACCCCCCGGCGAGGGGGCTCCCAGAAGCCAGGGGGGCGGGCCGGGGGTGGCGGCTGGGAGCCCGATCGGGGGGCGTGCCTGACCCCCCGGCGATGGGGCTCCCAGAAGCCAGGGGGGCCGGCCTGGGTTGGCGGCTGGGAGCCCGATCGCGGGGGGTGCCTGACCCCCTCGCGATGGGGCTCCCAGAAGTCAGGGGGGCCGTCCGGGGGTGACTCCTGGCAACCTGATCTGGATATTTGGAAGAGTATCACAAGTGGTTGTCCAGTGTCTGTGATACTGAGATTAATATCTGTCTCTCGGCCTTGGAATATTGAGCAGGATGAAACAGGGTGAATGTCCACCCTGTGCCACATTGCGAGTAATATCAGCCTGTCCCCTCCATGGATATTAAGAACAATATCCCAGACTGGGTGTACGCCTCCTGCTGTACAGAGTGCAATATCATCCTCTCCCTCCCAGGATAGTAATTACAATATCACTGGGCGGGAGCACACATCCTGTGAATTATTATCATCCTCTCCAACTCCGTATACTAGGAACTATATCTCAGAGAAACTGTCCCCTCAGTGCCATATTCGGACAAATAGCAAAGGCTTCTTCCGGGAATATTAGGAGCAATATTACCACGTAGCTATCCATCCATTGCTATAATTGGAGTCATGTGATACTCTACCCCCGTTCATATTAGGATCAGTGTCACGTGCTGAGTGTACACCTACTGCGATATTAAAACTAAAGTCCTGCTTTCCGACCCTGGTTATTAAGAACAGCATCACAAGGAGGTTTACACTTCCTGTGGAATGAGGAATAATAATATGATTATTAATCATCAATGATCGATTTTAATAATTATCAATGATACTAAAAATTCATAAGATACCATTATTAATTATGGATAATGATTTTCAATACATGATTATGCCTGCTTTCAATTAATTATTAATATTAATGCCATCAAATAATATTATTAGTTCCTAATACTAATCATTATTGTATTCCCAGAATCACTGGGTATTGATTTAAGTCACATTAATTGCTAATATCATAATATTATTATTAATAGTGATATTACTAATAATTATGAATACAAATGGTTAACCTTTTAAACCAGTATTCATTTTTACTCTCTTTATTGTGATCATTAATATCAATAATTATTATTAATATTAATATAATTATTAATATTAATGATTAATAGACTTGCTCCTGATGTAAACCCGGGAGAGGACGATGTTAATTTCTATATCACAACGGTGTACACCCCCCGTGACAGAGTTTCCAACTTCTGCTTGGGAGAGGAGGATATGACAATCAGTTTCACTGGAAGTAGAAACAACGGTGGGATACTGTTCTGAATATTCAGGGAGGAAGAGGCTGATGTGACTCCTAATAAAGAGGGGGTTACTCCCTCTGAGGGTGTGCACACTGGGGGTGTACAATCGTCTGAGAAGGGGTTGAAAATTTTCCGATGGGGAGACGATATTACTCAGAATATGAGAAAGAGGCTGGGGGTCCAGAAGGCTCCCAGAAGCCAGGGGGGCGGGCCGGGGGTGGCGGCTGGGAGCCCGATCGCGGGGGGTGCCTGCGACCCCGGCGAGGGGGCTCCCAGAAGCCAGGGGGTCGGGCCGGGGGTGGCGGCTGGGAGCTCGATCGCGGGGGGTGCCTGCGCCCCCGGCGAGGGGGCTCCCAGAAGCCAGGGGGGCGGGCCGGGGGTAGCGGCTGGGAGCCCGATCGGGGGGCGTGCCTGCACCCCCGGCGAGGGGGCTCCCAGAAGCCAGGGGGGCGGGCCGGGGGTGGCGGCTGGGAGCCCGATCGCGGGGGGTGCCTGCACCCCCGGCGAGGGGGCTCCCAGAAGCCAGGGGGGCGGGCCGGGGGTGGCGGCTGGGAGCCCGATCGCGGGGGGTGCCTGCACCCCCGGCGAGGGGGCTCCCAGAAGCCAGGGGGGCGGGCCGGGGGTGGCGGCTGGGAGCCCGATCGCGGGGGGTGCCTGCACCCCCGGCGAGGGGGCTCCCAGAAGCCAGGGGGGCGGGCCGGGGGTGGCGGCTGGGAGCCCGATCGCGGGGGGTGCCTGACCCCCCGGCGAGGGGGCTCCCAGAAGCCAGGGGGGCGGGCCGGGGGTGGCGGCTGCGAGCCCGATCGGGGGGCGTGCCTGACCCCCCGGCGATGGGGCTCCCAGAAGCCAGGGGGGCCGGCCTGGGTTGGCGGCTGGGAGCCCGATCGCGGGGGGTGCCTGACCCCCTCGCGATGGGGCTCCCAGAAGTCAGGGGGGCCGTCCGGGGGTGACTCCTGGCAACCTGATCTGGATATTTGGAAGAGTATCACAAGTGGTTGTCCAGTGTCTGTGATACTGAGATTAATATCTGTCTCTCGGCCTTGGAATATTGAGCAGGATGAAACAGGGTGAATGTCCACCCTGTGCCACATTGCGAGTAATATCAGCCTGTCCCCTCCATGGATATTAAGAACAATATCCCAGACTGGGTGTACGCCTCCTGCTGTACAGAGTGCAATATCATCCTCTCCCTCCCAGGATAGTAATTACAATATCACTGGGCGGGAGCACACATCCTGTGAATTATTATCATCCTCTCCAACTCCGTATACTAGGAACTATATCTCAGAGAAACTGTCCCCTCAGTGCCATATTCGGACAAATAGCAAAGGCTTCTTCCGGGAATATTAGGAGCAATATTACCACGTAGCTATCCATCCATTGCTATAATTGGAGTCATGTGATACTCTACCCCCGTTCATATTAGGATCAGTGTCACGTGCTGAGTGTACACCTACTGCGATATTAAAACTAAAGTCCTGCTTTCCGACCCTGGTTATTAAGAACAGCATCACAAGGAGGTTTACACTTCCTGTGGAATGAGGAATAATAATATGATTATTAATCATCAATGATCGATTTTAATAATTATCAATGATACTAAAAATTCATAAGATACCATTATTAATTATGGATAATGATTTTCAATACATGATTATGCCTGCTTTCAATTAATTATTAATATTAATGCCATCAAATAATATTATTAGTTCCTAATACTAATCATTATTGTATTCCCAGCATCACTGGGTATTGATTTAAGTCACATTAATTGCTAATATCATAATATTATTATTAATAGTGATATTACTAATAATTATGAATACAAATGGTTAACCTTTTAAACCAGTATTCATTTTTACTCTCTTTATTGTGATCATTAATATCAATAATTATTATTAATATTAATATAATTATTAATATTAATGATTAATAGACTTGCTCCTGATGTAAACCCGGGAGAGGACGATGTTAATTTCTATATCACAACGGTGTACACCCCCCGTGACAGAGTTTCCAACTTCTGCTTGGGAGAGGAGGATATGACAATCAGTTTCACTGGAAGTAGAAACAACGGTGGGATACTGTTCTGAATATTCAGGGAGGAAGAGGCTGATGTGACTCCTAATAAAGAGGGGGTTACTCCCTCTGAGGGTGTGCACACTGGGGGTGTACAATCGTCTGAGAAGGGGTTGAAAATTTTCCGATGGGGAGACGATATTACTCAGAATATGAGAAAGAGGCTGGGGGTCCAGAAGGCTCCCAGACGCCAGGGGGGCGGGCCGGGGGTGGCGGCTGGGAGCCCGATCGCGGGGGGTGCCTGCACCCCCGGCGAGGGGGCTCCCAGAAGCCAGGGGGGCGGGCCGGGGGTGGCGGCTGGGAGCCCGATCGCGGGGGGTGCCTGCACCCCCGGCGAGGGGGCTCCCAGAAGCCAGGGGGGCGGGCCGGGGGTGGCGGCTGGGAGCCCGATCGCGGGGGGTGCCTGCACCCCCGGCGAGGGGGCTCCCAGAAGCCAGGGGGGCGGGCCGGGGGTGACGGCTGGGAGCCCGATCGCGGGGGGTGCCTGACCCCCCGGCGATGGGGCTCCCAGATGCCAGGGGGGCGGGCCGGGGGTGGCGGCTGGGAGCCCGATCGGGGGGCGTGCCTGACCCCCCGGCGATGGGGCTCCCAGAAGCCAGGGGGGCCGGCCTGGGTTGGCGGCTGGGAGCCCGATCGCGGGGGGTGCCTGACCCCCTCGCGATGGGGCTCCCAGAAGTCAGGGGGGCCGTCCGGGGGTGACTCCTGGCAACCTGATCTGGATATTTGGAAGAGTATCACAAGTGGTTGTCCAGTGTCTGTGATACTGAGATTAATATCTGTCTCTCGGCCTTGGAATATTGAGCAGGATGAAACAGGGTGAATGTCCACCCTGTGCCACATTGCGAGTAATATCAGCCTGTCCCCTCCATGGATATTAAGAACAATATCCCAGACTGGGTGTACGCCTCCTGCTGTACAGAGTGCAATATCATCCTCTCCCTCCCAGGATAGTAATTACAATATCACTGGGCGGGAGCACACAGCCTGTGAATTATTATCATCCTCTCCAACTCCGTATACTAGGAACTATATCTCAGAGAAACTGTCCCCTCAGTGCCATATTCGGACAAATAGCAAAGGCTTCTTCCGGGAATATTAGGAGCAATATTACCACGTAGCTATCCATCCATTGCTATAATTGGAGTCATGTGATACTCTACCCCCGTTCATATTAGGATCAGTGTCACGTGCTGAGTGTACACCTACTGCGATATTAAAACTAAAGTCCTGCTTTCCGACCCTGGTTATTAAGAACAGCATCACAAGGAGGTTTACACTTCCTGTGGAATGAGGAATAATAATATGATTATTAATCATCAATGATCGATTTTAATAATTATCAATGATACTAAAAATTCATAAGATACCATTATTAATTATGGATAATGATTTTCAATACATGATTATGCCTGCTTTCAATTAATTATTAATATTAATGCCATCAAATAATATTATTAGTTCCTAATACTAATCATTATTGTATTCCCAGCATCACTGGGAATTGATTTAAGTCACATTAATTGCTAATATCATAATATTATTATTAATAGTGATATTACTAATAATTATGAATACAAATGGTTAACCTTTTAAACCAGTATTCATTTTTACTCTCTTTATTGTGATCATTAATATCAATAATTATTATTAATATTAATATAATTATTAATATTAATGATTAATAGACTTGCTCCTGATGTAAACCCGGGAGAGGACGATGTTAATTTCTATATCACAACGGTGTACACCCCCCGTGACAGAGTTTCCAACTTCTGCTTGGGAGAGGAGGATATGACAATCAGTTTCACTGGAAGTAGAAACAACGGTGGGATACTGTTCTGAATATTCAGGGAGGAAGAGGCTGATGTGACTCCTAATAAAGAGGGGGTTACTCCCTCTGAGGGTGTGCACACTGGGGGTGTACAATCGTCTGAGAAGGGGTTGAAAATTTTCCGATGGGGAGACGATATTACTCAGAATATGAGAAAGAGGCTGGGGGTCCAGAAGGCTCCCAGAAGCCAGGGGGGCGGGCCGGGGGTGGCGGCTGGGAGCCCGATCGCGGGGGGTGCCTGCACCCCCGGCGAGGGGGCTCCCAGAAGCCAGGGGGGCGGGCCGGGGGTGGCGGCTGGGAGCCCGATCGCGGGGGGTGCCTGCACCCCCGGCGAGGGGGCTCCCAGAAGCCAGGGGGGCGGGCCGGGGGTGGCGGCTGGGAGCCCGATCGCGGGGGGTGCCTGCACCCCCGGCGAGGGGGCTCCCAGAAGCCAGGGGGGCGGGCCGGGGGTGGCGGCTGGGAGCCCGATCGCGGGGGGTGCCTGCACCCCCGGCGAGGGGGCTCCCAGAAGCCAGGGGGGCGGGCCGGGGGTGGCGGCTGGGAGCCCGATCGCGGGGGGTGCCTGCACCCCCGGCGAGGGGGCTCCCAGAAGCCAGGGGGGCGGGCCGGGGGTGGCGGCTGGGAGCCCGATCGCGGGGGGTGCCTGCACCCCCGGCGAGGGGGCTCCCAGAAGCCAGGGGGGCGGGCCGGGGGTGGCGGCTGGGAGCCCGATCGCGGGGGGTGCCTGCACCCCCGGCGAGGGGGCTCCCAGAAGCCAGGGGGGCGGGCCGGGGGTGGCGGCTGGGAGCCCGATCGCGGGGGGTGCCTGCACCCCCGGCGAGGGGGCTCCCAGAAGCCAGGGGGGCGGGCCGGGGGTGGCGGCTGGGAGCCCGATCGCGGGGGGTGCCTGCACCCCCGGCGAGGGGGCTCCCAGAAGCCAGGGGGGCGGGCCGGGGGTGGCGGCTGGGAGCCCGATCGCGGGGGGTGCCTGCACCCCCGGCGAGGGGGCTCCCAGAAGCCAGGGGGGCGGGCCGGGGGTGGCGGCTGGGAGCCCGATCGCGGGGGGTGCCTGCACCCCCGGCGAGGGGGCTCCCAGAAGCCAGGGGGGCGGGCCGGGGGTGGCGGCTGGGAGCCCGATCGCGGGGGGTGCCTGCACCCCCGGCGAGGGGGCTCCCAGAAGCCAGGGGGGCGGGCCGGGGGTGGCGGCTGGGAGCCCGATCGCGGGGGGTGCCTGCACCCCCGGCGAGGGGGCTCCCAGAAGCCAGGGGGGCGGGCCGGGGGTGGCGGCTGGGAGCCCGATCGCGGGGGGTGCCTGCACCCCCGGCGAGGGGGCTCCCAGAAGCCAGGGGGGCGGGCCGGGGGTGGCGGCTGGGAGCCCGATCGCGGGGGGTGCCTGCACCCCCGGCGAGGGGGCCCCCAGAAGCCAGGGGGGCGGGCCGGGGGTGGCGGCTGGGAGCCCGATCGCGGGGGGTGCCTGCACCCCCGGCGAGGGGGCCCCCAGAAGCCAGGGGGGCGGGCCGGGGGTGGCGGCTGGGAGCCCGATCGCGGGGGGTGCCTGCAACCCCGGCGAGGGGGCTCCCAGAAGCCGGGGGGCGGGCCGGGGGTGGCGGCTGGGAGCCCGATCGGGGGGCGTGCCTGCACCCCCGGCGAGGGGGCTCCCAGAAGCCAGGGGGGCGGGCCGGGGGTGGCGGCTGGGAGCCCGATCGCGGGGGGTGCCTGACCCCCCGGCGAGGGGGCTCCCAGATGCCAGGGGGGCGGGCCGGGGGTGGCGGCTGGGAGCCCGATCGGGGGGCGTGCCTGCACCCCCGGCGAGGGGGCTCCCAGAAGCCAGGGGGGCGGGCCGGGGGTGGCGGCTGGGAGCCCGATCGCGGGGGGTGCCTGACCCCCCGGCGAGGGGGCTCCCAGATGCCAGGGGGGCGGGCCGGGGGTGGCGGCTGGGAGCCCGATCGGGGGGCGTGCCTGACCCCCCGGCGATGGGGCTCCCAGAAGCCAGGGGGGCCGGCCTGGGTTGGCGGCTGGGAGCCCGATCGCGGGGGGTGCCTGACCCCCTCGCGATGGGGCTCCCAGAAGTCAGGGGGGCCGTCCGGGGGTGACTCCTGGCAACCTGATCTGGATATTTGGAAGAGTATCACAAGTGGTTGTCCAGTGTCTGTGATACTGAGATTAATATCTGTCTCTCGGCCTTGGAATATTGAGCAGGATGAAACAGGGTGAATGTCCACCCTGTGCCACATTGCGAGTAATATCAGCCTGTCCCCTCCATGGATATTAAGAACAATATCCCAGACTGGGTGTACGCCTCCTGCTGTACAGAGTGCAATATCATCCTCTCCCTCCCAGGATAGTAATTACAATATCACTGGGCGGGAGCACACAGCCTGTGAATTATTATCATCCTCTCCAACTCCGTATACTAGGAACTATATCTCAGAGAAACTGTCCCCTCAGTGCCATATTCGGACAAATAGCAAAGGCTTCTTCCGGGAATATTAGGAGCAATATTACCACGTAGCTATCCATCCATTGCTATAATTGGAGTCATGTGATACTCTACCCCCGTTCATATTAGGATCAGTGTCACGTGCTGAGTGTACACCTACTGCGATATTAAAACTAAAGTCCTGCTTTCCGACCCTGGTTATTAAGAACAGCATCACAAGGAGGTTTACACTTCCTGTGGAATGAGGAATAATAATATGATTATTAATCATCAATGATCGATTTTAATAATTATCAATGATACTAAAAATTCATAAGATACCATTATTAATTATGGATAATGATTTTCAATACATGATTATGCCTGCTTTCAATTAATTATTAATATTAATGCCATCAAATAATATTATTAGTTCCTAATACTGATCATTATTGTATTCCCAGCATCACTGGGTATTGATTTAAGTCACATTAATTGCTAATATCATAATATTATTATTAATAGTGATATTACTAATAATTATGAATACAAATGGTTAACCTTTTAAACCAGTATTCATTTTTACTCTCTTTATTGTGATCATTAATATCAATAATTATTATTAATATTAATATAATTATTAATATTAATGATTAATAGACTTGCTCCTGATGTAAACCCGGGAGAGGACGATGTTAATTTCTATATCACAACGGTGTACACCCCCCGTGACAGAGTTTCCAACTTCTGCTTGGGAGAGGAGGATATGACAATCAGTTTCACTGGAAGTAGAAACAACGGTGGGATACTGTTCTGAATATTCAGGGAGGAAGAGGCTGATGTGACTCCTAATAAAGAAGGGGTTACTCCCTCTGAGGGTGTGCACACTGGGGATGTACAATCGTCTGAGAAGGGGTTGAAAATTTTCCGATGGGGAGACGATATTACTCAGAATATGAGAAAGAGGCTGGGGGTCCAGAAGGCTCCCAGAAGCCAGGGGGGCGGGCCGGGGGTGGCGGCTGGGAGCCCGATCGCGGGGGGTGCCTGCACCCCCGGCGAGGGGGCTCCCAGAAGCCAGGGGGGCGGGCCGGGGGTGGCGGCTGGGAGCCCGATCGCGGGGGGTGCCTGCTCCCCCGGCGAGGGGGCTCCCAGAAGCCAGGGGGGCGGGCCGGGGGTGGCGGCTGGGAGCCCGATCGCGGGGGGTGCCTGCGCCCCCGGCGAGGGGGCTCCCAGAAGCCAGGGGGGCGGGCCGGGGGTGGCGGCTGGGAGCCCGATCGCGGGGGGTGCCTGCGCCCCCGGCGAGGGGGCTCCCAGAAGCCAGGGGGGCGGGCCGGGGGTGGCGGCTGGGAGCCCGATCGCGGGGGGTGCCTGCGCCCCCGGCGAGGGGGCTCCCAGAAGCCAGGGGGGCGGGCCGGGGGTGGCGGCTGGGAGCCCGATCGCGGGGGGTGCCTGCGCCCCCGGCGAGGGGGCTCCCAGAAGCCAGGGGGGCGGGCCGGGGGTGGCGGCTGGGAGCCCGATCGCGGGGGGTGCCTGCGCCCCCGGCGAGGGGGCTCCCAGAAGCCAGGGGGGCGGGCCGGGGGTGGCGGCTGGGAGCCCGATCGCGGGGGGTGCCTGCGCCCCCGGCGAGGGGGCTCCCAGAAGCCAGGGGGGCGGGCCGGGGGTGGCGGCTGGGAGCCCGATCGCGGGGGGTGCCTGCGCCCCCGGCGAGGGGGCTCCCAGAAGCCAGGGGGGCGGGCCGGGGGTGGCGGCTGGGAGCCCGATCGCGGGGGGTGCCTGCGCCCCCGGCGAGGGGGCTCCCAGAAGCCAGGGGGGCGGGCCGGGGGTGGCGGCTGGGAGCCCGATCGCGGGGGGTGCCTGCCCCCCCGGCGACGGGGCTCCCAGAAGCCAGGGGGGCGGGCCGGGGGTGGCGGCTGGGAGCCCGATCGCGGGGGGTGCCTGCGCCCCCGGCGAGGGGGCTCCCAGAAGCCAGGGGGTCGGGCCGGGGGTGGCGGCTGGGAGCTCGATCGCGGGGGGTGCCTGCGCCCCCGGCGAGGGGGCTCCCAGAAGCCAGGGGGGCGGGCCGGGGGTGGCGGCTGGGAGCCCGATCGGGGGGCGTGCCTGCACCCCCGGCGAGGGGGCTCCCAGAAGCCAGGGGGGCGGGCCGGGGGTGGCGGCTGGGAGCCCGATCGCGGGGGGTGCCTGCACCCCCGGCGAGGGGGCTCCCAGAAGCCAGGGGGGCGGGCCGGGGGTGGCGGCTGGGAGCCCGATCGCGGGGGGTGCCTGCACCCCCGGCGAGGGGGCTCCCAGAAGCCAGGGGGGCGGGCCGGGGGTGGCGGCTGGGAGCCCGATCGCGGGGGGTGCCTGCACCCCCGGCGAGGGGGCTCCCAGAAGCCAGGGGGGCGGGCCGGGGGTGGCGGCTGGGAGCCCGATCGCGGGGGGTGCCTGCACCCCCGGCGAGGGGGCTCCCAGAAGCCAGGGGGGCGGGCCGGGGGTGGCGGCTGGGAGCCCGATCGCGGGGGGTGCCTGACCCCCCGGCGAGGGGGCTCCCAGAAGCCAGGGGGGCGGGCCGGGGGTGGCGGCTGGGAGCCCGATCGGGGGGCGTGCCTGACCCCCCGGCGATGGGGCTCCCAGAAGCCAGGGGGGCCGGCCTGGGTTGGCGGCTGGGAGCCCGATCGCGGGGGGTGCCTGACCCCCTCGCGATGGGGCTCCCAGAAGTCAGGGGGGCCGTCCGGGGGTGACTCCTGGCAACCTGATCTGGATATTTGGAAGAGTATCACAAGTGGTTGTCCAGTGTCTGTGATACTGAGATTAATATCTGTCTCTCGGCCTTGGAATATTGAGCAGGATGAAACAGGGTGAATGTCCACCCTGTGCCACATTGCGAGTAATATCAGCCTGTCCCCTCCATGGATATTAAGAACAATATCCCAGACTGGGTGTACGCCTCCTGCTGTACAGAGTGCAATATCATCCTCTCCCTCCCAGGATAGTAATTACAATATCACTGGGCGGGAGCACACAGCCTGTGAATTATTATCATCCTCTCCAACTCCGTATACTAGGAACTATATCTCAGAGAAACTGTCCCCTCAGTGCCATATTCGGACAAATAGCAAAGGCTTCTTCCGGGAATATTAGGAGCAATATTACCACGTAGCTATCCATCCATTGCTATAATTGGAGTCATGTGATACTCTACCCCCGTTCATATTAGGATCAGTGTCACGTGCTGAGTGTACACCTACTGCGATATTAAAACTAAAGTCCTGCTTTCCGACCCTGGTTATTAAGAACAGCATCACAAGGAGGTTTACACTTCCTGTGGAATGAGGAATAATAATATGATTATTAATCATCAATGATCGATTTTAATAATTATCAATGATACTAAAAATTCATAAGATACCATTATTAATTATGGATAATGATTTTCAATACATGATTATGCCTGCTTTCAATTAATTATTAATATTAATGCCATCAAATAATATTATTAGTTCCTAATACTAATCATTATTGTATTCCCAGCATCACTGGGTATTGATTTAAGTCACATTAATTGCTAATATCATAATATTATTATTAATAGTGATATTACTAATAATTATGAATACAAATGGTTAACCTTTTAAACCAGTATTCATTTTTACTCTCTTTATTGTGATCATTAATATCAATAATTATTATTAATATTAATATAATTATTAATATTAATGATTAATAGACTTGCTCCTGATGTAAACCCGGGAGAGGACGATGTTAATTTCTATATCACAACGGTGTACACCCCCCGTGACAGAGTTTCCAACTTCTGCTTGGGAGAGGAGGATATGACAATCAGTTTCACTGGAAGTAGAAACAACGGTGGGATACTGTTCTGAATATTCAGGGAGGAAGAGGCTGATGTGACTCCTAATAAAGAGGGGGTTACTCCCTCTGAGGGTGTGCACACTGGGGGTGTACAATCGTCTGAGAAGGGGTTGAAAATTTTCCGATGGGGAGACGATATTACTCAGAATATGAGAAAGAGGCTGGGGGTCCAGAAGGCTCCCAGACGCCAGGGGGGCGGGCCGGGGGTGGCGGCTGGGAGCCCGATCGGGGGGCGTGCCTGACCCCCCGGCGATGGGGCTCCCAGAAGCCAGGGGGGCCGGCCTGGGTTGGCGGCTGGGAGCCCGATCGCGGGGGGTGCCTGACCCCCTCGCGATGGGGCTCCCAGAAGTCAGGGGGGCCGTCCGGGGGTGACTCCTGGCAACCTGATCTGGATATTTGGAAGAGTATCACAAGTGGTTGTCCAGTGTCTGTGATACTGAGATTAATATCTGTCTCTCGGCCTTGGAATATTGAGCAGGATGAAACAGGGTGAATGTCCACCCTGTGCCACATTGCGAGTAATATCAGCCTGTCCCCTCCATGGATATTAAGAACAATATCCCAGACTGGGTGTACGCCTCCTGCTGTACAGAGTGCAATATCATCCTCTCCCTCCCAGGATAGTAATTACAATATCACTGGGCGGGAGCACACAGCCTGTGAATTATTATCATCCTCTCCAACTCCGTATACTAGGAACTATATCTCAGAGAAACTGTCCCCTCAGTGCCATATTCGGACAAATAGCAAAGGCTTCTTCCGGGAATATTAGGAGCAATATTACCACGTAGCTATCCATCCATTGCTATAATTGGAGTCATGTGATACTCTACCCCCGTTCATATTAGGATCAGTGTCACGTGCTGAGTGTACACCTACTGCGATATTAAAACTAAAGTCCTGCTTTCCGACCCTGGTTATTAAGAACAGCATCACAAGGAGGTTTACACTTCCTGTGGAATGAGGAATAATAATATGATTATTAATCATCAATGATCGATTTTAATAATTATCAATGATACTAAAAATTCATAAGATACCATTATTAATTATGGATAATGATTTTCAATACATGATTATGCCTGCTTTCAATTAATTATTAATATTAATGCCATCAAATAATATTATTAGTTCCTAATACTAATCATTATTGTATTCCCAGCATCACTGGGTATTGATTTAAGTCACATTAATTGCTAATATCATAATATTATTATTAATAGTGATATTACTAATAATTATGAATACAAATGGTTAACCTTTTAAACCAGTATTCATTTTTACTCTCTTTATTGTGATCATTAATATCAATAATTATTATTAATATTAATATAATTATTAATATTAATGATTAATAGACTTGCTCCTGATGTAAACCCGGGAGAGGACGATGTTAATTTCTATATCACAACGGTGTACACCCCCCGTGACAGAGTTTCCAACTTCTGCTTGGGAGAGGAGGATATGACAATCAGTTTCACTGGAAGTAGAAACAACGGTGGGATACTGTTCTGAATATTCAGGGAGGAAGAGGCTGATGTGACTCCTAATAAAGAAGGGGTTACTCCCTCTGAGGGTGTGCACACTGGGGATGTACAATCGTCTGAGAAGGGGTTGAAAATTTTCCGATGGGGAGACGATATTACTCAGAATATGAGAAAGAGGCTGGGGGTCCAGAAGGCTCCCAGAAGCCAGGGGGGCGGGCCGGGGGTGGCGGCTGGGAGCCCGATCGCGGGGGGTGCCTGCACCCCCGGCGAGGGGGCTCCCAGAAGCCAGGGGGGCGGGCCGGGGGTGGCGGCTGGGAGCCCGATCGCGGGGGGTGCCTGCTCCCCCGGCGAGGGGGCTCCCAGAAGCCAGGGGGGCGGGCCGGGGGTGGCGGCTGGGAGCCCGATCGCGGGGGGTGCCTGCGCCCCCGGCGAGGGGGCTCCCAGAAGCCAGGGGGGCGGGCCGGGGGTGGCGGCTGGGAGCCCGATCGCGGGGGGTGCCTGCGCCCCCGGCGAGGGGGCTCCCAGAAGCCAGGGGGGCGGGCCGGGAGTGGCGGCTGGGAGCCCGATCGCGGGGGGTGCCTGCGCCCCCGGCGAGGGGGCTCCCAGAAGCCAGGGGGGCGGGCCGGGGGTGGCGGCTGGGAGCCCGATCGCGGGGGGTGCCTGCGCCCCCGGCGAGGGGGCTCCCAGAAGCCAGGGGGGCGGGCCGGGGGTGGCGGCTGGGAGCCCGATCGCGGGGGGTGCCTGCGCCCCCGGCGAGGGGGCTCCCAGAAGCCAGGGGGGCGGGCCGGGGGTGGCGGCTGGGAGCCCGATCGCGGGGGGTGCCTGCGCCCCCGGCGAGGGGGCTCCCAGAAGCCAGGGGGGCGGGCCGGGGGTGGCGGCTGGGAGCCCGATCGCGGGGGGTGCCTGCGCCCCCGGCGAGGGGGCTCCCAGAAGCCAGGGGGGCGGGCCGGGGGTGGCGGCTGGGAGCCCGATCGCGGGGGGTGCCTGCGCCCCCGGCGAGGGGGCTCCCAGAAGCCAGGGGGGCGGGCCGGGGGTGGCGGCTGGGAGCCCGATCGCGGGGGGTGCCTGCGCCCCCGGCGAGGGGGCTCCCAGAAGCCAGGGGGGCGGGCCGGGGGTGGCGGCTGGGAGCCCGATCGCGGGGGGTGCCTGCGCCCCCGGCGAGGGGGCTCCCAGATGCCAGGGGGGCGGGCCGGGGGTGGCGGCTGGGAGCCCGATCGGGGGGCGTGCCTGACCCCCCGGCGATGGGGCTCCCAGAAGCCAGGGGGGCCGGCCTGGGTTGGCGGCTGGGAGCCCGATCGCGGGGGGTGCCTGACCCCCTCGCGATGGGGCTCCCAGAAGTCAGGGGGGCCGTCCGGGGGTGACTCCTGGCAACCTGATCTGGATATTTGGAAGAGTATCACAAGTGGTTGTCCAGTGTCTGTGATACTGAGATTAATATCTGTCTCTCGGCCTTGGAATATTGAGCAGGATGAAACAGGGTGAATGTCCACCCTGTGCCACATTGCGAGTAATATCAGCCTGTCCCCTCCATGGATATTAAGAACAATATCCCAGACTGGGTGTACGCCTCCTGCTGTACAGAGTGCAATATCATCCTCTCCCTCCCAGGATAGTAATTACAATATCACTGGGCGGGAGCACACATCCTGTGAATTATTATCATCCTCTCCAACTCCGTATACTAGGAACTATATCTCAGAGAAACTGTCCCCTCAGTGCCATATTCGGACAAATAGCAAAGGCTTCTTCCGGGAATATTAGGAGCAATATTACCACGTAGCTATCCATCCATTGCTATAATTGGAGTCATGTGATACTCTACCCCCGTTCATATTAGGATCAGTGTCACGTGCTGAGTGTACACCTACTGCGATATTAAAACTAAAGTCCTGCTTTCCGACCCTGGTTATTAAGAACAGCATCACAAGGAGGTTTACACTTCCTGTGGAATGAGGAATAATAATATGATTATTAATCATCAATGATCGATTTTAATAATTATCAATGATACTAAAAATTCATAAGATACCATTATTAATTATGGATAATGATTTTCAATACATGATTATGCCTGCTTTCAATTAATTATTAATATTAATGCCATCAAATAATATTATTAGTTCCTAATACTAATCATTATTGTATTCCCAGCATCACTGGGTATTGATTTAAGTCACATTAATTGCTAATATCATAATATTATTATTAATAGTGATATTACTAATAATTATGAATACAAATGGTTAACCTTTTAAACCAGTATTCATTTTTACTCTCTTTATTGTGATCATTAATATCAATAATTATTATTAATATTAATATAATTATTAATATTAATGATTAATAGACTTGCTCCTGATGTAAACCCGGGAGAGGACGATGTTAATTTCTATATCACAACGGTGTACACCCCCCGTGACAGAGTTTCCAACTTCTGCTTGGGAGAGGAGGATATGACAATCAGTTTCACTGGAAGTAGAAACAACGGTGGGATACTGTTCTGAATATTCAGGGAGGAAGAGGCTGATGTGACTCCTAATAAAGAGGGGGTTACTCCCTCTGAGGGTGTGCACACTGGGGGTGTACAATCGTCTGAGAAGGGGTTGAAAATTTTCCGATGGGGAGACGATATTACTCAGAATATGAGAAAGAGGCTGGGGGTCCAGAAGGCTCCCAGAAGCCAGGGGGGCGGGCCGGGGGTGGCGGCTGGGAGCCCGATCGCGGGGGGTGCCTGCACCCCCGGCGAGGGGGCTCCCAGAAGCCAGGGGGGCGGGCCGGGGGTGGCGGCTGGGAGCCCGATCGCGGGGGGTGCCTGCGCCCCCGGCGAGGGGGCTCCCAGAAGCCAGGGGGGCGGGCCGGGGGTGGCGGCTGGGAGCCCGATCGCGGGGGGTGCCTGCGCCCCCGGCGAGGGGGCTCCCAGAAGCCAGGGGGGCGGGCCGGGGGTGGCGGCTGGGAGCCCGATCGCGGGGGGTGCCTGCGCCCCCGGCGAGGGGGCTCCCAGAAGCCAGGGGGGCGGGCCGGGGGTGGCGGCTGGGAGCCCGATCGCGGGGGGTGCCTGCGCCCCCGGCGAGGGGGCTCCCAGAAGCCAGGGGGGCGGGCCGGGGGTGGCGGCTGGGAGCCCGATCGCGGGGGGTGCCTGCGCCCCCGGCGAGGGGGCTCCCAGAAGCCAGGGGGGCGGGCCGGGGGTGGCGGCTGGGAGCCCGATCGCGGGGGGTGCCTGCGCCCCCGGCGAGGGGGCTCCCAGAAGCCAGGGGGGCGGGCCGGGGGTGGCGGCTGGGAGCCCGATCGCGGGGGGTGCCTGCGCCCCCGGCGAGGGGGCTCCCAGAAGCCAGGGGGGCGGGCCGGGGGTGGCGGCTGGGAGCCCGATCGCGGGGGGTGCCTGCGCCCCCGGCGAGGGGGCTCCCAGAAGCCAGGGGGGCGGGCCGGGGGTGGCGGCTGGGAGCCCGATCGCGGGGGGTGCCTGCGCCCCCGGCGAGGGGGCTCCCAGAAGCCAGGGGGGCGGGCCGGGGGTGGCGGCTGGGAGCCCGATCGCGGGGGGTGCCTGCGCCCCCGGCGAGGGGGCTCCCAGAAGCCAGGGGGGCGGGCCGGGGGTGGCGGCTGGGAGCCCGATCGCGGGGGGTGCCTGCGCCCCCGGCGAGGGGGCTCCCAGAAGCCAGGGGGGCGGGCCGGGGGTGGCGGCTGGGAGCCCGATCGCGGGGGGTGCCTGCGCCCCCGGCGAGGGGGCTCCCAGAAGCCAGGGGGGCGGGCCGGGGGTGGCGGCTGGGAGCCCGATCGCGGGGGGTGCCTGCGCCCCCGGCGAGGGGGCTCCCAGAAGCCAGGGGGGCGGGCCGGGGGTGGCGGCTGGGAGCCCGATCGCGGGGGGTGCCTGCGCCCCCGGCGAGGGGGCTCCCAGAAGCCAGGGGGGCGGGCCGGGGGTGGCGGCTGGGAGCCCGATCGCGGGGGGTGCCTGCGCCCCCGGCGAGGGGGCTCCCAGAAGCCAGGGGGGCGGGCCGGGGGTGGCGGCTGGGAGCCCGATCGCGGGGGGTGCCTGCGCCCCCGGCGAGGGGGCTCCCAGAAGCCAGGGGGGCGGGCCGGGGGTGGCGGCTGGGAGCCCGATCGCGGGGGGTGCCTGCGCCCCCGGCGAGGGGGCTCCCAGAAGCCAGGGGGGCGGGCCGGGGGTGGCGGCTGGGAGCCCGATCGCGGGGGGTGCCTGCGCCCCCGGCGAGGGGGCTCCCAGAAGCCAGGGGGGCGGGCCGGGGGTGGCGGCTGGGAGCCCGATCGCGGGGGGTGCCTGCGCCCCCGGCGAGGGGGCTCCCAGAAGCCAGGGGGGCGGGCCGGGGGTGGCGGCTGGGAGCCCGATCGCGGGGGGTGCCTGCGCCCCCGGCGAGGGGGCTCCCAGAAGCCAGGGGGGCGGGCCGGGGGTGGCGGCTGGGAGCCCGATCGCGGGGGGTGCCTGCGCCCCCGGCGAGGGGGCTCCCAGAAGCCAGGGGGGCGGGCCGGGGGTGGCGGCTGGGAGCCCGATCGCGGGGGGTGCCTGCGCCCCCGGCGAGGGGGCTCCCAGAAGCCAGGGGGGCGGGCCGGGGGTGGCGGCTGGGAGCCCGATCGCGGGGGGTGCCTGCGCCCCCGGCGAGGGGGCTCCCAGAAGCCAGGGGGGCGGGCCGGGGGTGGCGGCTGGGAGCCCGATCGCGGGGGGTGCCTGCGCCCCCGGCGAGGGGGCTCCCAGAAGCCAGGGGGGCGGGCCGGGGGTGGCGGCTGGGAGCCCGATCGCGGGGGGTGCCTGCGCCCCCGGCGAGGGGGCTCCCAGAAGCCAGGGGGGCGGGCCGGGGGTGGCGGCTGGGAGCCCGATCGCGGGGGGTGCCTGCGCCCCCGGCGAGGGGGCTCCCAGAAGCCAGGGGGGCGGGCCGGGGGTGGCGGCTGGGAGCCCGATCGCGGGGGGTGCCTGCGCCCCCGGCGAGGGGGCTCCCAGAAGCCAGGGGGGCGGGCCGGGGGTGGCGGCTGGGAGCCCGATCGCGGGGGGTGCCTGCGCCCCCGGCGAGGGGGCTCCCAGAAGCCAGGGGGGCGGGCCGGGGGTGGCGGCTGGGAGCCCGATCGCGGGGGGTGCCTGCGCCCCCGGCGAGGGGGCTCCCAGAAGCCAGGGGGGCGGGCCGGGGGTGGCGGCTGGGAGCCCGATCGCGGGGGGTGCCTGCGCCCCCGGCGAGGGGGCTCCCAGAAGCCAGGGGGGCGGGCCGGGGGTGGCGGCTGGGAGCCCGATCGCGGGGGGTGCCTGCGCCCCCGGCGAGGGGGCTCCCAGAAGCCAGGGGGGCGGGCCGGGGGTGGCGGCTGGGAGCCCGATCGCGGGGGGTGCCTGCGCCCCCGGCGAGGGGGCTCCCAGAAGCCAGGGGGGCGGGCCGGGGGTGGCGGCTGGGAGCCCGATCGCGGGGGGTGCCTGCGCCCCCGGCGAGGGGGCTCCCAGAAGCCAGGGGGGCGGGCCGGGGGTGGCGGCTGGGAGCCCGATCGCGGGGGGTGCCTGCGCCCCCGGCGAGGGGGCTCCCAGAAGCCAGGGGGGCGGGCCGGGGGTGGCGGCTGGGAGCCCGATCGCGGGGGGTGCCTGCGCCCCCGGCGAGGGGGCTCCCAGAAGCCAGGGGGGCGGGCCGGGGGTGGCGGCTGGGAGCCCGATCGCGGGGGGTGCCTGCGCCCCCGGCGAGGGGGCTCCCAGAAGCCAGGGGGGCGGGCCGGGGGTGGCGGCTGGGAGCCCGATCGCGGGGGGTGCCTGCGCCCCCGGCGAGGGGGCTCCCAGAAGCCAGGGGGGCGGGCCGGGGGTGGCGGCTGGGAGCCCGATCGCGGGGGGTGCCTGCGCCCCCGGCGAGGGGGCTCCCAGAAGCCAGGGGGGCGGGCCGGGGGTGGCGGCTGGGAGCCCGATCGCGGGGGGTGCCTGCGCCCCCGGCGAGGGGGCTCCCAGAAGCCAGGGGGGCGGGCCGGGGGTGGCGGCTGGGAGCCCGATCGCGGGGGGTGCCTGCGCCCCCGGCGAGGGGGCTCCCAGAAGCCAGGGGGGCGGGCCGGGGGTGGCGGCTGGGAGCCCGATCGCGGGGGGTGCCTGCGCCCCCGGCGAGGGGGCTCCCAGAAGCCAGGGGGGCGGGCCGGGGGTGGCGGCTGGGAGCCCGATCGCGGGGGGTGCCTGCGCCCCCGGCGAGGGGGCTCCCAGAAGCCAGGGGGGCGGGCCGGGGGTGGCGGCTGGGAGCCCGATCGCGGGGGGTGCCTGCGCCCCCGGCGAGGGGGCTCCCAGAAGCCAGGGGGGCGGGCCGGGGGTGGCGGCTGGGAGCCCGATCGCGGGGGGTGCCTGCGCCCCCGGCGAGGGGGCTCCCAGAAGCCAGGGGGGCGGGCCGGGGGTGGCGGCTGGGAGCCCGATCGCGGGGGGTGCCTGCGCCCCCGGCGAGGGGGCTCCCAGAAGCCAGGGGGGCGGGCCGGGGGTGGCGGCTGGGAGCCCGATCGCGGGGGGTGCCTGCGCCCCCGGCGAGGGGGCTCCCAGAAGCCAGGGGGGCGGGCCGGGGGTGGCGGCTGGGAGCCCGATCGCGGGGGGTGCCTGCGCCCCCGGCGAGGGGGCTCCCAGAAGCCAGGGGGGCGGGCCGGGGGTGGCGGCTGGGAGCCCGATCGCGGGGGGTGCCTGCGCCCCCGGCGAGGGGGCTCCCAGAAGCCAGGGGGGCGGGCCGGGGGTGGCGGCTGGGAGCCCGATCGCGGGGGGTGCCTGCGCCCCCGGCGAGGGGGCTCCCAGAAGCCAGGGGGGCGGGCCGGGGGTGGCGGCTGGGAGCCCGATCGCGGGGGGTGCCTGCGCCCCCGGCGAGGGGGCTCCCAGAAGCCAGGGGGGCGGGCCGGGGGTGGCGGCTGGGAGCCCGATCGCGGGGGGTGCCTGCGCCCCCGGCGAGGGGGCTCCCAGAAGCCAGGGGGGCGGGCCGGGGGTGGCGGCTGGGAGCCCGATCGCGGGGGGTGCCTGCGCCCCCGGCGAGGGGGCTCCCAGAAGCCAGGGGGGCGGGCCGGGGGTGGCGGCTGGGAGCCCGATCGCGGGGGGTGCCTGCGCCCCCGGCGAGGGGGCTCCCAGAAGCCAGGGGGGCGGGCCGGGGGTGGCGGCTGGGAGCCCGATCGCGGGGGGTGCCTGCGCCCCCGGCGAGGGGGCTCCCAGAAGCCAGGGGGGCGGGCCGGGGGTGGCGGCTGGGAGCCCGATCGCGGGGGGTGCCTGCGCCCCCGGCGAGGGGGCTCCCAGAAGCCAGGGGGGCGGGCCGGGGGTGGCGGCTGGGAGCCCGATCGCGGGGGGTGCCTGCGCCCCCGGCGAGGGGGCTCCCAGAAGCCAGGGGGGCGGGCCGGGGGTGGCGGCTGGGAGCCCGATCGCGGGGGGTGCCTGCGCCCCCGGCGAGGGGGCTCCCAGAAGCCAGGGGGGCGGGCCGGGGGTGGCGGCTGGGAGCCCGATCGCGGGGGGTGCCTGCGCCCCCGGCGAGGGGGCTCCCAGAAGCCAGGGGGGCGGGCCGGGGGTGGCGGCTGGGAGCCCGATCGCGGGGGGTGCCTGCGCCCCCGGCGAGGGGGCTCCCAGAAGCCAGGGGGGCGGGCCGGGGGTGGCGGCTGGGAGCCCGATCGCGGGGGGTGCCTGCGCCCCCGGCGAGGGGGCTCCCAGAAGCCAGGGGGGCGGGCCGGGGGTGGCGGCTGGGAGCCCGATCGCGGGGGGTGCCTGCGCCCCCGGCGAGGGGGCTCCCAGAAGCCAGGGGGGCGGGCCGGGGGTGGCGGCTGGGAGCCCGATCGCGGGGGGTGCCTGCGCCCCCGGCGAGGGGGCTCCCAGAAGCCAGGGGGGCGGGCCGGGGGTGGCGGCTGGGAGCCCGATCGCGGGGGGTGCCTGCGCCCCCGGCGAGGGGGCTCCCAGAAGCCAGGGGGGCGGGCCGGGGGTGGCGGCTGGGAGCCCGATCGCGGGGGGTGCCTGCGCCCCCGGCGAGGGGGCTCCCAGAAGCCAGGGGGGCGGGCCGGGGGTGGCGGCTGGGAGCCCGATCGCGGGGGGTGCCTGCGCCCCCGGCGAGGGGGCTCCCAGAAGCCAGGGGGGCGGGCCGGGGGTGGCGGCTGGGAGCCCGATCGCGGGGGGTGCCTGCGCCCCCGGCGAGGGGGCTCCCAGAAGCCAGGGGGGCGGGCCGGGGGTGGCGGCTGGGAGCCCGATCGCGGGGGGTGCCTGCGCCCCCGGCGAGGGGGCTCCCAGAAGCCAGGGGGGCGGGCCGGGGGTGGCGGCTGGGAGCCCGATCGCGGGGGGTGCCTGCGCCCCCGGCGAGGGGGCTCCCAGAAGCCAGGGGGGCGGGCCGGGGGTGGCGGCTGGGAGCCCGATCGCGGGGGGTGCCTGCGCCCCCGGCGAGGGGGCTCCCAGAAGCCAGGGGGGCGGGCCGGGGGTGGCGGCTGGGAGCCCGATCGCGGGGGGTGCCTGCGCCCCCGGCGAGGGGGCTCCCAGAAGCCAGGGGGGCGGGCCGGGGGTGGCGGCTGGGAGCCCGATCGCGGGGGGTGCCTGCGCCCCCGGCGAGGGGGCTCCCAGAAGCCAGGGGGGCGGGCCGGGGGTGGCGGCTGGGAGCCCGATCGCGGGGGGTGCCTGCGCCCCCGGCGAGGGGGCTCCCAGAAGCCAGGGGGGCGGGCCGGGGGTGGCGGCTGGGAGCCCGATCGCGGGGGGTGCCTGCGCCCCCGGCGAGGGGGCTCCCAGAAGCCAGGGGGGCGGGCCGGGGGTGGCGGCTGGGAGCCCGATCGCGGGGGGTGCCTGCGCCCCCGGCGAGGGGGCTCCCAGAAGCCAGGGGGGCGGGCCGGGGGTGGCGGCTGGGAGCCCGATCGCGGGGGGTGCCTGCGCCCCCGGCGAGGGGGCTCCCAGAAGCCAGGGGGGCGGGCCGGGGGTGGCGGCTGGGAGCCCGATCGCGGGGGGTGCCTGCGCCCCCGGCGAGGGGGCTCCCAGAAGCCAGGGGGGCGGGCCGGGGGTGGCGGCTGGGAGCCCGATCGCGGGGGGTGCCTGCGCCCCCGGCGAGGGGGCTCCCAGAAGCCAGGGGGGCGGGCCGGGGGTGGCGGCTGGGAGCCCGATCGCGGGGGGTGCCTGCGCCCCCGGCGAGGGGGCTCCCAGAAGCCAGGGGGGCGGGCCGGGGGTGGCGGCTGGGAGCCCGATCGCGGGGGGTGCCTGCGCCCCCGGCGAGGGGGCTCCCAGAAGCCAGGGGGGCGGGCCGGGGGTGGCGGCTGGGAGCCCGATCGCGGGGGGTGCCTGCGCCCCCGGCGAGGGGGCTCCCAGAAGCCAGGGGGGCGGGCCGGGGGTGGCGGCTGGGAGCCCGATCGCGGGGGGTGCCTGCGCCCCCGGCGAGGGGGCTCCCAGAAGCCAGGGGGGCGGGCCGGGGGTGGCGGCTGGGAGCCCGATCGCGGGGGGTGCCTGCGCCCCCGGCGAGGGGGCTCCCAGAAGCCAGGGGGGCGGGCCGGGGGTGGCGGCTGGGAGCCCGATCGCGGGGGGTGCCTGCGCCCCCGGCGAGGGGGCTCCCAGAAGCCAGGGGGGCGGGCCGGGGGTGGCGGCTGGGAGCCCGATCGCGGGGGGTGCCTGCGCCCCCGGCGAGGGGGCTCCCAGAAGCCAGGGGGGCGGGCCGGGGGTGGCGGCTGGGAGCCCGATCGCGGGGGGTGCCTGCGCCCCCGGCGAGGGGGCTCCCAGAAGCCAGGGGGGCGGGCCGGGGGTGGCGGCTGGGAGCCCGATCGCGGGGGGTGCCTGCGCCCCCGGCGAGGGGGCTCCCAGAAGCCAGGGGGGCGGGCCGGGGGTGGCGGCTGGGAGCCCGATCGCGGGGGGTGCCTGCGCCCCCGGCGAGGGGGCTCCCAGAAGCCAGGGGGGCGGGCCGGGGGTGGCGGCTGGGAGCCCGATCGCGGGGGGTGCCTGCGCCCCCGGCGAGGGGGCTCCCAGAAGCCAGGGGGGCGGGCCGGGGGTGGCGGCTGGGAGCCCGATCGCGGGGGGTGCCTGCGCCCCCGGCGAGGGGGCTCCCAGAAGCCAGGGGGGCGGGCCGGGGGTGGCGGCTGGGAGCCCGATCGCGGGGGGTGCCTGCGCCCCCGGCGAGGGGGCTCCCAGAAGCCAGGGGGGCGGGCCGGGGGTGGCGGCTGGGAGCCCGATCGCGGGGGGTGCCTGCGCCCCCGGCGAGGGGGCTCCCAGAAGCCAGGGGGGCGGGCCGGGGGTGGCGGCTGGGAGCCCGATCGCGGGGGGTGCCTGCGCCCCCGGCGAGGGGGCTCCCAGAAGCCAGGGGGGCGGGCCGGGGGTGGCGGCTGGGAGCCCGATCGCGGGGGGTGCCTGCGCCCCCGGCGAGGGGGCTCCCAGAAGCCAGGGGGGCGGGCCGGGGGTGGCGGCTGGGAGCCCGATCGCGGGGGGTGCCTGCGCCCCCGGCGAGGGGGCTCCCAGAAGCCAGGGGGGCGGGCCGGGGGTGGCGGCTGGGAGCCCGATCGCGGGGGGTGCCTGCGCCCCCGGCGAGGGGGCTCCCAGAAGCCAGGGGGGCGGGCCGGGGGAGGCGGCTGGGAGCCCGATCGCGGGGGGTGCCTGCGCCCCCGGCGAGGGGGCTCCCAGAAGCCAGGGGGGCGGGCCGGGGGAGGCGGCTGGGAGCCCGATCGCGGGGGGTGCCTGCGCCCCCGGCGAGGGGGCTCCCAGAAGCCAGGGGGGCGGGCCGGGGGAGGCGGCTGGGAGCCCGATCGCGGGGGGTGCCTGCGCCCCCGGCGAGGGGGCTCCCAGAAGCCAGGGGGGCGGGCCGGGGGAGGCGGCTGGGAGCCCGATCGCGGGGGGTGCCTGCGCCCCCGGCGAGGGGGCTCCCAGAAGCCAGGGGGGCGGGCCGGGGGAGGCGGCTGGGAGCCCGATCGCGGGGGGTGCCTGCGCCCCCGGCGAGGGGGCTCCCAGAAGCCAGGGGGGCGGGCCGGGGGAGGCGGCTGGGAGCCCGATCGCGGGGGGTGCCTGCGCCCCCGGCGAGGGGGCTCCCAGAAGCCAGGGGGGCGGGCCGGGGGAGGCGGCTGGGAGCCCGATCGCGGGGGGTGCCTGCGCCCCCGGCGAGGGGGCTCCCAGAAGCCAGGGGGGCGGGCCGGGGGTGGCGGCTGGGAGCCCGATCGCGGGGGGTGCCTGCGCCCCCGGCGAGGGGGCTCCCAGAAGCCAGGGGGGCGGGCCGGGGGTGGCGGCTGGGAGCCCGATCGCGGGCGGTGCCTGCGCCCCCGGCGAGGGGGCTCCCAGAAGCCAGGGGGGCGGGCCGGGGGTGGCGGCTGGGAGCCCGATCGCGGGGGGTGCCTGCGCCCCCGGCGAGGGGGCTCCCAGAAGCCAGGGGGGCGGGCCGGGGGTGGCGGCTGGGAGCCCGATCGCGGGCGGTGCCTGCGCCCCCGGCGAGGGGGCTCCCAGAAGCCAGGGGGGCGGGCCGGGGGTGGCGGCTGGGAGCCCGATCGCGGGGGGTGCCTGCGCCCCCGGCGAGGGGGCTCCCAGAAGCCAGGGGGGCGGGCCGGGGGTGGCGGCTGGGAGCCCGATCGCGGGCGGTGCCTGCGCCCCCGGCGAGGGGGCTCCCAGAAGCCAGGGGGGCGGGCCGGGGGTGGCGGCTGGGAGCCCGATCGCGGGGGGTGCCTGCGCCCCCGGCGAGGGGGCTCCCAGAAGCCAGGGGGGCGGGCCGGGGGTGGCGGCTGGGAGCCCGATCGCGGGCGGTGCCTGCGCCCCCGGCGAGGGGGCTCCCAGAAGCCAGGGGGGCGGGCCGGGGGTGGCGGCTGGGAGCCCGATCGCGGGGGGTGCCTGCGCCCCCGGCGAGGGGGCTCCCAGAAGCCAGGGGGGCGGGCCGGGGGTGGCGGCTGGGAGCCCGATCGCGGGCGGTGCCTGCGCCCCCGGCGAGGGGGCTCCCAGAAGCCAGGGGGGCGGGCCGGGGGTGGCGGCTGGGAGCCCGATCGCGGGGGGTGCCTGCGCCCCCGGCGAGGGGGCTCCCAGAAGCCAGGGGGGCGGGCCGGGGGTGGCGGCTGGGAGCCCGATCGCGGGCGGTGCCTGCGCCCCCGGCGAGGGGGCTCCCAGAAGCCAGGGGGGCGGGCCGGGGGTGGCGGCTGGGAGCCCGATCGCGGGGGGTGCCTGCGCCCCCGGCGAGGGGGCTCCCAGAAGCCAGGGGGGCGGGCCGGGGGTGGCGGCTGGGAGCCCGATCGCGGGCGGTGCCTGCGCCCCCGGCGAGGGGGCTCCCAGAAGCCAGGGGGGCGGGCCGGGGGTGGCGGCTGGGAGCCCGATCGCGGGGGGTGCCTGCGCCCCCGGCGAGGGGGCTCCCAGAAGCCAGGGGGGCGGGCCGGGGGTGGCGGCTGGGAGCCCGATCGCGGGCGGTGCCTGCGCCCCCGGCGAGGGGGCTCCCAGAAGCCAGGGGGGCGGGCCGGGGGTGGCGGCTGGGAGCCCGATCGCGGGGGGTGCCTGCGCCCCCGGCGAGGGGGCTCCCAGAAGCCAGGGGGGCGGGCCGGGGGTGGCGGCTGGGAGCCCGATCGCGGGCGGTGCCTGCGCCCCCGGCGAGGGGGCTCCCAGAAGCCAGGGGGGCGGGCCGGGGGTGGCGGCTGGGAGCCCGATCGCGGGGGGTGCCTGCGCCCCCGGCGAGGGGGCTCCCAGAAGCCAGGGGGGCGGGCCGGGGGTGGCGGCTGGGAGCCCGATCGCGGGCGGTGCCTGCGCCCCCGGCGAGGGGGCTCCCAGAAGCCAGGGGGGCGGGCCGGGGGTGGCGGCTGGGAGCCCGATCGCGGGGGGTGCCTGCGCCCCCGGCGAGGGGGCTCCCAGAAGCCAGGGGGGCGGGCCGGGGGTGGCGGCTGGGAGCCCGATCGCGGGCGGTGCCTGCGCCCCCGGCGAGGGGGCTCCCAGAAGCCAGGGGGGCGGGCCGGGGGTGGCGGCTGGGAGCCCGATCGCGGGCGGTGCCTGCGCCCCCGGCGAGGGGGCTCCCAGAAGCCAGGGGGGCGGGCCGGGGGTGGCGGCTGGGAGCCCGATCGCGGGCGGTGCCTGCGCCCCCGGCGAGGGGGCTCCCAGAAGCCAGGGGGGCGGGCCGGGGGTGGCGGCTGGGAGCCCGATCGCGGGCGGTGCCTGCGCCCCCGGCGAGGGGGCTCCCAGAAGCCAGGGGGGCGGGCCGGGGGTGGCGGCTGGGAGCCCGATCGCGGGCGGTGCCTGCGCCCCCGGCGAGGGGGCTCCCAGAAGCCAGGGGGGCGGGCCGGGGGTGGCGGCTGGGAGCCCGATCGCGGGCGGTGCCTGCGCCCCCGGCGAGGGGGCTCCCAGAAGCCAGGGGGGCGGGCCGGGGGTGGCGGCTGGGAGCCCGATCGCGGGCGGTGCCTGCGCCCCCGGCGAGGGGGCTCCCAGAAGCCAGGGGGGCGGGCCGGGGGTGGCGGCTGGGAGCCCGATCGCGGGCGGTGCCTGCGCCCCCGGCGAGGGGGCTCCCAGAAGCCAGGGGGGCGGGCCGGGGGTGGCGGCTGGGAGCCCGATCGCGGGCGGTGCCTGCGCCCCCGGCGAGGGGGCTCCCAGAAGCCAGGGGGGCGGGCCGGGGGTGGCGGCTGGGAGCCCGATCGCGGGCGGTGCCTGCGCCCCCGGCGAGGGGGCTCCCAGAAGCCAGGGGGGCGGGCCGGGGGTGGCGGCTGGGAGCCCGATCGCGGGGGGTGCCTGCGCCCCCGGCGAGGGGGCTCCCAGAAGCCAGGGGGGCGGGCCGGGGGTGGCGGCTGGGAGCCCGATCGCGGGCGGTGCCTGCGCCCCCGGCGAGGGGGCTCCCAGAAGCCAGGGGGGCGGGCCGGGGGTGGCGGCTGGGAGCCCGATCGCGGGGGGTGCCTGCACCCCCGGCGAGGGGGCTCCCAGAAGCCAGGGGGGCGGGCCGGGGGTGGCGGCTGGGAGCCCGATCGCGGGCGGTGCCTGCACCCCCGGCGAGGGGGCTCCCAGAAGCCAGGGGGGCGGGCCGGGGGTGGCGGCTGGGAGCCCGATCGCGGGGGGTGCCTGCACCCCCGGCGAGGGGGCTCCCAGAAGCCAGGGGGGCGGGCCGGGGGTGGCGGCTGGGAGCCCGATCGCGGGCGGTGCCTGCACCCCCGGCGAGGGGGCTCCCAGAAGCCAGGGGGGCGGGCCGGGGGTGGCGGCTGGGAGCCCGATCGCGGGGGGTGCCTGCACCCCCGGCGAGGGGGCTCCCAGAAGCCAGGGGGGCGGGCCGGGGGTGGCGGCTGGGAGCCCGATCGCGGGCGGTGCCTGCACCCCCGGCGAGGGGGCTCCCAGAAGCCAGGGGGGCGGGCCGGGGGTGGCGGCTGGGAGCCCGATCGCGGGGGGTGCCTGCACCCCCGGCGAGGGGGCTCCCAGAAGCCAGGGGGGCGGGCCGGGGGTGGCGGCTGGGAGCCCGATCGCGGGGGGTGCCTGCACCCCCGGCGAGGGGGCTCCCAGAAGCCAGGGGGGCGGGCCGGGGGTGGCGGCTGGGAGCCCGATCGCGGGGGGTGCCTGCACCCCCGGCGAGGGGGCTCCCAGAAGCCAGGGGGGCGGGCCGGGGGTGGCGGCTGGGAGCCCGATCGCGGGCGGTGCCTGCACCCCCGGCGAGGGGGCTCCCAGAAGCCAGGGGGGCGGGCCGGGGGTGGCGGCTGGGAGCCCGATCGCGGGCGGTGCCTGCACCCCCGGCGAGGGGGCTCCCAGAAGCCAGGGGGGCGGGCCGGGGGTGGCGGCTGGGAGCCCGATCGCGGGCGGTGCCTGCACCCCCGGCGAGGGGGCTCCCAGAAGCCAGGGGGGCGGGCCGGGGGTGGCGGCTGGGAGCCCGATCGCGGGGGGTGCCTGCACCCCCGGCGAGGGGGCTCCCAGAAGCCAGGGGGGCGGGCCGGGGGTGGCGGCTGGGAGCCCGATCGCGGGGGGTGCCTGCACCCCCGGCGAGGGGGCTCCCAGAAGCCAGGGGGGCGGGCCGGGGGTGGCGGCTGGGAGCCCGATCGCGGGGGGTGCCTGCACCCCCGGCGAGGGGGCTCCCAGAAGCCAGGGGGGCGGGCCGGGGGTGGCGGCTGGGAGCCCGATCGCGGGGGGTGCCTGCACCCCCGGCGAGGGGGCTCCCAGAAGCCAGGGGGGCGGGCCGGGGGTGGCGGCTGGGAGCCCGATCGCGGGGGGTGCCTGCACCCCCGGCGAGGGGGCTCCCAGAAGCCAGGGGGGCGGGCCGGGGGTGGCGGCTGGGAGCCCGATCGCGGGGGGTGCCTGCACCCCCGGCGAGGGGGCTCCCAGAAGCCAGGGGGGCGGGCCGGGGGTGGCGGCTGGGAGCCCGATCGCGGGGGGTGCCTGCACCCCCGGCGAGGGGGCTCCCAGAAGCCAGGGGGGCGGGCCGGGGGTGGCGGCTGGGAGCCCGATCGCGGGGGGTGCCTGCACCCCCGGCGAGGGGGCTCCCAGAAGCCAGGGGGGCGGGCCGGGGGTGGCGGCTGGGAGCCCGATCGCGGGGGGTGCCTGCACCCCCGGCGAGGGGGCTCCCAGAAGCCAGGGGGGCGGGCCGGGGGTGGCGGCTGGGAGCCCGATCGCGGGGGGTGCCTGCACCCCCGGCGAGGGGGCTCCCAGAAGCCAGGGGGGCGGGCCGGGGGTGGCGGCTGGGAGCCCGATCGCGGGGGGTGCCTGCACCCCCGGCGAGGGGGCTCCCAGAAGCCAGGGGGGCGGGCCGGGGGTGGCGGCTGGGAGCCCGATCGCGGGGGGTGCCTGCACCCCCGGCGAGGGGGCTCCCAGAAGCCAGGGGGGCGGGCCGGGGGTGGCGGCTGGGAGCCCGATCGCGGGGGGTGCCTGCACCCCCGGCGAGGGGGCTCCCAGAAGCCAGGGGGGCGGGCCGGGGGTGGCGGCTGGGAGCCCGATCGCGGGGGGTGCCTGCACCCCCGGCGAGGGGGCTCCCAGAAGCCAGGGGGGCGGGCCGGGGGTGGCGGCTGGGAGCCCGATCGCGGGGGGTGCCTGCACCCCCGGCGAGGGGGCTCCCAGAAGCCAGGGGGGCGGGCCGGGGGTGGCGGCTGGGAGCCCGATCGCGGGGGGTGCCTGCACCCCCGGCGAGGGGGCTCCCAGAAGCCAGGGGGGCGGGCCGGGGGTGGCGGCTGGGAGCCCGATCGCGGGGGGTGCCTGCACCCCCGGCGAGGGGGCTCCCAGAAGCCAGGGGGGCGGGCCGGGGGTGGCGGCTGGGAGCCCGATCGCGGGGGGTGCCTGCACCCCCGGCGAGGGGGCTCCCAGAAGCCAGGGGGGCGGGCCGGGGGTGGCGGCTGGGAGCCCGATCGCGGGGGGTGCCTGCACCCCCGGCGAGGGGGCTCCCAGAAGCCAGGGGGGCGGGCCGGGGGTGGCGGCTGGGAGCCCGATCGCGGGGGGTGCCTGCACCCCCGGCGAGGGGGCTCCCAGAAGCCAGGGGGGCGGGCCGGGGGTGGCGGCTGGGAGCCCGATCGCGGGGGGTGCCTGCACCCCCGGCGAGGGGGCTCCCAGAAGCCAGGGGGGCGGGCCGGGGGTGGCGGCTGGGAGCCCGATCGCGGGGGGTGCCTGCACCCCCGGCGAGGGGGCTCCCAGAAGCCAGGGGGGCGGGCCGGGGGTGGCGGCTGGGAGCCCGATCGCGGGGGGTGCCTGCACCCCCGGCGAGGGGGCTCCCAGAAGCCAGGGGGGCGGGCCGGGGGTGGCGGCTGGGAGCCCGATCGCGGGGGGTGCCTGCACCCCCGGCGAGGGGGCTCCCAGAAGCCAGGGGGGCGGGCCGGGGGTGGCGGCTGGGAGCCCGATCGCGGGGGGTGCCTGCACCCCCGGCGAGGGGGCTCCCAGAAGCCAGGGGGGCGGGCCGGGGGTGGCGGCTGGGAGCCCGATCGCGGGGGGTGCCTGCACCCCCGGCGAGGGGGCTCCCAGAAGCCAGGGGGGCGGGCCGGGGGTGGCGGCTGGGAGCCCGATCGCGGGGGGTGCCTGCACCCCCGGCGAGGGGGCTCCCAGAAGCCAGGGGGGCGGGCCGGGGGTGGCGGCTGGGAGCCCGATCGCGGGGGGTGCCTGCACCCCCGGCGAGGGGGCTCCCAGAAGCCAGGGGGGCGGGCCGGGGGTGGCGGCTGGGAGCCCGATCGCGGGGGGTGCCTGCACCCCCGGCGAGGGGGCTCCCAGAAGCCAGGGGGGCGGGCCGGGGGTGGCGGCTGGGAGCCCGATCGCGGGGGGTGCCTGCACCCCCGGCGAGGGGGCTCCCAGAAGCCAGGGGGGCGGGCCGGGGGTGGCGGCTGGGAGCCCGATCGCGGGGGGTGCCTGCACCCCCGGCGAGGGGGCTCCCAGAAGCCAGGGGGGCGGGCCGGGGGTGGCGGCTGGGAGCCCGATCGCGGGGGGTGCCTGCACCCCCGGCGAGGGGGCTCCCAGAAGCCAGGGGGGCGGGCCGGGGGTGGCGGCTGGGAGCCCGATCGCGGGGGGTGCCTGCACCCCCGGCGAGGGGGCTCCCAGAAGCCAGGGGGGCGGGCCGGGGGTGGCGGCTGGGAGCCCGATCGCGGGGGGTGCCTGCACCCCCGGCGAGGGGGCTCCCAGAAGCCAGGGGGGCGGGCCGGGGGTGGCGGCTGGGAGCCCGATCGCGGGGGGTGCCTGCACCCCCGGCGAGGGGGCTCCCAGAAGCCAGGGGGGCGGGCCGGGGGTGGCGGCTGGGAGCCCGATCGCGGGGGGTGCCTGCACCCCCGGCGAGGGGGCTCCCAGAAGCCAGGGGGGCGGGCCGGGGGTGGCGGCTGGGAGCCCGATCGCGGGGGGTGCCTGCACCCCCGGCGAGGGGGCTCCCAGAAGCCAGGGGGGCGGGCCGGGGGTGGCGGCTGGGAGCCCGATCGCGGGGGGTGCCTGCACCCCCGGCGAGGGGGCTCCCAGAAGCCAGGGGGGCGGGCCGGGGGTGGCGGCTGGGAGCCCGATCGCGGGGGGTGCCTGCACCCCCGGCGAGGGGGCTCCCAGAAGCCAGGGGGGCGGGCCGGGGGTGGCGGCTGGGAGCCCGATCGCGGGGGGTGCCTGCACCCCCGGCGAGGGGGCTCCCAGAAGCCAGGGGGGCGGGCCGGGGGTGGCGGCTGGGAGCCCGATCGCGGGGGGTGCCTGCACCCCCGGCGAGGGGGCTCCCAGAAGCCAGGGGGGCGGGCCGGGGGTGGCGGCTGGGAGCCCGATCGCGGGGGGTGCCTGCACCCCCGGCGAGGGGGCTCCCAGAAGCCAGGGGGGCGGGCCGGGGGTGGCGGCTGGGAGCCCGATCGCGGGGGGTGCCTGCACCCCCGGCGAGGGGGCTCCCAGAAGCCAGGGGGGCGGGCCGGGGGTGGCGGCTGGGAGCCCGATCGCGGGGGGTGCCTGCACCCCCGGCGAGGGGGCTCCCAGAAGCCAGGGGGGCGGGCCGGGGGTGGCGGCTGGGAGCCCGATCGCGGGGGGTGCCTGCACCCCCGGCGAGGGGGCTCCCAGAAGCCAGGGGGGCGGGCCGGGGGTGGCGGCTGGGAGCCCGATCGCGGGGGGTGCCTGCACCCCCGGCGAGGGGGCTCCCAGAAGCCAGGGGGGCGGGCCGGGGGTGGCGGCTGGGAGCCCGATCGCGGGGGGTGCCTGCACCCCCGGCGAGGGGGCTCCCAGAAGCCAGGGGGGCGGGCCGGGGGTGGCGGCTGGGAGCCCGATCGCGGGGGGTGCCTGCACCCCCGGCGAGGGGGCTCCCAGAAGCCAGGGGGGCGGGCCGGGGGTGGCGGCTGGGAGCCCGATCGCGGGGGGTGCCTGCACCCCCGGCGAGGGGGCTCCCAGAAGCCAGGGGGGCGGGCCGGGGGTGGCGGCTGGGAGCCCGATCGCGGGGGGTGCCTGCACCCCCGGCGAGGGGGCTCCCAGAAGCCAGGGGGGCGGGCCGGGGGTGGCGGCTGGGAGCCCGATCGCGGGGGGTGCCTGCACCCCCGGCGAGGGGGCTCCCAGAAGCCAGGGGGGCGGGCCGGGGGTGGCGGCTGGGAGCCCGATCGCGGGGGGTGCCTGCACCCCCGGCGAGGGGGCTCCCAGAAGCCAGGGGGGCGGGCCGGGGGTGGCGGCTGGGAGCCCGATCGCGGGGGGTGCCTGCACCCCCGGCGAGGGGGCTCCCAGAAGCCAGGGGGGCGGGCCGGGGGTGGCGGCTGGGAGCCCGATCGCGGGGGGTGCCTGCACCCCCGGCGAGGGGGCTCCCAGAAGCCAGGGGGGCGGGCCGGGGGTGGCGGCTGGGAGCCCGATCGCGGGGGGTGCCTGCACCCCCGGCGAGGGGGCTCCCAGAAGCCAGGGGGGCGGGCCGGGGGTGGCGGCTGGGAGCCCGATCGCGGGGGGTGCCTGCACCCCCGGCGAGGGGGCTCCCAGAAGCCAGGGGGGCGGGCCGGGGGTGGCGGCTGGGAGCCCGATCGCGGGGGGTGCCTGCACCCCCGGCGAGGGGGCTCCCAGAAGCCAGGGGGGCGGGCCGGGGGTGGCGGCTGGGAGCCCGATCGGGGGGCGTGCCTGCACCCCCGGCGAGGGGGCTCCCAGAAGCCAGGGGGGCGGGCCGGGGGTGGCGGCTGGGAGCCCGATCGCGGGGGGTGCCTGCACCCCCGGCGAGGGGGCTCCCAGAAGCCAGGGGGGCGGGCCGGGGGTGGCGGCTGGGAGCCCGATCGCGGGGGGTGCCTGCACCCCCGGCGAGGGGGCTCCCAGAAGCCAGGGGGGCGGGCCGGGCGTGGCGGCTGGGAGCCCGATCGCGGGGGGTGCCTGCACCCCCGGCGAGGTGGCTCCCAGAAGCCAGGGGGGCGGGCCGGGGGTGGCGGCTGGGAGCCCGATCGGGGGGCGTGCCTGACCCCCCGGCGAGGGGGCTCCCAGAAGCCAGGGGGGCGGGCCGGGGGTGGCGGCTGGGAGCCCGATCGGGGGGCGTGCCTGACCCCCCGGCGAGGGGGCTCCCAGAAGCCAGGGGGGCGGGCCGGGGGTGGCGGCTGGGAGCCCGATCGCGGGGGGTGCCTGACCCCCCGGCGAGGGGGCTCCCAGAAGCCAGGGGGGCGGGCCGGGGGTGGCGGCTGGGAGCCCGATCGGGGGGCGTGCCTGACCCCCCGGCGAGGGGGCTCCCAGAAGCCAGGGGGGCGGGCCGGGGGTGGCGGCTGGGAGCCCGATCGCGGGGGGTGCCTGCACCCCCGGCGAGGTGGCTCCCAGAAGCCAGGGGGGCGGGCCGGGGGTGGCGGCTGGGAGCCCGATCGGGGGGCGTGCCTGACCCCCCGGCGAGGGGGCTCCCAGAAGCCAGGGGGGCGGGCCGGGGGTGGCGGCTGGGAGCCCGATCGGGGGGCGTGCCTGACCCCCCGGCGAGGGGGCTCCCAGAAGCCAGGGGGGCGGGCCGGGGGTGGCGGCTGGGAGCCCGATCGCGGGGGGTGCCTGACCCCCCGGCGAGGGGGCTCCCAGAAGCCAGGGGGGCGGGCCGGGGGTGGCGGCTGGGAGCCCGATCGGGGGGCGTGCCTGACCCCCCGGCGAGGGGGCTCCCAGAAGCCAGGGGGGCGGGCCGGGGGTGGCGGCTGGGAGCCCGATCGCGGGGGGTGCCTGACCCCCCGGCGAGGGGGCTCCCAGATGCCAGGGGGGCGGGCCGGGGGTGGCGGCTGGGAGCCCGATCGGGGGGCGTGCCTGACCCCCCGGCGAGGGGGCTCCCAGAAGCCAGGGGGGCCGGCCTGGGTTGGCGGCTGGGAGCCCGATCGCGGGGGGTGCCTGATCCCCTCGCGATGGGGCTCCCAGAAGTCAGGGGGGCCGTCCGGGGGTGACTCCTGGCAACCTGATCTGGATATTTGGAAGAGTATCACAAGTGGTTGTCCAGTGTCTGTGATACTGAGATTAATATCTGTCTCTCGGCCTTGGAATATTGAGCAGGATGAAACAGGGTGAATGTCCACCCTGTGCCACATTGCGAGTAATATCAGCCTGTCCCCTCCATGGATATTAAGAACAATATCCCAGACTGGGTGTACGCCTCCTGCTGTACAGAGTGCAATATCATCCTCTCCCTCCCAGGATAGTAATTACAATATCACTGGGCGGGAGCACACAGCCTGTGAATTATTATCATCCTCTCCAACTCCGTATACTAGGAACTATATCTCAGAGAAACTGTCCCCTCAGTGCCATATTCGGACAAATAGCAAAGGCTTCTTCCGGGAATATTAGGAGCAATATTACCACGTAGCTATCCATCCATTGCTATAATTGGAGTCATGTGATACTCTACCCCCGTTCATATTAGGATCAGTGTCACGTGCTGAGTGTACACCTACTGCGATATTAAAACTAAAGTCCTGCTTTCCGACCCTGGTTATTAAGAACAGCATCACAAGGAGGTTTACACTTCCTGTGGAATGAGGAATAATAATATGATTATTAATCATCAATGATCGATTTTAATAATTATCAATGATACTAAAAATTCATAAGATACCATTATTAATTATGGATAATGATTTTCAATACATGATTATGCCTGCTTTCAATTAATTATTAATATTAATGCCATCAAATAATATTATTAGTTCCTAATACTAATCATTATTGTATTCCCAGCATCACTGGGTATTGATTTAAGTCACATTAATTGCTAATATCATAATATTATTATTAATAGTGATATTACTAATAATTATGAATACAAATGGTTAACCTTTTAAACCAGTATTCATTTTTACTCTCTTTATTGTGATCATTAATATCAATAATTATTATTAATATTAATATAATTATTAATATTAATGATTAATAGACTTGCTCCTGATGTAAACCCGGGAGAGGACGATGTTAATTTCTATATCACAACGGTGTACACCCCCCGTGACAGAGTTTCCAACTTCTGCTTGGGAGAGGAGGATATGACAATCAGTTTCACTGGAAGTAGAAACAACGGTGGGATACTGTTCTGAATATTCAGGGAGGAAGAGGCTGATGTGACTCCTAATAAAGAGGGGGTTACTCCCTCTGAGGGTGTGCACACTGGGGGTGTACAATCGTCTGAGAAGGGGTTGAAAATTTTCCGATGGGGAGACGATATTACTCAGAATATGAGAAAGAGGCTGGGGGTCCAGAAGGCTCCCAGAAGCCAGGGGGGCGGGCCGGGGGTGGCGGCCGGGAGCCCGATCGCGGGGGGTGCCTGCACCCCCGGCGAGGGGGCTCCCAGAAGCCAGGGGGGCGGGCCGGGGGTGGCGGCTGGGAGCCCGATCGCGGGGGGTGCCTGCACCCCCGGCGAGGGGGCTCCCAGAAGCCAGGGGGGCGGGCCGGGGGTGGCGGCTGGGAGCCCGATCGCGGGGGGTGCCTGCACCCCCGGCGAGGGGGCTCCCAGAAGCCAGGGGGGCGGGCCGGGTGTGGCGGCTGGGAGCCCGATCGCGGGGGGTGCCTGCACCCCCGGCGAGGGGGCTCCCAGAAGCCAGGGGGGCGGGCCGGGGGTGGCGGCTGGGAGCCCGATCGGGGGGCGTGCCTGCACCCCCGGCGAGGGGGCTCCCAGAAGCCAGGGGGGCGGGCCGGGGGTGGCGGCTGGGAGCCCGATCGCGGGGGGTGCCTGCACCCCCGGCGAGGGGGCTCCCAGAAGCCAGGGGGGCGGGCCGGGGGTGGCGGCTGGGAGCCCGATCGCGGGGGGTGCCTGCACCCCCGGCGAGGGGGCTCCCAGAAGCCAGAGGGGCGGGCCGGGCGTGGCGGCTGGGAGCCCGATCGCGGGGGGTGCCTGCACCCCCGGCGAGGTGGCTCCCAGAAGCCAGGGGGGCGGGCCGGGGGTGGCGGCTGGGAGCCCGATCGGGGGGCGTGCCTGACCCCCCGGCGAGGGGGCTCCCAGAAGCCAGGGGGGCGGGCCGGGGGTGGCGGCTGGGAGCCCGATCGGGGGGCGTGCCTGACCCCCCGGCGAGGGGGCTCCCAGAAGCCAGGGGGGCGGGCCGGGGGTGGCGGCTGGGAGCCCGATCGCGGGGGGTGCCTGACCCCCCGGCGAGGGGGCTCCCAGAAGCCAGGGGGGCGGGCCGGGGGTGGCGGCTGGGAGCCCGATCGGGGGGCGTGCCTGACCCCCCGGCGAGGGGGCTCCCAGAAGCCAGGGGGGCGGGCCGGGGGTGGCGGCTGGGAGCCCGATCGCGGGGGGTGCCTGCACCCCCGGCGAGGTGGCTCCCAGAAGCCAGGGGGGCGGGCCGGGGGTGGCGGCTGGGAGCCCGATCGGGGGGCGTGCCTGACCCCCCGGCGAGGGGGCTCCCAGAAGCCAGGGGGGCGGGCCGGGGGTGGCGGCTGGGAGCCCGATCGGGGGGCGTGCCTGACCCCCCGGCGAGGGGGCTCCCAGAAGCCAGGGGGGCGGGCCGGGGGTGGCGGCTGGGAGCCCGATCGCGGGGGGTGCCTGACCCCCCGGCGAGGGGGCTCCCAGAAGCCAGGGGGGCGGGCCGGGGGTGGCGGCTGGGAGCCCGATCGGGGGGCGTGCCTGACCCCCCGGCGAGGGGGCTCCCAGAAGCCAGGGGGGCGGGCCGGGGGTGGCGGCTGGGAGCCCGATCGCGGGGGGTGCCTGACCCCCCGGCGAGGGGGCTCCCAGATGCCAGGGGGGCGGGCCGGGGGTGGCGGCTGGGAGCCCGATCGGGGGGCGTGCCTGACCCCCCGGCGAGGGGGCTCCCAGAAGCCAGGGGGGCCGGCCTGGGTTGGCGGCTGGGAGCCCGATCGCGGGGGGTGCCTGACCCCCTCGCGATGGGGCTCCCAGAAGTCAGGGGGGCCGTCCGGGGGTGACTCCTGGCAACCTGATCTGGATATTTGGAAGAGTATCACAAGTGGTTGTCCAGTGTCTGTGATACTGAGATTAATATCTGTCTCTCGGCCTTGGAATATTGAGCAGGATGAAACAGGGTGAATGTCCACCCTGTGCCACATTGCGAGTAATATCAGCCTGTCCCCTCCATGGATATTAAGAACAATATCCCAGACTGGGTGTACGCCTCCTGCTGTACAGAGTGCAATATCATCCTCTCCCTCCCAGGATAGTAATTACAATATCACTGGGCGGGAGCACACAGCCTGTGAATTATTATCATCCTCTCCAACTCCGTATACTAGGAACTATATCTCAGAGAAACTGTCCCCTCAGTGCCATATTCGGACAAATAGCAAAGGCTTCTTCCGGGAATATTAGGAGCAATATTACCACGTAGCTATCCATCCATTGCTATAATTGGAGTCATGTGATACTCTACCCCCGTTCATATTAGGATCAGTGTCACGTGCTGAGTGTACACCTACTGCGATATTAAAACTAAAGTCCTGCTTTCCGACCCTGGTTATTAAGAACAGCATCACAAGGAGGTTTACACTTCCTGTGGAATGAGGAATAATAATATGATTATTAATCATCAATGATCGATTTTAATAATTATCAATGATACTAAAAATTCATAAGATACCATTATTAATTATGGATAATGATTTTCAATACATGATTATGCCTGCTTTCAATTAATTATTAATATTAATGCCATCAAATAATATTATTAGTTCCTAATACTAATCATTATTGTATTCCCAGCATCACTGGGTATTGATTTAAGTCACATTAATTGCTAATATCATAATATTATTATTAATAGTGATATTACTAATAATTATGAATACAAATGGTTAACCTTTTAAACCAGTATTCATTTTTACTCTCTTTATTGTGATCATTAATATCAATAATTATTATTAATATTAATATAATTATTAATATTAATGATTAATAGACTTGCTCCTGATGTAAACCCGGGAGAGGACGATGTTAATTTCTATATCACAACGGTGTACACCCCCCGTGACAGAGTTTCCAACTTCTGCTTGGGAGAGGAGGATATGACAATCAGTTTCACTGGAAGTAGAAACAACGGTGGGATACTGTTCTGAATATTCAGGGAGGAAGAGGCTGATGTGACTCCTAATAAAGAGGGGGTTACTCCCTCTGAGGGTGTGCACACTGGGGGTGTACAATCGTCTGAGAAGGGGTTGAAAATTTTCCGATGGGGAGACGATATTACTCAGAATATGAGAAAGAGGCTGGGGGTCCAGAAGGCTCCCAGAAGCCAGGGGGGCGGGCCGGGGGTGGCGGCCGGGAGCCCGATCGCGGGGGGTGCCTGCACCCCCGGCGAGGGGGCTCCCAGAAGCCAGGGGGGCGGGCCGGGGGTGGCGGCCGGGAGCCCGATCGCGGGGGGTGCCTGCACCCCCGGCGAGGGGGCCCCCAGAAGCCAGGGGGGCGGGCCGGGGGTGGCGGCCGGGAGCCCGATCGCGGGGGGTGCCTGCACCCCCGGCGAGGGGGCCCCCAGAAGCCAGGGGGGCGGGCCGGGGGTGGCGGCCGGGAGCCCGATCGCGGGGGTGCCTGCACCCCCGGCGAGGGGGCCCCCAGAAGCCAGGGGGGCGGGCCGGGGGTGGCGGCCGGGAGCCCGATCGCGGGGGGTGCCTGCACCCCCGGCGAGGGGGCCCCCAGAAGCCAGGGGGCGGGCCGGGGGTGGCGGCCGGGAGCCCGATCGCGGGGGGTGCCTGCACCCCCGGCGAGGGGGCCCCCAGAAGCCAGGGGGGCGGGCCGGGGGTGGCGGCCGGGAGCCCGATCGCGGGGGGTGCCTGCACCCCCGGCGAGGGGGCCCCCAGAAGCCAGGGGGGCGGGCCGGGGGTGGCGGCCGGGAGCCCGATCGCGGGGGGTGCCTGCACCCCCGGCGAGGGGGCCCCCAGAAGCCAGGGGGGCGGGCCGGGGGTGGCGGCCGGGAGCCCGATCGCGGGGGGTGCCTGCACCCCCGGCGAGGGGGCCCCCAGAAGCCAGGGGGGCGGGCCGGGGGTGGCGGCCGGGAGCCCGATCGCGGGGGGTGCCTGCACCCCCGGCGAGGGGGCCCCCAGAAGCCAGGGGGGCGGGCCGGGGGTGGCGGCCGGGAGCCCGATCGCGGGGGGTGCCTGCACCCCCGGCGAGGGGGCCCCCAGAAGCCAGGGGGGCGGGCCGGGGGTGGCGGCCGGGAGCCCGATCGCGGGGGGTGCCTGCACCCCCGGCGAGGGGGCCCCCAGAAGCCAGGGGGGCGGGCCGGGGGTGGCGGCCGGGAGCCCGATCGCGGGGGGTGCCTGCACCCCCGGCGAGGGGGCCCCCAGAAGCCAGGGGGGCGGGCCGGGGGTGGCGGCCGGGAGCCCGATCGCGGGGGGTGCCTGCACCCCCGGCGAGGGGGCCCCCAGAAGCCAGGGGGGCGGGCCGGGGGTGGCGGCCGGGAGCCCGATCGCGGGGGGTGCCTGCACCCCCGGCGAGGGGGCCCCCAGAAGCCAGGGGGGCGGGCCGGGGGTGGCGGCCGGGAGCCCGATCGCGGGGGGTGCCTGCACCCCCGGCGAGGGGGCCCCCAGAAGCCAGGGGGGCGGGCCGGGGGTGGCGGCCGGGAGCCCGATCGCGGGGGGTGCCTGCACCCCCGGCGAGGGGGCCCCCAGAAGCCAGGGGGGCGGGCCGGGGGTGGCGGCCGGGAGCCCGATCGCGGGGGGTGCCTGCACCCCCGGCGAGGGGGCCCCCAGAAGCCAGGGGGGCGGGCCGGGGGTGGCGGCCGGGAGCCCGATCGCGGGGGGTGCCTGCACCCCCGGCGAGGGGGCCCCCAGAAGCCAGGGGGGCGGGCCGGGGGTGGCGGCCGGGAGCCCGATCGCGGGGGGTGCCTGCACCCCCGGCGAGGGGGCCCCCAGAAGCCAGGGGGGCGGGCCGGGGGTGGCGGCCGGGAGCCCGATCGCGGGGGGTGCCTGCACCCCCGGCGAGGGGGCCCCCAGAAGCCAGGGGGGCGGGCCGGGGGTGGCGGCCGGGAGCCCGATCGCGGGGGGTGCCTGCACCCCCGGCGAGGGGGCCCCCAGAAGCCAGGGGGGCGGGCCGGGGGTGGCGGCCGGGAGCCCGATCGCGGGGGGTGCCTGCACCCCCGGCGAGGGGGCCCCCAGAAGCCAGGGGGGCGGGCCGGGGGTGGCGGCCGGGAGCCCGATCGCGGGGGGTGCCTGCACCCCCGGCGAGGGGGCCCCCAGAAGCCAGGGGGGCGGGCCGGGGGTGGCGGCCGGGAGCCCGATCGCGGGGGGTGCCTGCACCCCCGGCGAGGGGGCCCCCAGAAGCCAGGGGGGCGGGCCGGGGGTGGCGGCCGGGAGCCCGATCGCGGGGGGTGCCTGCACCCCCGGCGAGGGGGCCCCCAGAAGCCAGGGGGGCGGGCCGGGGGTGGCGGCCGGGAGCCCGATCGCGGGGGGCGCCTGCACCCCCGGCGAGGGGGCCCCCAGAAGCCAGGGGGGCGGGCCGGGGGTGGCGGCCGGGAGCCCGATCGCGGGGGGCGCCTGCACCCCCGGCGAGGGGGCCCCCAGAAGCCAGGGGGGCGGGCCGGGGGTGGCGGCCGGGAGCCCGATCGCGGGGGGCGCCTGCACCCCCGGCGAGGGGGCCCCCAGAAGCCAGGGGGGCGGGCCGGGGGTGGCGGCCGGGAGCCCGATCGCGGGGGGCGCCTGCACCCCCGGCGAGGGGGCCCCCAGAAGCCAGGGGGGCGGGCCGGGGGTGGCGGCCGGGAGCCCGATCGCGGGGGGCGCCTGCACCCCCGGCGAGGGGGCCCCCAGAAGCCAGGGGGGCGGGCCGGGGGTGGCGGCCGGGAGCCCGATCGCGGGGGGCGCCTGCACCCCCGGCGAGGGGGCCCCCAGAAGCCAGGGGGGCGGGCCGGGGGTGGCGGCCGGGAGCCCGATCGCGGGGGGCGCCTGCACCCCCGGCGAGGGGGCCCCCAGAAGCCAGGGGGGCGGGCCGGGGGTGGCGGCCGGGAGCCCGATCGCGGGGGGCGCCTGCACCCCCGGCGAGGGGGCCCCCAGAAGCCAGGGGGGCGGGCCGGGGGTGGCGGCCGGGAGCCCGATCGCGGGGGGCGCCTGCACCCCCGGCGAGGGGGCCCCCAGAAGCCAGGGGGGCGGGCCGGGGGTGGCGGCCGGGAGCCCGATCGCGGGGGGCGCCTGCACCCCCGGCGAGGGGGCTCCCAGAAGCCAGGGGGGCGGGCCGGGGGTGGCGGCCGGGAGCCCGATCGCGGGGGGCGCCTGCACCCCCGGCGAGGGGGCTCCCAGAAGCCAGGGGGGCGGGCCGGGGGTGGCGGCCGGGAGCCCGATCGCGGGGGGCGCCTGCACCCCCGGCGAGGGGGCTCCCAGAAGCCAGGGGGGCGGGCCGGGGGTGGCGGCTGGGAGCCCGATCGCGGGGGGCGCCTGCACCCCCGGCGAGGGGGCTCCCAGAAGCCAGGGGGGCGGGCCGGGGGTGGCGGCTGGGAGCCCGATCGCGGGGGGCGCCTGCACCCCCGGCGAGGGGGCTCCCAGAAGCCAGGGGGGCGGGCCGGGGGTGGCGGCTGGGAGCCCGATCGCGGGGGGCGCCTGCACCCCCGGCGAGGGGGCTCCCAGAAGCCAGGGGGGCGGGCCGGGGGTGGCGGCTGGGAGCCCGATCGCGGGGGGCGCCTGCACCCCCGGCGAGGGGGCTCCCAGAAGCCAGGGGGGCGGGCCGGGGGTGGCGGCTGGGAGCCCGATCGCGGGGGGTGCCTGCACCCCCGGCGAGGGGGCTCCCAGAAGCCAGGGGGGCGGGCCGGGGGTGGCGGCTGGGAGCCCGATCGCGGGGGGTGCCTGCACCCCCGGCGAGGGGGCTCCCAGAAGCCAGGGGGGCGGGCCGGGGGTGGCGGCTGGGAGCCCGATCGCGGGGGGTGCCTGCACCCCCGGCGAGGGGGCTCCCAGAAGCCAGGGGGGCGGGCCGGGGGTGGCGGCTGGGAGCCCGATCGCGGGGGGTGCCTGCACCCCCGGCGAGGGGGCTCCCAGAAGCCAGGGGGGCGGGCCGGGGGTGGCGGCTGGGAGCCCGATCGCGGGGGGTGCCTGCACCCCCGGCGAGGGGGCTCCCAGAAGCCAGGGGGGCGGGCCGGGGGTGGCGGCTGGGAGCCCGATCGCGGGGGGTGCCTGCACCCCCGGCGAGGGGGCTCCCAGAAGCCAGGGGGGCGGGCCGGGGGTGGCGGCTGGGAGCCCGATCGCGGGGGGTGCCTGCACCCCCGGCGAGGGGGCTCCCAGAAGCCAGGGGGGCGGGCCGGGGGTGGCGGCTGGGAGCCCGATCGCGGGGGGTGCCTGCACCCCCGGCGAGGGGGCTCCCAGAAGCCAGGGGGGCGGGCCGGGGGTGGCGGCTGGGAGCCCGATCGCGGGGGGTGCCTGCACCCCCGGCGAGGGGGCTCCCAGAAGCCAGGGGGGCGGGCCGGGGGTGGCGGCTGGGAGCCCGATCGCGGGGGGTGCCTGCACCCCCGGCGAGGGGGCTCCCAGAAGCCAGGGGGGCGGGCCGGGGGTGGCGGCTGGGAGCCCGATCGCGGGGGGTGCCTGCACCCCCGGCGAGGGGGCTCCCAGAAGCCAGGGGGGCGGGCCGGGGGTGGCGGCTGGGAGCCCGATCGCGGGGCGTGCCTGACCCCCCGGCGAGGGGGCTCCCAGATGCCAGGGGGGCGGGCCGGGGGTGGCGGCTGGGAGCCCGATCGGGGGGCGTGCCTGACCCCCCGGCGAGGGGGCTCCCAGAAGCCAGGGGGGCCGGCCTGGGTTGGCGGCTGGGAGCCCGATCGCGGGGGGTGCCTGACCCCCTCGCGATGGGGCTCCCAGAAGTCAGGGGGGCCGTCCGGGGGTGACTCCTGGCAACCTGATCTGGATATTTGGAAGAGTATCACAAGTGGTTGTCCAGTGTCTGTGATACTGAGATTAATATCTGTCTCTCGGCCTTGGAATATTGAGCAGGATGAAACAGGGTGAATGTCCACCCTGTGCCACATTGCGAGTAATATCAGCCTGTCCCCTCCATGGATATTAAGAACAATATCCCAGACTGGGTGTACGCCTCCTGCTGTACAGAGTGCAATATCATCCTCTCCCTCCCAGGATAGTAATTACAATATCACTGGGCGGGAGCACACAGCCTGTGAATTATTATCATCCTCTCCAACTCCGTATACTAGGAACTATATCTCAGAGAAACTGTCCCCTCAGTGCCATATTCGGACAAATAGCAAAGGCTTCTTCCGGGAATATTAGGAGCAATATTACCACGTAGCTATCCATCCATTGCTATAATTGGAGTCATGTGATACTCTACCCCCGTTCATATTAGGATCAGTGTCACGTGCTGAGTGTACACCTACTGCGATATTAAAACTAAAGTCCTGCTTTCCGACCCTGGTTATTAAGAACAGCATCACAAGGAGGTTTACACTTCCTGTGGAATGAGGAATAATAATATGATTATTAATCATCAATGATCGATTTTAATAATTATCAATGATACTAAAAATTCATAAGATACCATTATTAATTATGGATAATGATTTTCAATACATGATTATGCCTGCTTTCAATTAATTATTAATATTAATGCCATCAAATAATATTATTAGTTCCTAATACTAATCATTATTGTATTCCCAGCATCACTGGGTATTGATTTAAGTCACATTAATTGCTAATATCATAATATTATTATTAATAGTGATATTACTAATAATTATGAATACAAATGGTTAACCTTTTAAACCAGTATTCATTTTTACTCTCTTTATTGTGATCATTAATATCAATAATTATTATTAATATTAATATAATTATTAATATTAATGATTAATAGACTTGCTCCTGATGTAAACCCGGGAGAGGACGATGTTAATTTCTATATCACAACGGTGTACACCCCCCGTGACAGAGTTTCCAACTTCTGCTTGGGAGAGGAGGATATGACAATCAGTTTCACTGGAAGTAGAAACAACGGTGGGATACTGTTCTGAATATTCAGGGAGGAAGAGGCTGATGTGACTCCTAATAAAGAGGGGGTTACTCCCTCTGAGGGTGTGCACACTGGGGGTGTACAATCGTCTGAGAAGGGGTTGAAAATTTTCCGATGGGGAGACGATATTACTCAGAATATGAGAAAGAGGCTGGGGGTCCAGAAGGCTCCCAGAAGCCAGGGGGGCGGGCCGGGGGTGGCGGCTGGGAGCCCGATCGCGGGGGGTGCCTGCACCCCCGGCGAGGGGGCTCCCAGAAGCCAGGGGGGCGGGCCGGGGGTGGCGGCTGGGAGCCCGATCGCGGGGGGTGCCTGCACCCCCGGCGAGGGGGCTCCCAGAAGCCAGGGGGGCGGGCCGGGGGTGGCGGCTGGGAGCCCGATCGCGGGGGGTGCCTGCACCCCCGGCGAGGGGGCTCCCAGAAGCCAGGGGGGCGGGCCGGGGGTGGCGGCTGGGAGCCCGATCGCGGGGGGTGCCTGCACCCCCGGCGAGGGGGCTCCCAGAAGCCAGGGGGGCGGGCCGGGGGTGGCGGCTGGGAGCCCGATCGCGGGGGGTGCCTGCACCCCCGGCGAGGGGGCTCCCAGAAGCCAGGGGGGCGGGCCGGGGGTGGCGGCTGGGAGCCCGATCGCGGGGGGTGCCTGCACCCCCGGCGAGGGGGCTCCCAGAAGCCAGGGGGGCGGGCCGGGGGTGGCGGCTGGGAGCCCGATCGCGGGGGGTGCCTGCACCCCCGGCGAGGGGGCTCCCAGAAGCCAGGGGGGCGGGCCGGGGGTGGCGGCTGGGAGCCCGATCGCGGGGGGTGCCTGCACCCCCGGCGAGGGGGCTCCCAGAAGCCAGGGGGGCGGGCCGGGGGTGGCGGCTGGGAGCCCGATCGCGGGGGGTGCCTGCACCCCCGGCGAGGGGGCTCCCAGAAGCCAGGGGGGCGGGCCGGGGGTGGCGGCTGGGAGCCCGATCGCGGGGGGTGCCTGCACCCCCGGCGAGGGGGCTCCCAGAAGCCAGGGGGGCGGGCCGGGGGTGGCGGCTGGGAGCCCGATCGCGGGGGGTGCCTGCACCCCCGGCGAGGGGGCTCCCAGAAGCCAGGGGGGCGGGCCGGGGGTGGCGGCTGGGAGCCCGATCGCGGGGGGTGCCTGCACCCCCGGCGAGGGGGCTCCCAGAAGCCAGGGGGGCGGGCCGGGGGTGGCGGCTGGGAGCCCGATCGCGGGGGGTGCCTGCACCCCCGGCGAGGGGGCTCCCAGAAGCCAGGGGGGCGGGCCGGGGGTGGCGGCTGGGAGCCCGATCGCGGGGGGTGCCTGCACCCCCGGCGAGGGGGCTCCCAGAAGCCAGGGGGGCGGGCCGGGGGTGGCGGCTGGGAGCCCGATCGCGGGGGGTGCCTGCACCCCCGGCGAGGGGGCTCCCAGAAGCCAGGGGGGCGGGCCGGGGGTGGCGGCTGGGAGCCCGATCGCGGGGGGTGCCTGCACCCCCGGCGAGGGGGCTCCCAGAAGCCAGGGGGGCGGGCCGGGGGTGGCGGCTGGGAGCCCGATCGGGGGGCGTGCCTGACCCCCCGGCGAGGGGGCTCCCAGAAGCCAGGGGGGCGGGCCGGGGGTGGCGGCTGGGAGCCCGATCGCGGGGGGTGCCTGCACCCCCGGCGAGGGGGCTCCCAGAAGCCAGGGGGGCGGGCCGGGGGTGGCGGCTGGGAGCCCGATCGCGGGGGGTGCCTGCACCCCCGGCGAGGGGGCTCCCAGAAGCCAGGGGGGCGGGCCGGGGGTGGCGGCTGGGAGCCCGATCGCGGGGGGTGCCTGCACCCCCGGCGAGGGGGCTCCCAGAAGCCAGGGGGGCGGGCCGGGGGTGGCGGCTGGGAGCCCGATCGCGGGGGGTGCCTGCACCCCCGGCGAGGGGGCTCCCAGAAGCCAGGGGGGCGGGCCGGGGGTGGCGGCTGGGAGCCCGATCGCGGGGGGTGCCTGCACCCCCGGCGAGGGGGCTCCCAGAAGCCAGGGGGGCGGGCCGGGGGTGGCGGCTGGGAGCCCGATCGCGGGGGGTGCCTGCACCCCCGGCGAGGGGGCTCCCAGAAGCCAGGGGGGCGGGCCGGGGGTGGCGGCTGGGAGCCCGATCGCGGGGGGTGCCTGCACCCCCGGCGAGGGGGCTCCCAGAAGCCAGGGGGGCGGGCCGGGGGTGGCGGCTGGGAGCCCGATCGCGGGGGGTGCCTGCACCCCCGGCGAGGGGGCTCCCAGAAGCCAGGGGGGCGGGCCGGGGGTGGCGGCTGGGAGCCCGATCGCGGGGGGTGCCTGCACCCCCGGCGAGGGGGCTCCCAGAAGCCAGGGGGGCGGGCCGGGGGTGGCGGCTGGGAGCCCGATCGCGGGGCGTGCCTGACCCCCCGGCGAGGGGGCTCCCAGATGCCAGGGGGGCGGGCCGGGGGTGGCGGCTGGGAGCCCGATCGGGGGGCGTGCCTGACCCCCCGGCGAGGGGGCTCCCAGAAGCCAGGGGGGCCGGCCTGGGTTGGCGGCTGGGAGCCCGATCGCGGGGGGTGCCTGACCCCCTCGCGATGGGGCTCCCAGAAGTCAGGGGGGCCGTCCGGGGGTGACTCCTGGCAACCTGATCTGGATATTTGGAAGAGTATCACAAGTGGTTGTCCAGTGTCTGTGATACTGAGATTAATATCTGTCTCTCGGCCTTGGAATATTGAGCAGGATGAAACAGGGTGAATGTCCACCCTGTGCCACATTGCGAGTAATATCAGCCTGTCCCCTCCATGGATATTAAGAACAATATCCCAGACTGGGTGTACGCCTCCTGCTGTACAGAGTGCAATATCATCCTCTCCCTCCCAGGATAGTAATTACAATATCACTGGGCGGGAGCACACAGCCTGTGAATTATTATCATCCTCTCCAACTCCGTATACTAGGAACTATATCTCAGAGAAACTGTCCCCTCAGTGCCATATTCGGACAAATAGCAAAGGCTTCTTCCGGGAATATTAGGAGCAATATTACCACGTAGCTATCCATCCATTGCTATAATTGGAGTCATGTGATACTCTACCCCCGTTCATATTAGGATCAGTGTCACGTGCTGAGTGTACACCTACTGCGATATTAAAACTAAAGTCCTGCTTTCCGACCCTGGTTATTAAGAACAGCATCACAAGGAGGTTTACACTTCCTGTGGAATGAGGAATAATAATATGATTATTAATCATCAATGATCGATTTTAATAATTATCAATGATACTAAAAATTCATAAGATACCATTATTAATTATGGATAATGATTTTCAATACATGATTATGCCTGCTTTCAATTAATTATTAATATTAATGCCATCAAATAATATTATTAGTTCCTAATACTAATCATTATTGTATTCCCAGCATCACTGGGTATTGATTTAAGTCACATTAATTGCTAATATCATAATATTATTATTAATAGTGATATTACTAATAATTATGAATACAAATGGTTAACCTTTTAAACCAGTATTCATTTTTACTCTCTTTATTGTGATCATTAATATCAATAATTATTATTAATATTAATATAATTATTAATATTAATGATTAATAGACTTGCTCCTGATGTAAACCCGGGAGAGGACGATGTTAATTTCTATATCACAACGGTGTACACCCCCCGTGACAGAGTTTCCAACTTCTGCTTGGGAGAGGAGGATATGACAATCAGTTTCACTGGAAGTAGAAACAACGGTGGGATACTGTTCTGAATATTCAGGGAGGAAGAGGCTGATGTGACTCCTAATAAAGAGGGGGTTACTCCCTCTGAGGGTGTGCACACTGGGGGTGTACAATCGTCTGAGAAGGGGTTGAAAATTTTCCGATGGGGAGACGATATTACTCAGAATATGAGAAAGAGGCTGGGGGTCCAGAAGGCTCCCAGAAGCCAGGGGGGCGGGCCGGGGGTGGCGGCTGGGAGCCCGATCGCGGGGGGTGCCTGCACCCCCGGCGAGGGGGCTCCCAGAAGCCAGGGGGGCGGGCCGGGGGTGGCGGCTGGGAGCCCGATCGCGGGGGGTGCCTGCACCCCCGGCGAGGGGGCTCCCAGAAGCCAGGGGGGCGGGCCGGGGGTGGCGGCTGGGAGCCCGATCGCGGGGGGTGCCTGCACCCCCGGCGAGGGGGCTCCCAGAAGCCAGGGGGGCGGGCCGGGGGTGGCGGCTGGGAGCCCGATCGCGGGGGGTGCCTGCACCCCCGGCGAGGGGGCTCCCAGAAGCCAGGGGGGCGGGCCGGGGGTGGCGGCTGGGAGCCCGATCGCGGGGGGTGCCTGCACCCCCGGCGAGGGGGCTCCCAGAAGCCAGGGGGGCGGGCCGGGGGTGGCGGCTGGGAGCCCGATCGCGGGGGGTGCCTGCACCCCCGGCGAGGGGGCTCCCAGAAGCCAGGGGGGCGGGCCGGGGGTGGCGGCTGGGAGCCCGATCGCGGGGGGTGCCTGCACCCCCGGCGAGGGGGCTCCCAGAAGCCAGGGGGGCGGGCCGGGGGTGGCGGCTGGGAGCCCGATCGCGGGGGGTGCCTGCACCCCCGGCGAGGGGGCTCCCAGAAGCCAGGGGGGCGGGCCGGGGGTGGCGGCTGGGAGCCCGATCGCGGGGGGTGCCTGCACCCCCGGCGAGGGGGCTCCCAGAAGCCAGGGGGGCGGGCCGGGGGTGGCGGCTGGGAGCCCGATCGCGGGGGGTGCCTGCACCCCCGGCGAGGGGGCTCCCAGAAGCCAGGGGGGCGGGCCGGGGGTGGCGGCTGGGAGCCCGATCGCGGGGGGTGCCTGCACCCCCGGCGAGGGGGCTCCCAGAAGCCAGGGGGGCGGGCCGGGGGTGGCGGCTGGGAGCCCGATCGCGGGGGGTGCCTGCACCCCCGGCGAGGGGGCTCCCAGAAGCCAGGGGGGCGGGCCGGGGGTGGCGGCTGGGAGCCCGATCGCGGGGGGTGCCTGCACCCCCGGCGAGGGGGCTCCCAGAAGCCAGGGGGGCGGGCCGGGGGTGGCGGCTGGGAGCCCGATCGCGGGGGGTGCCTGCACCCCCGGCGAGGGGGCTCCCAGAAGCCAGGGGGGCGGGCCGGGGGTGGCGGCTGGGAGCCCGATCGCGGGGGGTGCCTGCACCCCCGGCGAGGGGGCTCCCAGAAGCCAGGGGGGCGGGCCGGGGGTGGCGGCTGGGAGCCCGATCGCGGGGGGTGCCTGCACCCCCGGCGAGGGGGCTCCCAGAAGCCAGGGGGGCGGGCCGGGGGTGGCGGCTGGGAGCCCGATCGCGGGGGGTGCCTGCACCCCCGGCGAGGGGGCTCCCAGAAGCCAGGGGGGCGGGCCGGGGGTGGCGGCTGGGAGCCCGATCGGGGGGCGTGCCTGACCCCCCGGCGAGGGGGCTCCCAGAAGCCAGGGGGGCGGGCCGGGGGTGGCGGCTGGGAGCCCGATCGCGGGGCGTGCCTGACCCCCCGGCGAGGGGGCTCCCAGAAGCCAGGGGGGCGGGCCGGGGGTGGCGGCTGGGAGCCCGTTCGCGGGGGGGTGCCTGACCCCCCGGCGAGGGGGCTCCCAGATGCCAGGGGGGCCGGACTGGGTTGGCGGCTGGGAGCCCGATCGCGGGGGGTGCCTGACCCCCTCGCGATGGGGCTCCCAGAAGTCAGGGGGGCCGTCCGGGGGTGACTCCTGGCAACCTGATCTGGATATTTGGAAGAGTATCACAAGTGGTTGTCCAGTGTCTGTGATACTGAGATTAATATCTGTCTCTCGGCCTTGGAATATTGAGCAGGATGAAACAGGGTGAATGTCCACCCTGTGCCACATTGCGAGTAATATCAGCCTGTCCCCTCCATGGATATTAAGAACAATATCCCAGACTGGGTGTACGCCTCCTGCTGTACAGAGTGCAATATCATCCTCTCCCTCCCAGGATAGTAATTACAATATCACTGGGCGGGAGCACACAGCCTGTGAATTATTATCATCCTCTCCAACTCCGTATACTAGGAACTATATCTCAGAGAAACTGTCCCCTCAGTGCCATATTCGGACAAATAGCAAAGGCTTCTTCCGGGAATATTAGGAGCAATATTACCACGTAGCTATCCATCCATTGCTATAATTGGAGTCATGTGATACTCTACCCCCGTTCATATTAGGATCAGTGTCACGTGCTGAGTGTACACCTACTGCGATATTAAAACTAAAGTCCTGCTTTCCGACCCTGGTTATTAAGAACAGCATCACAAGGAGGTTTACACTTCCTGTGGAATGAGGAATAATAATATGATTATTAATCATCAATGATCGATTTTAATAATTATCAATGATACTAAAAATTCATAAGATACCATTATTAATTATGGATAATGATTTTCAATACATGATTATGCCTGCTTTCAATTAATTATTAATATTAATGCCATCAAATAATATTATTAGTTCCTAATACTAATCATTATTGTATTCCCAGCATCACTGGGTATTGATTTAAGTCACATTAATTGCTAATATCATAATATTATTATTAATAGTGATATTACTAATAATTATGAATACAAATGGTTAACCTTTTAAACCAGTATTCATTTTTACTCTCTTTATTGTGATCATTAATATCAATAATTATTATTAATATTAATATAATTATTAATATTAATGATTAATAGACTTGCTCCTGATGTAAACCCGGGAGAGGACGATGTTAATTTCTATATCACAACGGTGTACACCCCCCGTGACAGAGTTTCCAACTTCTGCTTGGGAGAGGAGGATATGACAATCAGTTTCACTGGAAGTAGAAACAACGGTGGGATACTGTTCTGAATATTCAGGGAGGAAGAGGCTGATGTGACTCCTAATAAAGAGGGGGTTACTCCCTCTGAGGGTGTGCACACTGGGGGTGTACAATCGTCTGAGAAGGGGTTGAAAATTTTCCGATGGGGAGACGATATTACTCAGAATATGAGAAAGAGGCTGGGGGTCCAGAAGGCTCCCAGAAGCCAGGGGGCGGGCCGGGGGTGGCGGCTGGGAGCCCGATCGCGGGGGGTGCCTGCACCCCCGGCGAGGGGGCTCCCAGAAGCCAGGGGGGCGGGCCGGGGGTGGCGGCTGGGAGCCCGATCGCGGGGGGTGCCTGCACCCCCGGCGAGGGGGCTCCCAGAAGCCAGGGGGGCGGGCCGGGGGTGGCGGCTGGGAGCCCGATCGCGGGGGGTGCCTGCACCCCCGGCGAGGGGGCTCCCAGAAGCCAGGGGGGCGGGCCGGGGGTGGCGGCTGGGAGCCCGATCGCGGGGGGTGCCTGCACCCCCGGCGAGGGGGCTCCCAGAAGCCAGGGGGGCGGGCCGGGGGTGGCGGCTGGGAGCCCGATCGCGGGGGGTGCCTGACCCCCCGGCGATGGGGCTCCCAGATGCCAGGGGGGCGGGCCGGGGGTGGCGGCTGGGAGCCCGATCGGGGGGCGTGCCTGACCCCCCGGCGATGTGGCTCCCAGAAGCCAGGGGGGCCGGCCTGGGTTGGCGGCTGGGAGCCCGATCGCGGGGGGTGCCTGACCCCCTCGCGATGGGGCTCCCAGAAGTCAGGGGGGCCGTCCGGGGGTGACTCCTGGCAACCTGATCTGGATATTTGGAAGAGTATCACAAGTGGTTGTCCAGTGTCTGTGATACTGAGATTAATATCTGTCTCTCGGCCTTGGAATATTGAGCAGGATGAAACAGGGTGAATGTCCACCCTGTGCCACATTGCGAGTAATATCAGCCTGTCCCCTCCATGGATATTAAGAACAATATCCCAGACTGGGTGTACGCCTCCTGCTGTACAGAGTGCAATATCATCCTCTCCCTCCCAGGATAGTAATTACAATATCACTGGGCGGGAGCACACAGCCTGTGAATTATTATCATCCTCTCCAACTCCGTATACTAGGAACTATATCTCAGAGAAACTGTCCCCTCAGTGCCATATTCGGACAAATAGCAAAGGCTTCTTCCGGGAATATTAGGAGCAATATTACCACGTAGCTATCCATCCATTGCTATAATTGGAGTCATGTGATACTCTACCCCCGTTCATATTAGGATCAGTGTCACGTGCTGAGTGTACACCTACTGCGATATTAAAACTAAAGTCCTGCTTTCCGACCCTGGTTATTAAGAACAGCATCACAAGGAGGTTTACACTTCCTGTGGAATGAGGAATAATAATATGATTATTAATCATCAATGATCGATTTTAATAATTATCAATGATACTAAAAATTCATAAGATACCATTATTAATTATGGATAATGATTTTCAATACATGATTATGCCTGCTTTCAATTAATTATTAATATTAATGCCATCAAATAATATTATTAGTTCCTAATACTAATCATTATTGTATTCCCAGCATCACCGGGTATTGATTTAAGTCACATTAATTGCTAATATCATAATATTATTATTAATAGTGATATTACTAATAATTATGAATACAAATGGTTAACCTTTTAAACCAGTATTCATTTTTACTCTCTTTATTGTGATCATTAATATCAATAATTATTATTAATATTAATATAATTATTAATATTAATGATTAATAGACTTGCTCCTGATGTAAACCCGGGAGAGGACGATGTTAATTTCTATATCACAACGGTGTACACCCCCCGTGACAGAGTTTCCAACTTCTGCTTGGGAGAGGAGGATATGACAATCAGTTTCACTGGAAGTAGAAACAACGGTGGGATACTGTTCTGAATATTCAGGGAGGAAGAGGCTGATGTGACTCCTAATAAAGAGGGGGTTACTCCCTCTGAGGGTGTGCACACTGGGGGTGTACAATCGTCTGAGAAGGGGTTGAAAATTTTCCGATGGGGAGATGATATTACTCAGAATATGAGAAAGAGGCTGGGGGTCCAGAAGGCTCCCAGAAGCCAGGGGGGCGGGCCGGGGGTGGCGGCTGGGAGCCCGATCGCGGGGGGTGCCTGCACCCCCGGCGAGGGGGCTCCCAGAAGCCAGGGGGGCGGGCCGGGGGTGGCGGCTGGGAGCCCGATCGCGGGGGGTGCCTGCACCCCCGGCGAGGGGGCTCCCAGAAGCCAGGGGGGCGGGCCGGGGGTGGCGGCTGGGAGCCCGATCGCGGGGGGTGCCTGCACCCCCGGCGAGGGGGCTCCCAGAAGCCAGGGGGGCGGGCCGGGGGTGGCGGCTGGGAGCCCGATCGCGGGGGGTGCCTGCACCCCCGGCGAGGGGGCTCCCAGAAGCCAGGGGGGCGGGCCGGGGGTGGCGGCTGGGAGCCCGATCGCGGGGGGTGCCTGCACCCCCGGCGAGGGGGCTCCCAGAAGCCAGGGGGGCGGGCCGGGGGTGGCGGCTGGGAGCCCGATCGCGGGGGGTGCCTGCACCCCCGGCGAGGGGGCTCCCAGAAGCCAGGGGGGCGGGCCGGGGGTGGCGGCTGGGAGCCCGATCGCGGGGGGTGCCTGCACCCCCGGCGAGGGGGCTCCCAGAAGCCAGGGGGGCGGGCCGGGGGTGGCGGCTGGGAGCCCGATCGCGGGGGGTGCCTGCACCCCCGGCGAGGGGGCTCCCAGAAGCCAGGGGGGCGGGCCGGGGGTGGCGGCTGGGAGCCCGATCGCGGGGGGTGCCTGCACCCCCGGCGAGGGGGCTCCCAGAAGCCAGGGGGGCGGGCCGGGGGTGGCGGCTGGGAGCCCGATCGCGGGGGGTGCCTGCACCCCCGGCGAGGGGGCTCCCAGAAGCCAGGGGGGCGGGCCGGGGGTGGCGGCTGGGAGCCCGATCGCGGGGGGTGCCTGCACCCCCGGCGAGGGGGCTCCCAGAAGCCAGGGGGGCAGGCCGGGGGTGGCGGCTGGGAGCCCGATCGGGGGGCGTGCCTGACCCCCCGGCGATGTGGCTCCCAGAAGCCAGGGGGGCCGGCCTGGGTTGGCGGCTGGGAGCCCGATCGCGGGGGGTGCCTGACCCCCTCGCGATGGGGCTCCCAGAAGTCAGGGGGGCCGTCCGGGGGTGACTCCTGGCAACCTGATCTGGATATTTGGAAGAGTATCACAAGTGGTTGTCCAGTGTCTGTGATACTGAGATTAATATCTGTCTCTCGGCCTTGGAATATTGAGCAGGATGAAACAGGGTGAATGTCCACCCTGTGCCACATTGCGAGTAATATCAGCCTGTCCCCTCCATGGATATTAAGAACAATATCCCAGACTGGGTGTACGCCTCCTGCTGTACAGAGTGCAATATCATCCTCTCCCTCCCAGGATAGTAATTACAATATCACTGGGCGGGAGCACACAGCCTGTGAATTATTATCATCCTCTCCAACTCCGTATACTAGGAACTATATCTCAGAGAAACTGTCCCCTCAGTGCCATATTCGGACAAATAGCAAAGGCTTCTTCCGGGAATATTAGGAGCAATATTACCACGTAGCTATCCATCCATTGCTATAATTGGAGTCATGTGATACTCTACCCCCGTTCATATTAGGATCAGTGTCACGTGCTGAGTGTACACCTACTGCGATATTAAAACTAAAGTCCTGCTTTCCGACCCTGGTTATTAAGAACAGCATCACAAGGAGGTTTACACTTCCTGTGGAATGAGGAATAATAATATGATTATTAATCATCAATGATCGATTTTAATAATTATCAATGATACTAAAAATTCATAAGATACCATTATTAATTATGGATAATGATTTTCAATACATGATTATGCCTGCTTTCAATTAATTATTAATATTAATGCCATCAAATAATATTATTAGTTCCTAATACTAATCATTATTGTATTCCCAGCATCACCGGGTATTGATTTAAGTCACATTAATTGCTAATATCATAATATTATTATTAATAGTGATATTACTAATAATTATGAATACAAATGGTTAACCTTTTAAACCAGTATTCATTTTTACTCTCTTTATTGTGATCATTAATATCAATAATTATTATTAATATTAATATAATTATTAATATTAATGATTAATAGACTTGCTCCTGATGTAAACCCGGGAGAGGACGATGTTAATTTCTATATCACAACGGTGTACACCCCCCGTGACAGAGTTTCCAACTTCTGCTTGGGAGAGGAGGATATGACAATCAGTTTCACTGGAAGTAGAAACAACGGTGGGATACTGTTCTGAATATTCAGGGAGGAAGAGGCTGATGTGACTCCTAATAAAGAGGGGGTTACTCCCTCTGAGGGTGTGCACACTGGGGGTGTACAATCGTCTGAGAAGGGGTTGAAAATTTTCCGATGGGGAGATGATATTACTCAGAATATGAGAAAGAGGCTGGGGGTCCAGAAGGCTCCCAGAAGCCAGGGGGGCGGGCCGGGGGTGGCGGCTGGGAGCCCGATCGCGGGGGGTGCCTGCACCCCCGGCGAGGGGGCTCCCCGAAGCCAGGGGGGCGGGCCGGGGGTGGCGGCTGGGAGCCGGATCGCGGGGGGTGCCTGCACCCCCGGCGAGGGGGCTCCCCGAAGCCAGGGGGGCGGGCCGGGGGTGGCGGCTGGGAGCCGGATCGCGGGGGGTGCCTGCACCCCCGGCGAGGGGGCTCCCCGAAGCCAGGGGGGCGGGCCGGGGGTGGCGGCTGGGAGCCCGATCGCGGGGGGTGCCTGCACCCCCGGCGAGGGGGCTCCCCGAAGCCAGGGGGGCGGGCCGGGGGTGGCGGCTGGGAGCCCGATCGCGGGGGGTGCCTGCACCCCCGGCGAGGGGGCTCCCCGAAGCCAGGGGGGCGGGCCGGGGGTGGCGGCTGGGAGCCCGATCGCGGGGGGTGCCTGCACCCCCGGCGAGGGGGCTCCCCGAAGCCAGGGGGGCGGGCCGGGGGTGGCGGCTGGGAGCCCGATCGCGGGGGGTGCCTGCACCCCCGGCGAGGGGGCTCCCCGAAGCCAGGGGGGCGGGCCGGGGGTGGCGGCTGGGAGCCCGATCGCGGGGGGTGCCTGCACCCCCGGCGAGGGGGCTCCCCGAAGCCAGGGGGGCGGGCCGGGGGTGGCGGCTGGGAGCCCGATCGCGGGGGGTGCCTGCACCCCCGGCGAGGGGGCTCCCCGAAGCCAGGGGGGCGGGCCGGGGGTGGCGGCTGGGAGCCCGATCGCGGGGGGTGCCTGCACCCCCGGCGAGGGGGCTCCCCGAAGCCAGGGGGGCGGGCCGGGGGTGGCGGCTGGGAGCCCGATCGCGGGGGGTGCCTGCACCCCCGGCGAGGGGGCTCCCCGAAGCCAGGGGGGCGGGCCGGGGGTGGCGGCTGGGAGCCCGATCGCGGGGGGTGCCTGCACCCCCGGCGAGGGGGCTCCCCGAAGCCAGGGGGGCGGGCCGGGGGTGGCGGCTGGGAGCCCGATCGCGGGGGGTGCCTGCACCCCCGGCGAGGGGGCTCCCCGAAGCCAGGGGGGCGGGCCGGGGGTGGCGGCTGGGAGCCCGATCGCGGGGGGTGCCTGCACCCCCGGCGAGGGGGCTCCCCGAAGCCAGGGGGGCGGGCCGGGGGTGGCGGCTGGGAGCCCGATCGCGGGGGGTGCCTGCACCCCCGGCGAGGGGGCTCCCCGAAGCCAGGGGGGCGGGCCGGGGGTGGCGGCTGGGAGCCCGATCGCGGGGGGTGCCTGCACCCCCGGCGAGGGGGCTCCCCGAAGCCAGGGGGGCGGGCCGGGGGTGGCGGCTGGGAGCCCGATCGCGGGGGGTGCCTGCACCCCCGGCGAGGGGGCTCCCCGAAGCCAGGGGGGCGGGCCGGGGGTGGCGGCTGGGAGCCCGATCGCGGGGGGTGCCTGCACCCCCGGCGAGGGGGCTCCCCGAAGCCAGGGGGGCGGGCCGGGGGTGGCGGCTGGGAGCCCGATCGCGGGGGGTGCCTGCACCCCCGGCGAGGGGGCTCCCCGAAGCCAGGGGGGCGGGCCGGGGGTGGCGGCTGGGAGCCCGATCGCGGGGGGTGCCTGCACCCCCGGCGAGGGGGCTCCCAGAAGCCAGGGGGGCGGGCCGGGGGTGGCGGCTGGGAGCCCGATCGCGGGGGGTGCCTGCACCCCCGGCGAGGGGGCTCCCAGAAGCCAGGGGGGCGGGCCGGGGGTGGCGGCTGGGAGCCCGATCGCGGGGGGTGCCTGCACCCCCGGCGAGGGGGCTCCCAGAAGCCAGGGGGGCGGGCCGGGGGTGGCGGCTGGGAGCCCGATCGCGGGGGGTGCCTGCACCCCCGGCGAGGGGGCTCCCAGAAGCCAGGGGGGCGGGCCGGGGGTGGCGGCTGGGAGCCCGATCGCGGGGGGTGCCTGCACCCCCGGCGAGGGGGCTCCCAGAAGCCAGGGGGGCGGGCCGGGGGTGGCGGCTGGGAGCCCGATCGCGGGGGGTGCCTGCACCCCCGGCGAGGGGGCTCCCAGAAGCCAGGGGGGCGGGCCGGGGGTGGCGGCTGGGAGCCCGATCGCGGGGGGTGCCTGCACCCCCGGCGAGGGGGCTCCCAGAAGCCAGGGGGGCGGGCCGGGGGTGGCGGCTGGGAGCCCGATCGCGGGGGGTGCCTGCACCCCCGGCGAGGGGGCTCCCAGAAGCCAGGGGGGCGGGCCGGGGGTGGCGGCTGGGAGCCCGATCGCGGGGGGTGCCTGCACCCCCGGCGAGGGGGCTCCCAGAAGCCAGGGGGGCGGGCCGGGGGTGGCGGCTGGGAGCCCGATCGCGGGGGGTGCCTGCACCCCCGGCGAGGGGGCTCCCAGAAGCCAGGGGGGCGGGCCGGGGGTGGCGGCTGGGAGCCCGATCGCGGGGGGTGCCTGCACCCCCGGCGAGGGGGCTCCCAGAAGCCAGGGGGGCGGGCCGGGGGTGGCGGCTGGGAGCCCGATCGCGGGGGGTGCCTGCACCCCCGGCGAGGGGGCTCCCAGAAGCCAGGGGGGCGGGCCGGGGGTGGCGGCTGGGAGCCCGATCGCGGGGGGTGCCTGCACCCCCGGCGAGGGGGCTCCCAGAAGCCAGGGGGGCGGGCCGGGGGTGGCGGCTGGGAGCCCGATCGCGGGGGGTGCCTGCACCCCCGGCGAGGGGGCTCCCAGAAGCCGGGGGGCGGGCCGGGGGTGGCGGCTGGGAGCCCGATCGCGGGGGGTGCCTGCACCCCCGGCGAGGGGGCTCCCAGAAGCCGGGGGGCGGGCCGGGGGTGGCGGCTGGGAGCCCGATCGCGGGGGGTGCCTGCACCCCCGGCGAGGGGGCTCCCAGAAGCCGGGGGGCGGGCCGGGGGTGGCGGCTGGGAGCCCGATCGCGGGGGGTGCCTGCACCCCCGGCGAGGGGGCTCCCAGAAGCCGGGGGGCGGGCCGGGGGTGGCGGCTGGGAGCCCGATCGCGGGGGGTGCCTGCACCCCCGGCGAGGGGGCTCCCAGAAGCCGGGGGGCGGGCCGGGGGTGGCGGCTGGGAGCCCGATCGGGGGGCGTGCCTGCACCCCCGGCGAGGGGGCTCCCAGAAGCCGGGGGGCGGGCCGGGGGTGGCGGCTGGGAGCCCGATCGCGGGGGGTGCCTGCACCCCCGGCGAGGGGGCTCCCAGAAGCCAGGGGGGCGGGCCGGGGGTGGCGGCTGGGAGCCCGATCGCGGGGGGTGCCTGCACCCCCGGCGAGGGGGCTCCCAGAAGCCAGGGGGGCGGGCCGGGGGTGGCGGCTGGGAGCCCGATCGGGGGGCGTGCCTGCACCCCCGGCGAGGGGGCTCCCAGAAGCCAGGGGGGCGGGCCGGGGGTGGCGGCTGGGAGCCCGATCGCGGGGGGTGCCTGACCCCCCGGCGATGGGGCTCCCAGATGCCAGGGGGGCGGGCCGGGGGTGGCGGCTGGGAGCCCGATCGGGGGGCGTGCCTGACCCCCCGGCGATGTGGCTCCCAGAAGCCAGGGGGGCCGGCCTGGGTTGGCGGCTGGGAGCCCGATCGCGGGGGGTGCCTGACCCCCTCGCGATGGGGCTCCCAGAAGTCAGGGGGGCCGTCCGGGGGTGACTCCTGGCAACCTGATCTGGATATTTGGAAGAGTATCACAAGTGGTTGTCCAGTGTCTGTGATACTGAGATTAATATCTGTCTCTCGGCCTTGGAATATTGAGCAGGATGAAACAGGGTGAATGTCCACCCTGTGCCACATTGCGAGTAATATCAGCCTGTCCCCTCCATGGATATTAAGAACAATATCCCAGACTGGGTGTACGCCTCCTGCTGTACAGAGTGCAATATCATCCTCTCCCTCCCAGGATAGTAATTACAATATCACTGGGCGGGAGCACACAGCCTGTGAATTATTATCATCCTCTCCAACTCCGTATACTAGGAACTATATCTCAGAGAAACTGTCCCCTCAGTGCCATATTCGGACAAATAGCAAAGGCTTCTTCCGGGAATATTAGGAGCAATATTACCACGTAGCTATCCATCCATTGCTATAATTGGAGTCATGTGATACTCTACCCCCGTTCATATTAGGATCAGTGTCACGTGCTGAGTGTACACCTACTGCGATATTAAAACTAAAGTCCTGCTTTCCGACCCTGGTTATTAAGAACAGCATCACAAGGAGGTTTACACTTCCTGTGGAATGAGGAATAATAATATGATTATTAATCATCAATGATCGATTTTAATAATTATCAATGATACTAAAAATTCATAAGATACCATTATTAATTATGGATAATGATTTTCAATACATGATTATGCCTGCTTTCAATTAATTATTAATATTAATGCCATCAAATAATATTATTAGTTCCTAATACTAATCATTATTGTATTCCCAGCATCACCGGGTATTGATTTAAGTCACATTAATTGCTAATATCATAATATTATTATTAATAGTGATATTACTAATAATTATGAATACAAATGGTTAACCTTTTAAACCAGTATTCATTTTTACTCTCTTTATTGTGATCATTAATATCAATAATTATTATTAATATTAATATAATTATTAATATTAATGATTAATAGACTTGCTCCTGATGTAAACCCGGGAGAGGACGATGTTAATTTCTATATCACAACGGTGTACACCCCCCGTGACAGAGTTTCCAACTTCTGCTTGGGAGAGGAGGATATGACAATCAGTTTCACTGGAAGTAGAAACAACGGTGGGATACTGTTCTGAATATTCAGGGAGGAAGAGGCTGATGTGACTCCTAATAAAGAGGGGGTTACTCCCTCTGAGGGTGTGCACACTGGGGGTGTACAATCGTCTGAGAAGGGGTTGAAAATTTTCCGATGGGGAGATGATATTACTCAGAATATGAGAAAGAGGCTGGGGGTCCAGAAGGCTCCCAGAAGCCAGGGGGGCGGGCCGGGGGTGGCGGCTGGGAGCCCGATCGGGGGGCGTGCCTGCACCCCCGGCGAGGGGGCTCCCAGAAGCCAGGGGGGCGGGCCGGGGGTGGCGGCTGGGAGCCCGATCGCGGGGGGTGCCTGACCCCCCGGCGATGGGGCTCCCAGATGCCAGGGGGGCGGGCCGGGGGTGGCGGCTGGGAGCCCGATCGGGGGGCGTGCCTGACCCCCCGGCGATGTGGCTCCCAGAAGCCAGGGGGGCCGGCCTGGGTTGGCGGCTGGGAGCCCGATCGCGGGGGGTGCCTGACCCCCTCGCGATGGGGCTCCCAGAAGTCAGGGGGGCCGTCCGGGGGTGACTCCTGGCAACCTGATCTGGATATTTGGAAGAGTATCACAAGTGGTTGTCCAGTGTCTGTGATACTGAGATTAATATCTGTCTCTCGGCCTTGGAATATTGAGCAGGATGAAACAGGGTGAATGTCCACCCTGTGCCACATTGCGAGTAATATCAGCCTGTCCCCTCCATGGATATTAAGAACAATATCCCAGACTGGGTGTACGCCTCCTGCTGTACAGAGTGCAATATCATCCTCTCCCTCCCAGGATAGTAATTACAATATCACTGGGCGGGAGCACACAGCCTGTGAATTATTATCATCCTCTCCAACTCCGTATACTAGGAACTATATCTCAGAGAAACTGTCCCCTCAGTGCCATATTCGGACAAATAGCAAAGGCTTCTTCCGGGAATATTAGGAGCAATATTACCACGTAGCTATCCATCCATTGCTATAATTGGAGTCATGTGATACTCTACCCCCGTTCATATTAGGATCAGTGTCACGTGCTGAGTGTACACCTACTGCGATATTAAAACTAAAGTCCTGCTTTCCGACCCTGGTTATTAAGAACAGCATCACAAGGAGGTTTACACTTCCTGTGGAATGAGGAATAATAATATGATTATTAATCATCAATGATCGATTTTAATAATTATCAATGATACTAAAAATTCATAAGATACCATTATTAATTATGGATAATGATTTTCAATACATGATTATGCCTGCTTTCAATTAATTATTAATATTAATGCCATCAAATAATATTATTAGTTCCTAATACTAATCATTATTGTATTCCCAGCATCACCGGGTATTGATTTAAGTCACATTAATTGCTAATATCATAATATTATTATTAATAGTGATATTACTAATAATTATGAATACAAATGGTTAACCTTTTAAACCAGTATTCATTTTTACTCTCTTTATTGTGATCATTAATATCAATAATTATTATTAATATTAATATAATTATTAATATTAATGATTAATAGACTTGCTCCTGATGTAAACCCGGGAGAGGACGATGTTAATTTCTATATCACAACGGTGTACACCCCCCGTGACAGAGTTTCCAACTTCTGCTTGGGAGAGGAGGATATGACAATCAGTTTCACTGGAAGTAGAAACAACGGTGGGATACTGTTCTGAATATTCAGGGAGGAAGAGGCTGATGTGACTCCTAATAAAGAGGGGGTTACTCCCTCTGAGGGTGTGCACACTGGGGGTGTACAATCGTCTGAGAAGGGGTTGAAAATTTTCCGATGGGGAGACGATATTACTCAGAATATGAGAAAGAGGCTGGGGGTCCAGAAGGCTCCCAGAAGCCAGGGGGGCGGGCCGGGGGTGGCGGCTGGGAGCCCGATCGCGGGGGGTGCCTGCACCCCCGGCGAGGGGGCTCCCAGAAGCCAGGGGGGCGGGCCGGGGGTGGCGGCTGGGAGCCCGATCGCGGGGGGTGCCTGCACCCCCGGCGAGGGGGCTCCCAGAAGCCAGGGGGGCGGGCCGGGGGTGGCGGCTGGGAGCCCGATCGCGGGGGGTGCCTGCACCCCCGGCGAGGGGGCTCCCAGAAGCCAGGGGGGCGGGCCGGGGGTGGCGGCTGGGAGCCCGATCGCGGGGGGTGCCTGCACCCCCGGCGAGGGGGCTCCCAGAAGCCAGGGGGGCGGGCCGGGGGTGGCGGCTGGGAGCCCGATCGCGGGGGGTGCCTGCACCCCCGGCGAGGGGGCTCCCAGAAGCCAGGGGGGCGGGCCGGGGGTGGCGGCTGGGAGCCCGATCGCGGGGGGTGCCTGCACCCCCGGCGAGGGGGCTCCCAGAAGCCAGGGGGGCGGGCCGGGGGTGGCGGCTGGGAGCCCGATCGCGGGGGGTGCCTGCACCCCCGGCGAGGGGGCTCCCAGAAGCCAGGGGGGCGGGCCGGGGGTGGCGGCTGGGAGCCCGATCGCGGGGGGTGCCTGCACCCCCGGCGAGGGGGCTCCCAGAAGCCAGGGGGGCGGGCCGGGGGTGGCGGCTGGGAGCCCGATCGCGGGGGGTGCCTGCACCCCCGGCGAGGGGGCTCCCAGAAGCCAGGGGGGCGGGCCGGGGGTGGCGGCTGGGAGCCCGATCGGGGGGCGTGCCTGACCCCCCGGCGATGTGGCTCCCAGAAGCCAGGGGGGCCGGCCTGGGTTGGCGGCTGGGAGCCCGATCGCGGGGGGTGCCTGACCCCCTCGCGATGGGGCTCCCAGAAGTCAGGGGGGCCGTCCGGGGGTGACTCCTGGCAACCTGATCTGGATATTTGGAAGAGTATCACAAGTGGTTGTCCAGTGTCTGTGATACTGAGATTAATATCTGTCTCTCGGCCTTGGAATATTGAGCAGGATGAAACAGGGTGAATGTCCACCCTGTGCCACATTGCGAGTAATATCAGCCTGTCCCCTCCATGGATATTAAGAACAATATCCCAGACTGGGTGTACGCCTCCTGCTGTACAGAGTGCAATATCATCCTCTCCCTCCCAGGATAGTAATTACAATATCACTGGGCGGGAGCACACAGCCTGTGAATTATTATCATCCTCTCCAACTCCGTATACTAGGAACTATATCTCAGAGAAACTGTCCCCTCAGTGCCATATTCGGACAAATAGCAAAGGCTTCTTCCGGGAATATTAGGAGCAATATTACCACGTAGCTATCCATCCATTGCTATAATTGGAGTCATGTGATACTCTACCCCCGTTCATATTAGGATCAGTGTCACGTGCTGAGTGTACACCTACTGCGATATTAAAACTAAAGTCCTGCTTTCCGACCCTGGTTATTAAGAACAGCATCACAAGGAGGTTTACACTTCCTGTGGAATGAGGAATAATAATATGATTATTAATCATCAATGATCGATTTTAATAATTATCAATGATACTAAAAATTCATAAGATACCATTATTAATTATGGATAATGATTTTCAATACATGATTATGCCTGCTTTCAATTAATTATTAATATTAATGCCATCAAATAATATTATTAGTTCCTAATACTAATCATTATTGTATTCCCAGCATCACCGGGTATTGATTTAAGTCACATTAATTGCTAATATCATAATATTATTATTAATAGTGATATTACTAATAATTATGAATACAAATGGTTAACCTTTTAAACCAGTATTCATTTTTACTCTCTTTATTGTGATCATTAATATCAATAATTATTATTAATATTAATATAATTATTAATATTAATGATTAATAGACTTGCTCCTGATGTAAACCCGGGAGAGGACGATGTTAATTTCTATATCACAACGGTGTACACCCCCCGTGACAGAGTTTCCAACTTCTGCTTGGGAGAGGAGGATATGACAATCAGTTTCACTGGAAGTAGAAACAACGGTGGGATACTGTTCTGAATATTCAGGGAGGAAGAGGCTGATGTGACTCCTAATAAAGAGGGGGTTACTCCCTCTGAGGGTGTGCACACTGGGGGTGTACAATCGTCTGAGAAGGGGTTGAAAATTTTCCGATGGGGAGATGATATTACTCAGAATATGAGAAAGAGGCTGGGGGTCCAGAAGGCTCCCAGAAGCCAGGGGGGCGGGCCGGGGGTGGCGGCTGGGAGCCCGATCGCGGGGGGTGCCTGCACCCCCGGCGAGGGGGCTCCCCGAAGCCAGGGGGGCGGGCCGGGGGTGGCGGCTGGGAGCCGGATCGCGGGGGGTGCCTGCACCCCCGGCGAGGGGGCTCCCCGAAGCCAGGGGGGCGGGCCGGGGGTGGCGGCTGGGAGCCCGATCGCGGGGGGTGCCTGCACCCCCGGCGAGGGGGCTCCCCGAAGCCAGGGGGGCGGGCCGGGGGTGGCGGCTGGGAGCCCGATCGCGGGGGGTGCCTGCACCCCCGGCGAGGGGGCTCCCCGAAGCCAGGGGGGCGGGCCGGGGGTGGCGGCTGGGAGCCCGATCGCGGGGGGTGCCTGCACCCCCGGCGAGGGGGCTCCCCGAAGCCAGGGGGGCGGGCCGGGGGTGGCGGCTGGGAGCCCGATCGCGGGGGGTGCCTGCACCCCCGGCGAGGGGGCTCCCCGAAGCCAGGGGGGCGGGCCGGGGGTGGCGGCTGGGAGCCCGATCGCGGGGGGTGCCTGCACCCCCGGCGAGGGGGCTCCCCGAAGCCAGGGGGGCGGGCCGGGGGTGGCGGCTGGGAGCCCGATCGCGGGGGGTGCCTGCACCCCCGGCGAGGGGGCTCCCCGAAGCCAGGGGGGCGGGCCGGGGGTGGCGGCTGGGAGCCCGATCGCGGGGGGTGCCTGCACCCCCGGCGAGGGGGCTCCCCGAAGCCAGGGGGGCGGGCCGGGGGTGGCGGCTGGGAGCCCGATCGCGGGGGGTGCCTGCACCCCCGGCGAGGGGGCTCCCCGAAGCCAGGGGGGCGGGCCGGGGGTGGCGGCTGGGAGCCCGATCGCGGGGGGTGCCTGCACCCCCGGCGAGGGGGCTCCCCGAAGCCAGGGGGGCGGGCCGGGGGTGGCGGCTGGGAGCCCGATCGCGGGGGGTGCCTGCACCCCCGGCGAGGGGGCTCCCCGAAGCCAGGGGGGCGGGCCGGGGGTGGCGGCTGGGAGCCCGATCGCGGGGGGTGCCTGCACCCCCGGCGAGGGGGCTCCCCGAAGCCAGGGGGGCGGGCCGGGGGTGGCGGCTGGGAGCCCGATCGCGGGGGGTGCCTGCACCCCCGGCGAGGGGGCTCCCCGAAGCCAGGGGGGCGGGCCGGGGGTGGCGGCTGGGAGCCCGATCGCGGGGGGTGCCTGCACCCCCGGCGAGGGGGCTCCCCGAAGCCAGGGGGGCGGGCCGGGGGTGGCGGCTGGGAGCCCGATCGCGGGGGGTGCCTGCACCCCCGGCGAGGGGGCTCCCAGAAGCCAGGGGGGCGGGCCGGGGGTGGCGGCTGGGAGCCCGATCGCGGGGGGTGCCTGCACCCCCGGCGAGGGGGCTCCCAGAAGCCAGGGGGGCGGGCCGGGGGTGGCGGCTGGGAGCCCGATCGCGGGGGGTGCCTGCACCCCCGGCGAGGGGGCTCCCAGAAGCCAGGGGGGCGGGCCGGGGGTGGCGGCTGGGAGCCCGATCGCGGGGGGTGCCTGCACCCCCGGCGAGGGGGCTCCCAGAAGCCAGGGGGGCGGGCCGGGGGTGGCGGCTGGGAGCCCGATCGCGGGGGGTGCCTGCACCCCCGGCGAGGGGGCTCCCAGAAGCCAGGGGGGCGGGCCGGGGGTGGCGGCTGGGAGCCCGATCGCGGGGGGTGCCTGCACCCCCGGCGAGGGGGCTCCCAGAAGCCAGGGGGGCGGGCCGGGGGTGGCGGCTGGGAGCCCGATCGCGGGGGGTGCCTGCACCCCCGGCGAGGGGGCTCCCAGAAGCCAGGGGGGCGGGCCGGGGGTGGCGGCTGGGAGCCCGATCGCGGGGGGTGCCTGCACCCCCGGCGAGGGGGCTCCCAGAAGCCGGGGGGCGGGCCGGGGGTGGCGGCTGGGAGCCCGATCGCGGGGGGTGCCTGCACCCCCGGCGAGGGGGCTCCCAGAAGCCGGGGGGCGGGCCGGGGGTGGCGGCTGGGAGCCCGATCGGGGGGCGTGCCTGCACCCCCGGCGAGGGGGCTCCCAGAAGCCGGGGGGCGGGCCGGGGGTGGCGGCTGGGAGCCCGATCGCGTGGGGTGCCTGCACCCCCGGCGAGGGGGCTCCCAGAAGCCAGGGGGGCGGGCCGGGGGTGGCGGCTGGGAGCCCGATCGCGGGGGGTGCCTGCACCCCCGGCGAGGGGGCTCCCAGAAGCCAGGGGGGCGGGCCGGGGGTGGCGGCTGGGAGCCCGATCGGGGGGCGTGCCTGCACCCCCGGCGAGGGGGCTCCCAGAAGCCAGGGGGGCGGGCCGGGGGTGGCGGCTGGGAGCCCGATCGCGGGGGGTGCCTGACCCCCCGGCGATGGGGCTCCCAGATGCCAGGGGGGCGGGCCGGGGGTGGCGGCTGGGAGCCCGATCGGGGGGCGTGCCTGACCCCCCGGCGATGTGGCTCCCAGAAGCCAGGGGGGCCGGCCTGGGTTGGCGGCTGGGAGCCCGATCGCGGGGGGTGCCTGACCCCCTCGCGATGGGGCTCCCAGAAGTCAGGGGGGCCGTCCGGGGGTGACTCCTGGCAACCTGATCTGGATATTTGGAAGAGTATCACAAGTGGTTGTCCAGTGTCTGTGATACTGAGATTAATATCTGTCTCTCGGCCTTGGAATATTGAGCAGGATGAAACAGGGTGAATGTCCACCCTGTGCCACATTGCGAGTAATATCAGCCTGTCCCCTCCATGGATATTAAGAACAATATCCCAGACTGGGTGTACGCCTCCTGCTGTACAGAGTGCAATATCATCCTCTCCCTCCCAGGATAGTAATTACAATATCACTGGGCGGGAGCACACAGCCTGTGAATTATTATCATCCTCTCCAACTCCGTATACTAGGAACTATATCTCAGAGAAACTGTCCCCTCAGTGCCATATTCGGACAAATAGCAAAGGCTTCTTCCGGGAATATTAGGAGCAATATTACCACGTAGCTATCCATCCATTGCTATAATTGGAGTCATGTGATACTCTACCCCCGTTCATATTAGGATCAGTGTCACGTGCTGAGTGTACACCTACTGCGATATTAAAACTAAAGTCCTGCTTTCCGACCCTGGTTATTAAGAACAGCATCACAAGGAGGTTTACACTTCCTGTGGAATGAGGAATAATAATATGATTATTAATCATCAATGATCGATTTTAATAATTATCAATGATACTAAAAATTCATAAGATACCATTATTAATTATGGATAATGATTTTCAATACATGATTATGCCTGCTTTCAATTAATTATTAATATTAATGCCATCAAATAATATTATTAGTTCCTAATACTAATCATTATTGTATTCCCAGCATCACCGGGTATTGATTTAAGTCACATTAATTGCTAATATCATAATATTATTATTAATAGTGATATTACTAATAATTATGAATACAAATGGTTAACCTTTTAAACCAGTATTCATTTTTACTCTCTTTATTGTGATCATTAATATCAATAATTATTATTAATATTAATATAATTATTAATATTAATGATTAATAGACTTGCTCCTGATGTAAACCCGGGAGAGGACGATGTTAATTTCTATATCACAACGGTGTACACCCCCCGTGACAGAGTTTCCAACTTCTGCTTGGGAGAGGAGGATATGACAATCAGTTTCACTGGAAGTAGAAACAACGGTGGGATACTGTTCTGAATATTCAGGGAGGAAGAGGCTGATGTGACTCCTAATAAAGAGGGGGTTACTCCCTCTGAGGGTGTGCACACTGGGGGTGTACAATCGTCTGAGAAGGGGTTGAAAATTTTCCGATGGGGAGATGATATTACTCAGAATATGAGAAAGAGGCTGGGGGTCCAGAAGGCTCCCAGAAGCCAGGGGGGCGGGCCGGGGGTGGCGGCTGGGAGCCCGATCGGGGGGCGTGCCTGCACCCCCGGCGAGGGGGCTCCCAGAAGCCAGGGGGGCGGGCCGGGGGTGGCGGCTGGGAGCCCGATCGCGGGGGGTGCCTGACCCCCCGGCGATGGGGCTCCCAGATGCCAGGGGGGCGGGCCGGGGGTGGCGGCTGGGAGCCCGATCGGGGGGCGTGCCTGACCCCCCGGCGATGTGGCTCCCAGAAGCCAGGGGGGCCGGCCTGGGTTGGCGGCTGGGAGCCCGATCGCGGGGGGTGCCTGACCCCCTCGCGATGGGGCTCCCAGAAGTCAGGGGGGCCGTCCGGGGGTGACTCCTGGCAACCTGATCTGGATATTTGGAAGAGTATCACAAGTGGTTGTCCAGTGTCTGTGATACTGAGATTAATATCTGTCTCTCGGCCTTGGAATATTGAGCAGGATGAAACAGGGTGAATGTCCACCCTGTGCCACATTGCGAGTAATATCAGCCTGTCCCCTCCATGGATATTAAGAACAATATCCCAGACTGGGTGTACGCCTCCTGCTGTACAGAGTGCAATATCATCCTCTCCCTCCCAGGATAGTAATTACAATATCACTGGGCGGGAGCACACAGCCTGTGAATTATTATCATCCTCTCCAACTCCGTATACTAGGAACTATATCTCAGAGAAACTGTCCCCTCAGTGCCATATTCGGACAAATAGCAAAGGCTTCTTCCGGGAATATTAGGAGCAATATTACCACGTAGCTATCCATCCATTGCTATAATTGGAGTCATGTGATACTCTACCCCCGTTCATATTAGGATCAGTGTCACGTGCTGAGTGTACACCTACTGCGATATTAAAACTAAAGTCCTGCTTTCCGACCCTGGTTATTAAGAACAGCATCACAAGGAGGTTTACACTTCCTGTGGAATGAGGAATAATAATATGATTATTAATCATCAATGATCGATTTTAATAATTATCAATGATACTAAAAATTCATAAGATACCATTATTAATTATGGATAATGATTTTCAATACATGATTATGCCTGCTTTCAATTAATTATTAATATTAATGCCATCAAATAATATTATTAGTTCCTAATACTAATCATTATTGTATTCCCAGCATCACCGGGTATTGATTTAAGTCACATTAATTGCTAATATCATAATATTATTATTAATAGTGATATTACTAATAATTATGAATACAAATGGTTAACCTTTTAAACCAGTATTCATTTTTACTCTCTTTATTGTGATCATTAATATCAATAATTATTATTAATATTAATATAATTATTAATATTAATGATTAATAGACTTGCTCCTGATGTAAACCCGGGAGAGGACGATGTTAATTTCTATATCACAACGGTGTACACCCCCCGTGACAGAGTTTCCAACTTCTGCTTGGGAGAGGAGGATATGACAATCAGTTTCACTGGAAGTAGAAACAACGGTGGGATACTGTTCTGAATATTCAGGGAGGAAGAGGCTGATGTGACTCCTAATAAAGAGGGGGTTACTCCCTCTGAGGGTGTGCACACTGGGGGTGTACAATCGTCTGAGAAGGGGTTGAAAATTTTCCGATGGGGAGACGATATTACTCAGAATATGAGAAAGAGGCTGGGGGTCCAGAAGGCTCCCAGAAGCCAGGGGGGCGGGCCGGGGGTGGCGGCTGGGAGCCCGATCGCGGGGGGTGCCTGCACCCCCGGCGAGGGGGCTCCCAGAAGCCAGGGGGGCGGGCCGGGGGTGGCGGCTGGGAGCCCGATCGCGGGGGGTGCCTGCACCCCCGGCGAGGGGGCTCCCAGAAGCCAGGGGGGCGGGCCGGGGGTGGCGGCTGGGAGCCCGATCGCGGGGGGTGCCTGCACCCCCGGCGAGGGGGCTCCCAGAAGCCAGGGGGGCGGGCCGGGGGTGGCGGCTGGGAGCCCGATCGCGGGGGGTGCCTGCACCCCCGGCGAGGGGGCTCCCAGAAGCCAGGGGGGCGGGCCGGGGGTGGCGGCTGGGAGCCCGATCGCGGGGGGTGCCTGCACCCCCGGCGAGGGGGCTCCCAGAAGCCAGGGGGGCGGGCCGGGGGTGGCGGCTGGGAGCCCGATCGCGGGGGGTGCCTGCACCCCCGGCGAGGGGGCTCCCAGAAGCCAGGGGGGCGGGCCGGGGGTGGCGGCTGGGAGCCCGATCGCGGGGGGTGCCTGCACCCCCGGCGAGGGGGCTCCCAGAAGCCAGGGGGGCGGGCCGGGGGTGGCGGCTGGGAGCCCGATCGCGGGGGGTGCCTGCACCCCCGGCGAGGGGGCTCCCAGAAGCCAGGGGGGCGGGCCGGGGGTGGCGGCTGGGAGCCCGATCGCGGGGGGTGCCTGCACCCCCGGCGAGGGGGCTCCCAGAAGCCAGGGGGGCGGGCCGGGGGTGGCGGCTGGGAGCCCGATCGCGGGGGGTGCCTGCACCCCCGGCGAGGGGGCTCCCAGAAGCCAGGGGGGCGGGCCGGGGGTGGCGGCTGGGAGCCCGATCGCGGGGGGTGCCTGCACCCCCGGCGAGGGGGCTCCCAGAAGCCAGGGGGGCGGGCCGGGGGTGGCGGCTGGGAGCCCGATCGCGGGGGGTGCCTGCACCCCCGGCGAGGGGGCTCCCAGAAGCCAGGGGGGCGGGCCGGGGGTGGCGGCTGGGAGCCCGATCGCGGGGGGTGCCTGCACCCCCGGCGAGGGGGCTCCCAGAAGCCAGGGGGGCGGGCCGGGGGTGGCGGCTGGGAGCCCGATCGCGGGGGGTGCCTGCACCCCCGGCGAGGGGGCTCCCAGAAGCCAGGGGGGCGGGCCGGGGGTGGCGGCTGGGAGCCCGATCGCGGGGGGTGCCTGCACCCCCGGCGAGGGGGCTCCCAGAAGCCAGGGGGGCGGGCCGGGGGTGGCGGCTGGGAGCCCGATCGCGGGGGGTGCCTGCACCCCCGGCGAGGGGGCTCCCAGAAGCCAGGGGGGCGGGCCGGGGGTGGCGGCTGGGAGCCCGATCGCGGGGGGTGCCTGCACCCCCGGCGAGGGGGCTCCCAGAAGCCAGGGGGGCGGGCCGGGGGTGGCGGCTGGGAGCCCGATCGCGGGGGGTGCCTGCACCCCCGGCGAGGGGGCTCCCAGAAGCCAGGGGGGCGGGCCGGGGGTGGCGGCTGGGAGCCCGATCGCGGGGGGTGCCTGCACCCCCGGCGAGGGGGCTCCCAGAAGCCAGGGGGGCGGGCCGGGGGTGGCGGCTGGGAGCCCGATCGCGGGGGGTGCCTGCACCCCCGGCGAGGGGGCTCCCAGAAGCCAGGGGGGCGGGCCGGGGGTGGCGGCTGGGAGCCCGATCGCGGGGGGTGCCTGCACCCCCGGCGAGGGGGCTCCCAGAAGCCAGGGGGGCGGGCCGGGGGTGGCGGCTGGGAGCCCGATCGCGGGGGGTGCCTGCACCCCCGGCGAGGGGGCTCCCAGAAGCCAGGGGGGCGGGCCGGGGGTGGCGGCTGGGAGCCCGATCGCGGGGGGTGCCTGCACCCCCGGCGAGGGGGCTCCCAGAAGCCAGGGGGGCGGGCCGGGGGTGGCGGCTGGGAGCCCGATCGCGGGGGGTGCCTGCACCCCCGGCGAGGGGGCTCCCAGAAGCCAGGGGGGCGGGCCGGGGGTGGCGGCTGGGAGCCCGATCGCGGGGGGTGCCTGCACCCCCGGCGAGGGGGCTCCCAGAAGCCAGGGGGGCGGGCCGGGGGTGGCGGCTGGGAGCCCGATCGCGGGGGGTGCCTGCACCCCCGGCGAGGGGGCTCCCAGAAGCCAGGGGGGCGGGCCGGGGGTGGCGGCTGGGAGCCCGATCGCGGGGGGTGCCTGCACCCCCGGCGAGGGGGCTCCCAGAAGCCAGGGGGGCGGGCCGGGGGTGGCGGCTGGGAGCCCGATCGCGGGGGGTGCCTGCACCCCCGGCGAGGGGGCTCCCAGAAGCCAGGGGGGCGGGCCGGGGGTGGCGGCTGGGAGCCCGATCGCGGGGGGTGCCTGCACCCCCGGCGAGGGGGCTCCCAGAAGCCAGGGGGGCGGGCCGGGGGTGGCGGCTGGGAGCCCGATCGCGGGGGGTGCCTGCACCCCCGGCGAGGGGGCTCCCAGAAGCCAGGGGGGCGGGCCGGGGGTGGCGGCTGGGAGCCCGATCGCGGGGGGTGCCTGCACCCCCGGCGAGGGGGCTCCCAGAAGCCAGGGGGGCGGGCCGGGGGTGGCGGCTGGGAGCCCGATCGCGGGGGGTGCCTGCACCCCCGGCGAGGGGGCTCCCAGAAGCCAGGGGGGCGGGCCGGGGGTGGCGGCTGGGAGCCCGATCGCGGGGGGTGCCTGCACCCCCGGCGAGGGGGCTCCCAGAAGCCAGGGGGGCGGGCCGGGGGTGGCGGCTGGGAGCCCGATCGCGGGGGGTGCCTGCACCCCCGGCGAGGGGGCTCCCAGAAGCCAGGGGGGCGGGCCGGGGGTGGCGGCTGGGAGCCCGATCGCGGGGGGTGCCTGCACCCCCGGCGAGGGGGCTCCCAGAAGCCAGGGGGGCGGGCCGGGGGTGGCGGCTGGGAGCCCGATCGCGGGGGGTGCCTGCACCCCCGGCGAGGGGGCTCCCAGAAGCCAGGGGGGCGGGCCGGGGGTGGCGGCTGGGAGCCCGATCGCGGGGGGTGCCTGCACCCCCGGCGAGGGGGCTCCCAGAAGCCAGGGGGGCGGGCCGGGGGTGGCGGCTGGGAGCCCGATCGCGGGGGGTGCCTGCACCCCCGGCGAGGGGGCTCCCAGAAGCCAGGGGGGCGGGCCGGGGGTGGCGGCTGGGAGCCCGATCGCGGGGGGTGCCTGCACCCCCGGCGAGGGGGCTCCCAGAAGCCAGGGGGGCGGGCCGGGGGTGGCGGCTGGGAGCCCGATCGCGGGGGGTGCCTGCACCCCCGGCGAGGGGGCTCCCAGAAGCCAGGGGGGCGGGCCGGGGGTGGCGGCTGGGAGCCCGATCGCGGGGGGTGCCTGCACCCCCGGCGAGGGGGCTCCCAGAAGCCAGGGGGGCGGGCCGGGGGTGGCGGCTGGGAGCCCGATCGCGGGGGGTGCCTGCACCCCCGGCGAGGGGGCTCCCAGAAGCCAGGGGGGCGGGCCGGGGGTGGCGGCTGGGAGCCCGATCGCGGGGGGTGCCTGCACCCCCGGCGAGGGGGCTCCCAGAAGCCGGGGGGCGGGCCGGGGGTGGCGGCTGGGAGCCCGATCGCGGGGGGTGCCTGCACCCCCGGCGAGGGGGCTCCCAGAAGCCGGGGGGCGGGCCGGGGGTGGCGGCTGGGAGCCCGATCGCGGGGGGTGCCTGACCCCCTCGCGATGGGGCTCCCAGAAGTCAGGGGGGCCGTCCGGGGGTGACTCCTGGCAATCTGATCTGGATATTTGGAAGAGTATTCCAAGTGGTTGTCCAGTGTCTGTGATACTGAGATTAATATCTGTCTCTCGGCCTTGGAATATTGAGCAGGATGAAACAGGGTGAATGTCCACCCTGTGCCACATTGCGAGTAATATCAGCCTGTCCCCTCCATGGATATTAAGAACAATATCCCAGACCGGGTGTACGCCTCCTGCTGTACAGAGTGCAATATCATCCTCTCCCTCCCAGGATAGTAATTACAATATCACTGGGCGGGAGCACACAGCCTGTGAATTATTATCATCCTCTCCAACTCCGTATACTAGGAACTATATCTCAGAGAAACTGTCCCCTCAGTGCCATATTCGGACAAATAGCAAAGGCTTCTTCCGGGAATATTAGGAGCAATATTACCACGTAGCTATCCATCCATTGCTATAATTGGAGTCATGTGATACTCTACCCCCGTTCATATTAGGATCAGTGTCACGTGCTGAGTGTACACCTACTGCGATATTAAAACTAAAGTCCTGCTTTCCGACCCTGGTTATTAAGAACAGCATCACAAGGAGGTTTACACTTCCTGTGGAATGAGGAATAATAATATGATTATTAATCATCAATGATCGATTTTAATAATTATCAATGATACTAAAAATTCATAAGATACCATTATTAACTATGGATAATGATTTTCAATACATGATTATGCCTGCTTTCAATTAATTATTAATATTAATGCCATCAAATAATATTATTAGTTCCTAATACTAATCATTATTGTATTCCCAGCATCACTGGGTATTGATTTAAGTCACATTAATTGCTAATATCATAATATTATTATTAATAGTGATATTACTAATAATTATGAATACAAATGGTTAACCTTTTAAACCAGTATTCATTTTTACTCTCTTTATTGTGATCATTAATATCAATAATTATTATTAATATTAATATAATTATTAATATTAATGATTAATAGACTTGCTCCTGATGTAAACCCGGGAGAGGACGATGTTAATTTCTATATCACAACGGTGTACACCCCCCGTGACAGAGTTTCCAACTTCTGCTTGGGAGAGGAGGATATGACAATCAGTTTCACTGGAAGTAGAAACAACGGTGGGATACTGTTCTGAATATTCAGGGAGGAAGAGGCTGATGTGACTCCTAATAAAGAAGGGGTTACTCCCTCTGAGGGTGTGCACACTGGGGATGTACAATCGTCTGAGAAGGGGTTGAAAATTTTCCGATGGGGAGACGATATTACTCAGAATATGAGAAAGAGGCTGGGGGTCCAGAAGGCTCCCAGAAGCCAGGGGGGCGGGCCGGGGGTGGCGGCTGGGAGCCCGATCGCGGGGGGTGCCTGCACCCCCGGCGAGGGGGCTCCCAGAAGCCAGGGGGGCGGGCCGGGGGTGGCGGCTGGGAGCCCGATCGCGGGGGGTGCCTGCTCCCCCGGCGAGGGGGCTCCCAGAAGCCAGGGGGGCGGGCCGGAGGTGGCGGCTGGGAGCCCGATCGCGGGGGGTGCCTGCGCCCCCGGCGAGGGGGCTCCCAGAAGCCAGGGGGGCGGGCCGGGGGTGGCGGCTGGGAGCCCGATCGCGGGGGGTGCCTGCGCCCCCGGCGAGGGGGCTCCCAGAAGCCAGGGGGGCGGGCCGGGGGTGGCGGCTGGGAGCCCGATCGCGGGGGGTGCCTGCGCCCCCGGCGAGGGGGCTCCCAGAAGCCAGGGGGGCGGGCCGGGGGTGGCGGCTGGGAGCCCGATCGCGGGGGGTGCCTGCGCCCCCGGCGAGGGGGCTCCCAGAAGCCAGGGGGGCGGGCCGGGGGTGGCGGCTGGGAGCCCGATCGCGGGGGGTGCCTGCGCCCCCGGCGAGGGGGCTCCCAGAAGCCAGGGGGGCGGGCCGGGGGTGGCGACTGGGAGCCCGATCGCGGGGGGTGCCTGCGCCCCCGGCGAGGGGGCTCCCAGAAGCCAGGGGGGCGGGCCGGGGGTGGCGGCTGGGAGCCCGATCGCGGGGGGTGCCTGCGCCCCCGGCGAGGGGGCTCCCAGAAGCCAGGGGGGCGGGCCGGGGGTGGCGGCTGGGAGCCCGATCGCGGGGGGTGCCTGCGCCCCCGGCGAGGGGGCTCCCAGAAGCCAGGGGGGCGGGCCGGGGGTGGCGGCTGGGAGCCCGATCGCGGGGGGTGCCTGCGCCCCCGGCGAGGGGGCTCCCAGAAGCCAGGGGGGCGGGCCGGGGGTGGCGGCTGGGAGCCCGATCGCGGGGGGTGCCTGCCCCCCCGGCGAGGGGGCTCCCAGAAGCCAGGGGGGCGGGCCGGGGGTGGCGGCTGGGAGCCCGATCGCGGGGGGTGCCTGCGCCCCCGGCGAGGGGGCTCCCAGAAGCCAGGGGGGCGGGCCGGGGGTGGCGGCTGGGAGCTCGATCGCGGGGGGTGCCTGCGCCCCCGGCGAGGGGGCTCCCAGAAGCCAGGGGGGAGGGCCGGGGGTGGCGGCTGGGAGCCCGATCGGGGGGCGTGCCTGCGCCCCCGGCGAGGGGGCTCCCAGAAGCCAGGGGGGCGGGCCGGGGGTGGCGGCTGGGAGCCCGATCGGGGGGCGTGCCTGCGCCCCCGGCGAGGGGGCTCCCAGAAGCCAGGGGGGCGGGCCGGGGGTGGCGGCTGGGAGCCCGATCGCGGGGGGTGCCTGACCCCCCGGCGATGGGGCTCCCAGATGCCAGGGGGGCGGGCCGGGGGTGGCGGCTGGGAGCCCGATCGGGGGGCGTGCCTGACCCCCCGGCGATGGGGCTCCCAGAAGCCAGGGGGGCCGGCCTGGGTTGGCGGCTGGGAGCCTGATCGCGGGGGGTGCCTGACCCCCTCGCGATGGGGCTCCCAGAAGTCAGGGGGGCCGTCCGGGGGTGACTCCTGGCAACCTGATCTGGATATTTGGAAGAGTATCACAAGTGGTTGTCCAGTGTCTGTGATACTGAGATTAATATCTGTCTCTCGGCCTTGGAATATTGAGCAGGATGAAACAGGGTGAATGTCCACCCTGTGCCACATTGCGAGTAATATCAGCCTGTCCCCTCCATGGATATTAAGAACAATATCCCAGACTGGGTGTACGCCTCCTGCTGTACAGAGTGCAATATCATCCTCTCCCTCCCAGGATAGTAATTACAATATCACTGGGCGGGAGCACACAGCCTGTGAATTATTATCATCCTCTCCAACTCCGTATACTAGGAACTATATCTCAGAGAAACTGTCCCCTCAGTGCCATATTCGGACAAATAGCAAAGGCTTCTTCCGGGAATATTAGGAGCAATATTACCACGTAGCTATCCATCCATTGCTATAATTGGAGTCATGTGATACTCTACCCCCGTTCATATTAGGATCAGTGTCACGTGCTGAGTGTACACCTACTGCGATATTAAAACTAAAGTCCTGCTTTCCGACCCTGGTTATTAAGAACAGCATCACAAGGAGGTTTACACTTCCTGTGGAATGAGGAATAATAATATGATTATTAATCATCAATGATCGATTTTAATAATTATCAATGATACTAAAAATTCATAAGATACCATTATTAATTATGGATAATGATTTTCAATACATGATTATGCCTGCTTTCAATTAATTATTAATATTAATGCCATCAAATAATATTATTAGTTCCTAATACTAATCATTATTGTATTCCCAGCATCACCGGGTATTGATTTAAGTCACATTAATTGCTAATATCATAATATTATTATTAATAGTGATATTACTAATAATTATGAATACAAATGGTTAACCTTTTAAACCAGTATTCATTTTTACTCTATTGTGATCATTAATATCAATAATTATTATTAATATTAATATAATTATTAATATTAATGATTAATAGACTTGCTCCTGATGTAAACCCGGGAGAGGACGATGTTAATTTCTATATCACAACGGTGTACACCCCCCGTGACAGAGTTTCCAACTTCTGCTTGGGAGAGGAGGATATGACAATCAGTTTCACTGGAAGTAGAAACAACGGTGGGATACTGTTCTGAATATTCAGGGAGGAAGAGGCTGATGTGACTCCTAATAAAGAGGGGGTTACTCCCTCTGAGGGTGTGCACACTGGGGGTGTACAATCGTCTGAGAAGGGGTTGAAAATTTTCCGATGGGGAGACGATATTACTCAGAATATGAGAAAGAGGCTGGGGGTCCAGAAGGCTCCCAGAAGCCAGGGGGGCGGGCCGGGGGTGGCGGCTGGGAGCCCGATCGCGGGGGGTGCCTGCACCCCCGGCGAGGGGGCTCCCAGAAGCCAGGGGGGCGGGCCGGGGGTGGCGGCTGGGAGCCCGATCGCGGGGGGTGCCTGCACCCCCGGCGAGGGGGCTCCCAGAAGCCAGGGGGGCGGGCCGGGGGTGGCGGCTGGGAGCCCGATCGCGGGGGGTGCCTGCACCCCCGGCGAGGGGGCTCCCAGAAGCCAGGGGGGCGGGCCGGGGGTGGCGGCTGGGAGCCCGATCGCGGGGGGTGCCTGCACCCCCGGCGAGGGGGCTCCCAGAAGCCAGGGGGGCGGGCCGGGGGTGGCGGCTGGGAGCCCGATCGCGGGGGGTGCCTGCACCCCCGGCGAGGGGGCTCCCAGAAGCCAGGGGGGCGGGCCGGGGGTGGCGGCTGGGAGCCCGATCGCGGGGGGTGCCTGCACCCCCGGCGAGGGGGCTCCCAGAAGCCAGGGGGGCGGGCCGGGGGTGGCGGCTGGGAGCCCGATCGCGGGGGGTGCCTGCACCCCCGGCGAGGGGGCTCCCAGAAGCCAGGGGGGCGGGCCGGGGGTGGCGGCTGGGAGCCCGATCGCGGGGGGTGCCTGCACCCCCGGCGAGGGGGCTCCCAGAAGCCAGGGGGGCGGGCCGGGGGTGGCGGCTGGGAGCCCGATCGCGGGGGGTGCCTGCACCCCCGGCGAGGGGGCTCCCAGAAGCCAGGGGGGCGGGCCGGGGGTGGCGGCTGGGAGCCCGATCGCGGGGGGTGCCTGCACCCCCGGCGAGGGGGCTCCCAGAAGCCAGGGGGGCGGGCCGGGGGTGGCGGCTGGGAGCCCGATCGCGGGGGGTGCCTGCACCCCCGGCGAGGGGGCTCCCAGAAGCCAGGGGGGCGGGCCGGGGGTGGCGGCTGGGAGCCCGATCGCGGGGGGTGCCTGCACCCCCGGCGAGGGGGCTCCCAGAAGCCAGGGGGGCGGGCCGGGGGTGGCGGCTGGGAGCCCGATCGCGGGGGGTGCCTGCACCCCCGGCGAGGGGGCTCCCAGAAGCCAGGGGGGCGGGCCGGGGGTGGCGGCTGGGAGCCCGATCGCGGGGGGTGCCTGCACCCCCGGCGAGGGGGCTCCCAGAAGCCAGGGGGGCGGGCCGGGGGTGGCGGCTGGGAGCCCGATCGCGGGGCGTGCCTGACCCCCCGGCGAGGGGGCTCCCAGAAGCCAGGGGGGCGGGCCGGGGGTGGCGGCTGGGAGCCCGATCGCGGGGGGGTGCCTGACCCCCCGGCGAGGGGGCTCCCAGATGCCAGGGGGGCGGGCCGGGGGTGGCGGCTGGGAGCCCGATCGGGGGGCGTGCCTGACCCCCCGGCGATGGGGCTCCCAGAAGCCAGGGGGGCCGGACTGGGTTGGCGGCTGGGAGCCCGATCGCGGGGGGTGCCTGACCCCCTCGCGATGGGGCTCCCAGAAGTCAGGGGGGCCGTCCGGGGGTGACTCCTGGCAACCTGATCTGGATATTTGGAAGAGTATCACAAGTGGTTGTCCAGTGTCTGATACTGAGATTAATATCTGTCTCTCGGCCTTGGAATATTGAGCAGGATGAAACAGGGTGAATGTCCACCCTGTGCCACATTGCGAGTAATATCAGCCTGTCCCCTCCATGGATATTAAGAACAATATCCCAGACTGGGTGTACGCCTCCTGCTGTACAGAGTGCAATATCATCCTCTCCCTCCCAGGATAGTAATTACAATATCACTGGGCGGGAGCACACAGCCTGTGAATTATTATCATCCTCTCCAACTCCGTATACTAGGAACTATATCTCAGAGAAACTGTCCCCTCAGTGCCATATTCGGACAAATAGCAAAGGCTTCTTCCGGGAATATTAGGAGCAATATTACCACGTAGCTATCCATCCATTGCTATAATTGGAGTCATGTGATACTCTACCCCCGTTCATATTAGGATCAGTGTCACGTGCTGAGTGTACACCTACTGCGATATTAAAACTAAAGTCCTGCTTTCCGACCCTGGTTATTAAGAACAGCATCACAAGGAGGTTTACACTTCCTGTGGAATGAGGAATAATAATATGATTATTAATCATCAATGATCGATTTTAATAATTATCAATGATACTAAAAATTCATAAGATACCATTATTAATTATGGATAATGATTTTCAATACATGATTATGCCTGCTTTCAATTAATTATTAATATTAATGCCATCAAATAATATTATTAGTTCCTAATACTAATCATTATTGTATTCCCAGCATCACTGGGTATTGATTTAAGTCACATTAATTGCTAATATCATAATATTATTATTAATAGTGATATTACTAATAATTATGAATACAAATGGTTAACCTTTTAAACCAGTATTCATTTTTACTCTCTTTATTGTGATCATTAATATCAATAATTATTATTAATATTAATATAATTATTAATATTAATGATTAATAGACTTGCTCCTGATGTAAACCCGGGAGAGGACGATGTTAATTTCTATATCACAACGGTGTACACCCCCCGTGACAGAGTTTCCAACTTCTGCTTGGGAGAGGAGGATATGACAATCAGTTTCACTGGAAGTAGAAACAACGGTGGGATACTGTTCTGAATATTCAGGGAGGAAGAGGCTGATGTGACTCCTAATAAAGAGGGGGTTACTCCCTCTGAGGGTGTGCACACTGGGGGTGTACAATCGTCTGAGAAGGGGTTGAAAATTTTCCGATGGGGAGACGATATTACTCAGAATATGAGAAAGAGGCTGGGGGTCCAGAAGGCTCCCAGAAGCCAGGGGGGCGGGCCGGGGGTGGCGGCTGGGAGCCCGATCGCGGGGGGTGCCTGCACCCCCGGCGAGGGGGCTCCCAGAAGCCAGGGGGGCGGGCCGGGGGTGGCGGCTGGGAGCCCGATCGCGGGGGGTGCCTGCACCCCCGGCGAGGGGGCTCCCAGAAGCCAGGGGGGCGGGCCGGGGGTGGCGGCTGGGAGCCCGATCGCGGGGGGTGCCTGCACCCCCGGCGAGGGGGCTCCCAGAAGCCAGGGGGGCGGGCCGGGGGTGGCGGCTGGGAGCCCGATCGCGGGGGGTGCCTGCACCCCCGGCGAGGGGGCTCCCAGAAGCCAGGGGGGCGGGCCGGGGGTGGCGGCTGGGAGCCCGATCGCGGGGGGGTGCCTGACCCCCCGGCGAGGGGGCTCCCAGATGCCAGGGGGGCGGGCCGGGGGTGGCGGCTGGGAGCCCGATCGGGGGGCGTGCCTGACCCCCCGGCGATGGGGCTCCCAGAAGCCAGGGGGGCCGGACTGGTTTGGCGGCTGGGAGCCCGATCGCGGGGGGTGCCTGACCCCCTCGCGATGGGGCTCCCAGAAGTCAGGGGGGCCGTCCGGGGGTGACTCCTGGCAACCTGATCTGGATATTTGGAAGAGTATCACAAGTGGTTGTCCAGTGTCTGTGATACTGAGATTAATATCTGTCTCTCGGCCTTGGAATATTGAGCAGGATGAAACAGGGTGAATGTCCACCCTGTGCCACATTGCGAGTAATATCAGCCTGTCCCCTCCATGGATATTAAGAACAATATCCCAGACTGGGTGTACGCCTCCTGCTGTACAGAGTTCAATATCATCCTCTCCCTCCCAGGATAGTAATTACAATATCACTGGGCGGGAGCACACAGCCTGTGAATTATTATCATCCTCTCCAACTCCGTATACTAGGAACTATATCTCAGAGAAACTGTCCCCTCAGTGCCATATTCGGACAAATAGCAAAGGCTTCTTCCGGGAATATTAGGAGCAATATTACCACGTAGCTATCCATCCATTGCTATAATTGGAGTCATGTGATACTCTACCCCCGTTCATATTAGGATCAGTGTCACGTGCTGAGTGTACACCTACTGCGATATTAAAACTAAAGTCCTGCTTTCCGACCCTGGTTATTAAGAACAGCATCACAAGGAGGTTTACACTTCCTGTGGAATGAGGAATAATAATATGATTATTAATCATCAATGATCGATTTTAATAATTATCAATGATACTAAAAATTCATAAGATACCATTATTAATTATGGATAATGATTTTCAATACATGATTATGCCTGCTTTCAATTAATTATTAATATTAATGCCATCAAATAATATTATTAGTTCCTAATACTAATCATTATTGTATTCCCAGCATCACTGGGTATTGATTTAAGTCACATTAATTGCTAATATCATAATATTATTATTAATAGTGATATTACTAATAATTATGAATACAAATGGTTAACCTTTTAAACCAGTATTCATTTTTACTCTCTTTATTGTGATCATTAATATCAATAATTATTATTAATATTAATATAATTATTAATATTAATGATTAATAGACTTGCTCCTGATGTAAACCCGGGAGAGGACGATGTTAATTTCTATATCACAACGGTGTACACCCCCCGTGACAGAGTTTCCAACTTCTGCTTGGGAGAGGAGGATATGACAATCAGTTTCACTGGAAGTAGAAACAACGGTGGGATACTGTTCTGAATATTCAGGGAGGAAGAGGCTGATGTGACTCCTAATAAAGAGGGGGTTACTCCCTCTGAGGGTGTGCACACTGGGGGTGTACAATCGTCTGAGAAGGGGTTGAAAATTTTCCGATGGGGAGACGATATTACTCAGAATATGAGAAAGAGGCTGGGGGTCCAGAAGGCTCCCAGAAGCCAGGGGGGCGGGCCGGGGGTGGCGGCTGGGAGCCCGATCGCGGGGGGTGCCTGCACCCCCGGCGAGGGGGCTCCCAGAAGCCAGGGGGGCGGGCCGGGGGTGGCGGCTGGGAGCCCGATCGCGGGGGGTGCCTGCACCCCCGGCGAGGGGGCTCCCAGAAGCCAGGGGGGCGGGCCGGGGGTGGCGGCTGGGAGCCCGATCGCGGGGGGTGCCTGCACCCCCGGCGAGGGGGCTCCCAGAAGCCAGGGGGGCGGGCCGGGGGTGGCGGCTGGGAGCCCGATCGCGGGGGGTGCCTGCACCCCCGGCGAGGGGGCTCCCAGAAGCCAGGGGGGCGGGCCGGGGGTGGCGGCTGGGAGCCCGATCGCGGGGGGTGCCTGCACCCCCGGCGAGGGGGCTCCCAGAAGCCAGGGGGGCGGGCCGGGGGTGGCGGCTGGGAGCCCGATCGCGGGGGGTGCCTGCACCCCCGGCGAGGGGGCTCCCAGAAGCCAGGGGGCGGGCCGGGGGTGGCGGCTGGGAGCCCGATCGCGGGGGGTGCCTGCACCCCCGGCGAGGGGGCTCCCAGAAGCCAGGGGGGCGGGCCGGGGGTGGCGGCTGGGAGCCCGATCGCGGGGGGTGCCTGCACCCCTGGCGAGGGGGCTCCCAGAAGCCAGGGGGGCGGGCCGGGGGTGGCGGCTGGGAGCCCGATCGCGGGGGGTGCCTGACCCCCCGGCGATGGGGCTCCCAGATGCCAGGGGGGCGGGCCGGTGGTGGCGGCTGGGAGCCCGATCGGGGGGCGTGCCTGACCCCCCGGCGATGTGGCTCCCAGAAGCCAGGGGGGCCGGCCTGGGTTGGCGGTTGGGAGCCCGATCGCGGGGGGTGCCTGACCCCCTCGCGATGGGGCTCCCAGAAGTCAGGGGGGCCGTCCGGGGGTGACTCCTGGCAACCTGATCTGGATATTTGGAAGAGTATCACAAGTGGTTGTCCAGTGTCTGTGATACTGAGATTAATATCTGTCTCTCGGCCTTGGAATATTGAGCAGGATGAAACAGGGTGAATGTCCACCCTGTGCCACATTGCGAGTAATATCAGCCTGTCCCCTCCATGGATATTAAGAACAATATCCCAGACTGGGTGTACGCCTCCTGCTGTACAGAGTGCAATATCATCCTCTCCCTCCCAGGATAGTAATTACAATATCACTGGGCGGGAGCACACAGCCTGTGAATTATTATCATCCTCTCCAACTCCGTATACTAGGAACTATATCTCAGAGAAACTGTCCCCTCAGTGCCATATTCGGACAAATAGCAAAGGCTTCTTCCGGGAATATTAGGAGCAATATTACCACGTAGCTATCCATCCATTGCTATAATTGGAGTCATGTGATACTCTACCCCCGTTCATATTAGGATCAGTGTCACGTGCTGAGTGTACACCTACTGCGATATTAAAACTAAAGTCCTGCTTTCCGACCCTGGTTATTAAGAACAGCATCACAAGGAGGTTTACACTTCCTGTGGAATGAGGAATAATAATATGATTATTAATCATCAATGATCGATTTTAATAATTATCAATGATACTAAAAATTCATAAGATACCATTATTAATTATGGATAATGATTTTCAATACATGATTATGCCTGCTTTCAATTAATTATTAATATTAATGCCATCAAATAATATTATTAGTTCCTAATACTAATCATTATTGTATTCCCAGCATCACCGGGTATTGATTTAAGTCACATTAATTGCTAATATCATAATATTATTATTAATAGTGATATTACTAATAATTATGAATACAAATGGTTAACCTTTTAAACCAGTATTCATTTTTACTCTCTTTATTGTGATCATTAATATCAATAATTATTATTAATATTAATATAATTATTAATATTAATGATTAATAGACTTGCTCCTGATGTAAACCCGGGAGAGGACGATGTTAATTTCTATATCACAACGGTGTACACCCCCCGTGACAGAGTTTCCAACTTCTGCTTGGGAGAGGAGGATATGACAATCAGTTTCACTGGAAGTAGAAACAACGGTGGGATACTGTTCTGAATATTCAGGGAGGAAGAGGCTGATGTGACTCCTAATAAAGAGGGGGTTACTCCCTCTGAGGGTGTGCACACTGGGGGTGTACAATCGTCTGAGAAGGGGTTGAAAATTTTCCGATGGGGAGATGATATTACTCAGAATATGAGAAAGAGGCTGGGGGTCCAGAAGGCTCCCAGAAGCCAGGGGGGCGGGCCGGGGGTGGCGGCTGGGAGCCCGATCGCGGGGGGTGCCTGCACCCCCGGCGAGGGGGCTCCCAGAAGCCAGGGGGGCGGGCCGGGGGTGGCGGCTGGGAGCCGGATCGCGGGGGGTGCCTGCACCCCCGGCGAGGGGGCTCCCAGAAGCCAGGGGGGCGGGCCGGGGGTGGCGGCTGGGAGCCCGATCGCGGGGGGTGCCTGCACCCCCGGCGAGGGGGCTCCCAGAAGCCAGGGGGGCGGGCCGGGGGTGGCGGCTGGGAGCCCGATCGCGGGGGGTGCCTGCACCCCCGGCGAGGGGGCTCCCAGAAGCCAGGGGGGCGGGCCGGGGGTGGCGGCTGGGAGCCCGATCGCGGGGGGTGCCTGCACCCCCGGCGAGGGGGCTCCCAGAAGCCAGGGGGGCGGGCCGGGGGTGGCGGCTGGGAGCCCGATCGCGGGGGGTGCCTGCACCCCCGGCGAGGGGGCTCCCAGAAGCCAGGGGGGCGGGCCGGGGGTGGCGGCTGGGAGCCCGATCGCGGGGGGTGCCTGCACCCCCGGCGAGGGGGCTCCCAGAAGCCAGGGGGGCGGGCCGGGGGTGGCGGCTGGGAGCCCGGTCGCGGGGGGTGCCTGCACCCCCGGCGAGGGGGCTCCCAGAAGCCAGGGGGGCGGGCCGGGGGTGGCGGCTGGGAGCCCGATCGCGGGGGGTGCCTGCACCCCCGGCGAGGGGGCTCCCAGAAGCCAGGGGGGCGGGCCGGGGGTGGCGGCTGGGAGCCCGATCGCGGGGGGTGCCTGCACCCCCGGCGAGGGGGCTCCCAGAAGCCAGGGGGGCGGGCCGGGGGTGGCGGCTGGGAGCCCGATCGCGGGGGGTGCCTGCACCCCCGGCGAGGGGGCTCCCAGAAGCCAGGGGGGCGGGCCGGGGGTGGCGGCTGGGAGCCCGATCGCGGGGGGTGCCTGCACCCCCGGCGAGGGGGCTCCCAGAAGCCAGGGGGGCGGGCCGGGGGTGGCGGCTGGGAGCCCGATCGCGGGGGGTGCCTGCACCCCCGGCGAGGGGGCTCCCAGAAGCCAGGGGGGCGGGCCGGGGGTGGCGGCTGGGAGCCCGATCGCGGGGGGTGCCTGCACCCCCGGCGAGGGGGCTCCCAGAAGCCAGGGGGGCGGGCCGGGGGTGGCGGCTGGGAGCCCGATCGGGGGGCGTGCCTGCACCCCCGGCGAGGGGGCTCCCAGAAGCCAGGGGGGCGGGCCGGGGGTGGCGGCTGGGAGCCCGATCGCGGGGGGTGCCTGACCCCCCGGCGATGGGGCTCCCAGATGCCAGGGGGGCGGGCCGGGGGTGGCGGCTGGGAGCCCGATCGGGGGGCGTGCCTGACCCCCCGGCGATGTGGCTCCCAGAAGCCAGGGGGGCCGGCCTGGGTTGGCGGCTGGGAGCCCGATGGCGGGGGGTGCCTGACCCCCTCGCGATGGGGCTCCCAGAAGTCAGGGGGGCCGTCCGGGGGTGACTCCTGGCAACCTGATCTGGATATTTGGAAGAGTATCACAAGTGGTTGTCCAGTGTCTGTGATACTGAGATTAATATCTGTCTCTCGGCCTTGGAATATTGAGCAGGATGAAACAGGGTGAATGTCCACCCTGTGCCACATTGCGAGTAATATCAGCCTGTCCCCTCCATGGATATTAAGAACAATATCCCAGACTGGGTGTACGCCTCCTGCTGTACAGAGTGCAATATCATCCTCTCCCTCCCAGGATAGTAATTACAATATCACTGGGCGGGAGCACACAGCCTGTGAATTATTATCATCCTCTCCAACTCCGTATACTAGGAACTATATCTCAGAGAAACTGTCCCCTCAGTGCCATATTCGGACAAATAGCAAAGGCTTCTTCCGGGAATATTAGGAGCAATATTACCACGTAGCTATCCATCCATTGCTATAATTGGAGTCATGTGATACTCTACCCCCGTTCATATTAGGATCAGTGTCACGTGCTGAGTGTACACCTACTGCGATATTAAAACTAAAGTCCTGCTTTCCCACCCTGGTTATTAAGAACAGCATCACAAGGAGGTTTACACTTCCTGTGGAATGAGGAATAATAATATGATTATTAATCATCAATGATCGATTTTAATAATTATCAATGATACTAAAAATTCATAAGATACCATTATTAATTATGGATAATGATTTTCAATACATGATTATGCCTGCTTTCAATTAATTATTAATATTAATGCCATCAAATAATATTATTAGTTCCTAATACTAATCATTATTGTATTCCCAGCATCACCGGGTATTGATTTAAGTCACATTAATTGCTAATATCATAATATTATTATTAATAGTGATATTACTAATAATTATGAATACAAATGGTTAACCTTTTAAACCAGTATTCATTTTTACTCTCTTTATTGTGATCATTAATATCAATAATTATTATTAATATTAATATAATTATTAATATTAATGATTAATAGACTTGCTCCTGATGTAAACCCGGGAGAGGACGATGTTAATTTCTATATCACAACGGTGTACACCCCCCGTGACAGAGTTTCCAACTTCTGCTTGGGAGAGGAGGATATGACAATCAGTTTCACTGGAAGTAGAAACAACGGTGGGATACTGTTCTGAATATTCAGGGAGGAAGAGGCTGATGTGACTCCTAATAAAGAGGGGGTTACTCCCTCTGAGGGTGTGCACACTGGGGGTGTACAATCGTCTGAGAAGGGGTTGAAAATTTTCCGATGGGGAGATGATATTACTCAGAATATGAGAAAGAGGCTGGGGGTCCAGAAGGCTCCCAGAAGCCAGGGGGGCGGGCCGGGGGTGGCGGCTGGGAGCCCGATCGCGGGGGGTGCCTGCACCCCCGGCGAGGGGGCTCCCAGAAGCCAGGGGGGCGGGCCGGGGGTGGCGGCTGGGAGCCCGATCGCGGGGGGTGCCTGCACCCCCGGCGAGGGGGCTCCCAGAAGCCAGGGGGGCGGGCCGGGGGTGGCGGCTGGGAGCCCGATCGCGGGGGGTGCCTGCACCCCCGGCGAGGGGGCTCCCAGAAGCCAGGGGGGCGGGCCGGGGGTGGCGGCTGGGAGCCCGATCGCGGGGGGTGCCTGCACCCCCGGCGAGGGGGCTCCCAGAAGCCAGGGGGGCGGGCCGGGGGTGGCGGCTGGGAGCCCGATCGCGGGGGGTGCCTGCACCCCCGGCGAGGGGGCTCCCAGAAGCCAGGGGGGCGGGCCGGGGGTGGCGGCTGGGAGCCCGATCGCGGGGGGTGCCTGCACCCCCGGCGAGGGGGCTCCCAGAAGCCAGGGGGGCGGGCCGGGGGTGGCGGCTGGGAGCCCGATCGCGGGGCGTGCCTGCACCCCCGGCGAGGGGGCTCCCAGAAGCCAGGGGGGCGGGCCGGGGGTGGCGGCTGGGAGCCCGATCGCGGGGGGTGCCTGCACCCCCGGCGAGGGGGCTCCCAGAAGCCAGGGGGGCGGGCCGGGGGTGGCGGCTGGGAGCCCGATCGCGGGGGGTGCCTGCACCCCCGGCGAGGGGGCTCCCAGAAGCCAGGGGGGCGGGCCGGGGGTGGCGGCTGGGAGCCCGATCGCGGGGGGTGCCTGCACCCCCGGCGAGGGGGCTCCCAGAAGCCAGGGGGGCGGGCCGGGGGTGGCGGCTGGGAGCCCGATCGCGGGGGGTGCCTGCACCCCCGGCGAGGGGGCTCCCAGAAGCCAGGGGGGCGGGCCGGGGGTGGCGGCTGGGAGCCCGATCGCGGGGGGTGCCTGCACCCCCGGCGAGGGGGCTCCCAGAAGCCAGGGGGGCGGGCCGGGGGTGGCGGCTGGGAGCCCGATCGCGGGGGGTGCCTGCACCCCCGGCGAGGGGGCTCCCAGAAGCCAGGGGGGCGGGCCGGGGGTGGCGGCTGGGAGCCCGATCGCGGGGGGTGCCTGCACCCCCGGCGAGGGGGCTCCCAGAAGCCAGGGGGGCGGGCCGGGGGTGGCGGCTGGGAGCCCGATCGCGGGGGGTGCCTGCACCCCCGGCGAGGGGGCTCCCAGAAGCCAGGGGGGCGGGCCGGGGGTGGCGGCTGGGAGCCCGATCGCGGGGGGTGCCTGCACCCCCGGCGAGGGGGCTCCCAGAAGCCAGGGGGGCGGGCCGGGGGTGGCGGCTGGGAGCCCGATCGCGGGGGGTGCCTGCACCCCCGGCGAGGGGGCTCCCAGAAGCCAGGGGGGCGGGCCGGGGGTGGCGGCTGGGAGCCCGATCGCGGGGGGTGCCTGCACCCCCGGCGAGGGGGCTCCCAGAAGCCAGGGGGGCGGGCCGGGGGTGGCGGCTGGGAGCCCGATCGCGGGGGGTGCCTGCACCCCCGGCGAGGGGGCTCCCAGAAGCCAGGGGGGCGGGCCGGGGGTGGCGGCTGGGAGCCCGATCGCGGGGGGTGCCTGCACCCCCGGCGAGGGGGCTCCCAGAAGCCAGGGGGGCGGGCCGGGGGTGGCGGCTGGGAGCCCGATCGCGGGGGGTGCCTGCACCCCCGGCGAGGGGGCTCCCAGAAGCCAGGGGGGCGGGCCGGGGGTGGCGGCTGGGAGCCCGATCGCGGGGGGTGCCTGCACCCCCGGCGAGGGGGCTCCCAGAAGCCAGGGGGGCGGGCCGGGGGTGGCGGCTGGGAGCCCGATCGCGGGGGGTGCCTGCACCCCCGGCGAGGGGGCTCCCAGAAGCCAGGGGGGCGGGCCGGGGGTGGCGGCTGGGAGCCCGATCGCGGGGGGTGCCTGCACCCCCGGCGAGGGGGCTCCCAGAAGCCAGGGGGGCGGGCCGGGGGTGGCGGCTGGGAGCCCGATCGCGGGGCGTGCCTGACCCCCCGGCGAGGGGGCTCCCAGAAGCCAGGGGGGCGGGCCGGGGGTGGCGGCTGGGAGCCCGATCGCGGGGGGGTGCCTGACCCCCCGGCGAGGGGGCTCCCAGATGCCAGGGGGGCGGGCCGGGGGTGGCGGCTGGGAGCCCGATCGGGGGGCGTGCCTGACCCCCCGGCGATGGGGCTCCCAGAAGCCAGGGGGGCCGGACTGGGTTGGCGGCTGGGAGCCCGATCGCGGGGGGTGCCTGACCCCCTCGCGATGGGGCTCCCAGAAGTCAGGGGGGCCGTCCGGGGGTGACTCCTGGCAACCTGATCTGGATATTTGGAAGAGTATCACAAGTGGTTGTCCAGTGTCTGATACTGAGATTAATATCTGTCTCTCGGCCTTGGAATATTGAGCAGGATGAAACAGGGTGAATGTCCACCCTGTGCCACATTGCGAGTAATATCAGCCTGTCCCCTCCATGGATATTAAGAACAATATCCCAGACTGGGTGTACGCCTCCTGCTGTACAGAGTGCAATATCATCCTCTCCCTCCCAGGATAGTAATTACAATATCACTGGGCGGGAGCACACAGCCTGTGAATTATTATCATCCTCTCCAACTCCGTATACTAGGAACTATATCTCAGAGAAACTGTCCCCTCAGTGCCATATTCGGACAAATAGCAAAGGCTTCTTCCGGGAATATTAGGAGCAATATTACCACGTAGCTATCCATCCATTGCTATAATTGGAGTCATGTGATACTCTACCCCCGTTCATATTAGGATCAGTGTCACGTGCTGAGTGTACACCTACTGCGATATTAAAACTAAAGTCCTGCTTTCCGACCCTGGTTATTAAGAACAGCATCACAAGGAGGTTTACACTTCCTGTGGAATGAGGAATAATAATATGATTATTAATCATCAATGATCGATTTTAATAATTATCAATGATACTAAAAATTCATAAGATACCATTATTAATTATGGATAATGATTTTCAATACATGATTATGCCTGCTTTCAATTAATTATTAATATTAATGCCATCAAATAATATTATTAGTTCCTAATACTAATCATTATTGTATTCCCAGCATCACTGGGTATTGATTTAAGTCACATTAATTGCTAATATCATAATATTATTATTAATAGTGATATTACTAATAATTATGAATACAAATGGTTAACCTTTTAAACCAGTATTCATTTTTACTCTCTTTATTGTGATCATTAATATCAATAATTATTATTAATATTAATATAATTATTAATATTAATGATTAATAGACTTGCTCCTGATGTAAACCCGGGAGAGGACGATGTTAATTTCTATATCACAACGGTGTACACCCCCCGTGACAGAGTTTCCAACTTCTGCTTGGGAGAGGAGGATATGACAATCAGTTTCACTGGAAGTAGAAACAACGGTGGGATACTGTTCTGAATATTCAGGGAGGAAGAGGCTGATGTGACTCCTAATAAAGAGGGGGTTACTCCCTCTGAGGGTGTGCACACTGGGGGTGTACAATCGTCTGAGAAGGGGTTGAAAATTTTCCGATGGGGAGACGATATTACTCAGAATATGAGAAAGAGGCTGGGGGTCCAGAAGGCTCCCAGAAGCCAGGGGGGCGGGCCGGGGGTGGCGGCTGGGAGCCCGATCGCGGGGGGTGCCTGCACCCCCGGCGAGGGGGCTCCCAGAAGCCAGGGGGGCGGGCCGGGGGTGGCGGCTGGGAGCCCGATCGCGGGGGGTGCCTGCACCCCCGGCGAGGGGGCTCCCAGAAGCCAGGGGGGCGGGCCGGGGGTGGCGGCTGGGAGCCCGATCGCGGGGGGTGCCTGCACCCCCGGCGAGGGGGCTCCCAGAAGCCAGGGGGGCGGGCCGGGGGTGGCGGCTGGGAGCCCGATCGCGGGGGGTGCCTGCACCCCCGGCGAGGGGGCTCCCAGAAGCCAGGGGGGCGGGCCGGGGGTGGCGGCTGGGAGCCCGATCGCGGGGGGGTGCCTGACCCCCCGGCGAGGGGGCTCCCAGATGCCAGGGGGGCGGGCCGGGGGTGGCGGCTGGGAGCCCGATCGGGGGGCGTGCCTGACCCCCCGGCGATGGGGCTCCCAGAAGCCAGGGGGGCCGGACTGGTTTGGCGGCTGGGAGCCCGATCGCGGGGGGTGCCTGACCCCCTCGCGATGGGGCTCCCAGAAGTCAGGGGGGCCGTCCGGGGGTGACTCCTGGCAACCTGATCTGGATATTTGGAAGAGTATCACAAGTGGTTGTCCAGTGTCTGTGATACTGAGATTAATATCTGTCTCTCGGCCTTGGAATATTGAGCAGGATGAAACAGGGTGAATGTCCACCCTGTGCCACATTGCGAGTAATATCAGCCTGTCCCCTCCATGGATATTAAGAACAATATCCCAGACTGGGTGTACGCCTCCTGCTGTACAGAGTGCAATATCATCCTCTCCCTCCCAGGATAGTAATTACAATATCACTGGGCGGGAGCACACAGCCTGTGAATTATTATCATCCTCTCCAACTCCGTATACTAGGAACTATATCTCAGAGAAACTGTCCCCTCAGTGCCATATTCGGACAAATAGCAAAGGCTTCTTCCGGGAATATTAGGAGCAATATTACCACGTAGCTATCCATCCATTGCTATAATTGGAGTCATGTGATACTCTACCCCCGTTCATATTAGGATCAGTGTCACGTGCTGAGTGTACACCTACTGCGATATTAAAACTAAAGTCCTGCTTTCCGACCCTGGTTATTAAGAACAGCATCACAAGGAGGTTTACACTTCCTGTGGAATGAGGAATAATAATATGATTATTAATCATCAATGATCGATTTTAATAATTATCAATGATACTAAAAATTCATAAGATACCATTATTAATTATGGATAATGATTTTCAATACATGATTATGCCTGCTTTCAATTAATTATTAATATTAATGCCATCAAATAATATTATTAGTTCCTAATACTAATCATTATTGTATTCCCAGCATCACTGGGTATTGATTTAAGTCACATTAATTGCTAATATCATAATATTATTATTAATAGTGATATTACTAATAATTATGAATACAAATGGTTAACCTTTTAAACCAGTATTCATTTTTACTCTCTTTATTGTGATCATTAATATCAATAATTATTATTAATATTAATATAATTATTAATATTAATGATTAATAGACTTGCTCCTGATGTAAACCCGGGAGAGGACGATGTTAATTTCTATATCACAACGGTGTACACCCCCCGTGACAGAGTTTCCAACTTCTGCTTGGGAGAGGAGGATATGACAATCAGTTTCACTGGAAGTAGAAACAACGGTGGGATACTGTTCTGAATATTCAGGGAGGAAGAGGCTGATGTGACTCCTAATAAAGAGGGGGTTACTCCCTCTGAGGGTGTGCACACTGGGGGTGTACAATCGTCTGAGAAGGGGTTGAAAATTTTCCGATGGGGAGACGATATTACTCAGAATATGAGAAAGAGGCTGGGGGTCCAGAAGGCTCCCAGAAGCCAGGGGGGCGGGCCGGGGGTGGCGGCTGGGAGCCCGATCGCGGGGGGTGCCTGCACCCCCGGCGAGGGGGCTCCCAGAAGCCAGGGGGGCGGGCCGGGGGTGGCGGCTGGGAGCCCGATCGCGGGGGGTGCCTGCACCCCCGGCGAGGGGGCTCCCAGAAGCCAGGGGGGCGGGCCGGGGGTGGCGGCTGGGAGCCCGATCGCGGGGGGTGCCTGCACCCCCGGCGAGGGGGCTCCCAGAAGCCAGGGGGGCGGGCCGGGGGTGGCGGCTGGGAGCCCGATCGCGGGGGGTGCCTGCACCCCCGGCGAGGGGGCTCCCAGAAGCCAGGGGGGCGGGCCGGGGGTGGCGGCTGGGAGCCCGATCGCGGGGGGTGCCTGCACCCCCGGCGAGGGGGCTCCCAGAAGCCAGGGGGGCGGGCCGGGGGTGGCGGCTGGGAGCCCGATCGCGGGGGGTGCCTGCACCCCCGGCGAGGGGGCTCCCAGAAGCCAGGGGGCGGGCCGGGGGTGGCGGCTGGGAGCCCGATCGCGGGGGGTGCCTGCACCCCCGGCGAGGGGGCTCCCAGAAGCCAGGGGGGCGGGCCGGGGGTGGCGGCTGGGAGCCCGATCGCGGGGGGTGCCTGCACCCCTGGCGAGGGGGCTCCCAGAAGCCAGGGGGGCGGGCCGGGGGTGGCGGCTGGGAGCCCGATCGCGGGGGGTGCCTGACCCCCCGGCGATGGGGCTCCCAGATGCCAGGGGGGCGGGCCGGTGGTGGCGGCTGGGAGCCCGATCGGGGGGCGTGCCTGACCCCCCGGCGATGTGGCTCCCAGAAGCCAGGGGGGCCGGCCTGGGTTGGCGGTTGGGAGCCCGATCGCGGGGGGTGCCTGACCCCCTCGCGATGGGGCTCCCAGAAGTCAGGGGGGCCGTCCGGGGGTGACTCCTGGCAACCTGATCTGGATATTTGGAAGAGTATCACAAGTGGTTGTCCAGTGTCTGTGATACTGAGATTAATATCTGTCTCTCGGCCTTGGAATATTGAGCAGGATGAAACAGGGTGAATGTCCACCCTGTGCCACATTGCGAGTAATATCAGCCTGTCCCCTCCATGGATATTAAGAACAATATCCCAGACTGGGTGTACGCCTCCTGCTGTACAGAGTGCAATATCATCCTCTCCCTCCCAGGATAGTAATTACAATATCACTGGGCGGGAGCACACAGCCTGTGAATTATTATCATCCTCTCCAACTCCGTATACTAGGAACTATATCTCAGAGAAACTGTCCCCTCAGTGCCATATTCGGACAAATAGCAAAGGCTTCTTCCGGGAATATTAGGAGCAATATTACCACGTAGCTATCCATCCATTGCTATAATTGGAGTCATGTGATACTCTACCCCCGTTCATATTAGGATCAGTGTCACGTGCTGAGTGTACACCTACTGCGATATTAAAACTAAAGTCCTGCTTTCCGACCCTGGTTATTAAGAACAGCATCACAAGGAGGTTTACACTTCCTGTGGAATGAGGAATAATAATATGATTATTAATCATCAATGATCGATTTTAATAATTATCAATGATACTAAAAATTCATAAGATACCATTATTAATTATGGATAATGATTTTCAATACATGATTATGCCTGCTTTCAATTAATTATTAATATTAATGCCATCAAATAATATTATTAGTTCCTAATACTAATCATTATTGTATTCCCAGCATCACTGGGTATTGATTTAAGTCACATTAATTGCTAATATCATAATATTATTATTAATAGTGATATTACTAATAATTATGAATACAAATGGTTAACCTTTTAAACCAGTATTCATTTTTACTCTCTTTATTGTGATCATTAATATCAATAATTATTATTAATATTAATATAATTATTAATATTAATGATTAATAGACTTGCTCCTGATGTAAACCCGGGAGAGGACGATGTTAATTTCTATATCACAACGGTGTACACCCCCCGTGACAGAGTTTCCAACTTCTGCTTGGGAGAGGAGGATATGACAATCAGTTTCACTGGAAGTAGAAACAACGGTGGGATACTGTTCTGAATATTCAGGGAGGAAGAGGCTGATGTGACTCCTAATAAAGAGGGGGTTACTCCCTCTGAGGGTGTGCACACTGGGGGTGTACAATCGTCTGAGAAGGGGTTGAAAATTTTCCGATGGGGAGACGATATTACTCAGAATATGAGAAAGAGGCTGGGGGTCCAGAAGGCTCCCAGAAGCCAGGGGGGCGGGCCGGGGGTGGCGGCTGGGAGCCCGATCGGGGGGCGTGCCTGACCCCCCGGCGATGGGGCTCCCAGAAGCCAGGGGGGCGGGCCGGGGGTGGCGGCTGGGAGCCCGATCGCGGGGGGTGCCTGACCCCCTCGCGATGGGGCTCCCAGAAGTCAGGGGGGTCGTCCGGGGGTGACTCCTGGCAACCTGATCTGGATATTTGGAAGAGTATCACAAGTGGTTGTCCAGTGTCTGTGATACTGAGATTAATATCTGTCTCTCGGCCTTGGAATATTGAGCAGGATGAAACAGGGTGAATGTCCACCCTGTGCCACATTGCCAGTAATATCAGCCTGTCCCCTCCATGGATATTAAGAACAATATCCCAGACTGGGTGTACGCCTCCTGCTGTACAGAGTGCAATATCATCCTCTCCCTCCCAGGATAGTAATTACAATATCACTGGGCGGGAGCACACATCCTGTGAATTATTATCATCCTCTCCAACTCCGTATACTAGGAACTATATCTCAGAGAAACTGTCCCCTCAGTGCCATATTCGGACAAATAGCAAAGGCTTCTTCCGGGAATATTAGGAGCAATATTACCACGTAGCTATCCATCCATTGCTATAATTGGAGTCATGTGATACTCTACCCCCGTTCATATTAGGATCAGTGTCACGTGCTGAGTGTACACCTACTGCGATATTAAAACTAAAGTCCTGCTTTCCGACCCTGGTTATTAAGAACAGCATCACAAGGAGGTTTACACTTCCTGTGGAATGAGGAATAATAATATGATTATTAATCATCAATGATCGATTTTAATAATTATCAATGATACTAAAAATTCATAAGATACCATTATTAATTATGGATAATGATTTTCAATACATGATTATGCCTGCTTTCAATTAATTATTAATATTAATGCCATCAAATAATATTATTAGTTCCTAATACTAATCATTATTGTATTCCCAGCATCACTGGGTATTGATTTAAGTCACATTAATTGCTAATATCATAATATTATTATTAATAGTGATATTACTAATAATTATGAATACAAATGGTTAACCTTTTAAACCAGTATTCATTTTTACTCTCTTTATTGTGATCATTAATATCAATAATTATTATTAATATTAATATAATTATTAATATTAATGATTAATAGACTTGCTCCTGATGTAAACCCGGGAGAGGACGATGTTAATTTCTATATCACAACGGTGTACACCCCCCGTGACAGAGTTTCCAACTTCTGCTTGGTAGAGGAGGATATGACAATCAGTTTCACTGGAAGTAGAAACAACGGTGGGATACTGTTCTGAATATTCAGGGAGGAAGAGGCTGATGTGACTCCTAATAAAGAGGGGGTTACTCCCTCTGAGGGTGTGCACACTGGGGGTGTACAATCGTCTGAGAAGGGGTTGAAAATTTTCCGATGGGGAGACGATATTACTCAGAATATGAGAAAGAGGCTGGGGGTCCAGAAGGCTCCCAGAAGCCAGGGGGGCGGGCCGGGGGTGGCGGCTGGGAGCCCGATCGCGGGGGGTGCCTGCACCCCCGGCGAGGGGGCTCCCAGAAGCCAGGGGGGCGGGCCGGGGGTGGCGGCTGGGAGCCCGATCGCGGGGGGTGCCTGCACCCCCGGCGAGGGGGCTCCCAGAAGCCAGGGGGGCGGGCCGGGGGTGGCGGCTGGGAGCCCGATCGCGGGGGGTGCCTGCACCCCCCGGCGAGGGGGCTCCCAGATGCCAGGGGGGCGGGCCGGGGGTGGCGGCTGGGAGCCCAATCGCGGGGGGTGCCTGACCCCCCGGCGAGGGGGCTCCCAGATGCCAGGGGGGCGGGCCGGGGGTGGCGGCTGGGAGCCCGATCGGGGGGCGTGCCTGACCCCCCGGCGATGGGGCTCCCAGAAGCCAGGGGGGCCGGCCTGGGGTGGCGGCTGGGAGCCCGATCGCGGGGGGTGCCTGACCCCCTCGCGATGGGGCTCCCAGAAGTCAGGGGGGCCGTCCGGGGGTGACTCCTGGCAACCTGATCTGGATATTTGGAAGAGTATCACAAGTGGTTGTCCAGTGTCTGTGATACTGAGATTAATATCTGTCTCTCGGCCTTGGAATATTGAGCAGGATGAAACAGGGTGAATGTCCACCCTGTGCCACATTGCGAGTAATATCAGCCTGTCCCCTCCATGGATATTAAGAACAATATCCCAGACTGGGTGTACGCCTCCTGCTGTACAGAGTGCAATATCATCCTCTCCCTCCCAGGATAGTAATTACAATATCACTGGGCGGGAGCACACAGCCTGTGAATTATTATCATCCTCTCCAACTCCGTATACTAGGAACTATATCTCAGAGAAACTGTCCCCTCAGTGCCATATTCGGACAAATAGCAAAGGCTTCTTCCGGGAATATTAGGAGCAATATTACCACGTAGCTATCCATCCATTGCTATAATTGGAGTCATGTGATACTCTACCCCCGTTCATATTAGGATCAGTGTCACGTGCTGAGTGTACACCTACTGCGATATTAAAACTAAAGTCCTGCTTTCCGACCCTGGTTATTAAGAACAGCATCACAAGGAGGTTTACACTTCCTGTGGAATGAGGAATAATAATATGATTATTAATCATCAATGATCGATTTTAATAATTATCAATGATACTAAAAATTCATAAGATACCATTATTAATTATGGATAATGATTTTCAATACATGATTATGCCTGCTTTCAATTAATTATTAATATTAATGCCATCAAATAATATTATTAGTTCCTAATACTAATCATTATTGTATTCCCAGCATCACTGGGTATTGATTTAAGTCACATTAATTGCTAATATCATAATATTATTATTAATAGTGATATTACTAATAATTATGAATACAAATGGTTAACCTTTTAAACCAGTATTCATTTTTACTCTCTTTATTGTGATCATTAATATCAATAATTATTATTAATATTAATATAATTATTAATATTAATGATTAATAGACTTGCTCCTGATGTAAACCCGGGAGAGGACGATGTTAATTTCTATATCACAACGGTGTACACCCCCCGTGACAGAGTTTCCAACTTCTGCTTGGGAGAGGAGGATATGACAATCAGTTTCACTGGAAGTAGAAACAACGGTGGGATACTGTTCTGAATATTCAGGGAGGAAGAGGCTGATGTGACTCCTAATAAAGAGGGGGTTACTCCCTCTGAGGGTGTGCACACTGGGGGTGTACAATCGTCTGAGAAGGGGTTGAAAATTTTCCGATGGGGAGACGATATTACTCAGAATATGAGAAAGAGGCTGGGGGTCCAGAAGGCTCCCAGAAGCCAGGGGGGCGGGCCGGGGGTGGCGGCTGGGAGCCCGATCGCGGGGGGTGCCTGCACCCCCGGCGAGGGGGCTCCCAGAAGCCAGGGGGGCGGGCCGGGGGTGGCGGCTGGGAGCCCGATCGCGGGGGGTGCCTGCACCCCCGGCGAGGGGGCTCCCAGAAGCCAGGGGGGCGGGCCGGGGGTGGCGGCTGGGAGCCCGATCGCGGGGGGTGCCTGCACCCCCGGCGAGGGGGCTCCCAGAAGCCAGGGGGGCGGGCCGGGGGTGGCGGCTGGGAGCCCGATCGCGGGGGGTGCCTGCACCCCCGGCGAGGGGGCTCCCAGAAGCCAGGGGGGCGGGCCGGGGGTGGCGGCTGGGAGCCCGATCGCGGGGGGTGCCTGCACCCCCGGCGAGGGGGCTCCCAGAAGCCAGGGGGGCGGGCCGGGGGTGGCGGCTGGGAGCCCGATCGCGGGGGGTGCCTGCACCCCCGGCGAGGGGGCTCCCAGAAGCCAGGGGGGCGGGCCGGGGGTGGCGGCTGGGAGCCCGATCGCGGGGGGTGCCTGCACCCCCGGCGAGGGGGCTCCCAGAAGCCAGGGGGGCGGGCCGGGGGTGGCGGCTGGGAGCCCGATCGCGGGGGGTGCCTGCACCCCCGGCGAGGGGGCTCCCAGAAGCCAGGGGGGCGGGCCGGGGGTGGCGGCTGGGAGCCCGATCGCGGGGGGTGCCTGCACCCCCGGCGAGGGGGCTCCCAGAAGCCAGGGGGGCGGGCCGGGGGTGGCGGCTGGGAGCCCGATCGCGGGGGGTGCCTGCACCCCCGGCGAGGGGGCTCCCAGAAGCCAGGGGGGCGGGCCGGGGGTGGCGGCTGGGAGCCCGATCGCGGGGGGTGCCTGCACCCCCGGCGAGGGGGCTCCCAGAAGCCAGGGGGGCGGGCCGGGGGTGGCGGCTGGGAGCCCGATCGCGGGGGGTGCCTGCACCCCCGGCGAGGGGGCTCCCAGAAGCCAGGGGGGCGGGCCGGGGGTGGCGGCTGGGAGCCCGATCGCGGGGGGTGCCTGCACCCCCGGCGAGGGGGCTCCCAGAAGCCAGGGGGGCGGGCCGGGGGTGGCGGCTGGGAGCCCGATCGCGGGGGGTGCCTGCACCCCCGGCGAGGGGGCTCCCAGAAGCCAGGGGGGCGGGCCGGGGGTGGCGGCTGGGAGCCCGATCGCGGGGGGTGCCTGCACCCCCGGCGAGGGGGCTCCCAGAAGCCAGGGGGGCGGGCCGGGGGTGGCGGCTGGGAGCCCGATCGCGGGGCGTGCCTGACCCCCCGGCGATGGGGCTCCCAGAAGCCAGGGGGGCCGGCCTGGGTTGGCGGCTGGGAGCCCGATCGCGGGGGGTGCCTGACCCCCTCGCGATGGGGCTCCCAGAAGTCAGGGGGGCCGTCCGGGGGTGACTCCTGGCAACCTGATCTGGATATTTGGAAGAGTATCACAAGTGGTTGTCCAGTGTCTGTGATACTGAGATTAATATCTGTCTCTCGGCCTTGGAATATTGAGCAGGATGAAACAGGGTGAATGTCCACCCTGTGCCACATTGCGAGTAATATCAGCCTGTCCCCTCCATGGATATTAAGAACAATATCCCAGACTGGGTGTACGCCTCCTGCTGTACAGAGTGCAATATCATCCTCTCCCTCCCAGGATAGTAATTACAATATCACTGGGCGGGAGCACACAGCCTGTGAATTATTATCATCCTCTCCAACTCCGTATACTAGGAACTATATCTCAGAGAAACTGTCCCCTCAGTGCCATATTCGGACAAATAGCAAAGGCTTCTTCCGGGAATATTAGGAGCAATATTACCACGTAGCTATCCATCCATTGCTATAATTGGAGTCATGTGATACTCTACCCCCGTTCATATTAGGATCAGTGTCACGTGCTGAGTGTACACCTACTGCGATATTAAAACTAAAGTCCTGCTTTCCGACCCTGGTTATTAAGAACAGCATCACAAGGAGGTTTACACTTCCTGTGGAATGAGGAATAATAATATGATTATTAATCATCAATGATCGATTTTAATAATTATCAATGATACTAAAAATTCATAAGATACCATTATTAATTATGGATAATGATTTTCAATACATGATTATGCCTGCTTTCAATTAATTATTAATATTAATGCCATCAAATAATATTATTAGTTCCTAATACTAATCATTATTGTATTCCCAGCATCACTGGGTATTGATTTAAGTCACATTAATTGCTAATATCATAATATTATTATTAATAGTGATATTACTAATAATTATGAATACAAATGGTTAACCTTTTAAACCAGTATTCATTTTTACTCTCTTTATTGTGATCATTAATATCAATAATTATTATTAATATTAATATAATTATTAATATTAATGATTAATAGACTTGCTCCTGATGTAAACCCGGGAGAGGACGATGTTAATTTCTATATCACAACGGTGTACACCCCCCGTGACAGAGTTTCCAACTTCTGCTTGGGAGAGGAGGATATGACAATCAGTTTCACTGGAAGTAGAAACAACGGTGGGATACTGTTCTGAATATTCAGGGAGGAAGAGGCTGATGTGACTCCTAATAAAGAGGGGGTTACTCCCTCTGAGGGTGTGCACACTGGGGGTGTACAATCGTCTGAGAAGGGGTTGAAAATTTTCCGATGGGGAGACGATATTACTCAGAATATGAGAAAGAGGCTGGGGGTCCAGAAGGCTCCCAGAAGCCAGGGGGGCGGGCCGGGGGTGGCGGCTGGGAGCCCGATCGGGGGGCGTGCCTGACCCCCCGGCGATGGGGCTCCCAGAAGCCAGGGGGGCCGGCCTGGGTTGGCGGCTGGGAGCCCGATCGCGGGGGGTGCCTGACCCCCTCGCGATGGGGCTCCCAGAAGTCAGGGGGGTCGTCCGGGGGTGACTCCTGGCAACCTGATCTGGATATTTGGAAGAGTATCACAAGTGGTTGTCCAGTGTCTGTGATACTGAGATTAATATCTGTCTCTCGGCCTTGGAATATTGAGCAGGATGAAACAGGGTGAATGTCCACCCTGTGCCACATTGCAAGTAATATCAGCCTGTCCCCTCCATGGATATTAAGAACAATATCCCAGACTGGGTGTACGCCTCCTGCTGTACAGAGTGCAATATCATCCTCTCCCTCCCAGGATAGTAATTACAATATCACTGGGCGGGAGCACACATCCTGTGAATTATTATCATCCTCTCCAACTCCGTATACTAGGAACTATATCTCAGAGAAACTGTCCCCTCAGTGCCATATTCGGACAAATAGCAAAGGCTTCTTCCGGGAATATTAGGAGCAATATTACCACGTAGCTATCCATCCATTGCTATAATTGGAGTCATGTGATACTCTACCCCCGTTCATATTAGGATCAGTGTCACGTGCTGAGTGTACACCTACTGCGATATTAAAACTAAAGTCCTGCTTTCCGACCCTGGTTATTAAGAACAGCATCACAAGGAGGTTTACACTTCCTGTGGAATGAGGAATAATAATATGATTATTAATCATCAATGATCGATTTTAATAATTATCAATGATACTAAAAATTCATAAGATACCATTATTAATTATGGATAATGATTTTCAATACATGATTATGCCTGCTTTCAATTAATTATTAATATTAATGCCATCAAATAATATTATTAGTTCCTAATACTAATCATTATTGTATTCCCAGCATCACTGGGTATTGATTTAAGTCACATTAATTGCTAATATCATAATATTATTATTAATAGTGATATTACTAATAATTATGAATACAAATGGTTAACCTTTTAAACCAGTATTCATTTTTACTCTCTTTATTGTGATCATTAATATCAATAATTATTATTAATATTAATATAATTATTAATATTAATGATTAATAGACTTGCTCCTGATGTAAACCCGGGAGAGGACGATGTTAATTTCTATATCACAACGGTGTACACCCCCCGTGACAGAGTTTCCAACTTCTGCTTGGTAGAGGAGGATATGACAATCAGTTTCACTGGAAGTAGAAACAACGGTGGGATACTGTTCTGAATATTCAGGGAGGAAGAGGCTGATGTGACTCCTAATAAAGAGGGGGTTACTCCCTCTGAGGGTGTGCACACTGGGGGTGTACAATCGTCTGAGAAGGGGTTGAAAATTTTCCGATGGGGAGACGATATTACTCAGAATATGAGAAAGAGGCTGGGGGTCCAGAAGGCTCCCAGAAGCCAGGGGGGCGGGCCGGGGGTGGCGGCTGGGAGCCCGATCGCGGGGGGTGCCTGCACCCCCGGCGAGGGGGCTCCCAGAAGCCAGGGGGGCGGGCCGGGGGTGGCGGCTGGGAGCCCGATCGCGGGGGGTGCCTGCACCCCCGGCGAGGGGGCTCCCAGAAGCCAGGGGGGCGGGCCGGGGGTGGCGGCTGGGAGCCCGATCGCGGGGGGTGCCTGCACCCCCCGGCGAGGGGGCTCCCAGATGCCAGGGGGGCGGGCCGGGGGTGGCGGCTGGGAACCCGATCGCGGGGGGTGCCTGACCCCCCGGCGAGGGGGCTCCCAGATGCCAGGGGGGCGGGCCGGGGGTGGCGGCTGGGAGCCCGATCGGGGGGCGTGCCTGACCCCCCGGCGATGGGGCTCCCAGAAGCCAGGGGGGCCGGCCTGGGGTGGCGGCTGGGAGCCCGATCGCGGGGGGTGCCTGACCCCCTCGCGATGGGGCTCCCAGAAGTCAGGGGGGCCGTCCGGGGGTGACTCCTGGCAACCTGATCTGGATATTTGGAAGAGTATCACAAGTGGTTGTCCAGTGTCTGTGATACTGAGATTAATATCTGTCTCTCGGCCTTGGAATATTGAGCAGGATGAAACAGGGTGAATGTCCACCCTGTGCCACATTGCGAGTAATATCAGCCTGTCCCCTCCATGGATATTAAGAACAATATCCCAGACTGGGTGTACGCCTCCTGCTGTACAGAGTGCAATATCATCCTCTCCCTCCCAGGATAGTAATTACAATATCACTGGGCGGGAGCACACAGCCTGTGAATTATTATCATCCTCTCCAACTCCGTATACTAGGAACTATATCTCAGAGAAACTGTCCCCTCAGTGCCATATTCGGACAAATAGCAAAGGCTTCTTCCGGGAATATTAGGAGCAATATTACCACGTAGCTATCCATCCATTGCTATAATTGGAGTCATGTGATACTCTACCCCCGTTCATATTAGGATCAGTGTCACGTGCTGAGTGTACACCTACTGCGATATTAAAACTAAAGTCCTGCTTTCCGACCCTGGTTATTAAGAACAGCATCACAAGGAGGTTTACACTTCCTGTGGAATGAGGAATAATAATATGATTATTAATCATCAATGATCGATTTTAATAATTATCAATGATACTAAAAATTCATAAGATACCATTATTAATTATGGATAATGATTTTCAATACATGATTATGCCTGCTTTCAATTAATTATTAATATTAATGCCATCAAATAATATTATTAGTTCCTAATACTAATCATTATTGTATTCCCAACATCACTGGGTATTGATTTAAGTCACATTAATTGCTAATATCATAATATTATTATTAATAGTGATATTACTAATAATTATGAATACAAATGGTTAACCTTTTAAACCAGTATTCATTTTTACTCTCTTTATTGTGATCATTAATATCAATAATTATTATTAATATTAATATAATTATTAATATTAATGATTAATAGACTTGCTCCTGATGTAAACCCGGGAGAGGACGATGTTAATTTCTATATCACAACGGTGTACACCCCCCGTGACAGAGTTTCCAACTTCTGCTTGGGAGAGGAGGATATGACAATCAGTTTCACTGGAAGTAGAAACAACGGTGGGATACTGTTCTGAATATTCAGGGAGGAAGAGGCTGATGTGACTCCTAATAAAGAGGGGGTTACTCCCTCTGCGGGTGTGCACACTGGGGGTGTACAATCGTCTGAGAAGGGGTTGAAAATTTTCCGATGGGGAGATGATATTACTCAGAATATGAGAAAGAGGCTGGGGGTCCACAAGGCTCCCAGAAGCCAGGGGGGCGGGCCGGGGGCGGCGGCTGGGAGCCCAATCGCGGGGGGTGCCTGCACCCCCGTCGATGGGGCTCCCAGAAGCCAGGGGGGCGGGCCGGGTGCGGCGGCTGGGAGCCCGATCGCGGGGGGTGCCTGCACCCCCGGCGATGGGGCTCCCAGAAGCCAGGGGGGCGGGCCGGGGGCGGCGGCTGGGAGCCCGATCGCGGGGGGTGCCTGCACCCCCGGCGATGGGGCTCCCAGAAGCCAGGGGGGCGGGCCGGGGGCGGCGGCTGGGAGTCCGATCGCGGGGGTGCCTGCACCCCCGGCGATGGGGCTCCCAGAAGCCAGGGGGGCGGGCCGGGTGCGGCGGCTGGGAGCCCGTTCGCGGGGTCTGCCTGCAACCCCAGCGATGGGGCTCCCAGAAGCCGGGGGGGCGGGTCGGGGGCGGCGGCTGGGAGCCCGTTCGCGGGGGATGCCTGCACCCCCGGCGATGGGGCTCCCGGAAGCCGGGGGGGCGGGCCGGGGTGGCGGCTGGGAGCCCGATCGCGGGGGGTGCCTGACCCCCCCGCGATGGGGCTCCCAGAAGTCAGGGTGGCCGTCCGGGGGTTGCTCCTGGCAACCTGATCTGGATATTTGGAAGAGTATCACAAGTGGTTGTCCAGTGTCTGTGATACTGAGATTAATATCTGTCTCTCGGCCTTGGAATATTGAGCAGGATGAAACAGGGTGAATGTCCACCCTGTGCCACATTGCGAGTAATATCAGCCTGTCCCCTCCATGGATATTAAGAACAATATCCCAGACTGGGTGTACGCCTCCTGCTGTACAGAGTGCAATATCATCCTCTCCCTCCCAGGATAGTAATTACAATATCACTGGGCGGGAGCACACATCCTGTGAATTATTATCATCCTCTCCAACTCCGTATACTAGGAACTATATCTCAGAGAAACTGTCCCCTCAGTGCCATATTCGGACTAATAGCAAAGGCTTCTTCCGGGAATATTAGGAGCAATATTACCGCGTAGCTATCCATCCATTGCTATAATTGGAGTCATGTGATCCTCTACCCCCGTTCATATTAGGATCAGTGTCACGTGCTGAGTGTACACCTACTGCGATATTAAAACTAAAGTCCTGCTTTCCGACCCTGGTTATTAAGAACAGCATCACAAGGAGGTTTACACTTCCTGTGGAATGAGGAATAATAATATGATTATTAATCATCAATGATCGATTTTAATAATTATCAATGATACTAAAAATTCATAAGATACCATTATTAATTATGGATAATGATTTTCAATACATGATTGTGCCTGCTTTCAATTAATTATTAATATTAATGTCATCAAATAATATTATTAGTTCCTAATACTAATCATTATTGTATTCCCAGCATCACTGGGTATTGATTTAAGTCACATTAATTGCTAATATCATAATATTATTATTAATAGTGATATTACTAATAATTATGATTACAAATGGTTAACCTTTTAAACCAGTATTCATTTTTACTCTCTTTATTGTGATCATTAATATCAATAATTATTATTAATATTAATATAATTATTAATATTAATGATTAATAGACTTGCTCCTGATGTAAACCCGGGAGAGGACGATGTTAATTTCTATATCACAACGGTGTACACCCCCCGTGACAGAGTTTCCAACTTCTGCTTGGGAGAGGAGGATATGACAATCAGTTTCACTGGAAGTAGAAACAACGGTGGGATACTGTTCTGAATATTCAGGGAGGAAGAGGCTGATGTGACTCCTAATACAGAGGGGGTTACTCCCTCTGAGGGTGTGCACACTGGGGGTGTACAATCGTCTGAGAAGGAGTTGAAAATTTTCCGATGGTGAGATGATATTACTCAGAATATGAGAAAGAGGCTGGGGGTCCACAAGGCTCCCAGAAGCCAGGGGGGCGGGCCGGGGGTGGTGGCTGAGAGCCCGATAGCGGGGGGTGCCTGCTATTAATCCCAATATGGCACAGAGGGTACAGCTCTTCTGAGATATTGTTCCTAGTATACAGAAGGGGAGAGGATGATAATGATTCACAGGTTGTGTGCTCCTGCCCGGTGATATTGTTATTACTGTCCTGGAAGGGAAAGGATGATATTGCACTCTGTACAGCTGGAGGCATACACCCAGTCTGGGATGTGGTTCCTAATGTCCATGGAGGGGACAGGCTGATATTACTCGCAATGTGGCACAGGGTGGACATCCACCCTGTTTCATCCTTCTCAATATTCCAACACCGAGAGACTGATATTACTCTCAGTATCACAGACACTGTACAACCCCTTGTGATGCTCTTCCAAATATCCAGATGAGGTTCCCCGCTCCCACCCCGTCCGGCCCCCCCTGGCTTCTGGGAGTCCCATCGCCAGGGGTGCAGGCACCCCCCGCGATCGGGCTCCCAGCCGCCACCCCCGGCTCACCGCCATGGCTTCTGGGAGCCCCATCGCTGGGGTTGCATTCATGCCCCCCGATCGGGCTCCCCGCCGCCACTTCCGGCCCGCCCCCCTTACTTCTGGGAGCGCTATCACCGGCGGGTGAGGCACCCCCCGCGTTCTAGCCCTTGGCAGCCACCCCTGGCCCGCCCCCCTGGCTTCTGGGAGCCAGAATGAGATTAGTAAAAGGGACCATGGAAAGCTGACTTGCTCCTGAACCGTGGGAGGGTGGTGTGAGATGGTTCCTTTGATGAAGCAGAAAGCAGCCCTCACCAGACACTAAGTCTGCCACTCCATTGACCTTGGACTCTCAGCCTCCAGACTGTGAGAAATTAGTATCCGTTGTTCATAAATCACTCAGTCTAGGTCAGGCACAGTGGCTCACGCCTGTAATCACAGCACTTTGGAAGGCTAAGCCAAGTGGATCAAGAGGTCAAAAAATCGAGACCATCCTGGCCAACATGATGAAACCAAATCTCTACTAAAAATACAAAAAAAAAAAAAGAAAATGCCAGGTATGGTGGTGGGCACCTGTAGTCCCAGCTACTCAGGAGGCTGAGGCAGGAAAATCACTTGAACTCGGGAGGTGGAGCTTGCAGTGAACCAAGATCGCACCACTGCTCTCCAGCCTGAGCAACAGAGCAAGGCTCCATTTCAAAATAAATAAATAAATAAATAAATAAATAATAAATAATTAAAATAAGCGTCCCAGTCTATGGCACTTTGTCATAGCAGCCTGAATGAACTAAGACAGCTCAGTATGAATCAAACAGAAGGCCAGGTCACAGGAACCTAAAGGAAGTCCTCCTAGAAGCAGAATGACATCAGGGAAGAAGGAACAATGGCAGGAGGGGCAAAATAGGACCTCAGGGCTGTTCTAGGACACCCACGTCCCACGCTGTGAGGCTACCTGTGGAGCTTGGCATCCTGCCAACCCAGATCAGTGGCACAGGTGCCTACCGGGAGCTGTGCAGCAGACCCCCTCTTTCTCAAGGAGCCTTCTCGGGACCAGTCTTCCGGACTGGCAGTGGACAAGAGCTTTACAAATGTCCTCACAATTGCATCCATGGGCAAGAAATTCCACTTCTAGAATCATTCTTAAAGAAGAAGAAAAATGTTTAAATAAATAAATAAAACAATAAAATTAGACTCATTCTTGGAATGTTGCCAGGATATAGCTTACAAGATAGGAAAACAAGCTCAAATTATAGGAGTGTATTTAATTAAAGAAAAAAAGAAAGAAAAGAATAGATCAGTCAGAAGATGGTCATATTCTAGAAGAGCTGCAGGAATAAGGGAATTAAAAACAATATGCTCCAAAACCCTTTAGAGAAGGTATGCTTGGGCTCCAGACATTTGGCCTGGTTTTTTGGACAAAAGTGGTGAATTGGTCCTCTCTCCCTCTCTCTCTCCCTCTCTCTCTTTCTCCCTCTCTATGTCCTTCCCTCCATCCCTCTATCCATCCCTTTCTCTCTCTCTCCCTCTCTCTGTCTCTCCCTCCCTCCCTTTCTCCCTCTCTATCTCCCCCTTTCTCACTCTCTCTCTCTCTCCCACTCTCCCCTGCCCCCTTTCTCCCTGCCTGCTTCTCTGTCTCCTCCCTGCATCCCATACACATCATGGTAGAAAGGCCCCTTAGGATCATCCCACATCCTCTGTGGCCATCCACACCTGCCAACCTGCCCTCTGATCTGTATACTGTCCTGGTTTATTCTGCCCACCTGAAAAAGCTCGGCCATGCAGGTAGAAGATGCTGCTGTTCTATTTCCATGATGCCAAATGCCTAGAAATTAAGGGGAAAACGCATTCACCAAAAAAATGGGATTTTATGTTGAATCTTAGCATTTACTTCTGTTATCCTCCTTTTTTTTCTTTTGTTTAGGTCTGTGTCCTGGGAAGCTCTGGGATGAACATGACTCCTGAGCACAGACGCCGCCCTCACAGAGGTTCGTGTATGCTCGGCTTCATCCTCGGAACTTTACACTCACACTTGACTCGCCCACTTTACGTGTCTTTTTTTTTTTTTTTTTTTTTTTTTTTGGCCTGACTTTTAGAAAACCAATCTGAGAATAAAGTTTAAAAAGAGAGTTTCTGAACCCTTAACTGAGGTCAAAATCTTGGAGTGAAAGCCAAAGATGCAGTGTCCAAGGAGTCAGGGGAATGGGGGCATCTTCGAACCCAGAATCAGTCAGCAGTGGGGAGAAAACAAGGGCTTCTATGTGCGGCTCCCTGATGAGCACTCGGAAAGCAAATGCGTTTCAGTCCAGAAGAAGGTCAAGTGAGGAAATGAGCTAAATGGGGCTTATTCCTTGCTCAGCACTGAGACTAGGCTGGAGGCCCCAGGCAGGAGAGGGAGGGCCAGGCCCCATAAGCCTCTCCCCACGGAAAATGATGATGGGCCAGGAAGCTGCAGAGTGAGTCGACCTTCTTGCCCTCTCTGCAGAGGCCTGGCCCTTGTGAGTGAACCCCCTCACTCCCTCTTATTATTTAGTCTTGCTACTGTTGACATATTAAAGTTGGTGATCATTTGGAACATGAGTGCTAAACTGAATTTTGTTAATTCTAATAATTTATCAGAGCATTTTTATATTTCTAGGAAACAGAATTATACATTATCCTCAGAATTATTTTATCTTTCTTGTTAATAATAACAGTCCTTCAGTCGCCCTGCCTTCCCACTGGGTGTGAGTGCATCTCTGCTAATGTGGGGCATGAGAATGGATGCCAGAGGCAGAGCAAGCAGCTCAGAGGCCATAGCAGCTATTTATTTTTTTGTTTATTTATTTATTTATTTTGAGATGGAGTCTCACTCTGTTGCCCAGGCTGGAGTGCAATGGCGCGATCTCAGCTCACTGCAACCACCACTTCCTGGGTTCAAGTGATTCTCCCGCCTCAGCTTCCAGAGTAGCTGGGATTACAGGCACCCACCACCATGCCGGGCTAATTTTTGGTACTCTTAGTAGAGACGGAGTTTCACCATGTTGGCAAGGTTGGTCTTGAACCCCTGGCCTCGGGTGATTCACCCACCTTGGCCTCCTAAAGTGCTAAGATTACAGGCATGAGCCACCATGCCCGGCCCATTGTGGCATCTTAATCACAGAGTGAAGAAGGCCTGGACCCAGCGTGAAGATGATGAAAAGGGGGAAGAGCAGCTCTCTCACCTATAGTGCTGCCAGGCGCTTCCAACTTTCAACATAAGGGACACTAAATAGCTTTCCCAACGAAAACAACTGAGATGTTGGGTAAAACCTACAAAAATGCATCTTTGTAAGTGCATTACTGGGCTGGCATTGAAGGATGGAATCCACAGCAGTCGATAAGGAATTGGCGGGAACCAAAGTGGAATTTATTTTTCTGTTTAGACAGTTGCACAGAGGATGGGGCATCAGAAACAAAACCGGATGTCTCTCCAAAATGAGGTCAGAAATCTGACATCTTAGACTTAAAATAAAAGCCCACCTCAGAGCAGGAGCAGCAAGGAGAGCAGCTGTCCCTGCATTGGTGCTGGGTGGAGGGAAAACCACTGACCCTGAGAACCGATGAGAAACAGTCCTCCAGGAGTTCATGCTGGAAGACCTCGAGAGCATGGGTCAAATCGACGTGGCACCAGGCGGCTGCTAACTTCACCTCTACCCCATGTGAGTGAACATCTTTGCTGAAACAATGCAACCCTGTCCTCAAAATATCTCCCCACTTAAAATTCCAAGAAAGATAAGTCCCCGTGCAAAAAGTTACAAAACATAAGTAAACAAAGTACTGTGGATACATCCAATAATTCAAGAAACAAATTGAGCAGAGCCACAAAAATCCAAAATGTGGAAAAGATCAACTGCTGGCAAAGTATCCACTGCTGTTGCTCCCGTTAAGAGACTGTATTTCATAAAAAGCTAGACACGCCCCTCTGTGGCCTCACACTTGCCTTCTCAGGCATGTCTGCCCCAGAAATGCCTTTGCACTGCCTTCTCCAAGAGACACATACGGGGCAAGAATATTTAGGCAGTGATTGTAGACATAGAAAACACTTGAAAGCCACCCAAATACATCTCTATCAAGGAAAAAAGCTGGCATAGTCACATTGTGGAATATGATACAGCTGTGAAAATGAACTGCCGTTAGAAGCATCAGCAATGAAAAATTACAGTGAACAAAGGAAATTACTGAAAAATACACTGCTATTCCACATACAGTTCACAAACTATAACATATGACATGGCTGAATAATATACAGAGAAATGATATAACTTATGAAAAGCAAGACAAACATTAACACATTAGTCCTATGTCTGGGTGAAGAAGGGAGACCCAGGTGATGAAAGAAGGGCGCATTGTAGCCTTTCAAGACACTCGATGCTAATGCATGATGACAACAGCGCAATTATTAATCTATCAGATTATGCATTCAGTTTTGTTTGTTTGTTTGCTTTTGAGGCGGAGTTTTGCTCATGTAGCCCAGGCTAGAGTGTAATGGCACGATCTCGGCTCGCTGCAACTTCTATCTCCTGGGTTCAAACAACTCTCCCACCTCAGACTCCCGAGTAGCTGGGATCACAGGTGCCTGCCATGATGCTCAGCTAACTTTTTGTATTTTTTTAGTAGAGACGGGTTTCACCACATTGGCCAGGCTGGTCTTAAACACCTGACCTCAAATGATCCACCCGCCTCAGCCTCCGAAAGTGCTGGGCTTACAGACATGAGCCACCGTGCCCAGCCAAATTTTATAGACTCTTAGGTGTCATATATTTCATAATTAAACATAAAAAACTAAATGTTTACTGTACTTTGTAAATGAAAGAGCAATAAAAATTGTTGCAAACTTTTAAACATCAAACCTGTTGTATAGCTCATAGTGACCCTCCTATTAAGCTGTGGTAAGCTCCAATTGGTATTTCATTGTTATTTTCTAAAAACTAGGTGAACAGATGAAAAACAGAATTCAGTTTTAAAACAAGATATTAAGATAATGTTACTGGTTGAAAGTGTCCAGGTTGTTGGTGCCTTGAACCAAGAATTGGACGCAATGCAAAAATGGAGCAAGGAAAGAATGAAGCAGCAAAGCAGACATTTACGGAAAATGAAAGCACGCTCCACAGGGTGAGAGCGCCTGAGCACAGGGGGCCCGTTACTGAAGTTTCTAGGGCTTAAATCCCCTCTCGAGGTTTCCATTGGTTACTTGGTGTGTACCCTACGTAAATGAAGAGGATGAAGTAAAATTACAAAGTCATGTACTCGGTGTAAGCCCTGTGTAAATGGAGAGGATATTTCTTGTCATACCGCAAGAGTTTCCATTTGATTTCGTTCTCGGAAGTCAAGGTGAATCGGCCTTATGTTCCTGCCTCCAGACCCTTTTCTCCTGCCTCCGTGGAATGGATGGCAGGACATGGAAAATGGTTTTGTCCAAATGACATGTCCCAGGGCACTGGCAGCTGAGGACAAGAGGGAACCAGTTGGTGTCACTGAGGAACGCTCACCCGTGTCTCCACACCGCACAGAACAAAGTGAGTGTCCTTGTCCTGAACCCTCTGAAGTGAGTATCTCGCCTCAGGGCTTTCATGAAACCCTTTTTAGGAGAGGCTCCTTCTCTCTCCTTCTGCAGCCACAAGGCAGCAGGGATAGCCCCTCTCTCGCTGAAGTTCTTCTTAAAAAAACAAAGAGAATAAAATACTAGAATTAATGTAATGAATAATAAAATAATGAAAATGAAAGTATGTTTCACAGAAGCAGCTCTGGAATTTCATGTATTGGTGGCATTAAAAGCAGAAAATGGGCCTATAGGCCTGGCGGGGTGGCTCATGCCTGTAATCCCAGCACTTTGGGAGTCTGAGGCAGGTGGATCACGAGGTCAGGAGATCGAGACCATCCTGGCTAACACAGTGAAACACCGTCTCTACTAAAAATACAAAAAATTAGCCATACATGGTGATGGGGCCCTGTAGTCCCAGCTACTCGGGAGGCTGAGGCAGGAGAATGGCGTGAACCCGGGAGGCCGAGCTTGTAGTGAGCCGATATCGCTTCACTGCACTCCAGCCTGGGCAACAGAACAAGACTCGGTCTAAAAAAAAAAAAAAAAAAAAAAAAGAAAAAAGGAAATGGGCCTATAGAGCTCCATTTAATGGCAAAAAATTAAGGAAAGAATAAAAAGACTCTGCTAATAATGGTGACGTGAGCTGCTCATATTGTCATTTTCTCTGAGACCTAATATTGGGGAGGAGGTGGGACCACCTGCCACCAGGCTCCAGGTGATTTTCGGGCTGTTCCCCCAAATCACTGCAGCCTCTTCCCTGCTGGTCCCTTGATCCTGCTGCTGTGCCGGGCGTCCTGAGTGGCAGGAGGCACCTCGGCAGCTTCCAGTGGGATAGGCCTGTGGCATTCTGAGCCTGAATGCCGTGATCACTAGGAAGTAAGGAGACACAAGCAGGAAGGGTTCAGGGATGGAGCGGCCGCTTCTCAGGGATCAGTCTCGGGCCCGAGCTGAGAAGAATCCCCTTTCAGGACGATGGCTCCAGGCTGAGGTCAACGCTGTTTCTGTGCGTTATGATGACTGACCTGCATCCACAGGGAAGCGTATCCGGGCTCCTTTTTCCCAGGCAATGTTGGGAATACCTTGAAATGGGCACTGGTGGATTTCAATTCCAGCCTTCCAGAAGCCACTCCAAATGGAAATGGAGCTAACGGATGCAGGTGGAGTAAGTAAACAACTTTAGGTCCCAAACAACAATTTTCACATACAATATAGTGTACAGGGAAAAATAAAGCCTTGGGACCCCAACTCACAGCCAAAACGGAAAAAAAATCATTAAGTTGGAAGCTGAATCATGCAAGAAACTGCCTTTCCTTTTGTTCCTAAGCAGATAGTTACAGATAGCTACATCTCCACAGGAAGCTGGTCTATGTTCACCTTATCTTATATAAAGGCTTATGTAGAGGACTGATTTACCGCATGTGAGATGAAGACGTAACTGATCCTTCCCCATCTGCTCTCTTTCTCTTGCAACCTGAGGAAGACCACAGGTTCCCTCTCTCCCCTCCTGCCCACCATTTTCCTCCAGCCCACCCTTCCCCTCCAGCCCACCCTTCCCTCCTGCCCGCTCTTTTCCTCCAGCCCAGCCTTCCTCTCCAGCCCAGCCTTCTCCTCCAGCCCGCCTGGAAGAGGAAGAGGTCTGCAGCTTACATCAGAATCTCGAAGTTGACACCCAAAAAAGGTAAAAGATCCTGCGGGATGCTGGCATATACAACTAATGAGATAACGCTCTGGGTGTACATCCTAGCATACAGGAAGAGCATTCTTGTTCATGGCGGTGGTTTCAAATATTTCAGTGAGTTTTCCCTTGAATGCCTCAGTTGGGAGCCACTTCAGTTCAGCGCAGGAGGCAAGGGAGCTTCAAGGACTGGTAGTTATGAATTCAAGCTTATACACAGTGACAGATCACAGGTCTGTGGAAGATACTGGTCAATCAATATACAGAGGTAGCATTCCATAACTGAAGCATAGGGCATATCTGACTTCATCTGACAAGGCTAAAATCATGATTATTTTTCTAACTGGGAAATTTATGTAACTTATTTGCCAATAAACAACCATCTCTCTCTCCCCATTTTCTGACATAACGCTAGTCGTTAGAGAAATGTTCCGATGATGTTCATGAAAGAACAAACCAATGTCTTCCGCTTTAATACCACCTATTTCACACATATGACTCTTGCTGCTTCCATGTGACACTAAAAATATCGGGAGTGCCAGGAAGTCTCTTTAATCATCGTTCTCCAACGTGCTCAGGAGATGAAGTCATTCTGTGAAGTGGACTTCAGTTGACACCACTGAGAAAATGTCCTAGAGAAAGTAAAACTTGTAGTGGCCTCATACTTTACAGAAATAATCCAACTTCTTTCTTTCATTTCTTTCCGGTTTTTGGACATTAATTGTAATTGGTTCAGGGCGACCTGTTTCTGCATCAAAGTCTTGGGAAGCTTCCATCTGTTTTTATATTATATTATATTATATTATATTATATTATATTATTTAGAAATAGAGTCTCACTGTGTCACTCAGGCCAAAGTGTAGTGGTATGATCACGGCTCACTGCAGTCTCAACCTCCCAGGCTCGAGCCAATCCTCAGGCCTCCACCACCTGAGTAGCTGGGACTGCAGGTGTGCCACCATGTCCTGCTAACGTTTTATTTTTATTTTTTTATTTTTTGTAGAGACAGGATCTCGTTATGTGGCCAAAGCGGGTCTCAAACTCCTGGTCTCAAGCAATCCTTGTGTCAGCCTCCTAAAGTGCTGAGATTATAGACATGAGCCATGGCACGCAGCTGATTTATTAGTTTATTTTCTCAGAACTCTATGCAACCTGATTCTTAATACATAAGGAAAGAGAAGCCAGTCAAAAGTGGAAGTAGTTGCACACAATGAAAGTGTCATTTGGCACTTAGACAAGAGAGGCGGATTATAAAAATGAAAGATCTACATGTCGCAATTGGCTGTGGGCTTGGACTCCAGCACTTTTTATTTTTATTTTTTTAGGAGATAGTGTCTCACTCTCTTACTCAAGCTGGAGTGCAGTGATATAATCATAGCTCACTGTTATCTCAAACTCCTGAGTTCTAGTGATCCTCCTGCCTCGACCTCCCAAGTACCTGGGACTACAGATGTGCCATCGCTCCAGGTAATTTTTTTTTTTTTTTTTGAATTTTTGTAGAGACGAGGTCTCCCTGTGTTGCCCAGGCTAGTCTCAAACATGTGACCTCAAGCAATCGTTCCCCCTTGGCCTCTAAAGCACTGGGGTTATAGGTGTGAGTCACTGTACCCGGCCAAGAAACCAACCCCACCTGTTTTCTATATAAAGTTTAGCATCTAGATACGAGGCAAAATAAGTTTTCAAGATCAAGGAGTCTGAAGGGAAGCTGCTGGGAGGGGAATGGGCTCAAGGCAGCGTTTTCTGGTCTACAGTTTTGCTTATTCTTGGACTTTCCAAAGTCCTGAAAGAAGCAGAAGGAAAGTGAGAAGAGAGGAAGAGGCAGGAGGAAAGGAGGAGGGCTGCACCTCTGCGGTTGCAGATTAGCCCAAGCCGGCTCAGTGGCTGGGAAGGAAGGGAGGAAACCCCCAAGGCCGAAGGTGGAGTCAGAGTCCTGGGTCCAGCAGAGACTGGACAGGAGGAGGGTGCCGGGAGCCAAAGACCTTCCTGCTAGCACTGCAACCTCTTAAACTGCTTAGGCTTTTATCTAAATTTGATATGTCCGCATTTTGTAGACCTCCAAACCAAGTCACTCAGGGTAACCCAGACAGGAAGGGGAGGATGATAGGAGAAGGTGCCCCACCTGATGATGCCCTTCTGGCTTTTATCCATTCCTGGGAATGACTCTTTCTCCAACTCGGGGGATACCCCTATGGGAGAATACAGTGGCGTGGACCAGCAGTGGAGAATTCCAAGTCCAAAAAACGATTGGCATTTTCAAGGAAAGTAAGAAATCATCCTGCATATATGAAATATTGGGAAAAAGGTTGTTACTAATAATTCTCAAGCGACCACTCTGGTGAGACTGGGTTTCTCTGGGGATGTGTGGAGCAGGGTGTGTGTACCGTGTGAGCACATCCCACCCTTCAGACTCCTTCAGCTCCTGTCTACTGTAGCAGTCAGAGGGCAACTCCTGTCCTCATCTCCTCTGAGTGACCCACTCACTCATTCACTCACTCATTCATTCACTCGTTAACTCATTCACTCACTCACTCATTCACTCATTCACTCCTTCACTCGCTCACTCACTCATTCACTCACCCTTTTACTCACTTGCTCATTCATTTACTCATTCACTCACTCATTCACTGACCCATTCACTCACTCACTCACTCATTCACTCACCCATTCATTCACTCATTCATTCCCTCATTCACTCACTCAGTCATTCCCTAACTCACCCTTTCACTCACTCACCCATTCACTCATTCACTCACTCATTCACTCACTTATTCACTCACTCACTCATTTCCTCATTCATTCACTCAATCATTCACTCACTCAAATCATTCACTCATTCACTCACTCATTCACCTCTTCACTCACTCATTCACTCATCCTTTACTCACACACTCACTCATTTATTGACTCATTCACTCACTCACTTGTTCATTCACTCACTCAATTCTTCACTCCCTCATTCACTTGTTCGCTCACTGACTCATTCACTCACTCTTTCCCTCACCCATTCACTCACTCACCCACTCATCTGTTCACTCACTCATTCACCCACTCACCCATTCACTAAGTCACTCATTCATTCACTCACTCACTCATTCATTCACTCACTCACTCACTCATCACTCATTTATTCCCTCGGTCACTCACTCATTCACTCACTTATTCACTTGCTTATTCACTCACTCATTCACTAAGACGCTCATTCATTCACTTACTCACTTATTCACTCACCCATTCACTCACTCACTCATTCACTCATTGACTCCCTTGGCAATTCATTCACTCACTCACGGTCACTCATTCAGTCATTTACCCACTCACTCACTCATTTCTCCTTCCCTCATCCACTCACTCACTCATTCACTGACTGACACTCACTCACCCATTCACTCATTTACTCACTCATTTACTCCTTCACTCACTCACTCACTCACTCACTCACTCCCTCCCTCCTTCATTCATTCATTCAGCAGCACCCATGACAGGTTCACTCTGTCCTGGGCTCTGCTGTTGCCCTGGGACTGCAGCAGGGAATAGTCAAAGATCTCTGAATCCACGGCATTCAGAGTTCAGCCAGGGGACCTTTCGAGAAGCCCAGCAGATAGGTGAAATGCCCCATGTGTGACACTGACGAGGATGTTTTAAGAGCAGCAGGGAGGGAACAGGAGTGTGCGTGGAGCCCAAAATTTCTAAGAGGGTGATCTGGGGAGGCCTCACCGTGCAGGAGACCTTGCAGGACAGACCTGTGGAAAGTGGGCAGAGTCGGTAGGGAGAGGAGGGCCTGGGTTGAGGAAAGAGCAGGCTAGGCCTGAGGTTGTCGGGTGCCTGCATGGGCCTCTGGGCAGCACCAGGATCTGAAAGGACCAGAGGACAGGCCAGTGTGGCTTGTGTGGGGTCTGTGACTCCGAGTCAGCAGAGAAGATGCCTGAATTACATCCTGATAGGTGCACCCTGACTTTGAAGCTGAGGACACCCGAGACATGGAGGTGGGGTGGAGGTTGGGGCAGAGCAGGGGATGAGGAGGGAGCCTGTTCCGGTCCAGGTCAAAGGTGGTGGCCTGGCCCTAGTGGCTCCAGATGCAATGAAGAGCCAATGGGGACTTTCCTGAGGGACTTAGATGCCAGGGTGGAAGAGCACTGCAAGGCTTCAGCCTGAGCCCCTGGGAGGATGGAGTCACCAGGAGCTGAGGTAAGGAAGACTGAGCGATGGGGGGTTGTGTGGGGGGTGCAGAGGCCTGAGCTCAGTTTGGCCCCTGCAGATTTGAGATGCCCACTCCATGCACAGGCCGAGACAGCAGAGAAGGGGAAGAGACTGCAGCTCAGGTAGCCCTGGGATGTGCAGCCCCACATGCTGGGGCACTGGGTCATGGTGTCCTCATGGCTGGGAGCTGCTTCCCTCCTGGGATGCCAGAACTCCTTTAGGGCACATCGGCAACTCCTGCGCTCACCACTGAGGGGAAGTGGGAAGGGCAGCTGTCCCTATGCATGTTCTCCTTCACCTTGTCCTAGGCAGGTCCCAGGCAGCACCACCCTCCCAAGTGGCTCCCCTTGGCCGCTGTCTCTAGTGTTCACAGCCAGACCCTAGAAGAGGGCTGGACTCAGCGGCTCACTTCTGATGAATAGAACCAGGCAAAAGAGATGGTGGTCTCTCCTGAGATTGGATTGGGAGGAGCTGAGGTTCTGTCCACTGGAACTCTCCCCCTGGCTCTTGGTAGGTGCTAGTTCTGGCAAAGCCAGTCACCCGCCCAGGGCAGAGGGCAACCTGAAGCTGATGCCACAGAGAGACTGGGGCCTTCAGTCCAACAGCCTGCAAGCAACAGAATCCTGCCAGCAACACAGAAGTGAGCACGGAAGCAGCTCCTCCCCTGATGAGCCTGAGCCTTCAGAAGACACAGCAGCCCTAGGCAGACACCTGCTGCAGCCCTGGAGAGCCCCTGGGGCAGAGGGCCCAGTGAAGCCTGCCTGAACTCCTGGCCCAAGGAGTAATCATTCCTGGGGTATAAGTGTGTGCTGGTGTGGGCCTTTGGAGTAATCTGTCAAGGGACAATAAAGAACAAGCACACACCTCAGGTCCTACTGGGTGGAAGCTGTACGGTCAGCACGGCATGTAATATCTTCCTCTTGAATTAGAAGATTCATTGCTAAGGCCAAAGTTAAAAAAAAAAATTAAAAACCTCTAGTTGTAGCAACATTGAAATACATGACTTTCAAAAAAAAAAAAAAGCCATAGCTATTCTTTTCCATCTTACAGGTATATATTAATATATGTTAATTCCCTGACTGACTGAGCAAGGGGCCAAACTCATAAGAACAGATGTGTGAGGACCGTCAGTGACCACCCTGACCCCAGCCCTTATACACAGACAAACTTTTGAACATAATCCGTAACCTTGGGGGTCTTGACACTCTAAATTTTATTGTTTTTCATTAGCTATTTCTATTCCCTAAACAATACCTGTTCATCGCAGAGAAAAATGGCATTGCCTATACTATGCAAAAGAAAGGAAATAAAATGCTCAGAAACATTTACAGATGTATGCAGACTCACACACACACACACACACACACGCACGCACTCACACACAGGCTCGCACTGCGTCTAGGCCTGCCTTTTCACTTATTTGTATGTCCTGAACATATTTCCATGTCAGTAGACACATATCTTTGTAGCGGTAACAGCAACTAAATATTATTGCAGCGCATATTTTTACCATCATTTATTTAACTCACCATGTTTGAACTGTTAGGTTGTATCTATCATTTTCTGTATTACAGACAATTTGATGACAAATGACCAATCCCCTAATGTTCAATATAAAAATATCAATTGTATAAGGAGATAACGGGTATTTGGCTAAAATAAAATTCAGTGTGGCCCACCTTCTCCACATGTAACATGCTCTAAAAAGGCATGAATAATTAAATTAGCCCTTCTATTCTCCAGCACAGATCCTGAGCCCAGCTGTGGGTGCAGGTGCTTAGAGCCTCGGTCTCCTCTTCTGCCCGCCAGAAGGCAAAGGCCACTCAACTGCCACCTTAAGACAGCCAGGATTCGCCTCTCCCTTTTAATTAATAGAATAATGCTCAGGTTCACTGCATGAGAGCAGCGCTCTCTGACTTTGCATTCATCAGGATAACCTAGGTGGTTTGTTTAAAACTACACATTTCCTGGCTGAGCTCCCAGAAACTGGACTTCAGTGGTTTAATGGGGGTGTGCATAGGACAGGTGATTCTGAGGACCACGAGGGGTTAGGAATTTCGCCGTTAATTCTGGCCAAGGGAGAGATTAGACTATCCAGCATTGTCTGCAGCATATATTTTTTTTCCTCTTTTGCAATGAATATTTGATGCTCAGCGGGATGAGCCCCAGGATGAGGCACACATCCAAGAAAAATCCATGCCTCTCCATCTTTTCCCCAGGATTGCCCTTTGGTGAGACTCTCCTTTGCGATTGCTTCACTTTCCCGGGTTCATAGAACAAACCTCTTCTTAGTCTCTTTTGTTGTTTCCTATCTGTTCAACAAACACCCACTGCGCAGGACCATCCTCCGGAAAGCCCTCGAGTGGGGCCGTTTGGGAGCCCTTCTTCGTGGGGTGAGCACTGAAGGAACCGGGATCCCATAAGCCCGTGCTTTTGTAGGGGCTGCTCCCTGTCCCATCGCAGGTAACTGGCACCAGGCTGTTAAGCTGTGGATGGGCAACTGGCACAGCGCTTTGGATGTGCGTATTTCAGCACGTGGAGTTGGCCGGTGAAGTCAGCCGAGGTCGGCACAGCGTACAGCAGCGCGCCTGTCCATAGGGAGGAAGGGTCGTCCCGCCTCCCCGCCAGGTCAGTCCCGTTGCGCCTCCTCCTATCCCACTCTGACTTTCGCGCGCCCATGCGTCTCTGAGTGTAGCGCCCCGATACTCTCCCCCACCCCAAGGATTCTTCTCCCTACGGGACGAGCTGGGGGCCCGGGAGCGCCACAGACCCCGTGGACCCGGGAAATCGCAGCTTCGTCATAGCTAAGCTCGCCGCGCTCAGCTTTTCCCACCACCTGGAGGATCCACTCTCCGTGCGTCCTTCCCGACCTCAGGCTGCAGAGAAAACGTGGGGGCGGGGATCGAGGAAGCCGCGCGCAGAGGCTCCTAGCGCAGCCCCAGGAGGAATCCTGCCGCCACCAAGAAGCTGTGCGCGCGGCCGGGCTCGGCGCTGACAACAGCCGGATCTACCGGGCCTGCCGCGAGCCTCCGCGTCCAGGTGGGGTCTCCGCGCCCCAATTCCACCCCGCCCCGCCATCGGCGCTCCCCGCAAGTGCGGGGTTTCCACCGGCCCCGGCGTTCGCGCCCACTCACGGTCTCCCTTGCCCCCCCCCTCCCGCCCCGGGAGATGCTCCCGGCGTTCTATTCCGCCCTGCCTTGACCCGCCCAGCGAACGATGTGACCCCGCCCCCTTGCGGTCTCCCCTCCCCCGGTCGCTGCCCCTGCCCCCACCTGTGGCGCTCCGGGCATCTCTAAAGGCCCCAACCAGAGTCCTCCAACCCACCCGCAAGGGTAGCGCACCGGCAACGCGGCCCCACCCCCAGGGACTCCGCCCACTTGTGGTGTTACCCCCGCCTCCGCGACCTCACCCACCGCTAGCGCGGCAGCCACCTACGACGACCCCCGCGTAGGTCCTCCCGCCCACACCCGGCCCCGGCCAGCCCCTGCCCCTTTCTCTGCCCCTTTCCCTGCCCCTGCCCCTGCCCCTAGCCGCGCCCCACCCCCGCAGCCCCTCCTGTGCGCTTGGGCCCCGCCCGTCAAGGCCCTTTGACGCTAGGGCCGGGCGGGGGCGCGGGCGGGGCAGCGTTTCCGAGTCGGGCGCACGCGGGCAGGGTCTCCATTGCCTGCTGCGCACCCGGACTAGCGGCTGCCCTCGGCCTCCTCGCCTTGGACGCGGAAGACTCCCGGGCCCCCAAGGGCTCCTTGCGGAAGCTCCTGGAGCACTTCTCCGGGGCCGGCAAGGCCATCGGCGTGGTGACCAGCGGGGGACATGCTCAAGGTGCGCGCCCCCCTCCGGGCGGCGAGGGAGGGACGGACGGAGAAGGGGAGAAGAGGGAGAAGGGGAGAACAGGGCGAAGGGGATGGGGGAACCGGGCAGAAGAGGGGGAAGCGATGGGAGGACCCGGGGAAAGGTGGGGAAGCGATGGGAAGAACTGGGGAGAAGAGCGGGGAAGCGATGGGAAGAACTGGGGAGAAGCCCGTGCCCGGGAGCGGCAGGGGTACCTGCGGGGCGGCGGGAGCCGGCAAGGCAGCCCCGGGGTCCATGCCGGGTGGGGCGGAGGAGGAAGGAACATGGCGATAGGAACCTCCATTCGGAAAATAGTGAGCTTTCCACCCTCTCCGGTTTATGTTTTAAATTGAGCCTGGTAGAGGGGGTCGCCTGGAGCACCTTCCGGGGTCGTTCTGCCTCTGAGCTGTAGGATGGGGCCGGGCTTCCCCTCCGAATCCTGGGTACAGCGCGATCACTTCTTAAGTTGCCCCCGCCCCCCAACTCCGCCCCACGCCACCCCCCAGCTTGTGGAGGAAGAAACGGCCGGATCTCGGCGGGCCTCCTGTCGCCTCGGGCCCCCCGCGGCGTGGGCGGGGTCCCGGCTGCTGCAATGCGGGAAACGGCAGGGGTGCTCTGGGTTCCCGCCTAGCGTCTCCGAGGCAGTCAGGCAGCCCCTCGCGTTTCCGTTGGAAGATTTTAAAAAAGGGTTTCCTGCGCTCGCATGTGCTGTCGCCTTCCGGCTCGTGACAAAACCGAAAACTAAAATGGGTCCCAGGCCCTCCCCGCCAGCCTCCGCGGAAGGGAAGGAGCAGGAATCGGGGACTCCGGGACGTCAGTGGCGCTGCAGCGCGGGCTCTGGGCTTCCCCTGTCCTGTAATGTGGAAAGGGCTCTCCAGGAGGGGCCGAGCCTGGGCCCACGACGCAGGCGCTCCGGGAGGACATTTAACATTGAAGAGCGAGAGGTGGTGGAGACTGCGCTCCCCAGGCCCCGGGTGCACGTAGGGGCACCGGTGCCCAGGTTCAGGAGGGTGAGGCCTTCTTGGCCAGGTAGCCTTGTTAAATCTATCTGAAAATCACAGATAACTAAGTATCAAGTCGTCACAGATCATTTTAGTATCCTGAATGAGATGGCTACGGAAAACATGAAAACGTCGTTACTGGTTACGTGCATGATGCATCCAAAACATTGTTACCTGCACAGTGGCAGCACTGATATTTGTGGGCTTTTGAACGTGTGGACTGGAGTGTTAAGAGCCCTTCAGAGTTATGACAGTAGTTTGATTTGAATGTTCTTTTCTTGGCGAATAAATGCTGTACATTGAATTTACCCAGGAAACTAGGAAGGTGAACCCACACGAAGGACACAGGCCTGTGGGCTGCTCCAGGCGCCCTTAGGGCGTTGCAGGGCCTGAGCCATGCGCTTCCTGCTCAGCCTCCTGAGAGCCGTGACGGCGTCTCTGTTCTGCCTCACACTGGACCCGCTAGTTTCATATTCTTGTTATGGTTCCGAGGCTACAAGCGGTTGGATTCTGTGAGACACTCTCTGTCTTCCTCCTCCGGCTGCTTTCAAATGGGTCGTCTTTTTTTAGAACTGATTTTTTAAGCAGTGATTGATGGGGTGAGTTGTAGTGCTGTCCTGAACTGCAGAGGGAGCGCATTGAGGAACCTGGGTTTTGATGCTGTGCACATCAGCAGAGTCACCAGCCCAGGGCCCTGTCAGTCCCATTATTAAGCTCATTTCTTGCTCTTGTCATCGTTACTCAGACGCCTTAAAAAAAAAAAGCAAACTCCTGCTTACCGTCACTGGCTGAGTTTGGCAAATGGGTGTTTACCCTGGAAAGAGGGGCATTTTGTCCTCTGGAACGTCTAAGGCGCCCTTTGGTGAGGTGGTCTGTTTCTGACCACTCTATCCCGTGGGCGTCCTTCCTACTTCCACCTTCCCTTTCCGAACGCCTCCGCCTCCAGGGCTTTAACTTTCCTTCTGTGTGTGTGCCACACAGAGGTTATGACTGTTGTGCCAGTGCCCTGTTTTTTCTCTTTCTTTCTTTCTTTCTTTCTTTCTTTCTTTCTTTCTTTCTTTCTTTCTTTCTTTCTTTCTTTCTTTTCTTTTCTTTTCTTTTTTCTTTCTTTCTTTCTTTCTCTCTCTTTCTTTCTCTCTCTCTCTCTTTCTTTTCTTTCTTTCTTTCTTTCTTTCTTTCTTTCTTTCTTCCTTCCTTTCTTTCTTTCTTTTCTTTTCTTTTTTCTTTCTTTCTTTCTTTCTCTCTCTTTCTTTCTCTCTCTCTTTCTTTTCTTTTCTTTCTTTCTTTCTTTCTTTCTTTCTTTCTTTCTTTCTTTCTTTCTTTCTTTCTTTCTTTCTTTCTTTCTTTCTTTCCATTCTTTCTTCTTTCTTTCTGCTGAGGGCCCAAAACTTGCTGCATCTCAAAAGAAGCATTTGCATCCATTTGTTCGCGATGAGCATAAACTGCTCTTTAAGGGAGACTAATTGGTAAACCCGGCTGCTGTGGGTAGAAAGACAGAGGTGGCCGCGGAAGCAGGGCTCTGCCTCTTGGAAGCCTGCACAACCGTCCTGCTTTCTTTCTTCAATATCCGCGGGGGCGGGGGGTGGGGTGGTTAATTTTAATAAGCCCTGGAAACCAACAAAGCAGGAAAGTGCTAAGACATTGAGGTGTGAGATTTAAAATGACAACCAGCAGCCTCTCATTCTTCCTTCACTGAGGAAGGAAGGAACCAGTTGCCTCTTCGTTTTGGGGCTGCAGGGTATGTTTGGCAGCGACACTGGCCCTTTGTGCTGTGTGACTCATGAATTGAGATAGTTCTTTACTAAGTGTTTTGTGCAGTAGGTATGAAAATGGGGAAAGAGGGAGCACTGTCCGGGGTGGAGAGGCGTGGAGAGACGCTGTGATACATAGCGAGTCCTTTTCTTCTGGGCTCCTGGTTTTCAATCTTTTTCTTCTTTTTTTCCTAACAGCTTGAAAGATGATTTTTGTGTCTTAATTAAAAGGTTGAAGACTGTGGGTCAGACCCAAACTAATTCCATCGGCATCAGAGAAAAGGATTCTTTACATATTTATCTATAGGCACAATTAATTTTTTTATTTTTTGCTGAATTATCTGGTTAGTCAAATCATACATTAGAGAAGTAATATTAAAAATTAAAAAATAAAAAATGTATCTGTAAACATATCCCCCTTCCATTCCAGTCTTTGTCTCTGTGTAATTTTAGAACCTTGGGCCATGATGTACATAGAGTTTATATTCTTTTAATATCTTGCTACTTCATTGTTTTCATGTTTAATCTTTGGGTTGATGTATCACAGGTTACTTGACCGTTTCTTACAGGTGTTTGTTTTAGTTTTTTTTTTTCCCTTAACGCTAATGTAAATTTGAGTGTTTGGATGGTAGTTTTAGCAGAATTTAAGGCAGAGTCTCAGTTAGGGTGATGGATCGATTTATAGTCCCTAATTTGAGGAGGGAGGTGGCAATATGCCCTTTCTTCTAAAATTGATATGTTAAATCACAATGGACATTTACATGATTTTGAGCACTTGGGACTCCCCTGGGGTTCACTGGTATTGCAAGGTCAGGGCTGGGGATCTTCTGCTGGAGAGGCCCCCAGCGTGCCCAGCGCAGGGTCCTGAGTGTGTTGCTGCAGGACAAGCTCTGGGCTTTGCCCTGCAGTGGCCGTCGCTCTGGGAAGAGCTGGCTGCTCCAGGAATGAGGCCTATGCTCTGAAGCTCACAGTCAGCAGACCAGCAAAGGTCAGCGCAGATGACCTTATATGAATCATTCATTTAACAAGCATTCATGGAATACACATTCCATGCAGTTGGAACTTAGAGTGGAAGGCCATCAGTTCACTGTTGTCTCAGCAGAACTTTGTCCCTGGGTCCCTGTTGAACTTAGAGTGGAAGGCCATCTGCTCACTATTGTCTGAGCAGAGCTTGGTCCCTGGGTCCCTGTTGAACTTAGAGTGGAAGGCCATCAACTCACTGTTGTCTGAGCAGAGCTTGGTCCCTGGGTCCCTATTGAACTTAGAGTGGAAGGCCATCAGCTCACTGTTGTCTGAGCAGAGCTTGGTCTCTGGCTCCCTGTTGTAGCCTCCGCTCCTAGGAGGTGCACGGTGAGTGTTGGGGGACCCTCTCCAGGCACAATTGCTGAACAAGGACCCCTCCCAAGGGTGTCAGCCCTAGGCCCTGAGCTCTGAAGAGGAGGAAGGCATTCCTGGGGCCATCTCCCCTTCTGGATACTGAGCTCTGCACAGAGAGTAACTCTTCCACATTCACTGCAGTGAAGTTCATACTTTAGAGACTGGGGCCTGCATTCCCCAGAATTTCCATGGCCACAGGTGGTGGCTGCACCATGCGACTGGTGTCTATGTTCCCTGGAATTTCCGTGGCCATAGATGGTGGCTGTACCATGTGACTGGGGTCTGCATTCCCTGGAATTTCCGTGACTGCAGGTGGTGGCTGCACCATGCGACTGGAGTCTGTGTTCCCCAGGATTTCTGTGACCATAGGTGGTAGCTGCACCATGCGACTGGAGTCTGTGTTCCCCAGGATTTCTGTGACTACAGGTGGTAGCTGTACCATGTGACTGAGGGTCTGCGTTCCCCTGAATTTCCGTGGCCATAGGTGGTGGCTGTACCATGGGAATGAGGGTCTCTGTTCTCTGGAATTTCCATGGCCATAGGTAGTGGCTGTACCATGCGACTGGGGTCTGCGTTCTCCAGAATTTCTGTGGCTGCAGGCTGTGGCTGCACCATGCGACTGGGGTATGCATTCCTCGGAATTTCCGTGGCCATATATGGTGGCTGTACCATGTGACTGAGGGTCTGCATTCCTTGGAATTTCCATGGCCATAGATAGTGGCTGTACCATGTGTCTGAGGGTCTGCGTTCTCTGGAATTTCTGTGGCTGCAGATAGTGGCTGTACCATGTGACTGAGGGTCTGCATTCCTGGAATTTCTGTGGTCGCACATGGTGGCTGTACCATACAACTGGGGTCTACATTCCCTGGAATTTCCTTGGCCACAGGCGGTAGCTGCACCATGCATCAGGTCCTCTGTCTCAGGAGTTGGTGCCATTGTCTCTGTTACTCCCTCGCCTGACACACAGAGGCAGTTCCTGACTTTATCACTCCCAGGAAACACACAGGCATCTGTTTTGGATCCTTGTTTTATTTCCCCATCACCTTTCTCATCAAAGGGAAATTCACATCCCTCTAAAGCTGAAAATGGTGTGGGGCCCCCTGGTGGTCTTTCCAAGGCATTATCAGCAGGTAAATTAGATCATGTGGGCCAGTGTACCTGAAATGAAAACAGAAAGGTAAGTCGTGTCACTAAGCTTTGGTGGGAGATTCAGGGTCTTTGTTAGTGGCAGAATCATCCAAAGTAAGTTGTTTGTTCACTGCAGATCTAGATGGTTGGCTGTGTCAGGATTAAACTTAGCCAGTGTCGACAGAGTGTCGCTTAATCCCTCACGGAAGCGTGTCAAGTACATTGAAGAATAGCTGCCAAGTCTGCTATTGTCGGGAGAGAGGCAGGTACGTCTCTCGCTTAGCCCAGTGCTGCAGGAGGCCAGGCTCACGTCAGGCTGTGCGTGTGAGTGGGTTGGATTTTTAGCACTCTGGGACGGTAAAGCACAAACATCTATTTTTAACTTGTGGGTGACCTTCTTCTGTGCTGCTTGAGTCTCTGTGGGCCTTTCTGTTTCCTTCCTGAGGAGTCTGTGCCAGGGTCCCAAGCGTTCTCTGGGCTGCACCTCCGCGCCTGCCCAGTGAGGAGCCTCCTCCTGGTGGCTGTGGGACTGGGCTGGGCCCACACTGTCAGCATCGTCTGGGGTAAGCAAGCCCGTCCTTCCACACCTCAGTGTCCCCAGCTGTTGAACAGGGCTAATCAACTGACCGTCAGGATTAATGGGGATCAGATGCGCTCATCTCATAGCCCTGCTTGGTAAATAGCCACTTCCACTCTGTCCTCCAATGTGCTACTCTAGACTTTTGCTTTACCTCCATTTAGCCAGGTGATTCGAGGTGACAGTGACTATCAAGAGGGATGTACAGAGGAAACCAGTGGAAGAGAGCTCGAGGAGCAGACATGGGCGCAGGGAGCACAGTGCGGGGAGCACGGCTGCAGGGAGCATAGGCATGGGGAGCACAGATAGGTGTAGGGAGCATGGGCGTGGAGAGGACGGGTGCGGGGAGAACGGGTGTGGGGAGCACGGGCGTGTGAAGCATGGGTGCGGGGAGCACGGGTGCTGGGAGCACAGGGCATGGAGAGCATGTGTGTACTTGCTCTGCTCTGACAGAGGCTGCCGAGCATGTACTCTGTGCTCAGATGGGTCAGAGCCTCAGTACCTCTTTTAAAAAAAAAAAAAATCTTTTTTTAAAGATAGGACTTCTGTCTTCCTGGTGGCCCCTTTTAGTCGATACTCTTTTAAGCCTGCTTTTCCAGAGAAAAGCTAGGAAGGATGGCCTATATAGGTTCCAGTCTGGGCATATCTGGAAGAATGGGTCTTTTTTAGGTTTGAGTCTGGCGTACCTGGGGACATCTTTGAACCTCCACTCAGAGTCCCAGAACCACGTGTAGAGGCTCCCCAAATGTCTGCTGGGACTTTCCCCTCTGCTCGCGGATGATGAAGAGCAGAACCTCACCCTGCCACGACCTCTGGGGTCCTCCTTCCTGGAGGGCAGTGCCTTGGTGACCAGCGTGTGTAGGAGTCTGAGCTGGCACCTTCGGGCTATGCTGTGCAGCGGGGGCTCATGCCATGGGGCATTCTTGTGTTCTGCACCGGGACTGGTGACGTTGGGCATCCTCGTGCAGTGTGGACCACATGAGGTGCACATGAGCCAGACAGCTCCCGGAATTCGGAGCCTGGCTCTGTCTCAGGCCACCCACCTGTCTGTGGCATTTCTGAGGGATTGTGGGGACCGTATGAGTCTGTGTCCCCACCCTCACTGGCTGGACACCTGTGCCAGGCTGGAGCTTTATGTTTCACCATCCCCTGTTCCGAGTTGTGTGAATATTTATTTTCATTACCTACTCTCATGAGCTTTCCTTTTTAAAAAAAAAAAAAATCGGAGACAGACTTTGAAGTCCCCTGGCCCCACCGTTCGTGGACCTAATGGTATTGCAGAAATTATGACTTCAATTATGTATAATAACTGGGGCTACTTTAAAAGTCATGTAAAGGAACAAGGTGGAGTAGCCATTTCAAGCTGTACATCATGCTGGATTCTTAAGTGAACATTATCAGGGTTTCAACACGTTTTCTCTTTTTATTTACTTTGGAGAATATAATGGATGCTCAGAAGCTGTTGGGATTTAGTAAGAGGAAGTTATCCTTAAGAAGCTATTTAAGCAAGGGGACAGTTGGAGTAAACGTAAATTATGAACACACACCTATTCCAAACCAGAGAAATAAAAGCATCAACTTTACTGGGGTTGAAACTTGGGTGCTAGTGTGTCTTTCCTGCCCACAGTGACTGTGGCAGTGCTGTGGGCAGGAAATTCTGGAAAGAAGACTCGGTGCCAGTGGTAATTTTTGTGACGATTCATTTGCTTTCAGCTCAAGTGACTATAGTCTTACTTGCAAATGGCTAGGTCTCCACCAATGGACCACAACACTGACAAAGGACACATGAGAAATGACCCTTGGGTTTTTAACAATTATTATTTTTAATGGACACATTATAGTACATATCCATGGGATACAGTATGATATTTCAATACATGTTTTTCGTGTGTAATTAGCAACTCAGGGTAATTAGCATGTCCATCATCTCAAACATTTGTCATTTCTTAATGCTGGGAATATTTAAAATCCTCTCTTCTAGCTGCTTGAAAATATACAATAAATTGTAAACTATAGTCACCCTACAAGGCTATAGCACACTAACCCTTATTTTTACTATCTAGATGTAATTTTGTATCCATTAGACAACCTCTCCCTTTCTGCCTTCCCGCCGCCCTTTCCTGTCTCTAGAAGCCACTGTTCTACCTTCCGAGGGTAGAATATCGTTTTCCTCATAGAGATCTTTAACCTTCTTGGTTAGATTTCTTCTGAGGTATTTTTATTTTTATTTTATATTTTTGTAGTTAAATGGGATTGCTTTCTTGATTTCTTTTTTCACTGGCTCATTGTTGGTCTATAGAAATGCTACTGATATTTATATGTTGATTTTGTATTCTGTAACTTTACTGAATTTGTTTATCAGTTCAAAGAGATTTTTGCTGGAGTCTTTTTTTTTTTTTAATATATAAGAGCACATTGTCTGAAAACAGATAATTAGAGTGCCTCCTTTCCACTTTGGGTGCCCTTGATTTCTTTCTCTTGCCTGACTGCTCTTGACTAGGACGTTCAGTGCTGTGTTGAATAGGAGTGGCACAAGTGGGCGTCCTTGTCTTTTACAGATCTCAGAGAAAAAGCTCTTAGTGTTTCCCCATTCCCCATTATGTTAGCTGTGGGTTTGTCACATATGGCCTTTATTGTGTTGAGGTATGTTTCCTTCAGTGCCTCGTTTGTTGAGACTTTCTATCATGAAGCAGCGTTGAATTTTATCAAATGCTTTTTCTGTATCTATCGAAATGATATTATGGTTTTTGTCCTTAATTCTGTTGATGTGATGTAGCATGATTATTGATTTGTGTTTGATGAGCAATCCTTGCATCGTGGGATAAATCCCACTTGATCATGGTGTATAATCTTTTTGATTTGCTGTTGGATTCAGTTTGTTAGTATTTTGTTGAGGATTTTTGCATCTGTGTTCATCAGGAATATTGACCTATAGTTTTCTCTTTTTATTGTGTCCTTGCCTTATTTTGGTATCAGGGTAATGCTGGTCTTGAAGAATGAACTTGGCAGAATTCCCTCCTCTTCAATACTTTTGGAATAGTTTGAGAAGAATTGAAATAAAAATGTGTAGAGTTCAGCTGCGAAGTCACCTAGTTCTGGGGTTTTCTTTGTTGGGAGACTTTTTATTATTACTTAGTCATACGTGTTACTCATTATTGGTCTCTTCAGGATTTCCGTTTCTTCTTGGTTCCATCTTGGTAGGTTGTACGTGTCCGGGAATTTATCCATTTCTTCTAGATTTTCCAATCTGTTGACATACAATTGTTCAAAATAGTCTGTAATGATCCCTTGTATTTCTGTAGTATCAACTATCATTCTCCTTTTCTGTTTCTAATTTTATTTCTTTGGGATTTCTTTTTGTTTGCTTAGTGTAGCTAATGGTTTGTCTATTTTATTTATCTTTTCAAAAAACCAATATTTTTTTCTTCATTTTTATATTTGTTAGTTTCAAGTTTATTTAGTTCCTCTTTGATCTTTGTTATTTCTTTTCTTCTACCACTTTTGGATTTGATTTGTTCTTGCTCTTCTAGCTCATCGCAGTTCGTTGTTAGGTTGTTTATTTTAAATCTGTTTTTTAAATGTAGGAGTTCATTGTTATAAACTTTCCTCTTAATACTGCTTTTGCTGTATACCATAAACTTTGATATGTTGTGTTTCTGTTTTCATTTATTTCAAGAAATTTTTAAATTTCCTTCTTCATTTCTTCATTGACCCATTGGCTATTCAAGGGCATATTGTGTAATTTCTATGTATTTATACAGTTTTGAAAGTTCTCCTTGTTTTGTTTTTTTTTTTTTTAATTAACTTTGTGTTCTAGAGTACATGTGCACAATGTGCAGGTTTATTACATGTGTATTCACGTGCCAAGTTGGTATGCTGCACCCATTAACTCATCATTTACATTAGGTATATCTCCTAATGCTATCCCTCCCTCCTCCCGCCTCCCCCCTCCCCACAACAGGCTCCAGTGTGTGATGTTTCCTTTCCTGTGTCCAAGTGATCTCACTGTTCATTTCCCACCTATGAGTGAGAACTTGCGGTGTTTAGTTTTCTGTCCTTGCGATAGTTTGCTGAGAATGATGGTTTCCAGCTCCATCCATGTCCCTACAAAGGACATGAACTCATCCTTTTTTATGGCTGCATAGTATACCATGGTGTATATGTGCCACATTTTCTTAATCCAGTCTGTCATTGATGGACATTTGGATTAGTTCCAAGTCTTTGCTGTTGTGAATAGTGCCGCAATAAACATACATGTACATGTGTCTTTATAGCAGCATGATTTATAATCCTTTGGGTATGTACCCAGTATTGGGATGGCTGAGTCAAATGGTATTTCTAGTACTAGATCCTTGAGGAATGACCACACTGTTTTCCACGATGGTTGAACTAGTGTACAGTCCCACCAACAGTGTAAAAGTGTTCCTATTTCTCCACATCCTCTCCAGCACCTGTTGTTTCCTGACTTTTTAATGATCGCCATTCTAACTGGTGTGAGATGGTATCTCATTGTGGTTTTGATTTGCATTTCTCTGATGGCGAGTGATTATTGTAGCAGGACTAGCCGCAGACAAAACATGATGGGAGGCTACATGCATCAGCTAACAGAACAAAACGTTTTACAGTGCTTTCTCAGACAATGTCTGGAATTTACAGATAACACTAGTAGTTTGGGTCAGGGGTTAATATTATTATTATTATTTTAACCACCAGGGCCAGGTGGTGGTGCCAAGGTCGTCTAGCTATTTATCTTACTTCTGTTTCCTTCCAACTTTTTGTTTTCTCCCCCTTCTCCTGTCTTATAAACTAGGGAAAAGGGGAGACGGGAAAAGTTGGGAAAGACAACAGGAGAAGTGGTGGTCTCATTCTATATTATGAGCATTTTTTCATGTCTCTATTGGCTGCATAAATGTCTTCTTTTGAGAAGTGTCTGTTCCTTGTTGTTGATTTATAGCTTTATTCTGTTAGAGTCTGAGAGTATCCTAGATGTTATTTCAATTTTAGAAAAAATGTATTGAGAATTCTTTTGTAGCCTAACATGTGGTGGATTCTAGAGAATGTTCCATGTGCTGAGGAGAAGAATGTGCATTATGTATCTGTTGGATGAAATGTTCTGTAAATGTCTGATAGGTCCATTTGGTCTACACTGGACTTTAAATTTGATGTTTTGTTGTTATTTTTTGTCTAGATGACCTCCAGTGCTGACAGTGGGATTTTGAAGCTCCTACTATTGTTGTGTTGGTGTCTCCCTGTCTCTCTCTGTCTCTCTCTCTCTCCATATATATATATATATATAGATAGATAGATATATATACGCACACGTATATATATGTGTGTGTGTGTGTGTATATTTATGTATATATAAATTTATTTGAGACAGAGTTTTGCTGTTGTTGCCTAGGCTGGAGTGCAGAGGTGCAATCTCAACTCATTGCAACCTCCACCTCCTGAGTTCAAGTGATTCTCCTGGCTCAGCCTCCCAAGTAGCTGGGATTACAGGCATGTGCCACCATGCTGGGCTAATTTTTTGTATTAGTAGAGAGAAGGTTTCACCATGTTGGCCAGACTGGTATTAAACTCCTGACCTCAGGTGATCCACCTGCCTCCACATCCCTCCCAAAATGCTGGGATTGTAGGCATGAGGCACTGCGCCAGACCTCTCTTTCTATTTAGATCTACTAATATTTGCTTTATATATCTGAGTGCTTTGTTGTTGGGTGCACATATACTCGTAATTGTTATATCCTTTTGCTATTTTGATCTCTTTATTATATAATTACCTTTTTGTCTCCTTTTTACAGTTTTTGACTTAAATTGTGATTGATCTGAAATAAATATGGCTACTCTTGCTCACTTTTGATTTCCATTAATGTGGAATGTGTTTTTCCATCCCTTCACATTTAGTCTATGTGTGTCTTTGCGGCTGAACTGAGTTTTTTGTAGGCAGCATATAGTCAGTTTTTCTTGTTTTAAATTCATTCAGCCCATCTGTATCTTTTAATTGGGAATCTTGGGATTATTTTGCTATTGATATCACAGTCCAGACATTAAGATTTTCTCACTTAAGTTGCTTTACACAAATTAATATGAAGAGGAAGTAGAGTTTTTCTTTTGTCCTTTTGAAGAGAGTGATGGATTATTATTTTCACTTCATGCAAGTGAGGGACTCACCATGCCTGTTGGGATTTTAGAATTTCTTTCCTGTTATTAGGAACAGCAATGATCTGTAATGGGTTCCTGGAATCATCCAGTGATGGTCTGAATATCTTAAAACTTTCCTTTCATGTCTCATTTTCTATTTCTCCCCTAGTAGCCATGCACCTGGGGCAGGACCTGGCCTTACATTTCTTTGGTTTCTTGATGATTTTTCAGGTTTAGTGTTTGACACAGTTAGGAGTCTGGATAAAATCAGTCCTTCTGGGAAGTGTGTAAGTCAAACAAGGACTTTCTGGTGACGTTATACAGGTTTCCCATGCCCCATGAGTACAGGAATAGCTCCCTGGGGAAGGAGAATGGGCACATGATGGCAGGGAGCCATTCTGGGATGGTCCCATCGTTCTGCAGGAATTGTCATGCGGGAAGAAGAAGCACGTGGTGACTGAGCTGGTAGTGATTCTGCTGATAGTTTTGATCGTTATGATTTGCTCCTGAAAGGTGATGTGGGATGAACTGCAATATTTAGAATGCTGACATTCCTTGAAACAAAGATATAGAAAAAGGTTTATAATTGCATGATGCCTTGTAGTTTTCAGCTGCTCTCATGTGGATCCTTTTTCGTGCTTCTGAAATGCTTTCCCAGGAGAGAGTGTTGTTCTTTGTATATAGATGAGGAGCCTGGGTTTCAAATGGTTAGGAATTCAGTGCATGCATTGGAATCTTTAGTTTCCTGGAACATTTTCTATTCAAGTATAGACCACATGGCCTCTAAAGGCTGGCTCATTCTTAACACCGCGATTGGTTATCCAGCCTCACGTCTGGGGTGGGTGGCAGGAACTCCACAGCCATCCTGGGTGCTCTGGGGTGGGGTGGCTGAGCTGTGGCAGCTCCTCCCAGCTGAGCAGCAAGGCTGGGGAAAGCTCATTCCATTCCCCTTGGTTCTAACCAGGTAGAGGCTTACACTGCACGTTTCCTTAGCTGGGAACCTTTAGAACTTTACATTTAAATCTAATCTGTGATCCAGGGGGTAGACACATGGGTATTCACTGTACAATTCCTACATTTTTTGTATATTTAAAATTTTTTTTTATATGTGTCATGGACGACAAAAGAAATGAGACCCCTTTGAGTTAGCTTTTCTGTATAGCATCTTCTAGAATCAGGAGGCTGGACAGGGTTTAGTTTCATCAGAAATCTGAATCTTTCTGGTCAAGAGACGGCACTATTAAGTTCTTGGTTGTGTGGTTTCTGGGAAAGAAATATTCTAAATGAGTTCCAGGAATCACCTCTGTGGGATTTCTACAGGAAAAATGACCACTCTTGAAGCTTCACTGTCACTAACAAGAATAATGGTGACGGTTTCTAAGCTGTCTCCAGCCAATCTTTAGTTCTTTTATGCAGAGTGCTTTTATTCCAAGTGAGGTGCCCTTCTGTTTAATAGTGACCTGCAGTTATTACAGGGATTGCAGCTGCATTTGATGGACGTGAACCTGCTCATCTCTGGCTCCCCAGCTTCGCCTCTGGGGTGCGTGGCAGGCGCTCCACAGCCATCCTGAGTGCTCTGGGGTGGGAAGTCTCTAGGGGGAGTGGACAGTGCATGGCCAGGACGTTCCTGTCCGACGTTCCACACTGGTGTGTGGGCGTCTCTGCCCTGTTTCCTCTGTCCGTGCATGTGTGGCGTTTCCTCCGTTCATGCATCTGTGGCCTGTTTTCTCCGTGTGTGCCTCTGTGGCACGTTTCCTCCATCCATGCGTCTGTGGTGTTTCTTCCATCCGTGCGTCAGTGGCATTTCTTTCGTCCCTGCGTCTGTGGCACTTTTCCTCCCTTCATGCGTCTGTGGCGCTTTTCTTCCCTCCGTGCGTCTGTGGTGTTTCCTCTGTCCGTGCATCTGTGGTGTTTTCTCCGTCTGTGGATCTGTGGCGTTTCCTCTGTGAGTCTGTGGCCTGTTTTCTCCGTCCACGCTGAAGGCCGTCACTTCTCTCTAGTCACCACTTACTGATCGCTCCCTGTTGGGGTCCGTGCCGGGGGTGGTGGAGAATGAAAGAACACACAAAAGACAAAGACACACAGAGAACATGGCGGCCGCGCTCAGAGCCTCCGCCTCACTTTATTTATACTCCATAAACCCCACGTCAGCAGAAAGAATGCAATGCAAAACAAACTTTCTTTTCCCAGATGTAACCTTCTACTCAGTTCTTTGTTTCTATGCTCTTTCTTATCTGCCCGCCTTCTTGGCGCCTACGGGAGTTCATTAAAAGTTCAATTGGAGATACTGTCCTTGAGCCCTATCTATTCTCAGCATACTGTTTTCAAAGGCCCCTGCATTTCCCCCCCTTTTTTTTTTGTTTTGCCTCAATCCTAAAAAGGTAGCCCATATTTGTTCTTGTGTTTTCTTTTGTTTTTGGAGGCGATGGAGGGAGCATCGAATCACCAAAAGAAGTAGACCCAATCCAAGTGCCCAAAGCAATATACTTCCAGAGATTGTAGAAGTCCATATCTTCATCTGGGTCCATGGGTTAAAGCAAGGCGCTGACCCAGCTCCTGAAGGGTTACAGTTCCGGACAACACATGTAATTGTTGTCGAAATGCTTCGGAAATGTTCTGAGTGAGCTCCTGGATGTCCAAACTAATATTTTTATGGCCTACTAATAATTTTCGGATTACAGTCCAATTTTGAGAGATGTTAAAAGGCACAGGCGTTACACAAAATTGAGTGGAGTTCCAATCACATTGTAATGTCATCCGAGTACTGAGTACAGTGAGCTGATCTCCAAGCCATGTCAATGCTTGCTCCATGTTGTCCAATCTTTCAGCAAGTTGAGAATCAATGTTTCGTTGTTGAAGCCATAACCGGTGAGATTGTTCGTGCCATTGCTGCATAAATTCAGCATTTTGTATGCTTTGACGAAGAGCGAATCCTGCTATGGCTGCAGTGGAGACGATGGCGACAAGGCTCATCACCGAGGCAATTATAAGTCCAAGGGCACGGAGGGTTCGCTGGAGAGAAGTCCAAATATAAGTCTCAAGAGGTGATGCCCCCCATGGTCGCGTAAGGTTAACAGGTAGCCAAATTTCCTTACGAGCCCTGAGGATATAAATATCCTCAGTAAAATTGTGCCACCAGGAATGATTGAGGCAAGACAAAAATGTACACATATCTGTACAATTAACAGTCCCCGTAAGATTATCCCATGTCAAATTTCCTGCTAATAATAGGTGGGGCTTACGGACACAAGCAATAATATATCAGGAGGTATTCCGATATAACTGAATATGAAAGGAGTTATTCGGGTTAGAAAGATAAAGGGGCATATTCCTCACAAAAGTGCTAATGGCATCGCCTGCAAGTAACAACTTCCAAAAATAACTCTGTACTTCAGGCCTCCTTCACGCCATACCAAGGTTTCATTACTGTTAGCAGCAATACTTTTATTTACCCATTGTCATTTCAAAGGTATGTGACTAAATTTTGTTTGAAAATCACCGTGCACACTTCAATCAGTTATTTGCATCCCGTTGTATTCTAATAAAATCCGGGGTTTAGTTCCCCGACATTATTGTCACTCCAGCACCTCAATATTAGGAGAAACCTCTAGAATAGGACCAAAAAGTAAAGAACTAGGAATAGTTTCATTACTATATACAGTATGATTATATTAAAAACTTCTAGCTACAATAATAACAGTATTAGCAGCCACATGACTATGATTATAACGAACAGCCCAAGCTTCATGCAATTTTCGGAGACAATGAGGACTATTTCCCATACATATTGGAAGTCCTTCCACTCCAAATTGGTATGTGCTGATTATAATTGCTGTTTAACGTTCTATGTTGTCCTTGTCCATATGGGGGATGGCATCCAAGTAATGTTATTGGTGAAAACCTTAATTTCCGCCTCCTCTCAGGCGACTCCCTGATACAAGGGTGGAAAGGGAATATAAGTCCAATATTCATACAAAGCCTCACTAAGAGAAATAAGTCTCCCGCCGAGGCACATCTAACAAAGGAAGAAATGCATGCTGAATCCAGTTTTCTTTTCAACAGGGTTTCAATCATCTTGTAGGAAACCACTCAGGTCCACTCCCTGTAAGGACAAGAGCATAGCCCCGTCCCTGTTTTAGAACTTGCCCTTGAACATGCTTACCTTCTTCATTAGGATACCAAACCTTTAAACTGTCAGCAGGGACTATCACCGAGGGAGTTGAGGAAAGATGGGTTACGACAGCAGAGTCTTGCAATTGTCTCCATTGATTCAAAAAAATTAAGGTAAAAAGAACCTTCAAAATCTGGTTTCAAAATCTGGTTTCTGGGGGGCTCATTTCCCCCTTTTTGTTTTGTTTTAATAGTTAAGTTTTTAAAGTTAAATTTGTGCGCTCAATGATGGCTTGACCTTGACTGTTGCCCAGGATACCGGTGATATGTTGAATATTGTATTGCTGTAAGAAAACTTGTAATTTACGAGAGACATAGGCAGGGGCATTATTAGTTTTAAGTATGAGGAATGCCCATGATGGCGAAATAAGCTAAGAGATGAGTAATAACAGAAATGAGAAAAGGTATCAATGGTATGATGAACATACTTTAATCGTCTAAAAGAAGGGACACCTCGTGGATTAACCCCAGGATGGAAGGATGGAATGCTCAAAGGAGCACAGGAAGGACAAGCTCGAATAAGAGAACGAGCTTGTTTATGAGTTAAATGAAACCATCGTTGAAGGCCAGAACTATTAGTGTGATGTAGAGTATATTTTTGTTCTGCAGCATGTAGGTGGCCGATTAAAAGCAAATCAATCTGAGTATTACCATGAACTAATGGTCCAGAAAGTTGAGAATGAGAACGAAGATGAGTGATGAATAAAGGAGCTCGACGTTGGCTCAAAGTAAAGGATAACAAAGAAAAGAATTTCTGAAGAGAAGAAGTAGTACAAAGAGGTAAAGTGGCCTGAGAAATATAAGAAGTAACATAAACGGCGTATTGAGAATCACTAACAATGTTACAACCAGTAGTAGGGAAATCAAGTAAGACCATGAGAATAGCAAACAATTCTCCCTATTGCACCGAGGGATAAGGATAAACTGTAACTCAAGATTGATGAAGCTTCTTGCCAAGAATCAGAAGTTGCAAGAAGATAAGTGATCTGACTATGAGTGAATTGAGAGATAATTAAGGAAGGATCTCCTCCCCAAAGTTGTCGACAGTGATGCCGTCCTTTGATGATCAGTTCAGCTAAACGATCGATATAAGTAGCCAAGCGTTTAGATATTTTATTGGACAAAAAGATCCATTTTAGTGGTCGACTAGTTTGATGAATCATTCCTGTGGGAGAAGGTAAAGTATGAAATAAACAAAAGGAAGGGCCTTTTGAAGTTGCTCTTCAACAGGCTGGAGTTCCTGTAAAGCCAAAGGAGTTAAATGCCGTGAGTTGTCCAAGTGACTGTCTCCTTCTAGAATAGAAAAAAGATGTTATAACTGATATGTTGGTATTCCTAAAACAGGACGCATCCAATTAATGTCTCCTAGAAGCTTTTGAAAATCATTTAATGTTTTTAAATGATCACGTCGAATTTGAATTTTTTGGGGTCGAATATTTTGTGCCCCCAAGGTATAACCTAAATATTGATAAGAAAATCCAGTTAAATTTTTTCTGTGGCAATATTAAGTGAGTAGAAAGAAAGCTGAGTTTGTAATGATACAAAAGCATCTTGCTGCTTTTCTCTGGTTTTAACTTTGTGGGATAAGGGCAGGATTAGGAAGACCAGGCTGTAAACTTTCCCTAGGTTTAATGTAAACATTTATAATTTTAAGACAAGACAAAGACAGGAATTCCATGCAGAAATACGTGGCTTTATATTCCTCTCGGCCATTTGTTTTTTGACTTACTCTTTTAGAGTCCTAAGTATTTCTTTAAATAATAGTCACTGTTTCACCTAAATAGGAGTGGTGGCTATGAGTTTAAAGGATTGTAGCCCATTTTGAACATCTTATTTTTGGCAGCTGAGGAAATATGAGGAATGTTTAAAAAAGCAGCAAATTGTTGTGAAAGATCTTGTTCCCAAAAATTAATATTGATAGGAACAATATAAAAATTAAAAAAAACACTTGACCTTGTTGACCTTTAGGACCGACACAGGTTAAAGGTTCTACGTCTTGATAAATCACAGAAGCAGCACCCAAGCCAGTGAGTATAACTGAAACTTGTCTTTTTTCCCATTGTATAGGCCACTAATTTAAACAAATAATAGACATATTCACCCCCGTATCAATTAACTCTTTTAAAACTATCCCATTAATGTGCAATGAACATAAAGGCTTTTGATTAGAAACTAAAGTTTCCCAAAAAACAGTTTTTTCTGTGCTACGAAACCCTCTCTATTGAGAATACGTTCCCCTGCCTCTAGGCGTATAAATTGTGAAACTTGTACCAAAATAAACATTTTATTAGTAATATCATGTCCTTTTGGCAAAGGGCCACACACTCTAATAGCTAATTTATATACTCCTCTATTAGGAGACAAAGTATAAGGGTGAGTAATAGCTAAGTCAGCAGCGGCGCTCTGCTTAGTTGCCGCATAAAGCTGAGAAACTGGGGTAAGGTGTGGGATCCTTAAGGAGGACTTGAATTTATTCCTTAATGTTGTAGGCCATTGCTCACTGAATATTGTAGTAGACTTCTATTGTAATTGTTGGGGCCCCAAGCCTGTGGGCCCCGGCTCCCGTTTCCCAGGAGAGGAGACAGTAAATTTCCACTTTTATCAGTTTTGGAACGACATTTATTTGTCCAATGTCGACCTTTACCACAATATTTGTACACCTCTGAAGGCAGCTTTCTGCCTTGAGGGATAAAAGTGTTCAATTTTTATGACATTCTTTTTTTTGAAATGTCTAGGTTTACCACACTGCAAACAAACACCTTGTCTGTTATTTCCTTTTAAGGCTTTAGACAAAGCTCCAGCAAATAATTGAGCATCATAAATAGCCCCTCCAACACTAACACAAGTTTTAATATATTTATCTAAATTGGCCCCATTGGCCTTTAACGATTTTAACAATTTTTAACAGTCAGCATAAGCATTTTTAAAAGACAATGTTTATAACACAATTTTTGAAGCAAGGCCAGCACCCACAATTTTGAAGACAGCATCCTGAAGACGGGCTACGAAATCTGAATATAGTTCATTTGTGCCCTGTAAAATCTTCACAGAGGAAAGGGAACATTTTCCTGTTATCTCTACCTTATTTCAGGCCCTTAAAAACAAAGTCTTGATTTGAGTAAAGGCAACATCATCTAAACCAGCCTGAGCATTAAGAGTAGCATATTGGTCCGTGCCTGTGAGTTGTTCCTCAGTGGGTCCAGGGGGATCACACATAACATTTTTTCTAGCCTATACATGTGCCTTGTTCATTTACCAGCTGTGCAATTGTAACCACTGAGAACGATCAAGAAAAGCCTTCCCCAAAGTCTTCCAGTCTATAGGAATTATCAAATTTTCTGATGAAAAATATCAAGAAGACCAAGGATAAAAGGAGATTGAGGTCCATAGTTAGAAATGGCAGCTTTCATTTCTTTTTAAAAATTTAATTTGTAAGGCATTAAATTGGACATTATTGCCACCATTTGAAAACTGAGCATTAGGAGCAAAAGAAGCACAAATAATTGGAAACAGATCCAGCTCCTTAAAATTTTTTTTTTAATTAAAAGTATATATAATATATAATAATACTCATATCCCCAAATATAAAGAATCTCAACATATTAATAAGAAAAGGCAAATAACCCAACCAAAAGTAGCAGAACAAAGAAATGACAATAAACCTATATGTCTAACATCATTACTCACTAGGAAATATGTATATTAATACCAAATTGAGAATCATTACATACACAATACAATGGTTAAAATTTAAAAACACAGAAAATATCAAGAGGTAGTTAATGTATTAAGCAGCTCGAATATTCAACTTCTGTTTGGAGTGTAAATTGGTGGAACCTATGCACCCCTATAACATAACAATTTCCTAGCTGGGGTTATTAATACTATATTAATATTAATAGTTAATATTAATGTGTTTATTTATTGACTATTGAAATACTCATAATATTTTAACAAACAATAAGATATACATATACACTGGTTTTAACATATTAAACAGGTGTTTAGTATAAATTTAAAGTATGTCTGATGTGAACAGGGCTTCAACTTTGCCAAACAAAGGTAAAGATAAGGAAGCTGGGGGGGTTGGAGGCACTGGAAAATCCTCTTTTAACAGGGCAGAATGAAAAGAAACAGGGAAAGCTCGCAAAGGTGAATTAGAAGAATATATCTGTAATATTTGTTGAAGCATTTCCATAATACACTGCATGTCAGAATTTCCCTTAGAAGAAGGAAGAGCTGGCTTTTTCTCTTCTCCCCCTTTTGCTATCCCCCCCATCCTCTGTTATCCTGGCACAAATGGGCTCCATTTCAGATTTATTTTATTTTTATTTTTTCCAAATCCTCAGATATCTTTCCTCCTGTGGCTACATTACCACACTCTGAATCAGTCTCAAGTAACTCTAATGTCTGAGTGATAGAGTCACACAAGGTCCACAATTTTAGAGGCATAATATCCCCTAACTGGAGAGCTCTAAGCAGAGTTTTTACTACCTGTAACCATTCTCTGCGATTCCGCTGCACTTTAGTCTGATACTGAAACCAGTAACAATGTTGTTCAACATGGGCAAACAATCACTTCAAAGTCTTTTTCTTTCACTTTTACTCCTATAGACAGCAACAGTCCTTGAAACAGCCGTAAATATTCTGAGGCCAGAGAGATGGAATTCCCCATAATGAAAGCTTAAGAAGGTTCCCCTTAACAATATCCGGGCCTTACCCGCCCCTAGGGGGTTCCCCTTCTTGTTCTCCCCTACTCACCCGTGCTGACCCTGCTCGCTGCGCCACTTGTTGGGGTCCGTGCCGGGGGTGGTGGAGAATGAAAGAACACACAAAAGACAAAGACACACAGAGAACATGGCGGCCGCGCTCAGAGCCTCCGCCTCACTTTATTTATACTCCATAAACCCCACGTCAGCAGAAAGAATGCAATGCAAAACAAACTTTCTTTTCCCAGATGTAACCTTCTACTCAGTTCTTTGTTTCTATGCTCTTCCTTATCTGCCCGCCTTCTTGGCGCCTACGGGAGTTCATTAAAAGTTCAATTGGAGATACTGTCCTTGAGCCCTATCTATTCTCAGCATACTGTTTTCAAAGGCCCCTGCAGCTCCCTGTGTGCTGAGCCTGTGTCAGGCGTGTGGCGTGTGTCCCCTGTGTGGCAGGGGTTTGCGTGACACACAGGGACACACGCTTGGGGAGCTGCAGTGATGGGGTCATAGCCACGCAGCTCAGCCCTCGGTCTGAGGGTCTTGGTGCCCACCCAGCTCTTCCCGAAGCAGCCTCAGGGCAGATCCCAGCTCTGCTTTCTCTCCTCGAGATACCTCATGAAGTAAACTAAGCAAATCGAAAGTAGGAAACAGTTGTGAAATGAGGCCTGGTTTCAGGTGTGTGTGGTCATTTCTCTTTACATGTTTACTTCACATACCCCAAATGATATACTTTCCAGCTGGTATAACAATTAATTACCAGCCATTACTGGTACAAAATTCCAGGAAGGATATTTGAGGAGGGCATAGTCTCAAAAACGTGCTTAATTTTCACAGTTGTGATTTGCATGATAAAGCTGTCAGGACTGTGACCTTCTTTTGTTATCTTATTTTTATTTTTAGACCCTTGGGAGGAAGTTATTTAGTGATTACTTATAATTGTGAAAATAATGTAATGATTACAGAATCTCATTAGAATAAATATTATATTTTCTGTTCCTTATGTCAATGAAATCATCTTAATCCAGGCCGATGTTGGCAGGAATTGTCACGTTTAAAATGGGTAAGATATTTATGTGATGTGACGACCTCCCGTATTGTCTCTGGAACATATCAGAACTTTCATCTCAATTCTCACTTGTTGACACCCTACCCTGTTTTGTAATTATTCGTTTGCATCAGAATTTTGAATCCACGTACCTGAGATGATACTTACGTATGCATGTACACATGCATGTGTGTGCATGTGTGTATGCATGTGTATGTGCGTGTCCACGTGTCCATGTGCACGTGTATATGCATGTATGTGTGTGCATGTGTACGTGTGTATATGTATGTGTGTATATGAGTGTACGTGTATGTGCATATGCGTGTGTATGCATGTATGTGCGTATGTGTGCATGCATGTGCGCTCATGCACACACGTGTACATGTGCATGCACGTGTGCACGTGCATACACGTGTATGTGTGTATGTGTATGCACATATGTACACACGTGTGTACATGTATAGGTACGTGTATGCATGTGTATGCATCTGTGTGCACACAGATATACCTTTTCCTTTCATACAGGCTGTTTTGAGTATTGCTGTTAGGCAGTGACAATTTTCTGTTTCCTCAGTCAGAAAATGGGTAGCTCATCATTAATAAAGATGAGCATTCAACATCAGGAATAACTAAATACAAATGAAATTGTCATATTAAATAAATAAATTCCAAAACAAAGGCAATGTTCTGTAGTATGTGTTCACATTGAACTTTCTTATAAAAATTGGTGTGAATGTTTCCCACTTATTGGAAATCACATGACTAGTTTAAGCCAAAACGTGGAATATTAATTAATTCTATTTTCAGATCACTTTTGCATATTTATGATTGATCTGTTCTGCTGTTCTGGAAGCTCTGAAAACCACTCTGTCTTACTCTAGCCGATGCCACGGTTGTGAGAATTCAGGGAAACAAGGTGTTTGCCAGTTTAAGTATTTTAGATCTCAAACTGCCTCTTTTCTGCATCATAAACCAGTCTTAAAGAAAGACATAGTGTGACTTGTAGTGGATTATGTCAGTTTTATTTTCTGTGGCTGAATCATCACTCTACGTTGTGAATTAATGTTATTTTTCAGATCGTCTTCATAACACAGGGAGGTTCTCCAGTGTTGAGTGCAGGTTCAGTGAAAGTACTAACACTGTTACTACGGACTTAAACAGACTTGTTTTCTGAGGTGATAACCTTGGAGTCAGGCATTCAGTGTCCGCCCATCTCTTGGTTCCGAGTTCTCGGTCCCCTCCCGCTCTCCTCCCCCTGTACCCTTACTACTGTCTTACCTTCTTTTTGACTCCTAGGCCCTCGGAAGATGGTGTGTTGGGGGCAGGTGCCTGCTGTGAAACTTTGATAACTTTGGGAGAGAACTTTTTCTTTGGAGCAAGACCCCTCTCAATAAACTTTCAGTAGCCTGAGTATCATCTGTTGTGTGAACTATTTGTGGAAAATGTTCAGCATTTTTCCTTGGATTTTGACTGATCTTTCTCCACCTGCCAGTTTCTTCTCAGTTTGCCATGTCTGTACCCTCACCAACCCGTTCCAGCCCTGGTTACGTGTAAAGTATTTGAAGCAGAGCTCTGCAGATGAGAGAGTGTGTGTCACCCCCCGAGTTCCCTTCCTGGCCTCTGAGTGTCGGTTGTGTTTTGTTCCGAGGGACGACTCTGAGGCTCCTGGCCCCTGTTTTGGAGCACCACACCGCAAAGTGGGTGTAAAATGAAAAATGGGTTTATGCTGTATTATAATTCATAGAGTAGATGATAAAAATGCTTGAATCTGAACAGCAACTGAAAATGAGGACATGGTACCAGTTTGGATGTTGGACGACTTTCTTGAAAAAAGCTTTCATCAAATTTAGAAACTGTGCATGTGCTGTTTTCTATTTCATACTTAGAATCTGTATAGTGTGTGTTGTATGAATGTGTTGTATGAGTGTGTTGTGTTGTATGTGAGTTGCATGGGTTGTATGTGTGTTGTATGTGCATATTGTGTTGAGTTGCACTTATTGTACGTTTGAGTGTTGTGTGTTGTATGAGTGTGTTGTGCGTGTATTTGTGAGTTGCATGCTTTGTATGTTGTATGAGTGTTGTGTGTTGTATGTGTGTATGTGTATGTCGTATGTGAGTTGCATGTATTGTGTGTGATGTATGAGTGTTGTGTGTTGTATCAGTGTGTTGTACATGTGTTTATGTGTTGCATGTGTTGTGTGTTGTATGAGTGTTGTGTGTTGTGAGTGAATTGTACATGTATTTGTGTTGAGTTGCGTGTGTTGTGTGTATGTTGTATGTGTTATATGTTGTATGAGTGTGTTGTACGTGCATGCTGTGTTGTGCGTGAGTTGCATGTGTTGTATGTGTTGTATGAGTGTATTGTATGTGTATGTTGTGTTGTGAGTTGCATGTATTGTGTGTACATTGTATGAGTGTTGTGTTGTACGAGTGTGTTGTACGTGCATGTTGTGTTGAACGTGAGTTGCATGTGTTGTACGTGAGCTATATGAGTGTGTTGTATGTGTATGTTGTGAGTTGCATGTATTGTATGTATGTTGTATGAGTGTTGTGTGTGCATGTTGTGTTGTGAGTTACGTGTGTTGTGTGTTGTATGAGTGTTGTGTGTTGTATGAGTGTGTTGCATGTGCATGTTGTATGTGAGTTGTGTGTTGTGTGTGCTGTATGAGTGCATTGTTCATGCGTGTTGTGTTGTATGTAACTTACGTGTGCTGTATGTGTGTATGAGTGTGTTGTACGCACATGTTGTGTTGTGAGTTGCATGTATTGGTTATGTGTCGTATGAGTGTGTTATAAATGCACATTGTGTTGTGAGTTGCATGTATTGGGTATGTGTTGTATAGGTTGTGTGTGTTTGTGTGCAGTGTGTGTTGTCAGTGTTGTATAAGCACATTGTACATGCGTGTTGTGTTGTGTTGCATGTGAGTTGCATGTTGTCAGTGTGTGCCATGTGAGAGGCGGGGCATCCACATGACTGCTCCTCAGTGAGTCCTGCCTTGCAGCCCCTTCGAGCTTGTATCTTCCCGAGCAGCCTAGAAGCAGCAGCCTGTTTGCCTCTGCCCCTCCCCAGGAGACCTCAGCCAGGTCCTGTGCTCAGCCCCCCGCTGGGCAGTCTGCCTCTCTTGTCTCTCTCTCTTCTCTCTCATCGTCCTCCTGTGCCTCCTCCTTCTCGGGACCTGCATCCTTCCTCTGTGCTTCCTGGCAAGCCACGCTTGGGACGTTGGAGTTCAGGCTGTCCTCCAAACCGTTTGCTCCTCTCTGAAGAGCGCCCCCCTTGACTGGCCGTGAGCAGCTGGAGTGGATTGCAGGGAAGGGAGGTGGGTGTTCCTGTAGAGACGCCAGGGTCTTACCTGGGGAGAAGGGAGCCTGCACTGGGCAGGCCGCCCTCCTGAGGAAGGGGATGGGGTGGGAGGAGGCTCTCGTGGACAAGGGGCCCACCTCCTGCCCTCCTTCCCTCTATCCCAGTCTGTTGTGAGGGAGGGCGGGACCCTAGGTGATTTCTATGCAGATCTTCAATTATCCACGCTGTGAAACAAATACTTCTGTTTTTAAGATCAGAGGAAATCTCCTTTGTTTGTCTGCCTTTTATTTTATTTTACGTTATGTTTTTTTGAGAAGGAGTTGCCCAGGCTAGAGTGCGGTGGTGTGATCTTGGCTCACTGCAACCTCCACCTCCCAGGTTCAAGCAATTCTCCTGCTTCAGCCTCCTAGGTAGCTGGGATTACAGGTGCCCGCCACCACATCCGGGTAATTTTTGCATTTTTAGTAGAGATGGGGTTTCACCATGTTGACCAGGCTGGTCTCGAACTCGTGACCTCAAGTGATCCACCCGCCTTGGCCTTCCAAGGGGTTGGGATTACAGGCGTGAGCCACCGTGCCCGGTCTGTCTGCCTCTTAGTTAGAACCTGTGCATTTTATGTTTTACATTTCACTTTTCTGGGTCAGAACAGTAGTGTTTCTTTTTCGTAGTGTTGCTATGAATGTCCTTTACGATTAGGAGACTGGGTTGGCTGCCCACTGGAGAGTGGTATCACTGGGTCAAGGTCACCATCTGCCCCAGCAGCGTCCAGAGTGTTTAGAGTCTTTCCTGGACGTAGACACCCTTTTGTCTGACGATCAGATAAAACCAGTCACTGCATTCAGTTAATCAAAGAGGTCAGAGCTGGGAACCGTTAGTGCACATCCACCTCTCCCGAGGGTGTTCACGCCTCTTCCACGCGGGGCTAGGCTGCTGCTGAGCATGGTTCTGCTGGCTGTGGCTGTGGCCTCTTTCCTCAACCACAGCCATCGCAGGCCTGCCACAGTTTTTATTCTTCTAGAAGAGAATAGGCAACACAAGAGAAGCAAGGTATGTTAGATATGAAACCGTTAAAATTATTTCCTCAAACATTGTATATATTTTTTGCTCACACCTAATTTGATAGCAATTTTAAAAAGATTAAAATGAAAAAAAAAATTCCCCTATATTAAGTCTTTGAAAGGCATCCAACTTAGTTTTCATACAATTATTGACTCTTTGGAGTCATACTTTATTGGTTTCAGTAATGTGTAAGAAATGCACCAGCATAAACAGATTTAGGAGCAAACAGCAGCTTCGTAATTATAGTTCAGCTCGTGGGGCCCAGCTGTGGGGGTGCAGCCTGTGCCTGCCTGTGCACCAATAGGGCTGGTCACCTTGAGCATCTGGGAGTGTCTGGGTAAGTGAGGTCTGGGCAAGGCAGCATCCACACACCTGCGTAGTTCTCACTTTGTCCACGTTATCCGACAATGCCACAAAATTATCAAGTAAGTGTTCTCCAAGCGCATATTCAGTTAGTGTTTGGAAAGTGCATAGGTACCTCATACAGCACCTTTAAGAGGAGCTAGGAGCCCAGGAATGAGAGCGGGTGTGAGACCTGTACTCTCTTTGCATAGATAAAATATGCATGTGCATATCTGAGGCCAGAAAGTTAGATTGGGGCCAGAATGTGGAAGTCCTTACCTGTGGGATACTAGGGAACCACTGAGGGTTTCGGAGAGAATCGTGTCTCTGATGTGCGGCATGCCGTGGAGCCGGGGGGTGACAGGGCAGGCTCATGCAGGGCACTCGCCGTGGCCGGAGGAGGAGAGAAGGCAGCCAGTGAGCTGAGCAATTCGGTGCCTGGGTCAGGAGGGGAAGAGGGAGTACAGGAAGGCGGATGAAGCTGCGAGTCTGCACCCCGAGGTCGCCGTTGCGCTTTGCCGGAAATCAGGAGAAGCAAGTGTGGACCTGACTCAGAGATACTTAGAGACACCACTGCAAGCTGCAAGTTTGGAAATACAGGAGGAGGCTTGGGGGAAATCTGGAGCAGGGAGCATTTGGGAGCCTCTTAGGTAGAAGTGCACGTCAAGTAGCCAGAGTGTGAGGCGTGCATGTCTGGAGAGAGGAGGCCAAAGGAAAGCCCACATTTGGAAATGGAGGAAGGGTTGGAAGACCCAGAGAAGGCCCTGCTTAGAGTCCAGAGAAGAGCTGGATGGCGCAGTTCACGAAAGCCCAGAGCCGAGAGTTTCCAGGAGAAAGTCCCAAGTGTTGCTGAAAACCAGGGGGCAGGACTCCAGTTGGAGCCTGTGAGGGGAGCCTGGCGGCCCTGATCCCTGAGAGCAGCCAGAGCCTGGGTGTCATGGTGGAAGTGGGTAGGAAGTGAGTGCAGGAAGCAGGTGGAGATGGTCCTTCAAGGCCTGGTGCTTCACACAGGTAGCCAGCTGTGGACCGAGACACAACTGGAGAGGGGCCTGAACCCAGAGCATCTCCAGGTGGAGGAGGGAGCCAGGAAGGGCAAAGGTATCCGGAAGAAAGGTGGCAGGCATGGAGCCAGGTCCCCAGGGAGGCTGCAGTCTTCTTTCCCTGTTCATGGACTGGTTGTTGGTTATTTTGAGTTCTCAAAGTCGTCCACTCGGTGCGGTCCAGAGAAAGTTCCCAGGGTCTCAAGCCGGAGCAGGCCTTGTGCTTTTCCGAACACTGTGCGTGTTGACTCAGGGTTACCGTCAATGGCTAATTCTAGCGTGTCTTTTGTTGAAGTCTGCAGAAGAGCCTCAACCAGCACCAGCTTTTGAAGAACTTAGAAAACTTGTGTTCTTCTGATTCTGGGATTTTTGCCTGAAATGCCTCGTATATTTTTGGCTAGGTGTTGTTAGCACTTGTGTTACAGCATTTGGAGTTCTGTAGTTTTGTGATGTGCTAGCTGTGAGGATGTTTAAAATTAGATTCCTAGAAATCAGGTTATAGGAGCTCTCGGCCATGCTTCATGGGTTATGTTTTGACCCCTCATAGTGGACCCCGTTGCAGTGGCTATTCTTAGTATTTGTGGAACACCTGACTGGTGATGCTAGGAGAATGTGATTTGTTTTCTTTGTAAGTCTAAAGTCTAATGACCTTGTAGAGTCTTTATACCCATCTCTTATAAATCAGCTTTAATATACTTGAAAATGTCCTCATTGTGCCCTTGAAAAGCAGGCTCACATTTTAAAAGTCATCCTTTTAAAATCCTTTTCTGCAGCCTGTGCCCTTTGTCTGTTTTGTTACCTTCACTGCAACATCATGAAACAGGGACAAGGGCTAGAATCTGTTTCATACACAGAACTTGAAACAGGGACAAGGACTAGAATCTCTGTTTCATACACAGAGCTGAACTGTGCTGAGCGACCTGCTATGCTGACGTCTGTTTCTGTCATGAGAGGGAACCCAGGCCTCTTGACTTTTCCTTTTGTACATTTTCAAAAAGAATATTTTTTCCTCTCTTGGGTCCATTCCATTGTGGGATTCTCTCCTAAGGCTGTTTCTTTGCGTTCCATTTTGACAAGTATGATTTAGTTTCCGAGATGATGAAAGGGCAGTGAAAAGGCCTGGGAAAGAGAAAGCAGGAAGAGAAGGAATTATCTCATGATTTCAGTCAGAAGGAAATCACTCAGACAGAAACGCTATTCCAAGTGGGTCAGATCCCAGGAAGTGGGATTGAATAAGTGACATGGTATCGCACAACTCTGTTTTACATTCTTGCTGTTGCCAGGGGTAACGAAAAGAACGAGTATATTCATTCCGAGGTCAAATATATATCTTTGCTGACTCTGACTATAATTAGCAGAATTCGTTCAGTTCAAGTTTGAGAATACCTTTACAGAAGAGGGTCTTCGTGCCCATGTGCCTATTTCTATTTATATGTTCACACGTATTGGAGTATAAATGTGTGTGTGCTGTGTGTGAGACCTCATTATTTGAAACAAGAAATGTGCAGTAGAGCTTGTTAATTACGGGAAGGTACATTTGGGGGATAAACCACTTTGTTTAGAATTGAATAATGGGGTCTTTGAGGGATGTATATAAGTATGTGTGTTTGCATTTATGTGTATGAAAGTGTATATTGCATGTATATGTGTTGTGCATGTATGTGTGCCTTTGCGTGTAATGTACATGTGCATGCATGTGTATATGTGTGCATGTGTATTTGTGTTGCATGTATGTGTGTGCATGTGTTACATGTTTAGGCACGACTGCACATATGTGCAAGTAGGCATGAATGGATGCTCATGTGTATATAGTTATACATGTATATTTGTGCATGTTACGTCTACGCATTTACATATGTATGTGTGTCAGAATGTGTACGTATATGCATGTGTGTTTGAGTGTTGTGTGTATGCTTGTGCGTGTGTGTTTGAGTGTTGTATGTTTGTGCGTGTGTGTTTGAGTGTTGTGTGTATGTGTATGCATGTGTTATGTGGTGGTATTATGTGATTATGTGAATGTGTGTGCATGTGTGAATGTATGTATTGCATGTAGGTGTGCGTGTCCATGTGTATGTGTGTGTGTGATATGTGTCTGTGCATGCATGCATGTGCACATTTGATTTGTGAATCCTCTCTGGGAGGGGCATGTTCCTGGAGACAGTGCATGGGATCCTCCGCTGTCCTCTCAGGGAGAGAGACATTATGAAAGTTCGAGCTAGCGGGTCAATGGTATTTGCCAGGAGGTCTGGCTTATGATTGGTATTTCTAGTTGCAGACATGCAGGTTGAGCTTTGCTGGACTCAGAGGAGGGTCATTGACTCTGCCCACTGAATGATACCAGCGTCTCTGCTGCTTCCTTTTTGTGCCGGCTTCCCAGAGCTGAGACAGCTGCTCTCAGACGCATTGTACTTTTCTCTCCATAAAAATCTGCAGCATTTGTTAGCAGTCCAATAGCAGACCGAGTGGCAGGTCCAAGGGCAGGTCCAGCGTCAGGTCCAGCATCAGGTCCAGCGGTAGGTCCAGCATCAGGTCCAGGAAGAGGTCCAGCGGCAGGTCCAGGGGCAGGTCCAGCGGCAGGTTCAGCCAACTTTCCACATGGCCCATGTGAAAATGTACCCTCTCCCTTCCATTTTTTAAAGCAGTAGTTATTAGTAGAGCCTACTGCCATTTCTCCTTGAGCTCCTCACAGTGGATGGTAAGCATTTGCTTTATTAAAGCAAAGTTCCGTGCTCTTTGTGCTAAGTCTCCTCTGCCTTTCTGTGAGAGGCTAGAATTGGGATTGACCCTCAGCTGTGCCAGAGCCTTGGTACCTGTCTCAGTTCTGGAATCTACTCTGTGCTTGTTGCCTTCCATCCACCGACAGCCGTCTGTCTTCCTGTCACTCCTTCAACACGGAGTCCAGCAGAGTGCACACAAGTGAGCCTGTGTGAATGCTGGTTTTGTAGGATCTTATCGGGACCTTAGTCATCTTTTCACTAGGAAACCAGACACTGCAAAGGACTTAAAGAAAAGCCCAAAGAAGCCGTATCAGTAGAATCATAGAGACAGAATCCTACAACCATAGGAAATGGCATTGATTATCATGAAATGTGCATTTATGTGAGGCATAGTAAAACATCACATTTCTTACTGGGTAAGAGCTTGGAAAAGAGATTATGAAAGTATAACTGACTCTACTCTTGTATCGTAGAACATGGTAAAATGATGCAAGGTATTGTATAGAATGGAACAAACAGAATAGAATTATATAGAGTAGCGCAGAATAGAACAAATAGCATAATGTTATATAGGGTAGCATAGAATAGAAGAAACAGTGTAACATTATGTAGTATAGTATACAATAGGAAAAATCGTATTACATGGTCTAGAATAGAACAAGTGGGATAGTATTGTAGAGTATTCAGTTGAACTAATGACGTAGTATTGCATAGCATAATACAATCTAGATTAGAACACACAGCATAGTATTAATATTACGTAGTGTGGTGTGGAATAGTAGAGTCGCATGGCACAGAACAGAGAGGATAGTGTTCTGTAGCACTGATGCAGGAGTTTTGCTCTTTAGCTCAGCTGGGTCCAGGTTCTTGTCTCATGACCAGGAAGAAACAGGCACGGGGACATCGAAGAGTGAGTGCAGTGGAACTCGTTAAGCTAAAAGTTAAGCTCTCAGCGAAAAGAGGGGTCCTGAGAGCAGATTGTTGGTCGCCCCCTTCCCAGTTGACTACAAGGGCTTTTATATAGAAGCTGATGGGGCTGGGCTCGCTGTCTAAGGAGCAAATATTCACCCCATTCCCTCGTGTGCATGGGGACCCTTAGTCTGCTGTGAGCATGTTTAGGCGAGCCCCCCGTGCAAGTCCCCCTATCTGCACAAAACATGGACTGGAGGCTCTCTGGGACCCTTCCCTTACTGTCTGCCTAAAGCAAGCTGGCTAACTCCTTTCTGTATAGAAGAAAATAGAATAGAATAGAATAGAACAGATAGTACAGTATTTTATAGTATGGAATGAAGCTGTAGTATTCTATTATAGAGAATGGAATAGTATAGAATAGAACAAACAGATCATACTAGTGTAGTATAGAATAGTAGCCTCATGCAGCACGGAGCAGTGTTGTGCTCCCTATGTACAGAGTGTAACCACCAGGAGAGCGTTCTTCAGTGGGGCGTCACTGGCCCTTCATATTTCTTTGGTTCTGCGGAAATGAGGAGAGGGAGTTAAGAGAGGGGGAGGAGGTTGGCTTTCTTACTTTTAAGGCGCTCATTACTTCTTGGGGATCATTTGATGGTCCCCTTTGGTAGTATTCTGTGAAGCAGTCTCTGTACTCTGTGTAGGGTGAAATGTGGGGCAGTCTGTGGACTCTGTGTAGGGTGAAATGTGGAGCAGTCTGTGGACTCTGTGTAGGGTGAAACATGAAGCAGTTGAGAAAGGATGAAGTCAGAAGTAGCTCAGCAGAGATGCACCAACTCTTACCTGGGAGACTGTGGAGCAGTCTGTGGACTCTGTGTAGGGTGAAATGAGGTGTTTTATGTAAATAGTTGTCTCATGCCTGGCACATGGCAGAGCCTCCGTGGATCTTGCCGTCATGAACCCTCTGATAACTTCTCTACAGTGCCCTCCACACTATAAATACCACCCATTGTGGGAAGTCCGGGCCTTTTCAAAGGCTGGGTTTCGTTTTAACAAAATTGGAATGCCCTGCATATTTGGAATGGCCAGATCATCCTGCACTTTTGACTTCACCTGTCCAGCTAGGTACACCTCCCTGCGTGCTGCCAAGGTTTACGGTGGAATTCCCTGACGCCACTACCCTCACTGCCTGCACCTGAATCTGCTGTGGGGTCATTTCCTTATTGGACTTGTCTGGGGACCTCCTGAGGGGTGGATGGGTGAGGACTGGGTTATCTGGGGAAGGTGTTCATGGCATTCCTGTTTGCAGTCTGTGTCTCTGTTGGAAGAGATGCTTTTAGCACATCCGTTAATCCAGACGTGATTAGCAAGGAGTGTCTCTCCCAGGTAAGAGTTGGTGCATCTCTGCTGAGCTACTTCTGACTTCATCCTTTTTTAAGTCTGTTACAAAGAGAACTTTGGTTTCTCAAGGTTTAAGAATTAATGTCAAAGAGCAATTTAGTGTTCTTTTTGAGTCACCAGCCTTGCTGTGGATGATCCATGAGTCCTTGGTGGTTAGGGCCACAGCACAATCGGTGGGCCGTCTGTTCCCCACCCTGGTGGATACTTTCTCACCCAAAGAAATGTATTCTGTTAACATGTCTCAATTAGAATATTTTAGTAGGAGACAGAGTTATGGCTCTTGTTTTAATTTGTAATAGATGATTACTGTAGCAGGGTCAAGGTTGAGACTTGCAGTGTAGCTCATGGAAAACATTGATTAGAAACACCCAAAATATATCACCAGCTTTGTTGCTGCAGCTCCAAGGGACTAGGAATGCATATATATTTTTTCTTTTGTTATTATTTATTATTTTTATTTTTGAGACAGAGTCTTGCTCTGTCACCCAGGCTGGATTGCAGTGGCATAATTTCAGTTCACTGTAACCTCTGCTTCCAGGGTTCAAGAGAATCTTGTGTCTCAGCCTCCCAAGTAGCTGGGATTACATGTGCCTGCCACCATGCCCAGCTAATTTTTGTATTTTTAGTAGAGACAGGGGTCTCACCGTGTTGGCCAGGCTGGTCTTGAACTCCTGACCTCAAGTGATCTGCCAACCTTGGCCTCCCAAAGTGCTTACATTACACACATGAGCCACTGTGCCTGGCCACCATGATCATTTTAAATGTGGCACTGAATATCTGCCTTTTTTTTTTTTTTTTTTTTTTAAGAAGTGCAAATGTTACCTCTCACACCTCTATTCTGTTGCTGGCCTGGGCTGGCCAGCAGGGTTCCCAGGCTCGAGGCCATGTCTGAAGTGTTGTTGGACAGTGTGGATCTGTGACCCCTTGGTCTTTGGGGACGTGGGGCACCCCGAGACACCCACAGTCTTTCGAGGGCTTACGGCTCTGTGTGTGGCTGCTATGAGGCAGCTTTCGGTGGGGAGGAAGGAGAGCAGAGCCCATCTGTCCTGGTGCGGAAAATGCCCAAGAAACTAAAGAAATGGTACAAAAAAACATTATCTGCCCTGGTGCCATTTCTGTTAAAAAAAAGAAAAAATTCACTCTGAATGTGGCTCTGTGCTTGAGGAGGATAGAAAATACCTGGAAAGGCGCAGAAAGTGTTCTTATGGGGTCAGCGCTGGGAAGTGGGATGGGAGGCTTGGGAGTGTGTGCAAAGGAGGACGTGGCGTACTTTATTCTTGTTTATTTGGTAGAGCAAGTGATGAAAGTGAAGCTTGAGTGATCAGAGCAGCTCGGCCTGGCCATGGGTAGATCCCAGCATGTCCCGCCTCCCGCCTCCAGCTGCAGCTGTTTCTCAGTCACAGATGAGACAGGTGGCCTGAGGCTGTGGGCCGAGGAGGGGCAGCTCGGTGTCCTGAGCACCTGACTGTCCAGGCTGCTCTTGGGCCAGCCTGAGGGAAGGGGCGGAGGAGAGCTGGGAGGGTGCACAGTGCGTCCTCCTCCCCCGCCCTGGGACTGAGGTAAGCCCAGGCTGCTGTCAGGATGGAGGAAGATGCCCTCAGGACGGAGGAAGAGGCCGATGGAGTTTGGTCAGCAGCCAGTGTTGTCTTTCCCACAGGTCTTACGCAGTGCGCCAACTCGCAGGAAAACACTCTGCTTTAGTTTTTAAATTTTGCTCATTCTCTTTATCGAGCTGGTCATGATAAGATTTGGATATTGTTGGTAGGAATCAGTGTCAATTGCATACAGTTGACTCTTGTCCAACACAAGCTTGAGCTTTGCGGGTCAACTTATAGGTGGATTTTTTCAACCAAACTCAGGGAGAAAATACAGTGTTCTGCCACGTGAAACGCATGTTGGCGGGCTGATTCTTTGTACACGCAGAAAATACAGCGTTCCTGCCATGTGAAACGCGTGTCGGAGGGCCGACTCTTTGTACACGCAGGTTCGGCAGGTCCACCTGTGGGGCTTGAATGTGCCTAGATTTGGTGTCCATGGGGTCCTGGAACCGACTCCCTGAGTCCAGCGAGGCTGGCCCCGGGATCGACTCCTTGAGGACAGCGAGGCTGGCCCCGGGACCGGCTCCCTGAGGACAGCGAGGCTGTTTCTAGTAGCAGGTGGTTTATTTTGTGTTTTCCCCCTGGCTCCACACCCCGTTCTCAGAGACACGGCTGTCACAGGGGGACCAGCTGGGGCAGGGGAAGAATGGAGGGCACCTGGTAGAAGTGGCCGTGGACTCTCTTAGGAACGATAACCGTGACACCTACCGTAGACGAAGATGTTGTTGGTCTGCACTCTTCTCGTGTTGGTCTGGGGCATACAGTGGCCGTGGGCTGGTGTGGTCCACAGCCCCGGGCTCCGTGGTCCCTGACCCTGAAATCCCATCCGGTCCTGTGTCACCTTGGGCCAGCTGTCTCCTGAGGGGAAGGGAACAGGGAACAGCCCTCCCCGCATGGCCTCCCCAGCACCACCCACCCCCAGGACCTCCAGTGTTGACCCTGCTGGGGGCTCCTCTCTCCTGGGGGGACCTTGTCCCAACAAGAGGACTCCATGGGCTGCAGGAGGTGTCGAGCTATTTTCTCTCCTGGAACTGGGTTGCTGGCAGCTCCCAGATTCAGGAGGAAAGGCTCAGAAGTGCCTTCATAATAAGGAGTTGTTGACGTGAACTTTGGACAGCAAACACTGCTTACATTTCCTTTTCCATTTTGATGCGTTAATGGTGTGCGGCAACACCGTGACACACGGGGATGCAGGTGATGGGTGACCCCCCCGCAAGGGGGCCATGCACCTGTTTGATAAGAAGGCATGCTTCTCTTACTGCAAATAAAAACTTTTAATGGTTTTCTGCCAGAAAGACCCTGTCTTTATGTAGGATACATAGCGGATCATTTGGCAAGGGATTGGGGATTTGGGGTTAAACTAAAAACAAATTAATTTCATTTTGTAGCACTCTGAACGCATTTGAGTTAATTATTCATTGAGAATTTGAATAGCACACACTGTTCTGACTTCCATTTTCCCCCTAATGAACGGCATTTGCTGTAACATGACAAAACCCTTAGTCTTAGAATTACTGGGTAATGTGGAAAAAGTCAAAGTTGGTTCTCTGTTGTTTTGCTTTAAGGAAATTATATTACTTTGCAGCCACTTAGTTTTCTCCTTTCCAGTAAGAAAAATTGCTTTCTTATTACCTGAAAATTCGTGAAGGTCAAGGGGACACAGGCTGCAGTGCATTAAAAGCCACCATCAAATGTGGACGTGGACCGAGTTTTCCCCTGTTCTCTCCCACCATCAAATGTGGACGTGGACTCAGTTTCCCCCTGGTCTCGCCCATCATCAAATGTGGACGTTGACCCAGTTTCCCCGTGTTCTCGCCCATCATCAAACGTGGATGTGGACCCTGTTTCCCCCGTTCTCTCCCACCATCAAATGTGGACGTGGACCCAGCTTCCCCCTGTTCTTGCTAACCATCAAATGTGGACTTGGACACACTTTCCCTCTGTTCTTGCCCACCATCAAATGTGGGCACGGATTCAGTTTCCCTCTGTTCTTGCCCACCATCAAATATAGATGTGGACCTAGTTACCTTCTGTTCTCACCCACCATCAAATGTGGGTGTGGGCCCAATTTCCTTCTGTTCTTGCCCACCATCAAATGTGGACATGGACTCAGTTTCCCTCTGTTCGTGCCTACCTTGCCACCATGGCTCATTTCACAATCACTCAGGAAAGGAAGAAACATTATTTTTAATAGGCATAAAGGCAGTTGTTTTTAACCTAAGGAACAGGACATAATTCCAGCAATGGAAATGACCAGCCGAGTGGGTCTGTGTGAGGTTTGGAAGAAAAAAAGTATTTTAAGTTCCCCTCTCTGTGTGTGCCCACCTCCCCCAGTTGAGAGTCACAGATTTAATTACTTTAATTTTGAGCTTAAAATAATTTGACAACCTAACAAAAACTACTACAGTCCTATAAAATTCTACTGTGTGTTTGGTTTTTCAGTTGCTTTTCTGAATATGGTAAATGAATGCATTATGAGTTGTTATTTTAGTAATTGCTGTAAAAATTAATGTATGTTATAACCAAGTGTTATAAAGTTAATTTAGCACCAAAGGAAAGCTAAAGCTGCATTGATTTCCCAGTGTAGTTGTGCATAACAACGGCTCCATGAGGCAGGCGCTGTGACCCTGCAGTCTGGTGGGAGCAGGTGCCACCTGGCTGGTGCGTTCGCTGCCCGTCCCCTCTTGCTGCCAGGCAGCTTTGCAGTTTCCAGGCTATGCGGGAGTTGAGGCCGGTGGTCAGTAAGAGACGGTGGGGAGTTGGGTGGTGCAGGTTGACGTGGGGTGGAAGGAGGCGTGGAGAGCCTGGGGAAGCCTGGACAGCAGCTCCGGTACCTGCACAGGGGAGCAGGGTGCAGCGGCACGGGACAGTGAGTAGCTCCCGGAAACAGCCCTTGGGGTTTCTATAGACGAGTCTGTCTTCAGCTCTGCACCCCTTTCCTGCTGAGTCCGGGTGGAGAGTGGAGGCGTCGAGCGCTTGTTTCTCCAGGTGAGGGCCCATCGGACACAGCCAGTGTTTCCTGGAGTCCCCTCACCTGGGAACGTGCCCCTGCTCTTTTCAGAACAAAACAAATCTTAGTTAAACTTGACACATCACCTTTCCAGAAGGTGTTTTAGTCTGTATGCCTGTTAAGTCACCTAACTTTAAAGAGTAATGATACAATATGCTTCTTTTTAGGGGAGAAAACCTAGCTGATTTAAAAGATAAAATCAGAGGTTGGGGTCGCAGCATTTTGGAGGAGACTTGGTTTATGTCCTAGTGGGCAGCAGTGTTTCCTCAACTATGGTGTTTGCTCTATTATTACATTACAGAGGTGACACTTCAAACATAAGGAAATGGAAGTCAAAACAGCCCCCCCCCCATTCAGAGATAAACGTTATCAACATATTCATGCACTTCCTTCTGCTGTTTTTGCTCTTCACTTTTTATTTTAAGGCCACGTTCGTAGGATGGATATATAATTGTTTATGGTGACTTTAAAAGCACCTTTCTTGCTAAAAGGAGTATTTTTTCAGTCTGGAAAATTTAGACAACATGTTTTGTTTAAAACTTAATTATAATACCACCGTGAAGTCATCAATGTTTTTATACATTTTCTTGGTCTCTTTATGGACTTAATAGATACAATTTAACAAATTGGAAATAACGTAATTTTATGCATAAAATGTTTCTTGGCATTAGAGATGGAGCAGAGAGGAGGCACAGGGCTTCCCGCTGGCTGAGGTCCTCCCAGGGTGTGACCAGCAGCCTCCCAAGTTTAGGGTCTGCACGGAGTAAGATTTCTAAATTGCCTTACACCACAACCCCTGCAGCCACGCATCCCTTTGATAAGGGGGTGTACTCTGATAGATTTTTCAAGACAAGAGTTTGCTGGATCTGAGGCTGTTTCAGCTGCTTCTGGAGACGGCAGCTCTGGGACGTTTGTGCCAGCTCTCCCTCAAGACCCCACGGATGCCACATCCTCATCTTTTGGAACCCAGTGTTGTAGAGGAGAAGTCTGAAGCCAGTTTGATTTTTGCTTCTTGGTAGGAAACTGATGTTTTCAGGCTTTTCCCCTTTATTTCCATAATGAAGATGATGTCCCACCTCATCCAGAGGTGTGTTTGTTACCTTGTCGGGAATGTCCAGCCCTTATGTGCCCCTTCAGGTCCTCGGTCCCTTTCTCAACTTCCTCGCAATCCTCCCCATCTCATCCATCTTCACTGTATGTAATTCTGTTATTTTTTTCATTTTTGTGCTCACTTTCCCATGCGACTTTTGTTCTTGTTTCACAGATGCCCGTGCCAAACTTTATGTCTGGGGCTCGAGGGTCGTGTTTTATTCTGTCTGCCTCTGCATGTACTTTTGAGAAGTGGGGTTGGAGGTTGCCCCCCAGGTGCTGTTTCAGCTGGACCTGCCCAGACTCTGTGAATTGGGGGCGTCGGGCAAAGCCCATGTGGCTCTATGGTGGGCCGTGTTGCTGAACTGTACATCTGAGGTTTGGGGGCCGTGTTTCATTCTGTCTGCCTCTGCATGTACTTTTGAGAAGTGAGGGTGGGGGTTGCCCCCTGGGTGTTTCAGCTGCACCTGCCCAGACTCCCTCAAGTGGGAACGTCGGGCAGAACACGTGTGGCTCCACGGTGGGCTCTAGTGCTGACAGAGCAAGAAGCCGCACTCCCAGGACGTGCTTGCAGCTGTGGGCAGGACTGGGATTGTGACAGGATCATTTCCTTCTCTAAAATACATCTCAACTGTTATCCAGAGGGTTGGCTGCAGGCTTTCAACAGCTTCACTCTTCTTAGTGACCAGGAGACAATTCACTAAACAGAGTTGCCGTCAGGGTTTAATTAGGAATTTCTGCGAGTGGCTGGCGGTACAGCTCCCTCTGCAAGCCTCCTGCAGCCTCCCCGTCCCCACTCTTGGGCCCAGCCACCTGCATTGGTCTGTGGAGGCTGCACATTCTCTGTTCTCCTAAGGGGCTCCTGGACTTCGGGACAGCCTTGGTAAGTTGATGTGTAACTCCCAGTCTCTTCTCTCTTTAAGTAAGTACGTTCAGGAACCCTGATCTTCTAAATTGTTTCATCTTTGTAAAACAGCCACAGTTTCCTAAGCCACCTTGTGTCTGAATGTGAATCACTTGTTATTTTTCACTGCAGAATGAACAGAACTGGAATCATAAGATTTAGAAGGTGATGAAAAGACAGAGGTTAGCGTATTCCATTTTCTCACCTTTTCCTTACACTTTTTCCTTAAATGCACCCCTCGTATGTCTGTGAAGTTCTTCCCAATTCTGTAAAGTCACTCCATCCTCAAGTGGAACATTTGTGAACAGTAACAAGTATTGATGTGTACACCTCTGCAACCCCGCTGGAATTAATGCTTTTTATTTATGAATGGATGGTCATCAGATGGCCAGAGGGATTCCCTGTGAATTGCGGGGGTCCTCATGCCTGCTTGTGAGTGACATGCACATGGCGAGGGCTAGGGAATCTGAGTCTCTGTGATTCGAGTAGTGACATCGTTTACGCAAGGCAGGTGGATGACTCTTTGAGCTTGGCATGCTCCTGGGTGGCACAGCACAGCTGACATGGAGTGGGGCAAGGGCTTGTTCCACGAGTTTCTGTGTTGTTGTTGTTGTTGTTGTTGTTGTTGTTGTTGTTATTTTTTTTGAGATGGAGTCTCTCTCTGTCACTCAGGCTGGAGTGCAGTGGCGCGATCCAGGCTCACTGAAAGCTCCACCTCCCGTGTTCACACCATTCTCCTGCCTCAGCCTCCCGAGTAGCTGGGACTACAGGTGCCCACACCACACCCTGCTAAATTTTTTGTATTTTTAGTAGAGACGAGGTTTCACAGTGTTAACCAGGATGGTCTCGATCTCCTGACATTGTGATCCACCCGCCTTGGCCTCCTGAAGTGCTGGGATTGCAGGCGTGAGCCACCGTGCCTGGCCTGTTTTTGTTTTTTTGAGATGGAGTCTTGCTCTGTCATCCAGATTGAAGTGCAGTGTCATGATCTAGGCTCACTGCAACCTCCACTCACTGCAACCTCTGCCTTTCAGTTCGAACAATTCTCTTGCCTCAGCCCCCCTAGTAGCTGGGATTACAGGCATGTGCCACCATGCCTGGCTGATTTTTGTATTTTTAGTAGAGACAGGATTTTGCCATGTTGGTCGGCTGGTCTTAAACTGTTGGCCCCATGTGATCCACCCGCCTTGGCCTCCCAAAGTGCTGAGATTACAGGCATGGGCCACTGCACCCGGCCCTGTGTTTGACTCTTAAATCTTCTTTTTCTTTTTAATATTTCTGTTTCTGGACGGCCACTCAGTGGATATGGAGGAAGAGTTCACAGATGTCCGTATTACATTTCTTACTTAAATTAGCCTCCCTTGAACACTGCTATAGGGTACAGATGCATGAAGGGCTGAAAGGGTGGTTGCGTCCCAGTAAGTGTGAGCGTGGAGCTGGTCTGTGAGACCCCGGTGCCAGTGAAGGCACCCGTGTGAGATGGCCTGGGATGGGGGTGTTCAGAGCCCTGACCGTGGCACACACCCTTCAGCTTTGATGTTTCAGGCCATTGCTCTGGTCATCAGTGAGCAGAAGGTCTAACAGCAGTGATATTTATCACTAGCTGTGTTGGCCAGTGTGTTAGGAGGGTGAACCTGTTTGACTTAAGCTGTTTGACGGGTTTGCATTTAAATAGAAAACTGGTGACCTGGTGCCTGGACGCTTGCTCTGTGACTTGCCCTACGTGGCTTCTCCCTCTGGTATGCGTTAGATGAGATGGGCGTGTTTAGGGTGGTGTGGCCCTAGACTAGAAATGCAAACCCTGCCTCACCCCAGATCTGCCCCACCCCAGTGTGACTTTTGGAGGTGGAGGCCCAGCATCCTTCACCTGCCCTCCAGGGTGATGCTGAGGATGCTGAGGTTTCAGAGCGCTGCTTTGTTGGCACTCCAGCAAGTCCTGCTTAAAGAGGCCAGGATCTGAAATGGCAGGTTACCAAATTGTATAGCAGAAAAATAGAAACGTTTCCTTAGAATGGGCGTAGGAAGAAAAATGATTTCCTTCACCATATCTGGAAAAGATTTCAAATTAGCAGGCACTATTTGGAATTATTAGTGGTCTCCTGTATTTCTTATCTTTTTTTTGTTTTTTGTTTTTTCTTTATTTTGATACAGGGTCTCACCCTGATGCCCAGGCTGGAGTGCAGTGGTGCAATCTTGGCTCCCTGCAACCTCTGCCTCCTGGACTCAGGTGATCGTCTCACCTCAGCCCCCTGAGTATCTGGGACTACAGGCACGATACCATACCTGGCTATTTTTTTTTTTTTTGGTAGAGACGAGTCTTGCTATGTTGCCCAGGGTGGTCTCAAATTCAAGCATTTGTCCTGCCTCAGTCTCCCAAAATGCTTCTGTACCCCTGACCCAACAAGGAAGGACAAGAGGCGTGAGCCACACTCCTGGCCTCCTGTCTTTCCTTGTTGGAGCAGGGATGTAGAAGCACTTGCCGCAGCTGACTTGAGTATATCTCGTTTTGCTTTGTTTTCGTCACGGGTAACCTGGCAGTGCTGTGCACCAGTGCTGCTGGCCAGCTGTTTTTTCGATGGACTGGCAGAAAATCAAACTGAGACCCGGGTTCCTTTCTCCCCGGGTACTGACCAGGTGGGAGAGGAAGGACGTTATCTGAGTATCAACTTCATGAGAGCTGGTGGGGAAACGTCAACTTTAAGGTGCCTGGGATCTAAGGCATGGAACCCAGAGTGCAGCGGAACATAGGGGATGTAGCCTTGGGAGCAGAGACGTGCGGGCCAGTGCCCTGGTTCCTGGCAGGTTCTGAGTGCAAGAAAAGGTTAGTGACCCAGCCGAAGTCACGGAGCAACCTGCCAAGACCTGCCTGGATGTGTGGCTGGCATCTGTGCTGGCCCCAAAACTGCCCATTTGGGGATTCCTTGCAGTTTCAGACCCATCTAGGGGTCCGGAGAGGGTCCCAACCATGACCTCAAAGAACGAGGTGTTGCCTTGAGATCCTCCAAGGTGAGGGTAGGAATTTTTTTTTTTTTTTCAATTAGCAATAATTTGTTGTGAATGATCTTGGACCTATTTTCCACTTCTTTGTATAGGAAGAGAGACAGAATAAAAAGTCTCAATGTGCCAGATGCCATGTAATGAAGTCGTGGGGTTAACATTGTTGATTATTATGTAACATCACGTTAAGTGGAACATATTCACACGTGTCCACAGCATGTGCGTGTGCCCAGTCCGATGAGCACGTTGGGTTGGGGTCGCTGCTGGTTCATGCAGCCCCTCTGGGTGGTGCTTTCTCTGTGACTTCCCAACACCTTTGCTGCTGCCTCTGTTGGAGTTCAGCCTTGACCAGCCTTGCTGCCACCAGGTTCTCGGGGCCTGTGCACCCTCTTCCCCGCGCGCACCCTCTACCCCACGTGCACCTTCTTCCTGGGGCACACCCTCGTCTCCGCGAGCACCCTCGTCCTCCGTCCTGTCCACCCGGGGTCTGCTGTGTGTTTCTACTCAGCCCATGCCTGCCTCTTGCTGTGAGCTCAGTTTATTGAGGTGCGGTGAGAAACCAACAGAGGGGAGCAGTGTCCCAGCTTGTCAGGGCAGGAGGGAGCCTTGGGCATCTCTTCCCCAACTCTGGCGACCCACCCTTCGCGATATAGTGCTGGGGAGAGAGGTGAGTTCTAAAGGTAAGACGGCCGTGATTTCCTGAGTCTTAATTACCTAACACTGGGTCATCTGCCATGTCGCCTCATCGAAGGGCACCTCTAGAGACAAAGCAAAGCCTCTGGTGGCCGTGGGCGGGGTGGCCATGCCTGTCTGTGGGTTCTGTAGAACCTACCCAAAGCCCCTCCAGCCGTGGGGATGTTCAGGCACTTGCCGCCTGTAGGAAGTGTGCGTTAGCCACGTGGTAGGTGCGGACGCCTGGAGGGATAGGCACAGGCCCACAGGCGTGGTGAGTGTGGGAGATTTAGCCACGTGGGGACGTGTGGCGGGATAGGCACAGGACCACAGGCGTGGCGGGTGTGAGAGAAAGTGCACAGAGTGCCCAGCAGATGGCGTGTGGTCAGCGGAAGCCGTGAACACAGGCCGGGCTCGGGAGACACATTTGGAAATACACTTTAAGCAACATCAATGGATAATGCTGCGATTTGGTTTCCTCCCGTGGTCCAAAACATGTTCTAGAGATGCCGCTGCTTTGTGTGTACCTGAGACAAGGGTCTAAATGTATTAGGGCCTTGATGTAATCTGTAAGACAGGTACAAAATGCCTATTTCAACGAGGCACTGAACAAGAAAGCGTGCTCTATTCAGTGCAATGAGAATGCTTCATTGTCATAAGCAAAGTAAAATGCCTCCAAGGCGAGCTTGCCATGTGTTTAATGACCTTGGACACGAGCCTCCTAAACCTGCCAGAAAGTGCTTCCAGCGTGGCTTCATGCAGTGGTTTCATGCAGTGGCTTCAGTGGAGAATGTGCATATGTGGCTGATACTGAGAGCTGCGCAGCACCCTCCTGACCTGACGCATGCCCATGTGTGGACCGTGAGCCGGGCAGCACCCTCCCGACCTGACGCATCCCCACGTGTGGGCCATGAGCCGGGCATCCTGACCTGACAGGTCCGCATGTGTGGACCATGAGCCGGGCAGCACCCTCTTGACCTGACGGGTCTCCTTGTGCCCATTGTGGGACCTCCGTCAGTCAAACAAGTGACACATGTCAAACTGAATGCAGGGAGGAGGGTCCAGGATTGCACGCAGGCTCCATGTCTCATCCTTCTGAGGCCTTCTGGGAAGCCAGGAGGGCAGTGGGGTCTTTTGCGTGTTTCCTCCTGGTGGCTATGAATTTGTACCAATGGCTTTTTGCAAAAGGGCCCGGAGGCGGAATCAGACCCTGTCTTAGAAAGGATGACGTCTTCACGGGCACCTCTTTCCGCCACTCTAGTGCTCCTGTGATTTTTCAATATGTACACCCTGCAGACTTCAGCCTGTTGGTGTCTTGGGGGAATAGATACCAGGATTGTTCCAATGTGTGCAAACCTGAAACAGGAATTTCTCTGCGTTAAGTTGGTCACCAAAATGGGAGGTAAGGGGAGAGGGGAAGGAACTTCTTGGCCTCATCAGCCCTTTTCTTGAAACTCACAGTCAAACTTTGTCAAATTCTAGATGATGGTGCTTTAGTCGATGCATTTATGTATGTTATGTCTCGTTTTCTGAGTATGGTGCTTCGAGAATTTAAATATTAAGGTGAAATTGCCATGCACGGTTGAATTGGCACCATAATTTGACTCTCTGTAAAGCCTTTTGGTTTTCTGTTAGAGTGACTTACCATTTTTTGAGTTAACTGAAACAAACTCTGCTGTCAGCACGAAGGAACCACTGTCTAGTTAGGACATCCAATTAAATAGAATTCTCCTAAATAGAGCGTGCTCTTTTCATAAATTTTAAAAATTCATCTATTCATCAAACACATATTGAGTACTTATCACCCTGGTTGCTAGTCACTGTTCATATATATTTTTAAGGAATTACTTCCACCTAGCTCTGAAATAACATTGTATTTAGAATTTAGCCCAGAGGTGATTAAGCATGAACTTTTCTCAGCAGTCTTGTTTTCATTTTTACTTGATAACATGTTCTCAGACTCGGTGCCCAGCTGACGTTACTGTGCATTGCCCCAGGCACACACCTGGCCGGCGCTGTGTCTCTGGGGCTTTAGAGCAGGAAGGAAGGGCTGCCAGGTGTCTGGCCCTTCCATGTTTCCCTGGGGGAAGGATTAGGCCTTGGGCAGGAGTCTTGGCTTGTCTTACTGGATTAGCTGGTGTCATTCAGTCAGCTCTGCCTTGGTGTTAAGCTCTGGACTGACTCTGACCTCTGAATGGCAGAGGAGAGGATGGCGTTTTAGAATCAGTCATGCAGACCGGGGCACCCAGCAGGTCTCGGATAAAAAGTGGTGGCAATTGATCACTTCCCTTTTTGGGAGAACTGTGTGGATTGACTCAGACCTCTTTCTTTTGATTTTATCTTGAGACTTTGCAGAAGCAAAAATGCCTTAAAAAAAATTAAATGATGGGCTTTTGTAATGTTTGTGTCTCCCCAAGATTCACAAGTTGGAATCCTCACCCGCGAGGAGAGAGTGCTAGGAGGGGGAGCTTTGGGCGGTGAGGAGGTCTTGAGGGTCTCATAAATGGGATTTGTGCCCTCAAAAAAGGGACTACAGAGAGCTCCCTCGCTCCTTCCATGGTGTGCAGACCCAGTGAGAAGCGCCGTCTATGAACCAGGAAGCCCTCACCAGGCAAACCTGTCAGGCCTTGACTATGGACTTCCCAGCCTGAGACTGAGACTGAGAGCTGTGAGAAATGAACTTGTGTCATTTGCCAGCCCCTGCCCAGCCTGTGGTGTGTTGTTAGAGCAGCCTGGGTGAACGAAGGCAGGTCGTGAATTTTCTGTCATGCTTTCTGGCTTCAGATACTTGCTAGGGAGATGTCACCATCTTACCCAGGTGGAAGTGTCTGGAATCAGACGTTCCGTTATGATTTGACCTTGTTCTTGCCCCACGCCTGTGCCGTTCACACCTCCTGGTGTCTCGGCTGCCCGCGGCCCCTCCAGACGTTTCTGATTCGGGGTGTGGTGCTGGTCGCGGCCGTGTCGTCAGTGACCAGGAGTAGGAGCTCGCGCCCCTCGTGAAGCAGCAGCCTCACCCGGAAGCTGCCGAGAAGCATTTGACAGAAGGTGATCGCGCCTCGAGACTGAAACTTCCTGTTTACAGGGAATGGAGGTGCATAGTAGGGAATTTCATGATGGCCCTAGAAACAGATGCCTCTGGGGTAGGGGATATTCTGCAGGACAATGCAATGATCTTCTCGAAAAGTGAAGATCACAGATAAAAGGGGTGCGAGGCTGTCCCTGACTAAGACGGGGAAGGAGAGTCACTCAGCACAGTGTGTGGCCCGGATAGAAAAGACGTTTTCGGAACGATTGTGCTACCTGAACATAACCTGGACAACGATGCTCTGAAATCATTCTTGTCTGCCGATGATGGTACTGCGGCTGCAGAGGGGCCTTTATTCCTAGGGAACGTGTGCCTGAGGACTCGGTGAGGCAGCAGGAGCCTCTCACCTTCAAGTGGCTCCAGAGAAGAAACAAATCTGTCTCTCTGTCTGATCTACAGAGAGAGTGAGAAAGCAAATCTAATGAAATGTTAGCAGTTGTTGGAGCTCCACGTGGAGAAAACTTGACCACTCGTTGTACTGTTCTTCCACTTTTTAAATATGTTTGAACATTTTCATAATGAAAATGTGGGAAAGTAAAAATAAATCTGGAAATTAGAACGGAAGTGAGCCCAGCCGAGAGCTCTTGGGTTCAGCCGGGAAGAGCCAACGGTCCGTTGGTGTTCTCTCGACTCGTCGTGGGGATTTCCTCCTCCTGGGTTCACCACCTAGTTTTCCTTGTGATAGTTATTTTACACATAGCTATGAGCATAGGTGATACTGAAAACACACGTTTAGTGTGGTTTGTCATTAAGAATTTGGAGAACTGGCTAAATAAACCACTTGTACAGAGTTGAGATGAGCACCACCTGCCTCAGCGTCTGTGGTAACAGCTTCATTTGGGTGCAGAGCTTGGCAGAGGTTTGAGTGACTCTGTCTCGATGGTCCTCTGTCAGAGGACAAGGTTAGGCATCACCACCGAGGGCCCTGTTGAGCCTCTGGGCTGGAAGTAGCCTCCCCCTGGCTGGTGAGGCAGCCTCTGAGGGCCTTTCCTGACAAAGCCCTTCACTGAGCTGCAGTTTGGCCATCTCTGCCCTCACCTCCCCGACTGCAGGGCCTCGAGGTCTCACCACCTCCAGCCTGAGCACCCAGTGCCCAGGGGCAATTTCCCACCTTCACTGGGGGCTCAGGATTCTGGCTCCCGGGGCAGTGCCCGCAGCTGGGCCCCTCCTCCTGGGCTGGGGGTAAGGCTGGCCACGGCCTCCTGCTATGTCCCACTGGCCACTTCACCGCAGCTGCAGCCCTCACTGGGTGGCCCCTCCTGCTTCTGTTGGATGAGGAGATGCAGGCCTTCACCGAGGCTTCCTGGCCTCGCCCCTGCTGGCCCCAAGGCTGTGCCGCTTCCCCCTTCCCAGCCCCTGGTCTCTGTACAGTGTCTGTCCAGGATGTCTGTCCATCTGTCCTTGACATTCTGTCCAGAAGCAGCCACTGTCATCTTAGTTTGTGAGGGGCGAGCAGAGCCCAGGTGCGGTCGATGTGGAGATGCTCATGCACTTCAGTGTGCAGGGAAGTGAGTTCCTTCATATCTACAGCCTCTGCACAGCCAGCTGGGAGCTCACCCCATTCACAGGTGGATGTGCCTTGTTTTTTGGCCCAATCACCTGCATTAACTCAGAAGAATCACAGTTCCCTGCTTTTCTGTCTTTCGTGACCGTCCACCTCCCTCCTCTGCCTGGGGCTGAATGGTGGGGTCTGTCGTGGGTTCGTGGGACCCTCTGTTCTTGTGCGGCCACCAGGAACTGTTATCCGGGCTGATTCCACAGGAGGAGTTTGGGGTGAGCTCCTGAGCGAGAGTTGGGAAGACTGACGTCGGTGTAAACCTTGCTTGTTCATGGTTATTCCTCTCAGTCTTCTTAAATTGTGAAAAATTGGGGACCATTTTGAAATATGGATTTAGGTATGGATTGGTGAGGAGAGAACGTTGATCTAATTGGGTTTACGTTGTGTGTGATAATTTTACACTATCCTTGGGAAAAACTGAAGATGTTGACAGGGTCATGAGAATCGTTTCTTTCTTTCTTTCTTTCTTTTCTTTCTTTTTTTTTTTTTTTTTTGAGATGGAGTCTCACTCTTGTTGCCCAGGCTGGAGTGCAATGGTGCAATCTCGGCTCACTGCAAACTCTGCCTCCTGGGTTCAAACAATTCTCCTGCCTCAGTCCCCCAGTAGCTGAGATTATAGGCGCTCACCACCACGTCCAGCTAATTTTTTGTATTTTTGGCAGAGATGGGGTTTTGCTCTTAAAGGCATTGTTCATTAAGTATTAATTGGTGGCCTGCCGTTGAACTAATGTTAGTGTAGTGCTGACATCATCAGCCATGGCAGAAACTTACTTGGCATCCCTGGAAAAGAGGGCAGGGAAGCATAGTGCCCTGATACCACCTCATTCTCCAGTGCTACTTCCAACTCTGAGCTGATGGTCATTATGAGTGGATCTGCCCTGGACAATTAGTTTAGTGCAGCTGCCTTGGACAGTCAGGTTAAAAGTAACAAACCGCCACAAAACTCAGCTAATAAAATGTGAGGAGAGACATGGGGCACCAGGAAGGGGTGAGGCCTGTCTCCCTGTGTGCCATCTGTGTGGAGCCTCAGTACCTAGGGGACAGCGTTTACACAGAGCCCCAGGTTTTTATTAGCATTTCCCTGAATAAAATGTCACTTGTGAGCTGCGGACTGGGAGGCTTTTTCTGATTATTAGGTTTCGTAATGTGGGATCATCAGTAGGCAAGGTGGGCCTGAGGGCCATAGGATCTGGAGACTGTCCAGGGCTGCTTTCTGGGGATGACAGGCTTGTCCCTTCAGCAGTCAAGACACCAAAGAGAGTCTTTCTGAGAATAAAAGAGAGAAGCTTTTAAGGGAAAAAGCAGTTTCTCTCTCTGTTTGGGAGTTGAGTGCATTTTTCTACATTTACTCGGAGATGTTCCTTGGTTCCCACCATGTGCCATCGCCCCACTATGGGGTAGGGTCACCCCACCGCGTACCTAACCCAGGAAAACTCCTCTGCAGTTATTTCAGAGGCTGTGTGCATTTCTCTTGCCTCAACGGGTAGAGTGAGTTTTTCTTCCTACTGTTTTTAGTCAGTTTTCTTAATCTAGCCTGTTACTGGGATAAGTTCCAGAGACGAGCAGTTTTAAAAACAATCTTTGTACGTTGCGTAGAGAGCAGTCCACCTGTAACCAGTGTGTTCCTGGAGGTACCGCAGTGGCCTTGGTTACGCGAGGGCCACGTGGCTCAGGATGGGCCGAGGAAGGAGTGCGTGAGCAGTGGGCACTGGCCGGAGGCAGGGGAGGCGTGGCCACCTGTGGCTCGAACTCCCCCCATCCACTCTACCGCACCGCTGGGACGTGAACATTCTCGCCCTGGACGTTTTGTCTGAATGTTCGGTGCCCAGGCTCTTGGGTACACAGGCGGCCCCGGGTTTTATTTCAAAAGGGTGTCATGAACAGTGAAGTAACCCACGTGCCTAAGCTTTGATTGACATGAAGGAATGTAGAGGCTGCTGAAATCCTGGTCATTTTAGAACAAAGTATTTTATTAACAGTTTTCTAAAAGAAAGAAATCATTAAAAAATTGATCCCTGTTGAGGTAGAAGGATCTCGTCCTCATGCTCCTCAGTTCCTTCCAGAATCAGCTTCCAGTTCAGCTGCAGAACAGGTTCTGGTGGTGGCTGGAGCAGCCCAGGCACGTGCCGTCGGGTCTAAGTTCACACTGGTGCCCGTGTGGTCTCCAGTTACGGTGCGGGCCGTGGGGTCTGAGTTCACACCATTGCCCATGTGGTCTCCAGTTACGGTGCTGGCCATGGAGTCTGAGTTCACACTGGTGCCTGCGTGGTCTTCAGTTACAGTGCTGGCCATTTGTGCCTTTCTGGGAAGTTAGAAGGAGGATCATTTCATCACGTCTCTGTCCTCCCACACCTGATCTATGCTGGGCCACCGTGAATTCTTCCTTTTAACTGTTTCTCTCATCACGGGCAACACTGGTGTTCTGTGGTCAATGTTTGCCATTTCTGAAAACGGATTCTGTGTTTTTTTATATAATCACCTGGTCTCTTTTACGAATTTCGCTTTTCTTTAAGAAAATCATCGTGCTTTTATCTCTTCAATCTCAACTCTGTTCCCTGACACAGGCTCTTACCAGCTCGAAAATTAAAAGTAATCTTTGATTATACTTAATACTTTCTAAAGTTTTCAAAAGTTTATCAGCATGTGGGTTACTGAACATTGACTGTTTATTTAATGGAAAATTAGATTCTAAGTAGAGTATTAGAGTGAAAATGATCTTTTGATTTTATTAAAATATTCAGGTAAAAATATGAAAATGCCTTCGCCAAACTTCATGCCTGTGTAGCGTGAAAACATTAAGCTGCTCTCTGCTCCCGGGAATGCATGAGTAGAGTATGTGTTTGAAAGCGTCATTCCAGTCTTAAGTTTTAGGTATTCTTAAAGGGGTTGGCTGGAGAAGTGACATTTAGCATTGAGTGAACGTTTGACAAAGATTTGTCTCGATATAAAAATAGTTAAAAACAATCTTTAGTGTTTCCTGTCAGGGTTCACCCATTAAAGAATGGTCTTGTAAAAAACTCATCGAGAGTGTCGGCGCCCAGAGGTGCTACCTTGCCCACAGTTGTGTCATCTGCTGTCACCAGGCGACACGCCCAGCGTTTAGCTGCACGTCAGATGTGGCCACGGGGCCACAGGACATCCCTGCGGACGGATGTTCTTATGCAGATTAATGAGGATGGAGACCGCTGCAGAACTGTAAGCCCCCCAGGGGCTGACGGAAGCCTGGGAATACCCGAGACACCAGAGTCGCTGCTGCCCTGGGTGGAAGGAAACCTGCCCTGGAAGATGGGAAATGCAATAAGGAGAAAGTACCAGGGTACATGATGCTGTGAAAACGGAGATGTTTTAATTAAATTAACAATTAAAATCATTTTAATTATGTGAATTATTTGAATTCATGTTAGTTCTTTTTAGGAAATTAATACTTAAAGCAAGTTTGTTTTCTGAATTGTTTGATTTAATTGAGTCAGCACAAGAGTTAGCATTGATATCTGACCCTCTTCCAGGGTTGGGGCAGAGGAGATGGGGGCAGAGGAGACAGGCCTCCCACCCGCTTTCCCCTGGAGCTCAGCCAGAATTTCCCATTGAGGAGCCCTCAGCTCCCTGAGAGCCAGGAGCTCTTGCGGAGAAGCCGCTGTCGGCATGCCACCCGCTTTGATGGCCCTGCTCTGCCATCCCTGCGCTCCAAGGGCCGGACCCTGCCGCTGCCTGTGCCAGACGGGTCTCAGGGAGGTGCCAGCCAGGGGTTATGCATGGCGGGGCCTGGGCATCGCTGTCCAGATTCCGTGGCTGCCGGTTTCATTCTCTCGCTGTTTGTCCCCCTAGCAAGACTCATGAGGTTCCTTGAGGACAAGACCCCCTCCTGCCACCTGGTCTGTTTCCTGAACGTTCTCTGCACGAGTACAGCCCCGGGATGCAGCCCTCGGGAATCAGGGTGTCGGCCATAGTAGGGCGGGTCGCTCTGCTGGGCACCATGATGGATGTTAACCGCTGTGCTTCACTTCGGGGACGTGTTTAAGTACAAAAGTAATTTTAAAATTTCACCATTATTTCAAGACAGCTAAGAGCCTATTAGCACAGAATCCCTGGTCTGAATGAAATCAAACGGTTCTTATTAATTATTCATGATGCCACGAATATGTAGCCTTATTTTTTATAATTGCCAGTCTGTATAATTAACCTTTCATTTGGTTAAAGTACTTAACACTAAGTAGAGCTGTACTTTCAACTGTTTATAAAGCATATGGAAGAATGTTTAAATGTTTAATTAGAACCACTTTTTTTAGTTTCATAGAGAATTTTTTTTCTTGTCAACGAGGGTCTTTAATTATTTAAACCAAAAGAGAAAAACAGACCAGAAAAGAAAAACATCTAGTAAAGCTCGGAACTGTGAAGGTGGCATCATTCCGTTAGTCTCGGATTTTGCTTCCTGGGTTTGTGACGTGGTCAGAGTCCTTGTCTTTGATTTCCTAACACAAGTTGTTAAAGTTGGAAGTGAGTGTGAAATTGAGTTAGTCTAGCTTTATTCTTTCACGGATGAGAAGTGAATTATCTTCAGCAAGGTGGGTGCAGGCGTGGTCCCCGGGGGTCACTGTGGTGAACAGGCCGCCCTTGTGGGGAGCCAAGTTCGTCATCACTGGGACAGAGCCCAGGACACTTCCCCAGCTGGCCAGCCTCTTCCTAGAACCTCACACATTGCAAAGGATGGAGTCCAGATCTATACCGTGAAGAAACGAGGGTGGTTACAGAAAGCACCACGATCTCAGCTGAGTGGCTCTGAGCACCCCAACGTTGGGGCACCTCAGCATCCTGTGTGGCTCAGGCTGTGCCCAGCAGGGAGGCCGGCCCGATCGAGCTGCGGTCTCCACCCTGAGAGTGAGGGCTCCTTCCCCCAGCGCGAGTTAAAGCATCATGTGTCCACCTGTGCAGTGGCTGGTCCCAGTGGCCCTGGAGGGCTGAAACCCTGGGTCCCGCCACTGGTCCGGGGCATCCGTTTCCCCTTCCTGCAGTTCCTGTGTCTGTGTGTCCAGGGGGCTCCGATCCCTGTCTTAGGACCATGGCTGAGGGGTCAAGTTCACCCGCTTTGGAGCTGGCCCGGATCTTGGTTCTGTGGATCCTCGCTGTGTGGCTCTGGAGCAGTTCTGTCCTCAGGAGATGGATCCTCACAGCCGCCTCTTGGGGCCATGAGGAGAATTAATAGGACGACCCCCGGGTAGCTGCTCAAAGCCCTGTGCGGGGCCAGCCCTGTGTCTCCACCAGTTCCTTTGCTCTGTGCTCCCCCCCACTGTCACATCGCCAGCCTTTATTTCCTTTTCCTTAGACCCAGACAGCGAATGCTCCGCTGGTCTTGGCAGCCCCTTCTCTAGTCTATCCTCAAATCACTTCCTGACGGACAGCCATGACTAGCCATCGGCGTGACCAAAACCCCACAAAATAGAACCCAACTTTCCTATTAAGCTGTACAGAGCTGTCCCAGCCCCACTTCCCACAGGCTGGCCTCATTCACCATGGGATCCGTGGTTCTCACCTGGGGCTGGGGGTGCCCCTGGCATCTGGTGGGGAGTGTCAGGGATGTCCCTCCAGGCCCAGTACAGTCCCCCAGCCAGTGGCCGGCAGACAGCAGCACCCAACCTGATGTCCCTGTGGCTTCTGGTTCCCCGAGGCTGGCTGTGCTTTGCTGCCTCTACATGCTCTCAGACGTGTGCCCTCTCTCCACCTTCACTGGTTAGCAGTGTTCCATCCATTAGAGCTCAAAGCACTGCCTCCCGGCAATGCAGCCCCTTCTCCTGGCCTGCCGTCTGCCTGTGCCCCACGGTCTGTACCGTGTCCTCACGGACCGATCAGAGCGAGGCTCCCAGGGATGGAAAGGTTCCTGCTTGTGTCTGCTTGTGTCTCTGTCCCGCCTTCTCTGGACCCGGCACCGTGGCCTTTGCCGACAGAGGTCTTGGGTTGATTGTCAGCGAAGCAGACAATCTATATGGCTCTAAATGGCTGTGAACATGCTTGATTGGGTTATTTTAAAAATAGTTGTATATGTAAACATTTGAGTGTGACACAGGTGGATTTTTGGGCTAATGGTCTTGTTCTTCAGGGAGTAACCACAGGCCCATCTACAAGGACCATTTTCAGCTGATTTATGGAACGCTGTTCTACCTGGTTAATTTTCAACGTTATCTCAGCCTGAGAGGTAGGTCAGCATGTGACGAAGTTCACTGGTTTGAATCCTAATCTGCTCCTTAGGAGCTGCACCTTCCATGCCTTCGTTTCTTCCTTGGTTAGGTAGGGAAGGTATGAGCTACCTCAGAGTTGTGAGTGAGGCCTGCATCGAGTGACCGCATTAAAGTGACAAGGACTGCACCCGGAGTGTTGATATTTAAAGACCTTTAAGGCCGGGCGCGGTGGCTCAAGCCTGTAATCCCAGCACTTTGGGAGGCCGAGGCGGGCGGATCACAAGGTCAGGAGATCGAGACCACAGTGAAACCCCGTCTCTACTAAAAATACAAAAAAATTAGCCGGGCGCGGTGGCGGGCGCCTGTAGTCCCAGCTACTCAGGAGGCTGAGGCAGGAGAATGGCGGGAACCCGGGAGGCGGAGCTTGCAGTGAGCCGAGATCGCGCCACTGCACTCCAGCCTGGGCAACAGCGTGAGACTCCGTCTCAAAAAAAAAAAAATAAATAAATAAAGACCTTTAAACATCGCGATGCTGCATTTTCGTACCCAGGTAAAACAGCAAAGTTCTTTCAGATGCAGACACAGACCCTCGGTGAGGTGGGGGGCTGATGGCAGGAGGTGGACCACCGACCCTGTAACGAGGGCGTGGTCTGTTCGAGGCTGAACGAAGTGCACATCATTGCATGTACCACGGAAGTCCCTCTCGTGAAGTCCTGGAAGGGTCCATGTGGCTGAGCCGTGTGGTCTGTCCATGACGTCTGGCAGGAGCAGAGCTTTCGGGTGCAGCCTTGCTCTTGTGCGCACAGCCCTCAACGATCTCAAAAGTCTGAGGCTTAAAGCAGGCTTGGGGTTTCCTTACACCTCCTGGACATCTAATTTGCCTGGCAAACATGTTTTTCTTGGGTGTAAAGGTGAAGGAGTGGGTGATTCTGGTGAAAGTGTACTAATTACTGCACTTCTGGGTCAGTGGCGCTTGGTTGAAGACACTATCTGCCCTGGATGGACATCTCTGGGATGGTGAGAACCGGTGGCTGGATGTCGCGGGGTTGCCAAGAAGATGCCAATTTTTTCCTTTTTCCTGAGTAACAACACCCTACTTTGTTTAGGGAAGCAGCACACCCAGCTGAAAATCCAATTCTCTTGTACGGCGGAGCGGCTGGTGACACAGGTCCAGATGCTGGGATGCTGATGGGGGGTCCTGGAGTGGGAGGTGTCAGGAGGCTTTCCTGACCCACAGCAGCCCTGGGCCCTTGTCCGGCCTTCTTGCCCGGGGCATGACACCTGGAGGGAAAGCAGCTTCGGGGGCCCGAGGGCCAGAAGGCAGAGTCCTGGCGTGTGAGGCAGGCCTGGGCCAGGCTCCTCGGAGGATGTCACAGACCTGCTGCCCATGCAGGGACCACCCACCTCTGAGACCCACGCAGATTTTCCTCCATAGCCGAGTGAAATCCTGGTACAGCCAGTGAGGCAGTCAGAGGCACCTTTTGTGGAAGGAGGACAAAGCTGGAGAGAAAGAGGTTTTCCTAAAGGCACAAGGCGCTGATTCTGCGTTAGGGATAATTCCTAGGAGTGTGGTTGCTGGTGGGTGGAAAACTAGCCAGAGAATAAGTGGGAGTGGCACTTGCTGGTATTTAACTGATTCGTTCACGAATGGTCCGAACAGTTCCAGTGAAAAGAACATTTCGGACACAGAAGTTTTCATCCTGCCTGACAATGAGCATGACCGTGGGCTGTTCCATCCTTCCTGGGCGACAGTGAGAGGGTCTCAGGCCCTTCCGGCCCTGTGCTGTGCCCCATCCCAGGGTGTGTGCCCCATCCCGAATAGGCTGGAATGCCTCTGGGTGCAGCTGAGCCTCTTGAAAAGGGAAGAGACATGTGATGTGCTCTGGCTGAACAGGAAAACGAGGGAGGACAGGGAGAGGGGCCTGGAGGTGAGTAGGATGGTGAGCAACACTGGGGACAGAGGAAGTAGGGTAACACCAGGTACAGGGGGACGGAGGGTAAGGCCGGGGACAGGGGCATGGAGGGTAACGCCGGGGACAGGGGATGGAGGGTAACACCACTTCTCCAGGTGCCTTTGGGGGATGCTGCCGCCTCTCGCACCCCAGAGTGAAGTCAACAGGATTCTGTCCCGAGGAGCCCCAGAGCCTGGCAGCTGGGATTGTCGCAGTATGAACCACTGTTCACTAGCTCTGCACCCTGGGACAGGCTCCCTGGTGTTTCCACCCTGTTTTCCCATCTGGACAGTGGGACCCTGAGTGTCCCCGTCCCAGCTGCGCCCAGAGCCCTGGACTCCAGCGTGTCGTCGGCACTCATTAGCGTTTCTTTTGTTGTGGTCCGTGGACGAAGTGGCTCTCTCTTTGTGTGTTCACAGCCCTCCTGCTCACTTTACCTTCTGGGAACACTTTTTACATAGCTTCGTATGTGGGGAGGACTCGAGTGATTAATGGAATGTTTCATCAGGTGCAGTTCTTCTGTTTCCCAGTTTTGACACAACATTTGGTGAAATTTCCAGGGACTCCTGTGGTCAGCCTCACGGTTTCACTCTGTCACTTTCTAATGCAGTAGTCTTTGGGAGTCTTTTCAATTAAGCGCCATCATTTAAAAATAAGTTTTATAATATGCAGTTTCAGGTTAATTCTTTACCTTTGTGTCTCAGGCAGTACTACCTACCTGTGAGTAGTCACAAAGGTTCACGCAGTTTTCTCTAGCTGTCCCTAGCTCGTAGCTCAGCAGGTCCCTTCAGATGAGTCAGCCAGCTGTGTACCTGCATGTTCAGGATACTTGTCAGGGGCCTTCCTCAGAGCAAGACCGACGCTCACCTCATCCTTGGGACTTTGGAGCCCGCCCTGGAGAGACTCCAGCCACGTCCAAAGGGGCCGTCCGGGTCCCACAGGCTGGTGGGAGTGACTTCTGAGCCACTCCAGACCACACTTTGTGTTCCTACACCCCACAAAGCCACTTAAAGTGCCATGTTCTGGTGCTGTGTGCCTCACCAGTGTGCCACACAAGCCTGCACGGGGATCTGAGCGGGCGCTGCCTTCCTCAGGCTATGCTGGAGTTTTGGGGCAACTGGAGCACTCGTGGCTGTCATTCTCGCCACTGTCTGGGCTTCCCTAGAGGGTCTCACCTGCAGCGTGAGGACCACATCGGCAGCCACTGAGGAGCCGCCAGGTGCAGCGTTGGTCCCACTCAGTCCTTCTCGACTTTGGTGAGAGAGTAGACAGCAAAACTTCAGCTGGGAGCCCCAGGCCTTCTCTGCTTGGGGCCCTGGGACTGACATAGCACAGATCCTGCCATCCACGTGCTGGGGGCCCCGCCGTGCGGCTCCCTCCTCTGGTCAGGGGCTGCACCCTTGGGCTGTGCAGCTCCTGGTTCTCACACTCAGGGGCCCAGGGAGGGTGGTGGATGAAGAGAGAAGGAGAAGGGTGGCAGTTTGAGCCCAATTGTGTTGGCTTCATCTTCCGCCTCTTGTCCCTAAGTACATTGGCAAAGTTTTCCAGGTGAAAACTCAGAAGGGATTTTTAATGACTGGAATCTGTGAATTCCATGGAAGCCAAGTCTGTCCACCTCTTTCACCCACCTCATTTCTCCCCGTTGGGGCTGATTTTGGCAGCGTTCATAGGGGCAGGGACGGAAGGGGTGGGGGCCAGCCGTCGGCCCTGTGTCCCTCCCTTCCTCCCCTCAGCGCCACAGCATTTCGGTGTCATCCCCTTCCGTGCACGCGTCCTCATGAAAACCAAGTGCGGCTGGAGGGAGATGCCTGCGCCCACTCCCGTGACCTTCCCGGCCGGCCTGGCTGCAGCGGCCCCTCGGCAGGCATCTTTCTGGTGCTGCCTCCGTGCCCCTCCCATCACCTGATGCTCGTGTTCCTGAATCTTCACGCGTGTGCTCTGTGCAGCCACCTCACGGGCTCCCTGGGAAGGAAGACAGTGTCTCACGCCGGTCAGAATGCTCTTCTCTGTCCACTGAATAGTCCAACACAGAATCATTCCTCTGTGATTATTTGTGCTTTGTTATGTAGAACTGGAATAAAGAAAAAGTGAATTTAGACATTACAGCCATCAGGTTGAAGCTTAGTAATTGCATTAGGGAATTAAATGGAAGCATTTGAGCTTCTCGAGTTCTAATTCCACATCTTCGTATCCCCATCACCCCCCATACCCAGTGTCTAACAGAGCTCTTGGTCTAGGAGTTTCTTGATAAATGCTTACTGAATTGAACTGGACTGAGCTTAACATTCCCACCCAGAGTTAGAAGCCAGTCCCTGAATAAATTGCATTTAGAATATGAGTTTGATGTTACTGTGGTAAGGGGTATCCTACACGTCATAATTCCTAGTCAATATCGGGTATTTAGTCAAATAGACTCAAGTATAAAGAAGCATAGGCCCATCTGGCAAAAGGGCAAGGCACGCTGCTTTAGGTCCAGGTCCCCAATATCAACTATGAAAATAAAACGTCAACTCCAATGACAGCCCTGTCCTCAGCTGGTCACTGTTTATGCTAACAATTACAAACAGCTTGAACTTGCTGTCCTGAGAGGCAACACACCCTCCATTCTCTCTGCAGTGTAGCTGCCTTGGTGGATGGAACATGCCCCTCCTCCCTCCCTCTCCCTATCCCTCCCTCCCCCCTCCTCTCTCCCTCCCTCTCCCCTCCTCTCTCCCTCCTTCCCCTCTCCTTCTTCCTATCTTCTCTCACCTTTCTCCCCCCACCTTCTCTCCTGGACAAGGGGCAGAAGAGAGGAGATCTCCGGAATCTTCTGCTTCATCCAAGCAGCTTGGGGGCAGCATCAACAGCTGCAATTTGGCTGCCCCAGCAGGTGCCTCAGGGCAGCCTTTCTAATGGGAATCCTGGAATCATGTCTTTCCTTAATGTGTCCTAAAGGCTGGAGGACATGAAGTGAAACAATGCTCCATGCTCAGTCCTGTGATTTTGTGTAATTATTGGACTTACTTTGAAATTAAAGTAAATGATACCCAAGGTAGAGCATGAAAAAAAAGAAAAAACAGGCTATGGTGTTTGAAAAACAAACAAAACCATTTGGTTTGTTGGTTTGTTCTTAGACCTTCACAGGCTCCTAGGTCACACGTTTCAGTTTCTTAGCAAGTGGCATTCTCTGCAGAAGCTGTGTCAGTCTCTGTTTGATGATGTCAGCCACAGCAGAAAGAAGCACTCCGTAGGCCCCGTGCTCAGCACCTTGGCGTGAGCTCCTGCCATCTTCTGTTCATGCTCATCACAGCTCTGTGCAGTGGGCATCCTCCTGATCCCTGTGGGAGGATGGAGGATGGAGGCGGAAGGGTGAGTGATGGCAGGATCACATGAGGGGTCTCTCCCGAGGTAGGGAGGGGAACTGGCCCAGGACCTTAGTGCCCATCGCATCCTTCTTCCTCCTCCTCTGCCTCTCTGTGACTGTTTGACTCAGGCTGCAGGGACAGACATGAGTATGTGCAGAGCCTGTGTGCACCCCTGGGAATGTGTGCTCATATTGGCAGGGAGGGATGTGAGTGTGTACAGAGCGTGTGTGCACACCTTGGCGGTATATGCCGGCGTTGGCAGGGACAGATGTCAGCGCGTATGGAATGTGTGTGCACACCTTGGGGATGTGTGCTGGCATTGGCAGGGACAGATGTGTACAGAGCGTGTGTGCACACCTCGGGGTGTATGCTGTCATTGGCATGGACAGACGTGAGCGTGTACAGAGCGTGTGTGCACACCTGGGGGTGTGTGCTGGTGTTGATAGGGACAGATGTGTACAGAGCGTGTGTGCACACCTGGGGGTGTGTGCTTATGATGTTTTGTAACCGGCAAATACGTGGCCTGTTGCATCGGGCGGCCCTGCGCCCATGCTGAGCCCGTCAGTGGCCCTCGGGTTGGGGTCTCCATCTGCCCAGACAGCACTCGAGTGGCTTGAGGTTTCAGATTCTTCCTCTACAGATACTTGGGCTTCCTCAGGACCAAACATCAGAACCAGCCAACTGCAAACTACAAGAACGTTCAAATGCATCTTCAGTAGGAAAAACAAAAGCAATTGGAAAAATTTTCCAACGTGACCCCGTGGTTAAGCCGTTAGATACTCCAGCCAACAGATTGAGTCACTTTAAAATTCACACCAATTAAAATGGTTGTGAGAGTTGCAAAGCTTTACCGCTAAACCTTGAAATAATTGAAGCATTCTGCTCCACTTGCTTACAAACTAGAGTTGGGGATACCTTTCAGTCCAAAGTAGCAACCTTCTAAATCCAGCTTAGATGCGAGGCTCCCACTGACACAGGAAGAGACAGTGGCCCTTGATTATTCTCCTGTGTTCAGATACTGTGTCATTTCTTTCTTTCTTTTTTTTTTTTTTTTGTATCCTGATCATCACTTCTGCTTTTCCAATTCAAACTAAAGGAAGGGAGTTTAGTTCTGTTTTGGAGAAGCTGTGGTTAGTAGTTTCTTTTCATGGTTTGCTTAATCTCTTAAGTCTGGTGCTTACATTACCCAAATAGACTTTTCTTTAGTACGACAGTGCCATAACCCAGGGCTTCTCCCTCCATATCTGCTCCCCAGGGGGCTCCCTAGGAATGGGCGCTGGAGATCCAGCCCCCCTCCATGTGCCATTTTCTTTGAGTCCAAGGTAGCTTTGGCTCAGAAAAGAAAAGAGGCCTCCGGGTTAGGTGCCTCTGACTGCTAGCTTGTGAAATGTTTAATGATAAGGCGACTTCCAAACTAATTTACACATTGATAGTTGTAGCTTGAAGTATCACCGCAGTCATAAGAACAAGAAACACTCCCATAAAGTAGATAAGCAGAAGAAAGCCATAGAAGTTTAATAAAGCGCAAATAAAATGGTGTTGTAAGAATGTACAGTGGGAAATGCTCTCAGTCCAGCCAGATCCAGCTGTGGCGTCAGTCCAGCTGTGGTGTCCTCCTGTAAAAACATTCAGCCACATGTGGCCCTGATCGCAATCACTACTCTGAATTGTGATCCAGAATGTTCTTGGGGGCCGATGCTGGGACTGTTCCAGCAGTTCAATCTGATTGGGCGTCACGGTGGTGATGTGCTTAGCGCGGCCAGCTGGGCTGAGTGGTGGCCACCCGTGCACTCGCCACGTGCAGCCGTTATTCTGGTGATGGGGTTGCATGCGCCCCGGCTTGTCCACCTGGGCTATTAAAGTACTGGGAACCCAACCGCGGGCGGTGCCTCCCGATATGGGAGCTGTCTTTTTTATCCAGGGCCCTGTGGCGCTGCAGAACCCTGCTGCCAGTCTGAGCTCACAAGGAGGTACCGGAGGGCTCTGCTGGGGCATGGAGGTCCCTGAGCAGGTGGTCACTTATTGCTTGTGGAGTGGTCCATGGCCTGTGAGTTTATTCTCGGGGTTTGTGTGGGCGAGGTTAAGCAGTTCACAGCTGGGCACTTACCCCTTACACAGGTGACACTAGTTAAAGTGGAATCTATATTAGCTCACACGGGAGTGTGTGAGGAGCTGGGAGGGTGGGGAGGCTTGGCCTTAGCACTAGATTCCCGGGCTCCTGACATTTCTGCGTCTTCCAGTTGAGGGGCCGTCAGAGCCGCTGTGGGTCCTGAAGACAGTGGGTGTCATATGTACCAGGGGATGCAGAAGCCTCTAGAGGCTGCGGGAGGCAAGGAGACGGTGGCTTCCCCAGAGCCAGCCCTGTCGCCACTTCGACGTTAGATGGTGGGACCTGTTTTGGACTCCAGCTTCCAGAAATGTGAGAAAATAAGTCAGAGTTTAGGGCGCTAAATTTGGGGTGATTTAGTGGAGAAATAGAAAACTAGCCCACAAATGTGCACGCATTGAAATGTGCTCTGTCCAGGTGTTCACAGTGGTGTGAGGGAGATGGCATCATGGTTCTGGGAACTGTGCAGTTTTACTGAAGGAAGGGGGCTCGCCACGCCTTTCCTCATATAACTGAAGGTATGTATGCCTGCCACACTGCCCAGGAGACAGGGACTAGAATTCTGACTTTATTTCTTATGGGAACCAAGCCACAGTCAGAACACGGTGAGGGCCGAGACGAGCTTCCTACAGCCTGAACTGGGAAGAGGAATCGCAAGTAGTTTGTGTTTTTCTACACAGACCTGTCCTTTTCAGGTTTTGTTAAGTTTTGGAAAAAGGGAGAAGCCAGGCACACCTCGGCGAGGGACAGTGTTTCTGGAGGTGGTGCGGCTTCAGCCTGAACGTGGCCGTGTGGTTGGGAGGCTCAGAAACTGCCCTCCAAGGGCACTCATCTATTCCTTATTGCAGTAATACCTCGTTTACAGAAATCCACAGAAATTACAGTGCGGGAGGCTTCTGGTCTGGATGGGTTTGTGTGGACCGAGGTCACGGGGTGTTGTCCCAAGTGCTAATCCTGATCTGGCAGAGGCTCTGTTCCCAAATAATTATTCCACAGTTTCAGAGCCTATATCTGAGTGATAGTCTTTTAACTTTGTTGCATAAAAGGAAACAAAGTATGTCTTGGGGGTCTAAAAATCCATGTGGTAATCATGGCTGTAAACTCATACCTGGGGCTTTGGGATGGAGTGAAAACCACCGTCACCTGGCGTGGACGCTGCGTGGTATTTTTAGCATGGTGGCCTGCTCGTGCCTTGAACTCTATCTGCAGTGTGAGCAACAGCTGTGCATTTGAGAAATGTGGACAGGTCAGCTTGCTCCTCCAGGGGCCTGCAGGCATCCGGGTGAGGGGCCTGGGATGAGGCCACATCAGTGGGAAGGAGCTTGGTTGTGTCAGCAGATATGTCTGCCTCTACAGGCCCGCAAGCCAGCCAGAACCCAGTTTTCCTTAGGTCATCTAATGCCAGAAAAAACCTGTTTCTTAGAGATTCTCATAATTTATATTAATGAACCATTTGACCGTACATAAAATGTTATAAATGCATGAGGCTTTACAACTTGGCAGATGTGTAACTCACATGTCGTTGTACCAAACTGTTGAAGATATTTGTTTCACTTGAAGGTTGTTAGCATTTTATGTGCAAAGCAAATGCCAGTAGCATTTTGAAGGAGTATTTTGGAATTTTAAACACAGTGGGATAGTGCTGGGTCTCTGGGATACTGGTGAGGTGGACGTGACCTCAAGCTCTTGTAGCTTGCAAGCAGGATTGCTAAATTGTCACAACTGCGGTGCTGGAAAGTCAAAGTGGATTTCTGTAAATGAGGTATTAGTGCAATAAGGAACAGGTGAGTGCCCGTGGAGGGCAGTTTCTGAGCCTCCCAGACACCCCAGGAGGAAGCGGGGGACGGGGGCAGTTACCCACCAGAACCTGGACGGTGAAGCTGGGTTTGCTGGTGGCCCTGCTTGGCAGGTCATTACATGCAATAAGAAACAGGTGAGTGCCCTTGAGAGCGGTTTCTCGGCCCCCTTCAGAACCGCAAGTGGAAGACGCTCCAAGGTGGGGGGTGGGGGTTCGGTTAATCCACAGGAGCCTGGATGGTGGAGCTGGGTTTGCTGGTGGTCCTGCGTGGCAGGTCATTACATGCAATAAGGAACAGGTGACTGCCCTTGAGGGCGGTTTCTCGGCCTGCTTCGGAAATGCAAGTGGAAGACGCCCCAAAGTGAGGGGGGGCTGGTGGTCGGTTATCCAGTGGGGCCGGATTTGCTGGTGGCCGCTGCGTGGCAGGTCACGGCGTGGAGCGATGGGAGGGGAGTGGAGTGGAGTGGGAATAGAGGATGCACCCTCCACAGCTACTGCTGGGAGTTGGCTCTGGTAGCAGAAGGGGCATAGATAGAGGGATTCCCATCAGGGGCAACACGACTGGGGTCCCACGTGTGGTGGATGCCGAGGTGTGGCTATATGTAATCTCAGTCTGCACAGCCGTCCTGGTGAGTGGGTTCAGTTACCTTCCCATCTCACATTTGAGAAATCTCGGGGGCTCACATCACAGCTAGGTGGGTTGGAACTAATGTCTCAGGCAGGACGTTGGCCCCAGAGCCCAGATCTTACCCGCCCCCGCTCTTTTCAGTCCACCAAGCTTGTAGAGAGGGTTGTGTGGTGGTGGGTGGCGGCTGAGAAACCAACACAGTAGAAGGCGGGGAGGAACTAAACCAGGCAGGAGACACAGGCAGTGCTTGGGAGGTCTGCACGGGGTGTGGGTGTGGGAGACACCTCTGGGCCAGTGAACCCCGTTCTGTGCTCCTGGCTTGCCCAACCTTGGCCCTCAGCCACATGCTGCGTGCTTTAGGTGAAATCTCAGTCGCTCGTGTGGTGCGGGCATCTTTTCTCCCTGGCTTTGCCTCTCTTTAAATCACGGAGTCTCAGTGGGGATGGCGGGGCGGATGGTGGTCCATGGAATTTGCCCTCCACCTCCTCATCCTTGTCCTGTCCTGTCTGGCCTGTTTCCTGAATCTGTGTCTCTTCAGAGCCTGCAAATGAGTGGAGGCCACGACAGCCTCTCGCTGACCGACCTCTCAAACTTTTATTCATCAGAATAGTGTTAAATGCCGATTCCTAGGCACCCCCATTGGACTCTACGCCTGCCTAGCATGGGTACTTTGGGGGAAGGTACAGAGGATTGCTGGGCTGTTCCAGGGGGGAATTTGCATTGTTGAATGTCTATTGTGTTCCTTCCAGCACTCTACTTTCCACGCACACCTGGCATTAAACCTGGAAGACCTCTGGGTGCTGTGCTGGTGAGGAAGCCCCGGCTGGACGAGGGGCTGCTGGGGCTCGGACTTGATTCCCGGGCTGGGGGCTGGGGGCTGCGGGCTTATTCTCTTCAGTGGGTCTGCTGATGAGATGCCCTGAGAAGTCCTGCTGTGCACTCAGGGGAAGGTGCAGAGACAGGCTCAGAAAAGACAGAACATGGATTTAAAAATTCCTACTGGAAAATCTTTTATGAGCAAAGTAATTTGCATCTAACTGAAGACAATCATTGCTTGAATAATTGGTTTGTTTACAAAGTTGGTCCTATGAACAGATTAAAGTTTTCATTCATGCCTTATCTATAATGTGAATAGGAGCTATTACCGCAACTTAAATTAGCTTTAAATTTCGTATCAGATTGCAGTCCAGATTACAAACGGCTGCTTGATAATCTAATTGATAAAACGGAGGAATTTAGTGCTTGGAACCCAGAGTGAAGGGATCGGAATTGCTTTGGTTTCTCAAAAGGGTGTTGACTGAGTGGTGACCTGGGGTGAAGAGAAGTGGCTAGAGTCATTACACTCGAGGAGATGATCTGCCCCCGCCTTTCTCAGCTGTCTTCTGGACAAAACAAAGGGTGATAAATGGAGAAAATTCAGCACTGAGTTCGTCTATGCCCTGAGCTTCTCATACAGTCATTAATGGGCTGTATCTGTGAAGCCTCCATACAGGCACAAAGGAATTAGGCTAGAGTAAGGCGACCGGCGACCTCTGGCGTCTGGACCGCGTGTCACTTCCTAAAGCCCTTTTGGGTGAAATGACAGTGGCAATGTCGTTGTTCGGAGGAGTGTAATCTCACGTATGAGATGCAGATTTTAAATGATGCAGATTTTAAACACCAAAGTCAGGAAGCTTGGTGGGAGTGGCTGTCTTCCAAGTGGTTTTCTGTGCTGCCATGGATGAGGCGTGGATGTGTCATCTGTTGGTGAGATCCACTGGTGAAGGGGCTAAGCAAACCATGGAGGTCGGGGGTGTGAAGCTGCATCTCTTCTGGCATCCCAAGGAAATACATCTTGTAAAACTTGTGAATTTGACCCTGACCCTAACCCCAACCCTGAGTGTTGAAGTCTGGTGCAGTGTCTTGAGCCCTCTTCTGCATTGAGGGTGAGTGACTGTAAATGACCGATTCCTCAGTGGTGAAAGTTCAAATGTAGCTTCCCTGAGGAAGCCAGACCTCGGTCACCCGTATCTCCATTGTAAACACTGCGGCCCCTACGCGGGTGGCTGCAAGTTTCCAGGCCTTCCTTGGAGAAGCAGCCGTGAGGTGCTTGATGATTTGATAACATCAGCCACCTTCTGTCTTCTGTCTAATCACGGTACAAATGATTCTCCTACAAGGAAATGGATCTGGTTTCTTCCTGATCGTTGGAAGAAGCAGCCTGCCTAGGGACTCCACCGTCCTCTGCACTTTCACAACGAAGCCTGTGTCTGTCTCCAAGGAGTGTCACGTGTGTCGTGGGACTCGCTTCCTTAATTCTTCCTGCTTTTGAGGGCTCCGGTAGCTCTGCCTGTTTCACCCGGGATGAGCAGCAGGTGGTCTCTGGCTACTGTGGGACTAGGGCTTGGGGGTGCATCATCACATCCGGTGGCCTGTCCAGGTGGGCATCATTGTCTTTTGCCTGTTGCCTGAGGCAGCTGTGATGCCATGGGGGTCATGCTTGTCAGGGCCAACCCAGTTCTTCCCGTGTACACCTCTCCTGCTGGAGTGCCTTTCCTTATGATGACTTGTTGAATTAACGTGGAGAATGCAGAGAGGCTCTGGGCCTCTCTCTCTCCCATTCTTACTCCCTGGAGCTGTGAAGCCCGACAAGGGAGCCCATAGCCAGAGGCTCCTTTAAATTTAATTAGAATAAAGATTTGATTACATAGCTAAACACATTTGAAAAGAACTTCACAGATTAAATTCCAGATTCAACCCTTCAGGCCCAGTGGCCACGTTTTGGGGCTCAGCAGCTGTAGGTGGCTGTTGTCTTTCTGTGTTGGCTGAGCAGATTGGGGCGTTTCCAGTTCAGCAGGCAACTCTCTTGCATGGCTCTGCCTGTGGTGAGGGCACCTAGGCTGGAGAGCCTCGTGGGGATCCCTTAGGCCTCCGGCTGCAGCTAGGCTGCACGGTTCCTGTGCCCCGGGTCCTCTGCAGGCCCAGATGGATCCCACCACAGAGCCAGCACTGCTAGACTTGGGTACTGTGTGCAGACAGCAGAGGGTCACGTCCGGGCCTTGCAGGGGCTGGGGTGACTGGCCTCCTTGGCCAGGCTTCTGTTTCCGAGTCTTCAGGGGAAATGCATCCACCATCCACCATCCACACCGTGCACCAGAGGAAAACTGCAGGCTTCTCTGTGGATGGTGAATTGAGATCATGCAGAGTGACTAGCTTTGGGCTCCTGAGCAGCGTGGAACCTGATACCTTTAGGTGGAACCTGACATGCCTCCATGTGTACATGGCAAAGAGAATGCAGCATTGTCAGCTTGAATCCAGATATGCTCCCGTTTTGAGGTGGAACGTTCTGGGAGTATTGGCCATTGGTGATTGTGTTGCCGTGGAGGACTTTGAATGCAGGCACTGGTTTGGGATAACCCTGGTTTCCTGGTCCTGTATGTGGGCATCCCTGAATATCCCGGACTGGAGGAAGGCAGGGCAGATGGGAGGGTGACAAGAGGTGTCAGGTGTTTCCAGCTTTGGGGACTGATGCCATCAGATGGCCGAGATCAGGATGGTGGTGGCCAGGGACCAAAGCAGGGGTGCGTGGAAATGCCATGTTCCTCGGAGCATGGGGAGGACCTCTTGAACTCTATTCCTGGGCAACAGTTCTTCCATTCTCAGGAATCTGTGCCATTGTAATTGAGTAGCAAATTCTGTAATTGCTCTAATTACTTACTGTTAAGTCCCCATGCCAATTACCATAAATTAGCAACAGTGATAACAGTTTGCCTGGTCAAACCTTACCAAGAAAAACCAGTGGACCTAGTTTTAGTTGCCTCCAGTTCCCTCCAAATCAGATTCCTTAGCAGCTTGTGTCCCCACACTTGCTGCAGTTCCTCCTGGGCCTGGCAGGCACATTCCAGACATTCACATCTCAGCTCAGATGCAGGCATGCACATTATTTATAGAAAATGGCACTGCGCTGTGATCGGCTTGAGCTGACGTTCTCTAGGTGGGAGGTGGAGGTTCAAAAGTTCTAATGGGATGAAATTAGAAATATGAATTTTAAAAATTCACGTGTTATGAACTCTGTTCAGTGATTTTCTCTGAAATGAGAGACTATTTGCAGATGAGGCAGTCAGCCTGCAGCTCTCCTTAAATCTGTCCTAGACCTCGATGCCGTCCTTCGGCCTCTTCCTGGGTGTGGGGTGCTCTGCTTGAAGCAAAACCAAAGGAAAGAACGTGGTCTGCATCACTACTGCAGCCAGCTCAACGCGCACACCCACTAGGAGGGGCGTTTGCTCACTTAACATTTTAAATGCATTTAACATTCAACCAGCAAGTCAGCCAGTGCTTTCTGTAAGCAAGCTGCCTGGCTCATGGGAACCTGACACTTGACTTTTTGGAAGAGAGTACTTGCTTCTGTGGAGTCTCAATATTTGTCTCATTTCTTGAGACTCTGCTGAAAGTGATGAACGTGACTAATTAGGACTTTTTTTTTTTTTTTTTTTTTTTTTTTTTTTTTTTTTTTTGTAAATTGGGCCACAGAGCTCTCTAGGCAGAGTCAGGGGAGTAAACGGCTGTGAAAGATGCCGCCTGATGTGAGCCACGGCCAGGCACTTTGGAACCTGGGATCCCATCTCCAGCCTTTCAAAGGACACAGACGAATATAAAATGCAGATGGGAGAGTTCATAATTTGGGCATCTCTGTTCTTTTGAAATCAAAGTGCAAAGAAAAAGTTTTGCCCATACTTGTTTTTCTCCTGAGGTTTTAAGATTTTCTTAACTGCTTTTCTCTTCCCCCAATCCTTGAGGAAGTTCTATCTTCATATCTTCTTAAAAGATATGGTTAAATTCAACACTGAAATATAAAAACATGCTTTCATATTTTTCTTTAAACTGAGGTATCTGACATTGGTGAAGAACTAACTGGGAGTATTGGTTTATTTTTATTTTTTTGAGACAGTCTTGCTGTGTTGCCCAGGCTGGAATGCAGTGGCACGATCTTGGCTCACTGCAGCCTCACCTCTTGGTTCACGCCATTCTCCTGCCTTAGCCTCCTGAGTAGCTGGGATTATAAGTGCCTGCCACCATGGCTGGTTCATTTTTGTATTAGTAGAGACGGGGTTTCAACATGTTGGCCAGGCTGGTCTTGAACTCCTGACCTCAGGTGATTCGCTCACCTTGGCCTCCCAAAGTGCTGGGATTACAGGCACGAGCCACCACACTCGGCCTGGGATATTCTTGATTATAATTGTAACATATCCCTTTAATAAAAACAAAACAGAACAACAACAACAAAACAGCTGTCTGAAAAGTCTCGAAATTAAAGAGCTCACTTGGACAGGGATTTGGACACCAGTTGAATGGCCCAGCACACCATAGTTACATGGGCCACTCGGCCTGTTAGGTCCTTAGGGTATTTGAAGTCATATGGATATTTGCATTTCTGCCTCTGGATATCGTGTTAGTATTCGGCTAGTGTTTGAGGGCCAGGCTCAGATCCGGGAAAACAAGAGCCCCTGCCCTCACGGCACTTCTCTTCCATGTGTGTGTGTCAGGAAAATAGAAAGCATAAGATATTTTTTTCAATGAGCTGGGAAGATGGAAAAACAAGCTTAAGATGTTTACTTGTTCAGAAGAAGGGAAGTGCAAGGAACACTCAGCTTTGTTGCTGCTGAAGGAGGCCCCTGGTGGAGGCTGTTTCAGAGGTGGGGTTTCTCTGAGAAAGGTGGTAAGAGGCAAATAGGATGCCCCATCTGGTTTGCCAGAGGTGGGGAAAGTTAGTATCCCCAAAACAGCTTCAGCATTCTGGCAAAGCTTTGGAAAACCAGCTACGGTGTAGGACCTTGTTGGCCGCTGGGTAGAAGGAAAACATTGCTGGTCCTGAGGACTGTACTGTTGTTCCACTGCTATAAAGAACTATCTGAGGCTGGGTAATAAGGAAAAAAAATGTTTAATCGGCATACAGTTCTGTGGGTTGTACAGGCTTCTACATCTGGGGAAACTTACAATCAGAGTGGAAGGTGAAGGGGAGGCCGGCATGTCTTCACATGGCTGGAAGGGGAGAGAGAGTGAAGGGGAAGGTGCCATGCACTTCCAAACAACCAGATCTCAGGAGAACGATCATGAGGACAGCACTTGGGGGATTGTGCTAAACCATTAGAAACCACCCCCATAAGTCAATCACCTCCCACCAGGGCTCACCTCCAACATAGGGTTAGAGTTCAGCATGAGATTTGGGTGGGGACACACAGCCACACCATGTCAGGCTTCCCATTCTTCTCCTGCACGTGCTTCGCAAATGGTTCTGTCATTGGTTTTTGTTTCTGTTGATACATGATATACGTACATATTTTCAGAGTGCATGTGATACCTTGATTCACCCCTATATTGATGAAATCTGTGTACTTGGGATGTCTTTCACTTTAAATAGTTTCTTTTCCTTGTGCTGGTTATGTTAAGTTATTCTCTCCTAGCTGTTTTGAAATACACAGTAGATGACCCACTGCCATCCCCCTGCTGATTTATCAATAGTAGGTCTCGTGTTCCCATTAGGCTGTGTGTTTGTGCACATTACCAGCCTCTGCCCATCCTGCTTATGAGTGGGCTCTGCTGGGCCCTGTTGACCACCTACTTTTGGCCTCCATGAGGTCTGCTCTCAGCTCCTGCTTATGAGTGAGAACATGCGCTGTTTCCTTGCTTGACTCGTTTGCTTAACGTAATGTCCTCCAACTCCATCCATGCTGCCGCGGATGACAGGGCTCTCCGCTGTGTGGTGGAGTATTGCTCCTGTGTGTGTTCGGGCCACGTTCCCTTCATCCCCTGTTGACGGGCACTCAGGTGATTCCAGACCTTGGCTACTGTGGATGGAAGCTGAGAGCAGTCACTGGCTTTATACTCGGGGGACGTGAGCCACTTTGATGTTCTCAAGCAGCCTATCCCCAAAGCCCTCCGTAGAATGCCGCATTCGTTTGTACTCATGGCTTCTTCCACTAGGATGAACAGCTGGGAAGGGGCTTTGAGTGAATGCTTGGGTTTCTGTCTTTAATTGGTACCCAGCTACACTGGCCAAGTAGGGGTCCCAGTGGCCCTGGACACTACCTCACATAAGGTCCAAAGATGCAGTTAGGTTCTTTTTTTAACTTAAAAAAAAAATGCTTTTGACCTGGGTAAGCTATGGCATTATCAGTTAGAGTTTTTCATATTGGAAAGGTGTATATTTTATTTTCTAAGAAGGAAAGAAATCCTGTTAAATACTCTAACCACAGATTAAATCATGTCAAGGAAAGAGGTACTATTTTGGGGGAAAATTACCCCTTCATGTCAAAGATCAAGGAGATGACTTACATTGTTTAATTGAGTTAATTATGAAATCTTAAGTGGTTTTAAGAAGATGAGCTGTGGATCCTACAAGACATGAGACTGATACTGATTTAATGTTAGTCAGCCCTGACAGAATGTGGCTAATATTTAAAGCTTGCTCCAGTATTGCTTGATAGATTGTAAGTTAATGTAAAGATCTGTTTGATGCTTTTATTTTACAAAATATTATTGAGAAAAAGTTTGACAGCCAAGGAACGGCCTTCAACCAATTTCTTCCTAATTTCTATCACCAGAAAATTTTGTCCTGTTAATTCCAGAATTTACTTTTGGAAAGTTCCCGTAAGGAGAGCAGAGGTATTGGTGGTTGAATGGTGACTTGAATTTAGGTGAAGATCGTTAAATATTTCATAGTCATGTTTGTCTTGGTGGTTTTAGCAATTTTATATTAAACTTAGAACTGTGAGTCAAACCAAATCTGTTCTTTTGCTTTTGTGATACTCCTTTGTATGACTATACTGGTAAAGAATGATAAAATGTGTATTGGGTATTTTTTCTGTGTAGATATTAGGATTTTTAGGGGAACAAATTAATCATTCTTCTAATATACACTGTGCTGTGTGTTGGGTCCTTTGTATATTAGTTGAATCACTCTAATGAGGACCACTTGAAAGTCTGTTTCTATAGCAGATCTTTTATATGTTGACTTGTGTTATGCAAAATCCTTCATCCTCTAAGAAGACTAAGCAATGGGTTGGAGGAAAGATTTAATCACCCATTAGGTCTATTCCGAATGCCCAGAATTGAATGCAAGTACTAATTATGTTTTTGAAGTGGTGTGTGTGTGTATGGGTGTGTGTAGTGGACTCCTTTTTAGGTCATGGGAGGGAGGTAAAGCGAAGATGAGATTTGCTGATGAACATTTGTGCACATGCTAGTGGAGAAGTCATATGACTTGACTGCACCTGCGTACTCTGATTTTGCTTTCGTTAGTGTCCGTAGCCACAAGCCTCAACTGCCTCTGGGACCCACCCTGAGGGGCTGTGGTGAGGGTTATTATAGAGTCGTGCGTCTTAGTGAAGGGCACAAACGGCCTTGTGGGCCTACTTTGGCTTTGTTTGAACGTCTAGATTGTTAAACTAAGTTTAACATTTTGAGGATTATAAATTGTGATTCTTGTCTAAGAAGAGGTTTCTGTTGTCTCTGAAGACAGGAGCCCCAATACAGAGGGTCCCTGGCTCCCAATTGTTACATATCTGATTTTTTTTTTCAACCTTGTGATGGTGTGAACTAGTCACACTCAGTGCATTGTTTGGCCCAAGATGGGCTGCCTCTGGATGAACCCGTTGTAAGTTGAAACTATGATGTCAAATGCACTTTCTATTTAGGATATTTTCAGCTTACGCTGGGTTTATTGGAACAGTTTCATCCCATGGTAAGTCAGGGAGCATATGTGCTCATAAAAGTGGAGACGATCTCATAGATACCGTGAGATATAATGTCTCTGATGTTATAGAGATACGATGAAAACAATCAAGTGGGACTTGGAAGCCTTGGAGGGACTCACATGGGCGGCTCCTGGAATGCAATCTTGAGCGCCACTGGCTTCTGGATGTGACATCTGTACCTTCTGCTTAGCCCAGTGTGTTATCGGCTGCTCTCGAGGGCAGAGAGGTCCAGCGTTCCTGTGTTTAGGTATTTGAGCTGCCTTAAGAGGCTAGGTCAATTCTCACTGGTGTCTTCAGGGCTTTAGGCCTTCTGAACAAGCAGGAGGAAGCACGACTTTGTAGAGCTTTGGAAATCTCAACGGACTTCAGGGCCATCCCCTTTGGCAGGAGAGAGCCACACTGGAGGCGAGCAGGGTGCCGTGCGGGCCTCTGCTGGGCCCAGGCATGTACGGACGTTGTGAGGGCCACAGGACACAGATCGGTCTTGGTTCACAACTGGCGTCGATGGCCACGCAGCATTTCTGCCAGGTACATGAGTGCGGGGACTTGGGTTTTGGGGTGTGCGTCCTGGTTGCCTAGTTGCTTGGAAGACCCCCATTCAGACCCCAGCCTGAGTCACCGTGACAGGCCTCCTGCTTCACACGCCACACGGAAGCCGTGGCGTCGGTCACTGACGTCCACCGGGTGTCAGATGTGCGTATGTATCTTCCTTGGTCTCGGGATGTGTCTTGTTTTGAGGTTATAGTAAACGTTCTTTACAAGGGGTTTTGGATTTTTTATGTTTGCAAGGAGGCAGCAGGGAGTGCTTGAGCAATGAGATCCCCTTTCCAACCAATACAATTTCAGATCCCAGCAGGTAATTAAGGCAGCGGAGCTGTGGGATCACCTTTGCAACCAATGAGAATTCAGATCCCAGGAGGTAATGACGGCAGCGGGGCGGGTGGCAGAACCCTGAACTGTGGCTGTTTCTGGTGTCTTGCCCCGCGGACAGAGCGTGCTGGGGCCTCCGTGGTCCTCTGTGGGGTGAGTGGAGCGCATGAGCTGGGTGCTGCTGGGCCCTGGCTGGCTCCCCAGCCCGGGGTTTATGCAGGACTCGTTAGACAACTTGGAACCCAGAAAGCAGCACGAGGAGAACGGGATTGTGCCTTTCTGGATCCTTGGTGCTTCCCAGTCTCAGACACTGAGTAGGCTCTGAGGGGTCTCGCCGGGAAGACTTGCACAGTCGGCCCCCAGGATGGAGTGGGGCTGCAGCGGGTCTTGCAGGAGCTGGAAGTGGGGGTGAGTGTCTCGCAAGCGGGACCTTTCAAGTGGGCCCAGCAGGATGCATCTGTGGAAATGGTGCCACCTAACGCAGGGCTGCGGCCAGCAGGACCTGAAAGGCTACAGCGGGCTGTGTTTCTGCTCTCTCTCGAGTCTCTGCACGATTTTCCTTGGTTTTTGTCTGTTTGGAGGACGCTTCCCCCTTTCTTGCGCTTACCTAGCCCTCTGAGCTTCTTTGTTGAGTATGACAGCCCTGAGAAGGCATTTTTATCGCATAATTGTGTTATCCTGGTGGCTGGATAAATGACCTGCAAATGTGGGTGACTCAGTAGCTCTGAGGGTGTTCAATATCCAAGACAGAGGTGGGAAGGAAATGTTCAGGCAGGCATCAGAGGATCTGTTCTCTGCTTTACACTGGGGCCCTGGTTTGCTGACAGTCTTCACACTCGATCCAAAATGGGGGATAATGAAGTCTCACGGATTCGGCTTCAGCTGAGAGCTGCCTCCAGCACAGTCTTGTGTGAGTAACAGTTTCTATGTTTGGTGCGAAGGGCGGGCGTCAGTCAGTTGATCTTATTTGTGGTGGTGCTTATGGTGGGTTTTCCGTAAGGAATGTAGACTTTATTAGCTTTGGCAAGGGAATCCTGAGTGATAAATTGGAAGAATGTCTCAGGAAATTCTGGAACCTGCAGTGAATCTGGAATCTGTATGAAATTGAGATTTGGATTCTCACGATTTCCTAATGCTACCCCGAAACCCAGTAGTTGAGACAGTCGTAGAGCTTCAGTTGTGCTGCCCCGGTTCCCCATTTTAAAAGGAACACGTTGCTTTCCTCTAGAATGTTCTGAGCTCTGAGTGCTGCCGGCAGAGTGACCAGCTCTCTGCATCAGAGGGGAAGCCAGGGCTGCGTTCACGGCGTCGCGGCAGCCGGGAGCTGACCCTGGACTTCAGGCACGTGTGATGCTGACCATTTTCTGTAAACTCCAAGGGTGTAGTGGTCTCCTTGGCCGTTTACAGTCTTCTGAAGCTTTTGATGTGTCTGCACTTTGTAGATTTTTCAGAAGTAGACAGCCTTTTCCCACACCCTTGGGCTGAGTTTCGTCAGAGGCTGGTGTGTGGGAAGCACCACACCCACATTCTGACAGGGAAGACTCTGGTGCCCAACTGAGGTCAGAGTGGAAATTTGTTCTTCCTTCCCTCCAGTCTGGTCCAGCTGCTCCCTGCTTGGCCAGAAGAAAATCATGCTTATTCAAGTCGTAGGCAAACCCCCGAAGTCAAACATTTGTCTTTTTTCTTTTTTCTTTTTTTTTTTTTTTTTTTTTTTGAGACGGAGTCTCTCTCTGTCACCCAGGCTGGAGTGCAGTGGCCGGATCTCAGCTCACTGCAAGCTCCGCCTCCCGGGTTTACGCCATTCTCCGGCCTCAGCCTCCCGAGTAGCTGGGACTACAGGCGCCCGCCGCCTCGCCCGGCTAGTTTTTTGTATTTCTTAATAGAGACGGGGTTTCACCGTGTTAGCCAGGATGGTCTCGATCTCCTGACCTCGTGATCCGCCCGTCTCGGCCTCCCAAAGTGCTGGGATTACAGGCTTGAGCCACCGCGCCCGGCCTTGTCTTTTTTCTTTCATATGCCCATTTAGTTTATATGGAATGATAGCTAGAAAAATGCCTTTTAGGGGAAAATTAATTTCCTTAATTACAGAGAACTTTTTGGATAAAAATCAGGAGGCTATTTTGTAATAAGATCTAGTTAAATACTACAGTGGAAAGCTCCTTATATTTGATCTTACACTTGGGCCCTGTGTGCGTGTCCGCATGCTCGTGCTCATGACGCCAGGCGCAGATGTGAACTACGGGCACAGTACATACTTTCTGGTTGCTTCTTTGAACGTCTTATTGCTTGACCTCTCCGACTCAAATGTTGAGTTATGTTGATTCTGTTCAGAATGTTTATCCCTCCGTCTAGGGTCCAGTCGTCTTTCAGGGAGGAACCGTCTTCCTCATCTCTGTCTCCTACAGTATTGTATATTTAATAGTCAAATATTTATAGGTTACATGGGTGACTGATCTGTTCATTAGGAGGAAAACAATGCCAATTTTCACATCATTAGAATGGACTTGTTAAATGATTGTTAGTATAATGAAGTTTCCATGGCAAAAGAGGCTTTGCAGATGTGAGTGTAACGGACAGTGAGATGGGAGAGGACCCTGGGTTGTCCAGGTGGGTCCAGTGTCTTCACATGTGCCTTTTGAGAAGGCAGTACGAGGGTCTGCCTCAGAGGAGGAGACCTGAGGACGAGATAGAGGCCAGAGGGCTGTGGGGGTGAGGGCGAGTGTGGGGCAGGGGCAGGGTCCGGAGGGGTGCAGGGCTGAGGCCGGGGCAGTGGTAGGAGGGGTGTGGGGCTGTGAGTCAAGCTGCATGGTGGCTTCTATGAATTGGGAGACTCCAGGCAGGAATACAAGCTACTGACCCCTTGACTTCAGCCCTGGGACTCCTGACTTCCAGGGCTGAGAGGAGGTTTGCATTTGTGGTAATTTGTTGCAGCAGCAATAGGAAGCTAATGCATTGTATCTGTTCTTCACCTCCAAACCTTTGAAAAGTGACCCTGTTGTATCGGCCTTTTGTGTGCCCTAAATTCTAATGAGATGGTTTGTAGGAAATAATGGACACAAACGATGGCAGAACACAAAGTTGGACAGAAGCAGTGTCTTCTGTGGTTCTGTAGTTTGGGTCTGGGAAGTTAGATTTCGGTCAGAGTGTGTGGTCTTGTTCAGCGTATACCTGGAGTACTTGTTCAGAGCTCCTGGGGGAGTGGTCTTTAACACTGTTAGGATTAAAACTCCAAGCACATCAGGGCCAGAGTTCCTGAGTCAGTGTTAGGCGACCTTTGAATAAGAGTTGGCATGTAGAGTCTGCCCACTTTACTAGTATGAAGCAGCAAAATCTTTTTTTTTTTTATTTTTTGAGATGGAGTCTCGTTCTGTCACCCAGACTGGAGTGCAGTGGCGAGGCCTCGGCTCACTGCAACCTCCGCCGCCTGTGCTCAAGTGAGTCTCCTGCTTCAGCCTCCAAATTGCATGATTTATTTTCCTGTTTTATATACTTAGTATGTGAAAACTCTGCAAACTTTATGAATACAAATGACATGCCAGAACTTAGGAGAATCTGGTATTTTCCCATGCAAATTAGTAGTGATGTGGAATTCCTGGGCTGATTTGGTTTTATAAGACATGGGGCAGATTCTTTGCCTTATTTCTGTGGAACTAACAATTGTTAATCACCCAGCACTCTTACCTCCCCCAACAGCTCAGGTGAGGGGGGTGTTACCCCCACTGTCGTGATGAGAGGCAGGAGACTGAGGCTTAGATGAGCAGGTGACACATTACTGTCCAGCCCCACCCACCCTGTAGTTTCCTGCCATGGCTCAGCTGTCTTCCTGCAAGAAAGGACAGACACCCTGGTGCTGGGTAGAATTCCTTGTGAACCCCTTTCCATCCTCCAGGGAGTTCTTGCTTTAGAGTGGTGGCTCATGGGGAGTCCTCTGGCCCACTGAGAAAGTGACTCATGTTGTGACATTACTGTCTCTGTCCGGCTGCTGTCGATTGGGTGATTTGTAAAGAGACATTTATTGCTCACAGCTCTGGAAGCTGGAAAGTCCAAGGTCAAGGCAGTCCAAGGTCAAGGCACCTGCACATCTGGTGCCCCAGGGCCTGTGGCTCACAGACGGCAGCATCTCAACAGGTGTTGCGTGGCAGCGGTCGTCTCGTCAGAACTCACGTGGTGGAGGAGCAGGAGGGCTCCTCTAGGCCTCCCAACAAGGACACCAACCCCAGTCCTGAGAGCAGGACTTCCCAAAGACCCCACCTCTTAATGTATCCCTTCGGAGATGGTTTCAGCATGAGGTTTTGGGGACATTCAGGCCAGAGCCATTGCTCTGCTGTGGTGTTAGGGCTGCATGGCATCATTACTGCAGCAGAGCCACAGCTTCTTATCTGCATTTGCTGCAGGAGGAAGACGCAGGTGCCTGTGCAACTTGGGGTTCGGTGCAAGAAGTGGAGACTCTGGGAATCTTAGCAGGAGGAACTTAAGGGCTTTGAGAACTGACACTTTAGGACTGTAGTTTTCTTCAGACTGTAAAAACCTTGGTGTGTGACAATACTGAACATTGCCTGAGCCCTGTGATCCTGTAAAACAGTGATTGTTAAGACATTCCCCCTCCCCACAACTGCGCCCCCACTTTTACTGCAAGAAGCCCCTTCCCATGTGGCTTAGGCTGACTGGCGGATGACCGTTTACCGAGGACAAGACCAGATACAGGCCTTCAAACCCCCCTTCTCTGCCTTATAAGTGATTAGCTAAACTGCCTGTTCCCACTGATCAATCACTTCCCACCTTGAAATGGTTCTTCGTGGTGCAGTTGCGACTAGGGGGGTGGACTTGTCTTTGACTGTCGCCTTCCACAGAGGACAGTTAGGGTGGGCAGGAAAGAATTCTCTGCTACAGGTCTGCATTCCTGGCTGTTTCCAGAAGTGGGAATTCTGGTGCCGTGGAGTCTGCGAATGGATTTCTAGTGTCCCAGCTTCAGGTGGAGTTGAAATTGAGTGAGGCAACCCACCACACCCATCTGGAGCCAGGAACTAGAGCCATTTTTAAAGTGGCAGTTTCTCCATAAGATTACCCAAAAAACGCGCTCAGCACGTTTCTTTCTTTCTCATATGCATTTGGCCATCTAAAATGGGAATGGTGGTTTTTTGGAGCATGGATGTAGTTTTAAATTTTGAGTATTGTAAACCTTAATGTAGCTTCTTAAAATGTTTGCCTGATTATCTGGAGATTTACTAAACCTTTGGAGTGGTAATAATGAGTTGATCTATATGACTTTGCTTTCTATGATGCAATGAAAGTACTCTAATTAAAACCTCTGCAGTTGGGTCAGCAGGCGATTGGCCAAAACAAATTCTGCTTTTTGGGTTTCTTTAACCAAACAAGGGAGTAGAGTGTAGGCTGAAGTGGCAAATTCATTTCAGAGCACGCCAGAGCCCTCAATGATTCAGCAGCCTTCTCAGGTGAACGTGTAACGTGCCGTGAGTCTTGGCAAGCCTGGCTACTGAAGTGTGCACGTGACACCACAGAGCCACACCTAGGAAGATGTGGTTTCTGTAACAAGCTTTGGAAAACCAAAGTTCAACTAAATTATCCAACTTTGTTACAGAAAAAGCTTAGACCAGATGGCCAAAGACCTGATTGTTTCATGGTTGAGACATGGTTATAAAATCGCCCTTACTTGGTGCCAATCAGTGTTGGTCCACAGTGATACTCCTCCAACCTCACTGAAGAGTTTGGAGACTGATATGAGACTGTGAAAATCTCCTTAAGGTGAAAAGGGCTCTGGGGCACCCGGGAATATCCGCACACCCGTGGCCATTCCCCTATAAGGTGGAGAGGACGGCTGGGTCACGCGGGAGCATCAGCACACCCGTGGCCATCCTCTTTAAGACGGAAAGGGCTGCTGGGGTGCCCCGCAATATCTGCACACCCGCGGCCATTGTGGCTGTCCCCCTTTCTGCTCAGTCACCTCTGTGTTCCCGCATTCAGGCTTTGGGACACTCATGAACAGCTCATCCCCTGGGCTGGTGAGGAAGGAGTGGGAGGTTGTTCTGAGGCTCTGTCACTGTCTGCCCTGTCATGAGCTGGGCAAGGCAGTGGCAGTGACCCTGGAGGAGTCTGGTCAGTGAGGGCTCCGGCAGGAAGTGCTGAGGCTTGAGGTGACTCTGCCAGTCGTAACCAAATGTCTTCCCTCTTATTTCCATGATTCCTTCTAGTTCTGCACCTTGCACTGCAGAGTCTCTGTGTATCTATAAATACACATGAGTTACGATACAGGTGTCTCTTTCCCCTCTGTCTGCGGCTGGGCCCAGGGAGTGAAGTGCAAGACCCCCTTACTGCTGGATGCCCACCAGCACGAGGCGCTGCCTGCCCTGCTGACGAATGCCTACAGCGAGTCCTGGAAGCCGCCTCCTGAGCACCTGGCCTGTTGACGGTGTATACGGGAGACAACGGAGCTCCCCTTGCCCCACCCTGAGCAGAGACTGGGGAGGCGGCGGCAGCACTGCCCCCATGGTGCATCCTTGGTGCATGGAGGAAAGTCTGTTCATGCTTAAAACACAGCCCATCCTCTCAAAAGCAGGATGACAACCCCATTTACTTCTGGAATCTTAAAAACGGGCCCGTCTCTTTGAGAGAAGAACATGGCATGTATGTGTGTACCTCCTTTGTTTTTTTTTTTTTGAGACAGTTTCCCTCTGTCACCCAGGCTGGAGTGCGGTGGTGAGATCTCAGCTCACTGCAAGCTCTGGCTCCCGGGTTCATGCAATTCTCCACCCTCAGCCTCCCAAGTAGCTGGGACTACAGGCACCCGCCACCACGCCTGGCTAATTGTTTGTATTTTTAGTAGAGACGGGGTTTCACCGTGTTAGCCAGGATGGTCTCGGTTTCCTGACCTCGTGATCTGCCAACCTCGGCCTCCCAAAGTGCTGGGATTATAGGTGTGAGCCACCACGCCGGGCCGTATGTGTGTACCTCTTTACAAGTCTTGCCTGACCTTCGCATTTAAAAATTACTGAAAAACTTAAGGATGTAACTGACAAGAACTTTATAGGTTTCTCCAAGGAAAAATTTGGAAAAGTTAAGTGAACCCATGATGTGTTTTATTTCTATGAGTCCCACACTTGGATTTTTAAATGTGGGCAAAACATCTGTATGTTCTTCAGCCTGATTTCCGTGGAATCGTGAATGAAACGTGCTGAAGTTGCCGTGCGGATTTTGTTATGTGGCGGTGACAAGTGGGGCTGGTCATTAAACAACTGGAGGAACCCTGTCCTTTCTGTGCTCCTGTTGGACACTAGGCACGTGCTTGGGTGTTTTCTGTGTGTGTGGACAAGATGACGACAGAATTTCCAGATTCACACGGTGGTATCTTCTCCCTTTTCTGTTAAAACGTGTCTTCTGCTGCTTCTACATAGACCAAGTGTTTCTTTCTCTCGCCTGTCTACATAAACGCTGTTTAACAAAAACCGTATTGTAGACATGTGAAGCTGAATTCCACATGATCAAGCAGATAGAGATGACTGAGTATACTGTTTTGTGGAAGGAAGGTTTAAAATGATTTTTAGCTTTTTCCCTGAAATAGGGAATACTTTTAACTTTTTCCCTGAGATAGGGAATAATGAAATGGGAAAATAATTAAATTTTCCCATGTAATTGTTAGATTATATTTAATTATTAGATTATTCATGTATTGCAAGGGAAAAAGGAACTAGATCACCCCATGTACCCAAATGAAAATTTAAAGGGTATGGGCGAGTTCATTTGAACTCCTTTAATTTGTTTTTGTTTGTTTGTTTTTGACAGTCTCACTCTGTTTCTCAGGCTGGGTGCAGTAGTGCAATGACAGCTCACTGCAACCCCAACGTTCTAGGCTCAAGTGATTCTCCTGCGTCAGCCTCCCCAACTGCTGGGATTTACAGGCGTTAACCACCACACACAGCTTATCACCTCTTGGAGACTAGCTTTGAGTTTGGGCATTCACTGAACTATATTTTAGTTAATTCTCAAAGTTTGTCACTGTTTATCTTTAATTTGCTAAAAATCTACATGTATTGTAAAATGCGTTACATTTCCTTAGCATTCACGGATTCCCTGTTAGTGGGGCAGAGACACAGAAGGGCAGAAGGCGTTCGGACATCATCAGGGTTGCAGTTGAGTCCTTGCCCCGAACACACTGGAGCTCTGGGCTCTGTGGTCCCACGGGGGTCCTCTGTCCACTGAGGGGGACGGGTTACCTGGAAGGTCCCTCCAGCCTCTGCAATTTTGCCCTTTTCAGGTTAACATCTCATCATTGTCCTGGACAGCACTGCCTTTCGTTCACTGATCCACGAGTGAACAGCTGGTCAGTGGCCAGTGCTGCTTCCTTCAGCTGGGAGGTGGTGATGTGATAACACTTCCGTGGAATTTGGTTCTTGGTGTATTAAGGGTTCAGTTGTATGTTTATTTTTAATCTGCACCTCTGAATTGGTCTTTTGATTGCAAAGAGATTGCTTACTGGATTTGTTTCTGAATATTTGGTGGATAACAGGAGAACCTTGCTTATCTGTGTGTTCATTTAGTGTGTTTTTGCCAGGCATTTATATGGTTGTGTTAGCCCTCAGCCCACTTTCTGTGTGTGGTGGAGTCATTGAAATCATTTATGTGAAGTCTCTCCTCTTTTAAGGCCAGAGGACGTGGGGTGGTGTCTCCCTAAACTAGGGGGAAATGGCATTGTTCTGCCCTCCTCCCTGGGAATGCTGGTGTTTCCAGGTCTCTGAACTTGGCTCCCACACTGGGAGAGTAGCTGTGGCTTCTGGAGCCCGTTTTGTGCGGGACTGACTCCTTCACTTGCTTTATTCCCCACTGTCTTTGCTGCTTGATGACGCAGGGATGAGGGAGTTGGGCCCAGGGGCCTTGCCTGTGCCTGAAGGGCCCGATGCAGAAAACTCCTCATGGGAAGGATGTTCCTTGAGGGCAGCTTTTGGAGTGTTTTCCTACTTTTAACTGAGAAGCAGCTATTCACATGGTTCTATTCTGCTGGTGTGTTTCAAAATAACTGGTGTAGAGTTGTGAAGATGTCCGAGACACCCATGATCCACTCCGGGCCAGTGCAGGACATTGAGCTCAGAATCCTTCAGACCATTCAGATGCCAAAGATTCTTGCTTGGTTATTCTCAAACTTATGAGAATCTAAAACGCGAGCCACGGTATGGATTTTCTCTTGAGCCCCCATGACTTTGCCTTGTATTTTGGGCATGAATGACTTCATCAAGGGGAAAGAATTTGAGGAAGGAGCCTCTGAGGCTAGGAGGGGGTGGGAAGGGGCGGGGGGAAGAGGAGGGAAAAGGAGCTATAGAGGGAGGAGCCAGGCTGGGGCTGGGGCGTCTCCCCATGATGCTCCCACACGCCTGGCGCGAGGCCCCAGAGACTGACTGATTTTCCCACAGACAATGTGTATGATTGCATGTCTGTTTTGTGGGCTGGCCATTTGGATTGAGGGAATGTCTGTGTTGTGATTCCTTATTGATTCGAAGGTTGGAAAGGTTTGTGCTCAATACAGGGGTCTCTTGGTGCGATGGGAAAATGTGATCGCAGCCGCCTTCGGGGTGGGGAGAGCCCTCGAGGCCCTCAGTGGTGGCCGGCGTCAGCCTTCGCTTCCCTGGGTGAGCTGCCCTCAGGGTGGGAAGGGAGGTCCTCGGTGGTGGCCGCTGTTGGCCTTCGCCTCCCTGGGTGAGGGCTGCTCCATCCCCGGCTCTCCGACTCCTTGCCTGGCACCTTCCTCGTTGGAGGCCGTGATCCATCAACTTTGTCCACGCGTGTCCTGCAGACTAATGCTGACTGGAGGTTCAGGAGTGGTCAGAAGAGGCCAGAGGAGGCCCTCGTGATGCGAAGCTAAACGTTTAATGATGGCGCTGTTGAGTGCATGAGCCGCATCAGCCCAAGAGTCTGGGTAAGAGGGAACCCCGCGGGGTGGAGGGAAGACTGGACAGATGGGTGCTTTCCTCGGCCCCTGGGAGCACGGCCAGGTCCACGCTCAGACCTCCTGGTTTCTCCCATATTTCCATCAATAGCAAGGGAAGGACTCGGGGCAGAAGTAGTTCAAGGGCCTCTAAAGACTTATGTAATTGTTAATAGGCCTACTTTTATGCTTTCTTATGTATTAAGAGCAAATCATGATACAAACTCATTTCTGTTTGAAGAAATCTTTACTGCTCTCATTTTTGTGGCAAGCAACATTGATTCTTTGCTTAGTGAGCGTTAGTGCCCTCCTGCCCAGTGCTGCTGCCTGGCGTGTCCTCGCACACACCTCTGTCCATTGGTCTCCGTTCACCTTTCCGCCTAGAATTGTAGGAGGGGCGCTGGGATCTTAGGGCTAGAAAGAAATTCTGAAGACCACTTTTAGGGGCGGCTTTTAGTCAGGGCTTCCAGAGAGACAGCCAGCCGGGTGTGCGTGTGTCTCCAGGGCGAGGCTTGCTGCAGGGGCTACAGAGTCCAAGAAGCCCCAGGACCCACAGGCTGCAAGCTAGAGTCCTGGGAGGGTGTGGCTTGAAGACTTGAGAAGCGGAGGGTGCGGATCCCACCGTGGTCTGAGGAGCTGAGACCCAGAAGCACGGGCTGCAGAAGACAGATGTCACTGGCCCATCAGCCAGACAGGTGGAGTGAACCCAGTTTTCCCCGCCTTGCTGTTTTACTCGGGCCCTGGGTGGATAGGGTGGTGCCCCCCACGCCGGCGAGGATGGGTCTCCACTCAGTCCAGAGGCAAACATGCATCTCACACAGAAATAATGCAGAACCAGCCATCTGGGCACCCCGGGCACGCTCAGGTTGATGCACAAAACCAACGCCGCGCGTGGCCCTGACATCTGTGTGTTCGCATCACTCCACACACATTGCTCAGTCATCGCCTCGGTGAGTTTGTAAGCTCGTTGTGTGGTTCTGGGGCTTTTCGTCCTTGGTGATGACAGGCTCCCCACTGCCCCAGCTCAAGTATGGAAGGTGATGGCACCAACGGCTCCTTGTTTCTCAGACACTTGAGTGGGTGCTCTGTGCAGCCAGTTTCACCTGCAGCAGCATCTGTTCCCTATGCCGATTCCATTCGGAGTATGTGCCTCCCTTCTGTTGAGGGTGCAGCCTTCTTTCAGGGAAGAACTGTGTCCTGTTCGCCTATATCGCCTGTGGTGTATCTCATGGCTGAATAAGTAGCTATAGGATACCTCGGTGGCTGAATGATAGGTTCATTGGAAGGAAAACTTTATATATTTTTTTCTTTTTGGGATGGAGTTTCACACTCAACGCCCAGGCTGACGTGCAATGGCACGATCTTGGCTCATTGCAAACTCTCCCTCCCGGGTTCAAGTGATTCTCCTCCCTCAGCCTCCCAAGTAACTGGGGCTACAGGCTTCCGCCACCATGCCTGGCTAATTTTCGTATTTTCGTTAGAGAAGGGGTTTCACCATGTTGGCCAGGCTGGTCTTAAACTCTTGACCTCAGGTGATGCGCCCACCTCGGCCACCCAAAGTGCTGGGATTACGGCCATGAGCCTCTGCACCCAGGAACTTAATACCGTTTTTTTTTTTTCCTTTAAATCGTAATGGGCTTGTTAAATGCTTACTTTTTTTTTTTTTAATTTATTATTATTATACTTTAAGTTCTAGGGTACATGTGCATAACGTGCAGGTTTGTTACATATGTATACTTGTGCCTTGTTGGTGTGCTGCACCCATCAACTCGTCAGCACCCATCAACTCGCCATTTACATCGGGTATAACTCCCAATGCAATCCCTCCCCCCTCCCCCCTCCCCATGATAGGCCCCGGTGTGTGATGTTCCCCTTCCCGAGTCCAAGTGATCTCATTGTTCAGTTCCCACCTATGAGTGAGAACATGTGGTGTTTGGTTTTCTCTTCTTGTGATAGTTTGCTAAGAAGGATGGTTTCCAGCTGCATCCATGTCCCTACAAAGGACACAAACTCATCCTTTTTGATGGCTGCATAGTATTCCATGGTGTATATGTGCCACATTTTCTTAATCCAGTCTGTCACTGATGGACATTTGGGTTGATTCCAAGTCTTTGCTATTGTGAATAGTGCCGCAATAAACATACGTGTGCATGTGTCTTTATAGCAGCATAATTTATAATCCTTTGGGTATATACCCAGTAATGGGATGGCTGGGTCATATGGTACATCTAGTTCTAGATCCTTGAGGAATCGCCATACTGTTTTCCATAATGGTTGAACTGGTTTACAATCCCACCAACAGTATAAAAGTGTTCCTATTTCTCCACATCCTCTCCAGCACCTGTTGTTTCCTGACTTTTTAATGATCGCCATTCTAACTGGTGTGAGATGGTATCTCATTGTGGTTTTGATTTGCATTTCTCTGATGGCCAGTGATGATGAGCATTTTTTCATGTGTCTGTTGGCTGTATGAATGTCTTCTTTTGAGAAATGTCTGTTCATATCCTTTGCCCACTTTTTGATGGGGTTGTTTGTTTTTTTCTTGTAAATTTGTTTGAGTTCTTTGTAGGTTCTGGATATTAGCCCTTTGTCAGATGAGTAGATTGCAAAAATTTTCTCCCATTCTGTAGGTTGCCTGTTCACTCTGATGGTAGTTTCTTTTGCTGTGCAGAAGCTCTTTAGTTTAATGAGATCCCGTTTGTCAATTTTGGCTTTTGCTGCCGTTGCTTTTGGTGTTTTAGACATGAAATCTTTGCCCATGCCTATGTCCTGAATGGTACTACCTAGGTTTTCCTCTAGGATTTTTATGGTACTAGGTCTAACATTTAAGTCTCTAATCCATCTTGAATTAATTTTCGTATGAAAAAACTGCTTTAAAGTTCATATGGAACCAAAAAAGAGCCCGCATCTCCAAGACAATCCTAAGTCAAAAGAACAAAGCTGGAGGCATCACGCTACCTGACTTCAAACTATACTACAAGGCTACAGTAACCAAAACAGCATGGTACTGGTACCAAAACAGAGATATAGACCAATGGAACAGAACAGAGTCCTCAGAAATAATACCACACATCTACAGCTATCTGATCTTTGACAAACCTGAGAGAAACAAGAAATGGGGAAAGGATTCCCTATTTAATAAATGGTGCTGGGAAAATTGGCTAGCCATAAGTAGAAAGCTGAAACTGGATCCTTTCCTTACTCCTTATACGAAAATTAAATGCTTACGTTAATGTTTATTTTTAAAAATGTTATCTGTGACCTTTCAGCTTTTCATAGCACTTCTCGTGTGAATATTTTAAAAAGGCCCTTTAGTCGTGGGGGAGAAGGAGGTTATCCCTTTCAGCAGAGGGAGATGGAAGAACAGGCCCTGGTGGGTCTGAGCACAGGCAGTCACCCCAGCCTTGGTGCTTGCTTAGGTCTGTTCTCCGTTCACCGTAGCCGCATCCACTCTCATTGTCAGCTTAAAAATAAGCTTTTTCGTCTTTCTAATCGGAACAGTTAGTTTGTTAACCGTCACATTAAGGTATCGAGAATGATGGCTTTCAGGCCTCAGATATGACACAAGTAATAAATGCAGCTGACCCTGAACAACATGGGTTTTGAGCTTCGAAGGATCACTTATGTTAATTTTTTTTCCAACCAAACCCTTACTGAAAAAACCTGGCTTTGTGGAGGGCCGACGTTTCCTACATGTGCTTCCATAGGGTGGCCGTGGGGTCCTGTGGATACGTAGATTTGGGTAAACTCGGGGCGTGTTCTGGAATCCATGTCCCTGTGTATACAGAGGGACAACTGCAGCTTTTTAGAAGTTTGTGTCCTGCCTTGTCCTAAAAAGGTTCCAAGGTGGATGCAAAATTATTTCATTCCTTTGGTTTTCTTGGTGGGATATTGATGTTTATTCTTCAGTGTCTAATATCCTGAGTGAACAGAGTTACCGCTTCAGGAACAAAGCCAGTCTGGAAACACATATTGAGATATCCACCTTTTCTTCATGGTTTCACAAAAGGCCATGATCATATTTTATTCAGTTGAACTGTAGGAAACTGCCAATATTTGCTGTTTTTGGCCTACAAAATGGCAAGTTCGTACGATATTAAAAACAAAGGCTTCCTGGATGGGGAAAATAGGAATCGGTAAGAACCTGAAGTTCTCTGTCATGGCCTCTGAGTCACAGGTAAATAAACCTGCGTGAGGGGGAGTTGACTGTACAGTATTTTCCTTCTGTTTTGATACTGTCAGAAAACGGTCAGTTCCAATGTGTTGGGTCCCTTTGCCTCAGCTTTGCTGCAGAAGGGACTTGCCATTATACCTCTTGTTCCCAGTGCCCAGGAGGCTGATGCCACATAGAAGACCTGCAGGTCGGTGGATGTGAAACAGGCATCGGACACGCTGTGCACCTTGGGACGCATCTGAGAAGTGTGTGCTTGCAGCAGATCTGAGGTGAGGGCGTGTTCCATCTCCTCTCCCTTCTCTGGCTTTGCAGGTCTTTGAAGTTGGTCCTGGAAAGTGAAATTAGTTAATGCTGATTTAAGCTCCAGGTCAAAGCCTGGGGGCCGAAGAGACCCGCCCTTCACGAGGGGTGTGAAGCATTGGGCCCTCCCATCAGGAGGCAGCAGGGACTCGAGAAAGCCCCACATGCCCTCCAGTTCCCTTATGTTGAAATTTTTTGTACTCGGCCATGCCGGGTCATTTTGGGAGGTGAGTAGGGGATTCACATGGGGGTGTGCAGTATTCTTAGGTGTCAGGTGCGAGAGTTGAATTTGCAGAAGCTGTGCAGATAGGAAAGGGCCTGGCAGGGAGTGCTGTTTACACGGAGCCGATTTAACGCGAGGTCTGTGCTCTACCTGGGTCCGTGTCTGACTGCTGTCTCCCAGTCTGCAACAGGACGTTGACGTGACTTGGCGCCATCGTCCCACTCTGTGTAGATGTCTGAGGATCTGTGCGCAGCTGCTCTGTGAGAATGCGTTGTGATAATGAACTGAGAAACAGTGAACAAACCCTGAATTGGTTAGCACTGGTTCCACGGCCACTTCTGCTGTGGTTGGAGTCATTCATAATAAAGTGTGCTGGACTGCTATGCAGAGCTCTGAATTTCAGAGGCCCTTTAACTTGGCAGCTAACCAGTCGCTTCCTTCAGAAGACATTTGAGTCCCCTTTACCTACCAGGGTGACCCTGGGAGTTTGAAGATGAGTGAGACAAGCCCTCTGTGTCTTGTGGATTTTACTGTCCAGAGGGGAGACAGATGTGGATGGTGAAGGAGGCCCTATCAGAGGTCAGTGCATGTCAGTTTTGTTTCTTCAGCACTTGCTGTGTTCAGGCGGTGCCCCGGGCCATGTGCAGAGCATCTGGGGACCCTGCCCATGGCATCCCAGGCACAGCTAGCATCTGCGCCATCTTCATACTTGGCCTGAGTTTTGGGGAAGTACCGAGGATGGCTTCTGCCTTTGCTGGAGAGAGTTGGAAGTCAGGGCAGCCCTCCACAAGGAGATGATCGCCAGCTGATTCCTCAAGAAAGAGAGGTGGTCCCCACATGGGTAGAGCAGGGCAGCATGTACAGACCTGGGTGTGGGTCTGGGGCATGTGCATCTGAGTGGGTTCTGCTGGGAGACAGCAGGGGTGAGGTGTGAAGGCAGTTGGAATTTACAGGATAAATTATCACTAAGGCGATGCCTGGAAAACATAAAATGGGGACTCTCTGGGGGTAAACGTGGACTTAGGGTGACCCTGGGCGTGGGTGTTTTCAGGCTCTGAAGGCAGAGATTTAGGAAATTGGGGCAGAGCTGAGCCCCAGACGAGGATGAAGACCACCCTTGGGATGTTGAATGAGACAGGGGTGGAAACCCAGTGAATGTCATGGGGGGTCAGTCCAGCAGGCAGGCAGCAGAGGAGACCGGTGTCCTCAAAGGCCCCTTGGGCCTACCTCTCAAAGTGCTGGGATGACAGGCATGAGCCACTGCTCCCTGCTGATACTTTTAAAATTTCTAAGCTACTCTCTCTCATACCCACTCCCGTATTTTTTTTAAAAAACCAGGTTTATGGCTATATTTTTTCCAAGGGAACCAAACAGTTACCTGTTTGAAGTACAAATAACACCGTGTTTAAAAACCGAAAATGCCACTTTGCATAGAAGTTTCCAAATACCCAGTTGGTTTGAGCCTTGCATTGCAGTGTCACTACCTGCTCTTAAATTTCTACCCGATGTATAGATAGCGAGACAGGGACGGCTCGTACATCTTCAGGTTTCAGTTCTACTACCTTGGGCTATATTTTCATTTATTTTGGCACAACTGTGGGTGTGGCAAGCAATGCCAGGGTATTTATTTTGAAGCGTTTCCAATAACAGTTGGGAAGATTTTCACATTTTTAGAATTTTCATAGTAATAGTTATAATTGACAAAGAATTTAAAATTGTGTAGTCATTATTTTGCTTTTTTCTAGATGTGCCCCGAAACAGGGTTGCTAACTATCATTCTACATCACAGGATTAATAACAGTACCCTTTTGGAGCAGATGCCTGTAATCAAGGAATTCTGCCTAGTCAGTTCACTTTAAGCGTGTTTAAAAGGTTGTCTTTATCCTAGTTGGCACCTGTGGCTATAGTTTGTTTTCACTGCTGAAGAATATTCCACGATGGAAGCCGTAATTCATCTGTTTTTCATATCGGTGGACATTTGGATTATTTTGGGAGGGTGTGTATGTCTATTCAGCCTTCATTTTTTCAGGATTTTTTGTAGAAGATAATGTAACAGTGTAACATCCTCTGCTAGGGAGCCAACACGAACCCTGATTACAGCCACACAGACTCTCACACAGACTCTCAGGCCTTGTTACCAACACACAGAACCATTTTCTTAAGTTGAAACACAGTAGCAGAACCTGAAGCCATGTGAACGGTTCCTCCGATCTTACACTTGGAATTCACTTTTTATTACTATGTCTGCTAATTAGGAAGCATATCAATTATACAGAAATCTGAGAATGTAAAATTATACGTTTATAACAGAAAAAACCTTATTTAATAGCCCAGAACACATGGCTATGTTTTTCCCTCATGCCCCACCACTGTTTTCTTTGCTTGAAATGGGAAATGACACTTGAATGCGGTTTTCTAGCGACTGTTAGCCTGGCATAGTTCTTCAGAGACAGAGGATGTAAAGCACATGGAGAATTTCTGTTTGTGGAATGTGATTTCCCGGTCGCCTCATTCAGGCTGTCGCCGCCTTCCCCTCTGGCCGCCTGCATCGTGGGACGTCTGAGAAGGTCCCTGTTTCATCCTCTGGAAATTCTGAAAAGGAAGGAGAGGAGGGTGTGCAGGGTGTGGTGCATTTGTGTTGGTCTTCCAGCTTTTATTTGGAGTCTCCGCTACCTTGGTTCCTGCCTTTATGTCCCTAGCTCGTGGCTTCATCCTTGTGTCTAACTCACAGGCAGACAGATGGAAAGGGAAGTTGTATTCAGCCAACAGCTTGATCTTATTCTCAAGGCTTAAATCGACTGGGTATTTGGAGACTTCTGTGCAAATGGGCATTTTTGGTTTTTAAACACCGTGTCTTATTTGTACTTGAAATGGGGTAACTGGTTCTCTTGGAAAAAATATAGGCATAAAGCTGGTTCTTAAAAAAAAAAAAAAAAAAAAAAGGGAGTGGGTGTGAGAGAGCGGCTTAGAAATTACACCAGTAATGGTCGCGAGTGGTGGCTTATGCCTGTAATTCCAGCACTTTGAGAGAAGGAGGCAGGTGGATCCCCTGAGGTTAGGAGTTCGAGACCAGACTGGTGAACATGGTGAAACCCCGTCTGTACTGAAAAGATGAAAATTAGCCGGGCATGGTGGCAGGCACCTGTAATCCCAGCTACTTGGGAGGCTGAGGCAGGAGAATCACTTGTACCCGGGAGGCAGAGGTTGCAGGGAGCCAAGATCGCACCACTGCACTCCACCCTGGGCGACAGAGCAGAAACACCATCTCAAAATAGAAAAAAACCAAAAAACTAAACAAAACAAAAACCCGGTAATGAAAACCTGATTGCATCATCTGTGATGGAGATGGCGGATTATTTCATTTTTAGTGACAGGATGAATTGGATATGTTTGCAGTATTGATTTGACAAGGGAAATGGTGAGAACCAAATGTGCCGCCCAGCTTGGGCCTCGCCGTTGGCAGAAGACCGTGGCGGGCAACAGACTGGAGACTCGGAGACCGAGGGGAGAATTCTCATGCCTTGACGCTGGTGCAGTGTGTGCTTCTGGACTCCTGCTGGAGGGAGCTGCCCCTTTGCCTTGCAGGCTTTGGTGCAGTGGAGACCTTAGGACCTGCCCCTCCTGGCACACCTGTGGGTGTGGCGAGCAGTGCCAGGGCTGAAGCACAGGTGCTGAGCCCGGAACGTGGGACGGGAGAGGCTGCACACGCCGGCAGGAGTCTTCTCCAGCAGCCGGGGGTTTCCGCAAGGGGGCGGGGCGTTGGTTTTCCTCCTTGAATTTGGGTGGAGAGGGTGTCCTGGGGTGCTGTCTGCACTGGTGTTGCTCTGAGGTCAAGTTGTGGCCCCGAGTCCCTGTCCCTCTGCAAAGTGAGGGTTTGCCCATTTTCAGGTCAGATTTCCCTTGGGTCCGGGTCTCTAGGAGTGGGGCGCATTCCAAGGGGGCGTGAGCACGGTGGACGCCCGTGGGCCTCTTCCTCTCCCCTCAGCTCCTGGGCTGTGTGTGAAGAGCTGCCCAGCGGAATCACCCTCCTGCCTGGTGTTTCATTCACCAGAAATCGTTCTCACTGTGGACTCTTGAGTCAAATGTAATCCAGGAATGGAACGTGCTGTTGCTGGATGCCACACACAGCATCAGGAGCTTAGTTGGGGATTATATGATCTTACCCCACACCTTAAAAGTAAAGACTGTAGTTGTCAGGCGTCTGAGCCCAAGCCAAGCCATCGCGTCCCCTGTGACTTGCACGTATATACGCCCAGATGGCCTGAAGTAACTGAAGAATCACAAAAGTGCAAATGCCCTGCCTGGACTTAACTGATAACATTCTACCAGAAATAAGTGAAAATGGCCAGTCCTTGCCTTAAGCGATGATTTTTGTGTGTGTGTGTGAAATTCTTTTTCCAGGCTCATCCTGGCTCAAAAAGCTCCCCCACTGAGCACCTTGTGACCCCCACTCCTGCCCGCCAGAGAACAACCCCCATTTGACTGTAATATTCCTTTACCTAACCAAATCCTATAAAACGGCCCCACACTTAGCTCCCTTCGCTGACTCTTTGGACTCAGCCCGCCTGCACCCAGGTTAAATAAACAGCCATGTTGCGCTCACAAACCCTGTTTGGTGGTCTCTTCACATGGATGTGCATGACAATAGTTAAGGGGATATTGAAGTCTTTGGCAGCTCCAAGAGCCTTTTCAGTTTGTGTCGGGCCATTGTAGGCAGAAGGAAATACTTGCTTAGAGACTCTTACAGAAATGTTCGGTGCAGTGCCATTAACTCATGGAATAAATGTGTAACTTTCCATGGCAGACCTCTGGAAAGAGATGCTCTTTGAGTGCACCCTGGCCTGCTCGCTACAAGAATCGGCCGTGTCACCCCGCTTTCCGTGGGCCTGCAGGTGTGCGTGGTCCATTGCCCTGCACTGTGGCCATGGAAGGGAAGATGATCTGGAATGCTGGCGACAGTTATCGGTGCGTGTTGATGTGTGCTGCTTTCTACAGGGGAGAACATTTCTGTTTAATAAACATCTCATCTCGATGATGACTGCAAGATATTTGAGTCTCATTCAATAGTGTTTCTGGGTTCCTTCTGTTTTTATCTGCTTTCTAGCACTAGGCAAGTGAAGACATGGAAAGTAAAAACCCATCGAACTTGTAGAGACATGGTGTTGTGGAGGAGCAGACTGTAGCCTCTGGCTCTGTTTAAAGATTGTAGTAAACCTCTTACCTGGCACGGTCAGGGTGTAAATTATCTTGTTTAATCGGAATGTGTATGAGTCAAAGCTGGCGCCTGCATTGTGGATGAAATACCAGATTTTAAGGGAACATGTCAATGTGCTGTAAGATACCAACAAAGTTCCTCACTGAGGTTCTGCGCGGGTTCGGAGCAGCTGGGCCTTAGGTCACCAGGGTCGTCTCTGGGAGCAGATGCTCAGTGTGGGCATTAGTCACTTAGCCTTTCCAGAGCCGAGGAGCAGCTCTCTGTGGTGGTTTTTGGAACCTGTATTTTGAGTCAGTTTGTCCCACTTGACTCGAAGTTGCCGCGCGATTTCAGACCTTTGCCTCCACCGTGCGCTCGTTTTCTTGTCCCCTGATAACTGCCTCGGTTGCCCCGGCCTGACATTTGAGCCTCGTCGTTCATGGACACAGGTTCCGTGGTGGGGCAAATGCCGCGACTCCGGCTTGCACAGTTCTGTGACTCTCACCATGGCTTATCACATCACTCCCGGGATCTCCCGTTTAGAGGAAGAGTGTCCCTTTCCTGCAGGCCCTGTGTGGTGTGGAAACCACCCCTACCTACCTTTCTCCTGTTTGAACTGTACCGTGAAGCTATTTCTGTTCTAGTCAACCGTCAGAATTTAAGGAACAGTGATTTATGTAACTTATCACACGCTTCTGAGCAATTCTTTATGAATTTCATTCTGTTGTGAAATTATTGCAGTTTTCATGGCTATGCTGGTCTCATGTTGTGGCCCTTGAAATGAATTCCCTTCCCCATTGTGTGTTAAGGTTGTGCCTGGGAGCTGTTGAGGCCTCACCTCTGCTTAGGGCAGTGGCTTTGCTCTCCTGACAACAGGAAGAATCTTATTTAGAGCACTTCTAATGTAGTTTTTGCTTCCAGACAGAGTTACTTTTTTTCACAGAGACAGCCACTAAAGTCATAAATTATGCTGAGGATGCACACACACGGGTCAGCTGACAGAGTGGAGTCTAGAACAGATCCAAAGATGCAAAAGCAGTTCAGTGGAATTTGAGTCTTTTCAACAAATGGTGCTGGAATTATGGGACAGCCATATGCAAAAGAGTGAAAACAGGGAGAAATTTCTGTATGAAAATTAAGGTGGATCATAGCCCTGAATGTAAAATACCAAACTACAAAACCTGCAGAACAAAGGGAAATTGTGGAGACCTAGGGTGAGAGCTCTTAGCCATACCATGATCCATAATCAAGGAAGAAAACAAGTAGGTAAGACTCATCAAAATTAAACTTCTAATATAAAAGACACCCCTAGGGAATTGAAGAGACACATTTTCGATAGATGGGGAGAAGATGTCTACGAACCATGCAGCCGGCAAAGGACTCGTATCCAGAATGCACAGGACTCCCACGGCTCATGACAGAGAACAAACCACCTGACTTAAAAGCGGAAGAGACCTGAACAGATGCTTCGCTGAGAAGGACGGGAGGATGGCCCGAAAGCATCTGAAATGACCTTCAGCGTGACTGGTTGCACCCAGATGTGCACCGAAGCCGCAGTGAATTTGTTCACACCCCTGCTGGAGCGCCTGACTAAGGTCTTCCGACAGCCCCAGGTGCTGGTGAGGACCGGCAGTCGGGACTCCTGTGCGATGCTGGGGTTCAGCACGGTGCAGACAGCTTGGCGGTTTCTTACAAAACTGAACTCACACAAACGTGGGTCCCAGTGACCCCAATCCTGGGTATTTACCCTAGAGAAACAGAATCTGATGTTTAAGAAAAACTGTGCCCAGATGTTAATAGCGCTGTCTATAGTTGTCCAAAACAGGTTACAATGTGCCACAGCCATATGTGGAATAATAAATACCCAGCAGCCCCGAGGCCTGGCTGTTGATCACAGGACACCCTGGGTGCACCTCCAAGCACGATGCCCAGGAAATTGTGATTTTGCGAGTGTTTTGCCACAACGCTCGCAAAAGATAGACCCGAGTCATGGGAGGACACGGAGAGGGTGGTTGCTGAGAATGGGAGGGTATGCTTATGAGGCCCCGTGAGTGGGTTTGGGGCTGTTGGACTGTTCTGCTTGTGTGATGATGATTATGGGAATATTTGTGCCGAAATTCACAGAACTGAACACTGTCCACTTTACAGTAATTTTTAAAAAGTGGTAATATGCTCATTTTCGGTACTGTTTTTAATGGAAGATGGAGTTTGCAGATGATTTGTCAGGGCAAGCCTGTCTCAAGAGTTTGTAGACGATTCGTTAGGGGCCTATCTCAGGGCCCTTGGGTTGGGTTGGGTTGGGTTGGGTTGGGTTGGGTTGGGTTGGGTTGAGTTGGAAAAGCCTTCTCTGTTGTGGGCAGTAGTACGGGGCGTGGAAAGGATATTGCCAAGGAAACATGTAGAATCCTTTGAGGAAACGTGTATTTCTAACTTGCCATAAGATAGAATTGGAAATTGTAATGGTTTTGTTTTCTAGAGTCTTGGTAGAATAGGGAAGACAGTGTAATAAAAGCTAATTTTGAAATGAAGAATTTTAAAGATTTTCAACAGCAATTGCTCTAGGAAGTCACCCTGGAAATGTTTTTAAAGATGTTCAATAGCAATAGCTCTTGGAAGAGTCACCCTGGAGTTGCTTCTTGAGCATTGGTTTCCTGGCTGTATCTTCCAACTTTCATTTTTAAGTTTTGCTGTGAGTTGGGGATGTGTGGGAATAGCCATCCCAGCCCTGCAGGGGGGTGCATGTGCCCCGAGGCCTGAGGCACTGTTTCAACCTAGCTTGCAACATGGGGACTCTTGTCAGTGGCTGGAGTAAGAGTACCAGCCTGGCAGGCTGGGGGGAGCCCCAGGGTGGTCTGGGCACTGTCCTCCCTGCCTGCAGGATGGCAGCTGGAGGAGCTCGAAGGCTGCCTGCCTCGTGGCTGTCAGCGCAGCAGCCCCTCCTGGCCCTGGAGCAATCTTTGGGTCCATGAGTCTCTGCACCAGGACTTGCCTCCTGGGACCTCCGCCACTGTCCTGAGGGCCCTGGTGCCACTTTCCCGGTGGGACCCAAGCCTCAGGCAGCTGCGACCCCAGATTCGGTTGCTTTCCCTGCCGTCTCATTGCAGCACGAGTGCTCATCTCACTCAATGTAGAACCTCAGGTTCCTTCAAGATCCCCAGAGATGGAATCTCCCAATTTAACAAGATAGTTGGTGACAAGATTTGAGCGGCACTGATTTAACTCAGCTTCCAGAGTTTAAGTTCCCAAGACACAGTCCTGCTCCTTCCCTGGCCTCATCCTGTGTGGCTGGTGTGGATGCGGGGTTTCCGGAGGGTGGGGCTGTGGCAGGTCAGCAGCCAGGGGGATGGCTCATTATTGATCGCTCAATGCCTTGAGGATAACTAGGATTAATGACCTTTATAGGGCTGTAGGTTTGGAGTATATATATATGTGTGTGTATATATATACATATTTAAACGAGGTGGACACGGTTATCACTGCATTTTTCTGACATGAAACTTGGAGAGCAGAGGGTTTAGGAAACTCCTGAAGCCGCACTGTCAGCGGGACTCGGGCGGTCTGGCCTTAGACCCTGCACTGTTTGCCCCTCACCACGCTGTCAGCAGATCCGGGTGGTCTGGCCTTAGAACTCACGCTGGTCGCCCCTCCCTGCCACGTTGTGGGGTTTTTCCTGCTTCTGGGCAGCATTTGATAGCTTGTGAAACAAGACCAAGACTTACTATGAGTGGATTTGCCATTATCTGAGATCCAGAACGTTTCCTGGACCTGGCGTTGCCGATGTCACGTAAGGGAAGGTAAAAACATTTTCATTGTGGTCACTGGGGCTCCGGAAATGGTATTTTTCCCAGTGAAAGTTTACTCATAAAAATCTATTAACTCAATACTATGTGAACAGGAAGAAATGTGTTGGGCTCTAGTTAAATGTCTCAGAGCCACAGAAGTAAATGAGGGCACCTTCCGAGCACAGCCTCCCGGAAGAGACCAAGGACGTTTGTCTGGAGGGTTTGCCATGAAGCAGGACTTGGGCAGGGCTGGTCTGCCTAGGGAGGCCTCTGCCATGATGTAGGTTAGTTGAAGTAGTTGACGGGTGGTGGCTTGAGGTCGGTGGTCCCCGAGGAAGCCCCTAGCAAGGCCGGTTTCCGTGGGATGGAAAACTGCCGTTCAGTGGCTGTAATCTTGGCTTCACGGGTCTGACATACAATCCTGCCCTCGGATACTTGGATCCCAGCCAGGGCAGATGGCCCTGAAAGGACATTCGGACTGTGATGGCTGCACCCATTCTCAGCATCTGTAGGGTCTCCTATGTATGTCTGTGTTTCCATTTTCTTTTAGCACAATTTCTCCCAGTGAAGTCGTGAGAAATAGAAGGAAAGGTGGAATGAAGATGTGATTGAGGAAAGTGTGGTGTGGTCTTCGACCTTATTTTGCCTTGGTTGGTGCTCAAGAACTCCACCTGACCTCAGAGCTGAGCGTTTCTGCCAGGAAGTCCTGCCTTTTATCCTACCTCGAGGCCTGTTGAGACACTCCAAGAAGCTTCGTTAACAAATTGCCTTTTCCTTTTACAGCAGTTGGATATATTTGCAGCAAAACAAAGGAATAACCCCCCAATATGGTGATGAAATGCATTTAAGTATAGATAGCATTCAGTCTTGAAGGGCCTGAGATTTTAATCATCTTTGGGTCATGTAACAAGTGGTGTTGGTGATTAAAATCTCCTGACAGCTTTGTTCTGCCACGTTCCTCAGTTTTGAATGATGATCTTCCTGGTGTTGTACCTTGGGAGGGGCGTTTGTGTCAGTAGAGAGCAGAGTGGTGGTTCCCAGAGGCTGCGAAAGGACAGAGGTGAGGCCCCTGAAGGACACTGGTCTTCCTGGTTTAGGGGTTTGGGGCTCAGCCACCTTCCTGTGTCCGTGTAAATTATACCCAGGATCATTTTCACTCGCCCCACTTTAGTTGAGTATTGGAGCTTCAGGATATGTGTGCCCACGTCACCTGGGCCGTGATCCTGGAGTTGGGTGAGACTGATTCCCGGGTTTATAGAATTACTCTGGGATTATTGAAAACAGAAGCACTTAAGGCATTCATAATGCTATTTCCTGAACGTAATTTATGTTCAGTTCTTCAGAAACATTTATCTGAGGAAGCATCTATAATTTTTGTTTTCTGCCACTCAGTGCTAGAAAGAATTGTGCAACACTCAAGTGAGTGGCATTATTCCTCTCCCTCCACCATGCAAGCAAGATTAAAGGTACCTCTGGCTCCCCTCAATCTTCTCATCTGCAGGGTGCCTGGCGTGGCAGTGTGCTGCCTTCCGTCTTCTTTTTGGGGAGAATTAGTTGTGTTTGTGTGTGCTGCTCAGCTCAGCCTCGTGCAGTTGTGTGGGTGAGGAGCTTGGATGCTAGGTGACCCTCCCAGGCCTGCCTCCCACCTCCCTAGGCCTTGTTCTAAACTGACAGATAAACAGTGTGTTTTGGAAGAGGACAGCAGCAGGGCAGGAGAGAGTTTGTTCAGACTTTCTCCTTGCACTGACGTTTGAGCCTTCATCCAGCCTGGGCACTTTTACAGAGCTGCGTTTGTGTGTTGCAAACCATTCCCTCCCAGTAACCGTGCTTTCAGAGGTTTGGAAATGTGACTTAACTCATCTTCAATTTAAAGCATACTATCAAATTTTAGTGTTGAAACTGATGTATTTTATGGCCTTTATTTGATTTCTCTTGATTTTTTTTCCCATATGAGACAGGGCATCTTAAGGGAGACAGCCTGGTGTTGGCCGCCTTTCCTAAGGATGGAAGTGAATTCTGAAAGCCCTTTATGTAGGCAGCGAAGGCCTCTTTTATTTTGGCCTAGTCAGGTATATAATTCTTTTTCTCTTTGGTTTTTTTGAGACAGGCAAAAAAACCTTTTTGTTGCCCAGGCAGTGGTGTGAGCACAGCTTACTACAGCCTCAACCTCCCAGGCTCAAGTGATCTTCCTGCCTCAGTCTCCTGAGTAGCCAGGACCCACAGGCACATGTTCCATGTGTCCCCATGCCTGACTTAGTTTTGTATTTTTTGTAGAGATGGAGTTTTGCAATGTTGCCCAGGCTGGACTTGAACTCCTGGACTTAAGCAGTCCAGCTGTCTCAGCCACCCAAAGTACTGAGATCACAGGCATGAGCCACCGTGCCTGGCCAAGTGTGTTTCTAATTTCAAAATTAAGAGGACACCCATCCAGTTAATTACATCTCTATTGGAACATGCTGCTTATAGTGCATTAGGAAAAATCATCCAGAACTTGGAAAAGGAGCTGGACAGACACAGCCCTTCGAGGTTGTCCGATGAACCCCTGGGGTCTTTAACTATCTGGAGGGATGTACCATGTCAGACTCACTGTTGTCGACCGGCTGAAGCCCAGGTTTCATGAGGTTATGTGTCAGCTTGTAGTACTTTCTCTGGCAGAGATGCGAGTGACTTCTGCTCAGTGACAGGCTCATCTCAGGGACTTCATGGCCTGAGGGACGGCAGCCTGTTTGAGCTGATCGAGCAATCTCGCACTACCCTTATTTTCTGAAACGCCTATGAGTGACTTCTCACACGGTCTTTGAAGCGGCTTCATGCCCGCGCTCCTTGGTAATGATCGAATGCTTTTTTTGACCCCTCATCCCTTTCTTTGGGGTGTTCCAGTCTCAGTTCTCATGATGTGTTCTGCTTCTGCAGGAATTTCTGAAGCTGCTGACTGTAGAAAGCACTGAGGAGGCTGTGCTCCCACCCCTGTGAGCCTTCCAGGCATCATCCTCTCCCCTTGGTGAGGCAGCGTCCATGACACACCGAGGAGGCTGTGCTCCTGTCCCCCGTGAGCTTTCCAGGCATCCTCGTCTCCCCTCCAGGAGGACAGGAGGAACCTTTCAAACCCTTCTTAAACTTGTTTTCATGTCTTTGTTTTAACAGTTTTCTTTGCATCGTCTCCCTTATCCAGAAGTGAGGGTGAACGCTGAGTTATTCACGGGAGTCAAGAAACCACACGCAGCCCAAAGTGACGTTTGTTTCCCTGAAATGATTTGTGTGTGTTCACCTTAAAATGCAACTCAGTAAAACAGGTGTGTTTTGAGGAATGACTTTAAATTACGTAGGTAAAAATGTGACAGTTAAATTTCATCATCTGTGTGGGTGTCCACAACCCCCTTCTGTGATTGCGTGTGAGTTTGTGACTTGTGGTTATTTTTGAAGAAAGAAAATCTGTTGTTGAGGACTTCAGATGGTGTGCTGGGATTGTGTAGGGTGGACATCGGGGGCTTCAGTGTGTGGCTTCCTTGAAGAGGTTCAAATTAAGGCTGAGAGTCCCTACTCCAAAATGCTCCAAAACCTGAAACATTCTGAGCTTCCTCATGACACTCGAAGGAAATGCTCTTTAGAGCACTTTGGATTTCAGGCTGGGGATGGTCAACTGGAAAGTGAAATATTGCAAGACCCTTCTGGCCCCAGGAGCTTGGATAAGGACATGGAGGGGGCCTGTGCCAGGTATCCCTGGAGTGCAAGGCAGCCTGGGCTCTCTGAACTGGTTTTTTGTAGGAGCCACAGAAGGGAAAAGAGGGTCAAAGTGGCCACGCCTGGCTCCTGAGAAGGCTGGACCAGAAGGAGGTGGATGCGCGGAGGACAGCAGTTGAGTCCCCAGCGTCCGGGACTCCTGTCCCTGGTGGAGTTGAGAGCCTCCTCTAGTTGTGGCCTCTCCGCTGTCAGCAGCCACTGAGGCCTGAAGGGAGAGGGGGCTGAGGAGAGGAGGAAGGATAGGCCTGCTTCTGGAGAGGGCCAGCATCGGCCTGTGCTAGCCTCGTTTGTTACTCCTGCGTCCAGTGTGCACGGCCGTGCCTCGTGGTGTAGCGGTTCCCGGGATGCACAGCGCTCTTGTCTGCAGTAACGTCTTTGTCTCCGACCCTTGGAGGCAAGTTACCTTTTTCTCCAGTGAAAAGAGGTAGAAAATCTTACAGAAATGCATTTGCTCTAATGTCTGTTTTCCGATAAGACATGGTCGCTTAGGCTAAATCTTTGTGAGGTCAAGACAGGAGGATCACTTGAGGCCAAGGGGTTGAAGACCAGCCTGGACATCATAGCAAGACCCCATCTGTATAACAGAAGTTAGCTGAGTGTGGTGGTGCGTGCCTGTGGTCCCTGGTACTCTGGAGGCTGAGGTGGGAAGATCACTTAAGGCTACAGTGAGCTGCTATTGCTCCACTGTACTCCAATCTTGGCGACAGAGCCAAGACCCTGTCTCAGAAAGAAAAGTTAAAAAAAATCCAGAAATGTCATTTTCTTTTAAAATCATCCCAAAAGAAAAATCGTTTTTTTCTAAGAATGTAAAGGGTAACTGATACGATTCTTTCCTTGCATTGTTTCTCCTTTTCGAATATTTACAGTAGTCCGTCCACATCGTCTCTCATCTCATTACAAAGCAGCAGGTGTCTTTGAGGTTAGTGGTGTCTCTCTGTGTCGCACCTTGGAGAACAGCCAGCATGAAACCTCTTACCACGATCGTGCACATCGTTTGTAGTCCCAATTAAAATCCTCTCCAGAGACGCCTGTGCTGCTTATTATAGCAGAACTTTGGTTGTGCTGAAATGTGCATTCAGCTAATGGTTTTAAGTTCATATCTGAGATGATGCTGTATAATTCCTGAAGCATATGGGATCAGTAATGATTGAAGATAATTGTGGCTGGTGTCATTTGGAGAATATTTTTCACTTCAAGTTAAAACTTCCTTCGCGATAGTCATTTTGGGATTCATTTAACTATGTGCTTTATTTCATAGCTCAAATTTTCATTAGTCATTTCATACCATAGGATTTTGAAAGCAGATTTGGCAAAACCTTTCTAACAAAATGTTTGCTTATGATGTCCCAAGGAACAGCACTCAGAATTGCTGGTAACTGTGGTACATTTTAAGGCTGATGATAGAAGTCACTTGAATGGTAAGGGCTGCTTTGTGAGGCAGATGGGGTTTGAATCCCGACCCTCCTGATATGCAAGCCCTGACCGTGGCCTTCTCTCCTCTCCCCTGGGAGATGGGAAGGTGCCAGCATCTACCTCACAGGCCGTCCTGAGAACCTGGGACTAAGGGCTTGTGTTCCTCTTGCAGGTGGCACAGACGTGGGGGCTTGACGATACACACACTGCAGGCTGCCAGTGTCAGGGTAATCCAGTTTTAGTCATAAAGGTGGGATTTGCTTTGCTCCCCTGCAGACCAGGTGCGGTGCTGCTGTTGTAGCAGGTGTGTGGATCCTCTTGGGTGGTCCTCAGGTGGACAAGGAGTCACCGATTCGGATTCCCAGTGTTAGATGTGAGGGGACCATGGACCTCATGTGTTCAGAGGGGAGGAGTAAAAAGCTTCCCTTGTATTTCCAGAACTGTCTATCCCAGGAATGCCAAACCACTGGCTTTCACCTGACGCTGTCGTAGGTGACACTGTCTGGAAATGAGGACTCATGTTCCGCATACTTGAGCCAGTACCCGTCTCCCTCCAGGGCCGTGGCCCAGCCCTCCTCATTTCGCTGGGTTGCCAGCCTGGGGATCTGTAAGCCCAGTGACGTCTCCGGTCTCGGCCCCCGCTCCCCCTGGGGACAGGAGGTGGCTTCAGGAGGCTGGTGATGAATGCCTGAATGAAGCCGACTTGTGACTGCAGTTCTAAGGGCCTCCCCGCGTGTTAGATGTCAGTAAATGACACCTGTGTGTGGATCTCATGTGATGAGAGAAACAGTGGGGGAAACCAAAGCTTGTGGAGTCTACAGGTTCTGAACTTGGAGGTGTGTGCACCTGTGTACTTGGTGAGGGGTGTGACGTCCGGAATGAGTGTGCACGTGTGTCACGTTTGTGCGTGTGTGGTTGAGTGTATTTAGCAGGTGTGGGTGGAGTGAGCATGTTCATGTGTGTCGTATGTATTTGAGGGTGTGTGTGGAGTGTGTACGCGCATCATATTTAGTGAGTGTATTTGAGGGTGTGTATGGAGTACATACATGCGTTTGCGTGTATACTATTGGGTGAAGCGGTGGCATGTGTGGAGTAAGCATGCACACGTGTATGCTGTGTGTGGGGTTTCTAAGTGGTCCTCCCCTGAGCCTGCTCCTGGGCCCTGCTGTCCTGGCAGCTTTACAGTTTGGTGCGTGTTTGATTCCGGAAGATTCTGGAACCAAATTCTGAAGCTGTGATCACAAACTTGCAGCCCTGGAGGACGCTGGCCCGTGGAGCCGGCACGAGGGTCTCTGTGCTGGCCTCTCCCTGGGCTCTGTCCACAGAAGAGCATGTCCGATGATTGAGCTGTGCGGGTCTGTGGCTCCCCAGCCTCGAATCAGCCCTCGGTTCTGTCCCACCTCTGTTTTTCTTGCTGAGGGGCTCCGGGAAGTGATGCCTGGGATGGCGTTTTCACCCTGGGGTTGCTTCGCCAGCTGCCCAGGTGCTGGCTGCCTGAGACCTGCTGCCGTCCTGGGTGGACGGGGCTGTCGCGGGGACATCCCTGAGCACCCGCGGGAAGGCAGGTTTAAGAAGTGCCAGAGGTGAGTGGCTTCCTCCCACACTTGATTTTCTGGAAAGTTCTGGGTCTCATATTTTTCCCTAAGGGAAGTTAGAAACTGAGTTTCTCTTTAGGGGAACGTCTTCGCAGCGTCTGTTGTTTGAATGTTCTCCAAGTGTGGAATACTCGGGGCCGTATGTGTTTGGGAACATCCGTGTCCTGAGCGAATTCAGTAGGGAATGGAGAGAGGCCTCCTGTCAGCTTGGCCTCTGTTTCCAGCTTGTTGAGGGTTGGCAGCTGCTGGTATCCCAGGGAGAGTTAAACACCGGGCGGTGTGGGATGGGAACGTTTGCTCTGACAAGGTCAGTGGGAAAGCATCTAAACAAACGTTGCTGTTCTCCGGGCTCCTCGGGGTCGAGCTTGTTTTGTGGGGTTGAGGGAAAGCTACCTTTCTTCCTCTTCCTCACCATTTGAAAGGTGTCCAGGACACGTTCCTCTGGAGAGGTGATGCGCGTGAGTGGGGGTCAGGTCATAAGCTCCGAGGTTATTTGGGACCTGTCAACTGATTTCCTGAACACACAGGTTCCTGATTAGCTAAAACATTTCAACACGACGTGATAGCTGGTGGTTGTTTAAAGACTATCACAATTTTCCAGTTACTCTTTAAATGCCTGTTGAATAAGGGAAGATTCACATATTTTTCTTTTCCTGTCTGCATACTTGATATTTTGTTTTTAGTTTTTTATGTGGGTGTGCAGCTAACAGGAATTAGAAGCAGTCTCAGCCCTGGGGAGACTTCAGGACCGCCTCAGTCAGTGCTGAAGGGAGGCAGGGATTTTGGGGGCCTACCTCCTCCATAGGACGGACACCAAGGGCCAGAGGTCAGCAATCTCAGTGAGGTCACAAAGACGGGCACACCCAGCACCCTGGCCCATGTGCCTCTCCTTCACCTTTGTCTCTGCTCAAAGCTGCTCTCCTGGGTCATCACGGGTGATCTTTAGGCACGTGCTTGGTTCTTTCAGAAGTGGCATCTGGCTGTGGTCAGTGTGGGCCCTCAGGACTTCCATGTTTTTGGCTCACATCAATATTGGGCAGTGGTGTATGTTTGTTTTGGAGGGGTAGATCCGGTGGATTTTGGCTTTGCCAACTCATTTAATACCTGTTCTCCTAGGCGCGGGGACCCTCTCGTAAGCCGCATGTTCTCCTGGGTTCTGGGACCCTATCTTAAGCTGTGTGTTCTCCTAGGCGCTGGGACACTCTCATAACCTGTGTGTTCTCCTAGGCGCTGGGACCCTATCGTAAACTGCATGTGAGGGATCTCGGAGGTGCTCCTTATGAGGATCCGATGCCTGACCTGAGGTGGAACAGTTGCAATTCAAAACCACCCCCCAGAAAAATTGTCTTCCATGAAACCCATCCCTGGTGCCAAAAAGGCTGGGCGACAGCTGGCCTAACAGGTGCTAAGATGTCAGTAGATTTTTGGACTTGGGCCTCAGTTGAAGAGGGTTAGATTTTGAAAGGTGGGCTTTGAAGGGCTTCTAAAGGGCAGGTTTTCATCTCCAGTGGGGCCTGGGCAGAACTGGCTAGAACTGACCCAGAAGCTGACAACTAGTCAGGCTGGCTCACTGCCTGTGTCCTGTGTGTGCAGCCTTGCTGTTTATTCAGTTGTCTGGTGGCGTGGATTCCATCCACAGCCTCAGAGTAGTGGAAGCCATTACTTCAAGGCTGACCTTATTTAACTTTATCAAAAAGACATGAAAATCATTTAGTATAAATCTTCCAGATACCTGTATCCTTTCTTTTCCCCGAGGCTTTTTAAGTATTGCAACTTAAAAATCTTCAAAAATAACTTAAAAGGAAAACCTCTAAGTACATTTTTGGTGAGCACCCTTGACAGCTTTAATATGTGAAGTAAATTCCCTTGACTTTTGTATTCCTAGAAACTCGTTCATGTTTGCAGAAGACTTTGTATTTTGTCAACAGTGGCCACTGTTCAGTGACCATCATACCTGCCGTGTCTCATTTAGAAAGTTGGATGTGGATGTATTCACTTTTCAGACACACAAACACATGGGCTGTTTGTTTTTGGTTTTGATTTTTTTGGGTTCCCCCCCCCCCAGCTGAATTCAAGAAAGGGAAACAAGCAGAGTAAGTCCCCGAAAGTGTCTAAGTGGCTGGGTGGGGGATCCTACTATGGTGTTGGATTGTGTTCTGCCAGACATCGCTCCTCGAAAAGCTGACCCTGAAAGGGCTGGCATTGCCCTCACCCTGGGACATTCGTCTGTCTCACCAGAAAATGAAGAATCTGCCAGAGTACTGTGAGTCAAATTCAGTCAGAACTCGATTAACTAAGAGGCTTTGTCTCAAAGGCCAAAACATGAGGACACATCTTTAATTTTTAAGGAGCGCTTTATCGTGAGTCAGTTCTGACGTGTACTGCGTTAGGAAAGTCAGGCCCAGAACTCTGAGGGAAAGTGGTTGTGCCCTTCCCACTGATTTTTGTCACTAGCTTTATTCATTTCCTTAAAACCCTTTTTGTATGAGTTCTATTATAGTTTGAAAAAAAATTCACTTAGGTAGAACTGGAAGCGTTTCTGCAGTATTAATACTCATGACCCGTTCTGGGTCTCGGTATATGTGTACTCTATAAATGTACATGTGTGTATGTGGTGTACGCATACTACGTGTATTTCCACTGTGCATGTATTTACAATGTATAGGTATGTACACTACATTTGTGTCCTACACACGTGCATGCTGTAGGCATGCATGTACATGTGTATGTGTATCTATGGTCACTATGGTTATATGCGCACTTGGACACCTATCTGTTCTGCATGTGTACATACATGCATGTATTTAATGCCATATACATGCCTGTGTACGTACATCATGTGGGTATGTGCACATTATTTCTGCAGAGTATATATACATATGTGCACACAAGCATGCATGTACACTATGCACACTGAATAAACTTCTGGATATGTACACACTAATACATATACATGCTGCATATGTATGTACACTATTGCATATGTGTATACGCTTTATACGTTAGTGTACTGATGTACATTGTATACATGTGCATATGTGTACACTGCACATGTGTATGCATGCTGTAGTGCACCTACGTACATTTGGATAAGAGTGTATGCTATACGCACGTGTATACATATAGCAAATAGCATACCTATGTACGCACGGATGTGCATGTGTATGCCATATGCATGTACATACAGGTATAGTATACCTGTGTACACTGCATATAGATGGGTGTACGTGCTATGCATGCGCATACGTGTTAGCTTATGTACATTTGCTATATGGATGTGTGTATGCTCTATGCTTTTACACTCGTAGTGAACTTGTTTGTACACTATATTTGGATGTGTGTACACTCTATGCATGTACACCACATGGATCTGGATGTGTGTGCACTCTGTACGCATGTAGTGCACTTATGTACACTCTACGTATTCGGATGTGTGTACGCTCTATGCAGGTACACGTGTTACAGTGTACCATATACGTACACTATGTGGATGTAAATGTGTGTGTGTGCTCTATGGCACCAGGAATAGGGCTCCCGCAGGGATCCAAGAACACACCATCTCGCTGGCGCCGGAGAGTGTAGGATGAAAACAGTTGTTTGTTACAACCTAGTTGAAATTTGGCAGGTTGCTATATCCTTTGCAACGATTTAGGAACAGTCACTTCATTGATGTGTGTGTTCCTGAAATCATAAACAGCTCTGTGAGGTGTGTCTCATCCCCAGACGAGAGAGGGAACCGAAACAACAATGACTCGGTCACTTAAGTGAGGTAGAACTAACAGAGCAGCTGTCTAGCTTTCTGTATTATAACTTTGTCAGCAGCTCAATGAGAAATCGGCACTCATCAGGAAATGTGTCCACTTTCTACTGTTCTTTATTCGTGGCGTATTTCCTGCCTCGTGTTATTCCTCACGATGTAGCAAAATCTCTCCTAGAGTTGTGAATATAAACAGTTCATGACAAATGTAGTATCTTCTTTGTTAACATTGAAAACGATATGTAAGTTCATCTTCAGATACTGTTTGGAAGGATGAGAAAGAAGATGTTTAGGACAAAAGAATAGAGAGCTTTCAAGTAAACAGGGAAAATAAGGACTTTGTGCAAAATATTTCCAAATTTGGAATTTGAGAATATTAAATCTCACATCTAAGATCATAGGTAGTTTTTTTGGGGGGTTTTAAAATTAGTACTTGGTTTTCCATGTCTTTGGGAATTTCAGTCCTGATGGAGGATTGCAAGAATAATCTGATTTTTCAGAACAGAAGGACAGTCTATCTCAAAGGTAAATTCCAGGTTGTACCATAGAGAAACAGAAATTGCTGTCAACTTTCTGTAAGGTTCTTCAGTTCTTTCCTCTTCTGTGGTTAAAAAACCATCTCTGGGTTTAGTCTCAGCCAAGTTCCTCTTATTAGGTTGCCTTACATTTCGCACAGCTGTTGAGTGTCTTCATCATTCGTAGTTAACTTGTCAAAAGCAAAACTTTGTACTAGTTAGATCTGAGCACCTTGAAGGCAGGGCTTTGTTTTATATTTTTAATAAGCAGCAGGGTGATGGCAGGACTGGGGCCCTTCATCCCATCATGCGTTCCTCAGAGCTTTCAGAGTTCTCACTGCGTGCCGAGTGTGGTGTTGGCTGTGTAGCATTTAAATAGTAATATGAGGCTCTGTGACTTGGGACGCTCTTACTACCTTCATAGAGAGCTTGGTGACAGTTTAGCATGACAGCTTGCACACCTGTTGTGTATACTTTATTACGGCCCCACAGAAAGGGTATTGATTTAAACGTGACTAATTTCTCTTGTTTATTTTTGCCTTTATTCCTAGTTACAGTCCCGATACTTTTTCTTCCTTTAAAATCTTGCTAATCGCTGGTAAATTCGTGATAAACTATATTTATGTGTTCTCTAAATCTAGCGATTTAATTGGAGGTCATTTTTCTTGTACCATGTGTCAGTGCTGTGTCAGGATGGTTCAGTTTTACATTGTCAAAGGATTAACTAGAGCAGGATGCAGTCTTACTGGAACTTGCTCATTTATGAAATATAGGCACTTTATTTTTTGTTATACTCGAGGTGTGCTCAAATGTAAACATTTTGAGCCGTGTTAGAAGGATATACAAGATTGTAATGTAGAAATCAACAACTTGATCAAGTACCAGCTAATGAACTTTATGTTTGAAGTATATGGAACATGGACCTTGGCAATCAGTTTTCATCTTGACCTTTTATTTTTTTACTAGAATCTTGGTCTGTCACCCAGGCTGGAAGTGTGGAGCACAGTAGTACGATGTCCGTTCACTGCAACCTCTACTTCCCAGGTTCAAGTGATTCTTATGCCTCAGCCTCCCTAGTAGCTGGGGTTACAGGGTGTGTGCCACCATGTCTGGATAATTTATTTTTAGTAGAGATGGGGTTTTGTCATGTTGACCAAGCTGGTCTGCAACTCCTGACCTCAAGTGATCCACCCACCTCAGCTTCCCAAAGTGATAGGATTACAGGTCTGAGCCACCATCCCTGGCCTGATCTTCTGTTCTAATATTGGTTATTCAGTCTCAATGATAGCGCCTGGTTGTATTAACTTGTTGTAGAAAGCACAATTGCAATGAATTTGGTTGTGTATGTACGTGCTGACTTAGCGTTCATGGCAGCACTGTGAGGTGGGCATTGTTCCTGAAGGAAGGATGGATGGGCAAGTCGGGGCTTAGATAAGGGACTTGTGGGCAGTCACTGTTGTCCCATGGCTGAGATCAGGCCTGTCTGTCGCCTGTACCCTGAACTCTTTTTTTTTTTTTTTTGAGACGGAGTCTCGCTGTGTCGCCCAGGCTGGAGTGCAGTGGCCGGATCTCAGCTCACTGCAAGCTCCGCCTCCCGGGTATACGCCATTCTCCTGCCTCAGCCTCCCGAGTAGCTGGGACTACAGGCGCCCGCCAACTCACCCGGCTAGTTTTTTGTATTTTTTAGTAGAGACGGGGTTTCACCTGTGTTAGCCAGGATGGTCTCGATCTCCTGACCTCGTGATCCACCCGTCTCGGCCTCCCAAAGTGCTGGGATTACAGGCTTGAGCCAGCGCGCCCGGCTCCCTGAACTCTTAACACACGAACGAGCAACGGTCAAGAGTCGGTGCTCGAGTGTGATGTGGCCTGTGGTGTGTGCCTCTCAGCCTTGCTTTGGCTCGGGGTAGCAGGGCAACAGCTCCGTCCCTCATGCGGCCGCCTGGGAGTCCCAGGAGAACCCACTGATACCGTTTTTAAATGCCGGGCATCGAACGTTCTCCTTGGTACCAGCACATCTGGAATCGGACAGTGCAGTTAGATTCTCGGCCAGCAAACCTGTACAGGAGTGTGTGAAGTCTGCGTTTGCTTCTCCCGGACAAAGGTGAATTCCCGGTCACTAGTGGATGACAACAGGTGTGGCCTCAGGAGCAGCACGGAGACAGGCACCCGGGTGCAGGAAGAGCACCTGCAAGAGGGGTTGGGGAACGTGACAGACGCACGTGCGAGTTTAGCTGTTACCGTGGCAGGTGGGGGGTGGGTGAGACCAGATTTTCTCATTGTTGCCCCTTTCTGAAAAGGGCCCTGAATTGACTTCTCTGTGGCTCCTCGCGCCTCCTTGTCAGGTTGGAGGAGACTGCTCCCCTGGCTCAGGCCCTGCTTGCGGCGAGACGGAAGCTGCTGTTGCTTGCCCTGCCCTCCCTGTGACGTCGTCTGTGCTGTTGTCCGGGAACAGTTCTGCCGAGCAAGCTTGCACTCTGCTCCCTTCTGCTCTTGGATTTCATGTCTGGAAAGCTTGTGTTCTTTCCTGATTTTTGATAATGCTGAGCTATGTTTTCGCAAGGATCACACGTGCCCATACAGGGAGAAGCTCCTTTGCAACTTTAGCATCTTGACGCTCTCAAGCAGAGCTTGCTCTCGAAGTTGACAGCCTCCTGTGTTTTTGTTTTGGCAGAAACTGAATTTCAGTCCTAGGACAGCTTCAGCACACTTGATCCTAGCTCTTCTCTCTCACTGCTCCCCTTGTGTGTGACAGAAATCATATGCCCTGAAGTTTACCAGTCCCTTCATTTGAAAATCAGTTAATGTATGCGATCCTCATGAGAATTTTACTTTTTATTAAAGCAATCGCAAAGACTGGGTTTTGTGAAACCAGTGTTTTATGTGTATATTACTTGCACTCACAATGAGCTTTGTCTTCTAAATATTTCATGTTTCAGATTAGCCCTGGAATCATGCCCTGGAGTAGTTTTGCTATTCCGCTTTTATTTTTGGCTAAGGTAAAGTTGAGAACATTGTGATATTAGGTGTAGTGAGCCCTTTTAGTTTCTTCTATGTCTGTTTTCCTTTAAGCCAGAACCAGCAGACGGATACCAGTTAGTGAGCACTTGGCCTCTCCCAGGCCTTTCCTGGGTCTTCCCTCAGCTGTCTCGTGGACAGAGCAGTCACTCGTGGAACGTGAACCTGAGAATTTGTGCATGGAATTAAGTAAATGTCATAGCTCTCTTCTGTGACGAACGGAATCACATTTAGCCCAGTAAATTGTAACAGCAGGTTTTGCACATGCAAAGCATTGAACACCAGGACAGGTAACCAGGCTACGACGCTTCTGGTCCTGCACAAGACCTCCGGTATCACAGCACATTTAACAAATTGGCTGCATTGAGTGTTTGAAAACGTTGTGTATGTACCATGTCCGTGATTTTCGAGGGCCTGGAAAAACACCTCTGTGGTTATAGCAATCTTGATCGTTGGGAGCTTAAGGTTAGTACTGGGGCAGACTGTGTTTTAAAGAATCAAGGTCTCTCGAGTATGTTTCGGTTTTCCCATGAAGAAGAAAGATGTTAGCTGTTCTTTCCTGGACTGTGGCTATCAGAGTGCCCCACCATGGTCACTCACACGTTTACTTCATTTTCATTTAACCGGGCTGGGCTTGGGCCAGAGTACTTCGGTTGTCAAATGTCATATGAGGCTGAGGAACTGTCTTCTGCTTCATCGTTGGCATATGGAAATACTGTTTTTCAAAGCATACTCTACTCTCTCATTTGTGTTTATATAAAATAATGGAATGGTTATTTTAACTGTGCAGTTTCCTATGCTTGCTTATTTAATTGCGGAAAGATAATGGTTTTATTTTGCTAAAATCTGTGCTAGGAATTGTGCAAAATCTTTGTGAAATGCCCATTTTACTAGCTTCAGTTATAGATCTTTGTATAGAAAAGAAAAAGCCTATTGCTACAAGGAGCATTGTCTTTACCGATGCAAAAAGCTTTAGGCTTATTGGCCGTGTAGTCAGTAAAATGCATTAGAATGTGGCGAACATTGAGAAAAGCATTGAAGTTTTAAAATCTGCTATGCAGTTTTCTTCAACTCCCTCGCAAGATACTTAATTTGAATCAAAGACAGAATAAAGTGTTCCCATTGAGGAAAGGGGCAAGAGGACTGTTGAGAATGTGTTCTGAACCTGAGCAGTCCTGCCACGCTCATCTGTGATGTGGTGGTGTCCATGGTATCACTTTTACAGAACTTTAAGAATGCTGCTTCTGTGAATAAAATACATTTATTCTTAGAATTTCAGTTTTGAGTTTTGAGAAGTGTAAAAAGTGTTAATGGTTTCTTTCCCTTACAGAATTTGCTTGTTCTTTTTTTTTTTTTTTTTTTTTTTTTTTAAATGCCTACAAGACTGTGAAGCACATTAGTCACTTAAAAAGAAAAGAAAACAAAAAAGGGCCGGGCGTGATGGCTCACGTCTGTAATCCCAGCCCTTTGGGAGGCCGAGGCGGGTGGATTGCTTGAGCCTGGGAGCTTGAGACCCAGGGAACCGGCCTGGGCAACCTGGTGAAATCCCGTGTCTACTGAAAACACACAAATTAGTTGGGCGTGATGACTGCACACCTGTAATCCTGGCTACTCCAGAGGCTGAAGAGAGTCGCTTGAGCCTGGGAGGTGGACCTTGCAGTGAGTGGAGATCACGCCCTTACTGTCAAGCCTTGTTGACAGAGTTTGGACCCTGGCTGATAAACAGCAACGTTCATAACGTATGGGTGAACTGCCCGGCTGCTCTGTCTAGAGTAGAATAAATCCAATTACGTTTTTGTCTTTTATTAGCATTGAAATTTTCTTAATCATCCCTCTCTTTTCATTACATTGTAGCAATATATTGCTGCTTAGAGTCTGGAACAAGTAGGCTTCTCTGGATCAGGTTCTTACTGGATTGCTAAAACTTAGAATGATTTTTCCCCTCTTTGGATGTGACTTATAGAACTTTGCCTTTTGGGGTGATGTGTTGCATTTGATAGCGGACACAGGAACGCCCAAAGAATTCACTTACGGGGCTAAAATGTACGTACTTTGTAGTGTTTCCCTCCTAGAATGAAAACGGTACCTCTCATTTGTGGGTCGATGATGCTATTTGCTGAAAACATTTTAAATTTTACTTATTTTAATTTTTTGAGACAGAGTCTTGCTCTGTCGCCCAGGCTGGAGTGCAGTGGCACGATCTCGGCTCACTGCAAACTCCACCTCCCAGCTTCACGCCATTCTCCTGCCTCAGCCTCCCGAGTACGTGGGACTACAGGTGCCCGCTACCATGCCTGGCTAATTTTTTTATTTTTGGTAGAGAAGGGGGTTTCACCGTGTTAGCCAGAATGGTCTCGATCTCCTGACCTTGTGATCCACCTGCCTCGTCCTCCCAAAGTGCTGGGATTGCAAGCGTGAGCCGCCGCACCCGGCCGAAAACATGTTTCTTTACTGCCTCAGTCCTCAGTTGGGTAGTCTGTTCTTTGTAAGACATTCAGGGAGCGGGGACATCTTGAGTCTTGAAAGGCGCTCTCTGTGAGATGGGAATCTTCCGGCTGCTTATTTAGGGAATCCTGCCGGCTGTCATTTATTGTAGAGCGCAGTTTCCTGGCTGCCCTGGTCTTTGAGGGGAGGGAGACTGAGAGGTCATTTTCCCACCTGGACCAATGTGTTTATTAAACCTGGCTTGTGTATCATTTGGATCTTTTTATGAAGGAAAAGCCACATCTGTGACTTTCAGATGAGTGGAAGTCATGTTAAAAAATATATATATATATTTATATATGAAATATATATTCTGGCTACTATGGAGAAGTTTTGTCCTTGTGACCTGTGAATACAGTCACAGGAGAGCAGAATGTTCACGGTGTGGGTGCTTACAGTGTACATGCAGAGTCACATTCTTCACTAGTATTACGTTAAAAAGTGACAAATAAGAGAAAAATATTTTGCTCATTACAACGTCGGTAAGAAGCTGGCAGCACTCTTGTTTTTGGAGGGGTTGAAGGGAATATTGAGAAAGTGTCATCAACATTAGACTCGCCCACTCTGCAAATCCTGTGCCAGCTGGAGTGAGGACCCCGTGATGGAAAGATGCACCCCTCTTCCCGGAAGGAGTTGAATCTTTGTAGCGCTCAGGACGCATGGTTCATCTCTATATAAAGGCAGAGTGTGAAACGCCGTGGAGGCTGAGAGAAGCGATGTACAGGTTAGCAAGTATGAGTGAGACGTTTGGGGCTTGTTAGCACCTGGCGTGTGTGCAGCAAGCTTTGCTATCTGCACATGTGTGATTCTTAGAACACTGGCGTCTGGAACCGTGGGGGCTGTCGAGGGCCCCAGCTCCCGGCGGGCTGAGGAGTTCCCTGTTACCACCAGGATAACCGTGATTTTGAAGGCTGTCACTCAATCCCAAGTCCTGGAAGGGGCTCCTTTCAGAGAGGAAAACACCCCTAGAGCCTCGGGCAGAATTCAGTGATTTTTCTTATAATGTTGCTTAGATTTCGCAAACATGAAACCAAGAACATATTTCAGAATGCTTATGGTTCTTCTGTAACCATGGAAACAAAGTAAGTTGCAGTCGATGGACAGTTTGCGGAAGCTGAACTGCCTACATCGTGAGCACGGCGCTCTCCCTACGGCCCTGGGCCTTGCTCCGGTTTGCCGGGGAGGCTTTGCAGGGCCTCTTGGCTGGGATACCTCTCTCATGTCCCATGTTGCTACCCCTGGTCACAGCCATACTGCTGGGCACCTGCGCCGTGAGGTCACTGAGTGGACACGGAGCCGGGGGGCAGCAGTTGGTCAGGAGGTGGCATCCACATGGTCCGAAACAGGTTTCTGTTCATTAAGAATGATCATTGCAATAAAAACAGAGTGAAACAAAACTCTACTGACCTGAGAATGCGTCCGCTGAGTTGCATAGGGAAGTGCAGTGAGGAAGGTGAGGGCTGAAAGGAAATGAGGGAGGGAGAGGAAAGGAGAGAAGGGAAGCGAAAGGGGGAGGGCGGATGGGAGTGAAGAGGGAGATGGAGGAGGAAGAAGAGAGAGGGCAGTGGGCAGGAGCCTGGGAAATGTGTCCCAGAGCCGGTTCCTGACCGTCGTGGGTGCGTCAGAGCTGATCTTCCAGGAGAGGTGGCCTGGGAGGGTTGACCCTTAGGAAGTGAGGGCCAGGGGGAGCTGATTTTTTGGCCCTCAGCGGGGCTGTTGTTGACCTGAGATACAGTCGATAGTTTTCCTGAAGAGATCGTCTGCACAGCCACCGTTTGCTGCCAGGTTGGAGACAGAAGTGCTCCTCCCCATGGATTCTTTCTAGTTTGTGGATTTTTCCCAGTTTACCTGAGCAGCCTGTCAGTGGAAATGTCAGGGATTACTAACATGTCTCCATCCTACAGAGCAGTCGACCAGCTTCCGATCCTGTAGTTGTTGGGGGCACCATTCCGGTCCTGTCAGTGCCGGCCCAGCGTGGAAGCCGCAGCCCGAGGCGCTGGGAAACCTGCGGGGCTCTCACTGCCAGGAAAGATGTCCTTAGGGCAGAGCCTGGCGAGGAGGGGGTGCTGCTGTTGCAGCAGTACATGGAATTTCAAATGACAAATGAAACAAGCTTTTAATTATGACCAGAGCCCTATGCTCTGCGTTTCTTCAAATGGAAATGTTGTGCTGAAATGAAATTGCTGTTAATCGGTTGCCTCATCCAAGACGCAAGACGGAGGGCTGGGAGCAAAGTAGAACGTGGATTTATCTACAAAGCTTCCTCCTCTCAGACTATCATCAGTTGGATGGTGCTACACAGGAATATGTGAGAATTCGTGTGAGAAAGGTGATGGGTGCAGACCTGTGTGACCGGCAGGTGTGGGGGGAGGTTTGAGAGAAGCTTTTGGCTGAAGTGATGTCAGATGCAGGTGCTGAAGTGTGATGTCTGTCTGGATGGAAGAGCACACACGCCTCTGGGCTGCGGGAAACAGATAAAGGAGGAGGTGGACAGACGTGAGTCGTGTCTTAGGAATGGTAGCAATTCAGGCAGACCCAGGATCAGGCTCCCACGGGGGAGGAGTGGATATCAAGACCCAGGGAGCGTGGGACGGGGGTCATGCCCAGGCCTCTGCGGGTCTTGCTCTTGTGTCAGCAGGGCCCTGTGCTTGCCCTCCTTAAAACTTTCCTGATCCATAAAACGGGCACGACAAAATCCACCTTGTGACACTGAAGCTTAAATGAGATGATGTACATGGTGTCTTCCTTCCCTTCCTGACACATCCTAGACTCACAGCTATGGTAGCAGCGACAGACTGGATGGAATGCTGGAGCCGCTTTGCGCCTGGTGAAGCCACATGGATTTGTGCAGTGCTGGCGACTGTCTCTGAAAGCCTTTGGTCATGGCAGTGGCAGCCTGGAGTGGCTCTTGGCATACTTGAGTCTGTGGAGTGCAAGGTTGACTGGAGCTCCGAGGCCATTGATACTATCCAGGGGTGAGCTGATGAGGCCCTAAAACATGGGGGGAAGGCCGAGAGGACTTGGCTGCCAGAAGCATTGTAGATTTCTGGCTTCGAGAACTGGCTGACTTATGGACATAGGAAGGTAAACCCAGATGGCTCCAAAATTGTAAGTCCAGAAGAAAGGTGGGAGGGTACAATTGCTGACTAGGTCATGGTTGCCATGTCCCTTTGTTTCTGGCCATCGTTTCTCCTCCCTCCCCCTGCCTTTGTGGGCTGGAGGGCCTGAGCCTGCACAGCGGTCTATTTCATGATGACAATGGCCGATTATTACCCTGCAGTAAGAAGTCTCTCCATTTTGTTTGGCAGCAGTAGTTAAATAAATTTAAGGAGTGATGGTGTAGTAGTATTTGTTTTGTTTGTGCTTTTTTTTTTTTTTTTTTAAGTGTCATTTAACTGAATGTTATTTCCAATTTCACTGATCACTTTGAGAGGCCAAAACATGCTTTGATTTGTTATTTTGTGTTTGAGCTAGTTTATTGCCTCACAGGAATGCCAAGTATTCTGTTGTCACACATCATTAAGTATCTCAAATTGTGTTACTATAATACTTAGCTGAATTACCTCCCTTATTTTGGCTTTTAAAAATCTAAAATCTGTGTGAAACACAGGATGGTGCATCTCCATTGAGGGTTGTTGAGAAGTGTGACTTTTGCTGGCATGCTTGAGAATCAGTGACATTATTTTATAGAAACACTTTGTAACTGACAGCAAAGCTAGAAGCTCCTGTAAAGGGCAGAGTAGGCAACGTGTTATGCTTTGAGGGCCACAGAAGTCTCTGCATATATTTCTTTTGTGAAAACTTCAACGTGTAAAAATCCCTGGCCAAGGCTCGGTCGGGGATCATGGTTTGCAGACCCTTAACAGCAGCTTAGCTGAAAGCTGGTCTCCCATGCGGTGAGCAGGAGCCTACCTCATTGCTTCAGCCAGGAAGATGCTGCCCTGATGCTGGAATTTACTTCAAACAAACTTGAAAGCTCTGGCACCACTGCTCATTTCCATACTGTTGCAGGCTATCTAAAATACGGAGGATGCCGTGGCGTTTTGATTTTGTTACTCCTCTTGAACGGCTCTGAGATGGCTCATCGCGAGTTAGACATTTGCAGAAATGATCAAGCAGAGCTGCAGTCATCTTGCAGATAAAGTGAAGTTTTTTCTGAAAACTCGTTACAGGCTTAAATTTCTGATCCCATTCCATCCACTGATCTTGTATGATTGGTTTCTTTTTGTACCCATTTGGGTCTATGAAGCGTCTCCCCACCGTGGTAGAAATTTAGCTCTGATTTTGTGCATGAGTCGGTATCCTCACTCCTCATCTGCGAGGAGAAAGTGCTGCAGGTCCTGTGTGGTTTCCATCCCCTCCCTGCACGCGGATGGATTGGGAGGTATTTGTGGTGTGTGAACTTGCTACCCCCAGAGCCTTCTGCTTCATTCCCTGGACCGCTTTCCTCCCTCCTCCCTCCTGACTCACTCCCCTGGACCACACTTCTCCCTCCTGGTTCACTCCTTGGGCCGAACTCCACCCTCCTCCCTCCTGGTTCACTGCCCTGGGCCCCCACGCCTCCCTCCTTGTTCACTCCCCTGAGCCCCCACGCCTCCCTCATAGTTCACTCCCCAGGGCCCCCACTCCTCCCTACTCTCCTGGGCCACATTCCTCCCTCCTGGTTCACTCCCCTGGGTCCCCAATCCTCCCTCTTGGGGGCTTGGTAGTTTCTGATGTGCTTGTGCCAGCACGATAAGGCTGAGTGGCAGCTCCAGGGCTGCGGCTGCTCACGCAGCTGTGGCATGAGTGCAGAGAACTGCGGGGATGCAGCTGCCCTTGCTGTGATGCTTCGAGTGTCATAGTCGATATGGGAAACTGGGTGGGATGTGGATGTCCCAGGAAGGGACAGGAGCCTCCCCTCAGCCTCTGTCAAACAGTTCTCAGCCAGGCGTGGTGGCTCACGCCTGTAATCCCAGCACTTTGGGAGGCCGGGGCGGGCAGATCCCCTGAGGTCAGGAGTTGGAGACCAGCTTGGCCAATGTGGTAATTTTTGACGCATTAAGGATTAAGGAAAATGACTCTCACTCGTTTGCCTTGCTTTTTAATTGATAATTGGTGTAGCCCAGTAGTCTGAACTTGTTAAGCAACCATTCTTACCGAAAGGCTAATCTTTAAAAGTCTCTTCCTCTTGACACGTCTTTGGCTGCTGTAATCAAATGCAATGTAATCAGCACTGGTTAATGGCTTTCCTTGCTTGGCTAACAATTGCTCCTCAAAAACTTTGATTTCTTGTTATTTTCATTTATAATTATGTTTTAAGCCTTCTAAATTTTCTAGCTTTCCTGCGAGTTGGGAATAACTGTGATGGGTGCTTAGTTTGGGATGTTGACGTACACTCTATGCCCAGCTACTATGCCATTGTGTGAACACTGATTTCTCACTTTCTCATGAACACTGATTTCACCTAGTTTGGTAAATTCTATTAATTTTAAGGAAGGGGGTGGAATGCAACTGCTGTTAGGAGGCTTTTCTAAGGATCGAGGAAATGTTGCCATGATTATTACCATTACAGAAGGAACATAAAAATGCGTGCTGCCTTCAGTCATGATGAATATGTAAGTCCGCATCTGTGACTGCAGAAAACGGCAGCCCCAAATCCTAAAATCGTGTGGATGCACCAAGCCCATCTGCAGGGCACTGTGGAGCAGCCTGCATTAGCCGAAGTTAGCCCACAAGCCCTGAGGGATGGTGTCTGAGTTATGATAAGGCTCTGACTTGGGATTAAACAGGCCTCCAAATAGTGTGATATTCTAAACAAAAACATTATACTGCCCAAGGAGCCCAGTGGGCACCTGTAGGCAGTGTAGGTGAGAAAAGGTTCCAAAGAAGATTCCTGCAGCTCAGCTAGGAGGATTCTGTAAGGCAGTAGACACATCAATGTTCACATAGGAGTGTTGAGCTATATTCATTCCTTTTAAGCAGCCAGGCTTGTGTGTGTTTTTAGGGGCACTCACATGGCGCCCTTTCCACCCTCACTGCTGGTTGTGCCTGTTTGATGTTGCGGACTTCTGTGTTAAGTGTGTCCACTCTCCAAATGTATCTCTGTCTCTAGAATATTTTAGAGTAAACCATTTATTGTTTAAACGCTTGTTTTTAGTGAGGAAGAAATCTTTAAAATGGGCCATACAGACCCTGCTATAAATGTTGAACAATGGCACCTGTAATGTTTAACACGTAGTGTTTAAAGTAGAAGACAGTTTAATTTAGAAATCCTGTTGGAATGCCAACTTAAATTACGACCATCTGTACACATATGGAAAAGAATGAGAGTGAAGGTACAGAATTGGAATTTTGTCTATTTTGTAGAGATTCTGTAATGTATCAGGTACAAGTCTCACTTCATGATTTAAATGCATGAAGCTGAAATTAGAAAACTTGACAAAAACATGCCTTTGAATAGTGAGCCTTTATCCTCCTTGAAATAGTGATTCATTCACTAAAACGTCCACCTGCAACTTTGTCAAATACATTTGTTGCATTAGTCCTCAAGTGAGCTCAGTTTTCCAGACAGGCAGATTATTACTGTTTAAAGTTTGTCCTGATGATGTTGGTGAACAGGGAAAATCCTTTGACGTGGATCCTCTGTGTGTGTTACACATCAGACGCGGCCTGCCCAACCCTCTGCCTGTAACTGGGAACCTTGACTGTCAGGATCATTGTAGAGAACCTTGAGGAAAGCAAAACAAGCCTCTGGAGTAGCAAAAGATGTAGCTGATTTCATGCAATAAAACTTACACATTTTTCTTTAAAATGCTTCCTTCGGAACGTCAGCTTGCTGACTATCTTAGAATCGCTGTAGTCCGCTGACAGCAGTCGTGGGAACAGGTGCATGGCCTGGCTGATGCAGGAGGGTCTCAGAGTGGAGCCACACTCCTGACACTGAAGGAGGGGCTGGAGCCATCACGCTCGTGACTCGTGCAGATGGCCTTGGCTGACCTCCAGAAGAGAAAACGTCAGTATCCAAGGAGGAAAAAGTCTATTAATTTCATGAGTGTTTGCTTTCGCAATGGCTACAACCCTGAGTTTGTGGCACCTGCTGTCTCTGGAATGAGGAGTCTTCCCTTCCTGGCAGACAAGCTCTAGATGGGAACAGGAGCTGTGATTGCTGGATTGAAGAGATTTCCTTCTTGGGGAGGTGGTCTTCGAGCCTGACATGAAGGAAGCTGTGACTGGCGGGAAAGGGCCTTGGAGACAGTGTATTTACCAGGAGGGTCGGTGACTGAGAACCATCCTGTTCCGAGTGTTGCCATTCTGGTTCTAGAGTAAACTTGGGGAGAAACAACAGCCAAAAGCCCCGAGGAATATTCTGTGATGTTGATCACGTTTGGTAGATTTGTTGCTGAGACTCTGAAATGAGAAGCCCGGGAGGTGCAGGTCTATCAGGCCGTGGGACGTGAGACAGCTGCTGCTTCAGGGGTTGGAGTCCCCGTGCCAGAGGCTCAGTCCTGCAGAGACTTCTGCACAGTGGGCAACTGCTGCCTCCGGTTGATTGTGAGTCCCCCAGATGAATACCCATGAAAGGTACCGTGTCAGCAAAGAGTCAAACTCTGTGAAGCATTTGGAGATTTATTCTGAGCCAAATGAGTTACCATGGCCCTTGATACTGCCCTCAGGAGATCCTAAGAACGTATTCCCGAGGTGGTGAGAGCCCAGCCTGGTTTTATAGCTTTTAGGGAGGCATAAGACAATCGATCAAATAAATGTAAGATGTACATGGGTTTGGTCTGGAAAGGTGGGACAACTGGAAGCAGGGGTGTCCAGGTCATAGGTAGATTTGAAAATTTCCTGATTGACAGTTGGTTAAGAGAGTTGTCAGATAAGGGGTTGTGGAGACCAAGGCTTTGTCATGTGGAGGAAATCCTCCAGGTAGCTTTGGAGAGAATAGATTGTAAATGTTTCCCATCAGACTAAGCGTCTAAGTTCTGTCTAATTCCAGAAGGGAGGTGGGGTGATGAGGCAAGTCCGACCCCCCAGCGATCATGGCCTGGACTAGTTTTTCAGATTAGCTTTGGAATGCCCTTGTCAAAAGCAGGGGCTGTTCAGATGGGCAAAGGGGCTTCGAATTCTAATGTTTTTAAAACCAGAAAGTGATTGTGTTTTTTTCTGTGGATGACAGCCAGTGTAGTAATTAATATTTTATTAGCAGATTAATTTGGAAGTCAATGTGTTTTCAAGTATGTTAATTATTAAGTCATCAAGAAACAGAGAAGGGCTTACTTTGAAACCACCCTGAGACTCAAGAGGCTCATCAAAGAAAACGATGGACTTGGGAGAACTGATTCACGTGTTTACTGTGCCAAGTTTCAGGCATTATGAGAAGTCTGTGCTGATACATTGTGACTTGAGAACTTAAATCTTGATGGACTCTTAAGAGTGAGGCTTTTTTTTTCTTTTCTTTTTAAATGGTTCATGTTTCTGTCTCCTGTGTTTTGTCTTCCAGCCGCTGAGCACTTTAGCTTTGTGTTCACGTGGCCTTGTTCTCCGAACCACCTGCTTTGTGGCTCCTCTGTCCTGCCCACCTTGATCGCGTCTTCCCTGCCCCGTGGGTTTTATCCCGAGGACTGTTCTCCGCTGTGGGGAGGGGAGGATCAGTGGACACTGGCTTTACCGCCTCATTTTCTGTGTAGCTCCCAGTTTCTCAAAATCTTAATTGTCTTGGATTCCCTGTGAAACTGGGAGTCAGGCCTTGGGCGCAGTGCTGGGTGGCCTTGGGCGCAGTACTGGGGCAGGAGGGAGAGATGAGAACTGGAAGGATGGGTTTGTCAGGGGAAGGAACCCCTTGCCAAATTCCTGTGTCTGTTTTAGGTTAAAGATGAATGGCCGGATGGTGGATGTCTCACCTGCTGTGGCTGGACCTCGCTGTGCTGAACCCTGAGCAGGGGCCCCAGCAGCTGCCTCCTGCCAGGCCGGGGCCACAGGGCTGGGCTTCTGCCTCTGGGAGGGCTCGTGCCAAGGTGCAAGGGTCTGCACCGCTCGTGTGTGACCTGAGGGGCATGTGGGAAGCTTTTCTGTGCTCCTCACCTGGGAGAAGTTGAGCTCATCTGGGCTAGAGCCTCTGGGGAGGTAGGAAGGCAGAGGCCTGGAATTCCTGCTTTCCCCAGACAGCAAGAAAGCTCAGCGTTGCGCCTGCTCTGAGATGCCCTCAGCAGCCATATATAGTTGATTTTAACATGACGGAAGGTGCCAATTAACCCGGCTCTGTGGAGAGCTTTGAGGAGTCCAGGCCCTGGGCCCCGGGCTTTTTAATATGTTCCTTCCTGAACAAAAAACAACAAAAGATCCCTGTGGCTGATGTCGACTGCGTGGGGTAGGACATGCCGAGCTTGGGTGGGGCTTGCCCCTGAGTTTCCTTGGTGCTCCTCCCAGCCCCCACGGACACCAGCCTCTCCAGGCCGAGGCTTGTCCTGTTTAGACCCTCGTTGGTGGGGTCTGTGGTCCTGGATCGAGGGCCCAAGCACTTCTTTCATATTATTATAAATGATTCACCAGAGATGCACGGCTGTGCCCAAACATCTCACGAGCATGAGATACAGCCAGTGTCGCCGCCGCAAGCTCATAATTCTAGTGGAAAGAGGAAATTTTACTTTTAATGTGCTCGTGTGACTCAGATGCAAATATTCAATTCCCATTAAACTTTCAAGACCTTGAGATCCTCTGAGATTCCTTGGAAAGCCGTTCCTTGGCCCCACGACTAACTCTCCTGTGGAAGGAGGCTGGGGTGGTCCGCGGGGTCTGGGATCCTGCTGCGTTCTCCAGGATTCCTTAGGTTTCATCATTAGTCCCAGCTCTTCAGCAGGTGGAGCTGATTGACTCTGACATTTCCATTATATTGTTCTTGTGTTGCCTCAGTTAACTTAGAATAACCAGTATTTACCAGAAATAATTGATGGCGAGATGGGAATTATTGGTGATTCCCTGACATAGGCAGCCTGTATAGATAAGCGTGTTACACGGTGTCTAATTTCTGAGATGTTGGTCCACACCTTCTCAGGAACACACTTTCAGGGGTAGATTCCTGTGCAGGAGAAGCTGCTTTTCCCCGAGACGCGGTGGCGGCCCCTGCACTGGCATGGCAGGGTGGCTGTGTGACTGGGCAGGGCTGGACATGCTCCTGCGCTGGGCGCCCACCTCCGCCCTACATCTGTGTCGAGGGTGCCTGCCTTTGTTCCCCCAGGTCGAACTCATAGAATTGTATACCTTCCTGACACATTCCTGCATAGAGATGATTAGATCTGGGGGCTGAATCTCAATCGGACATGCATGTAGGTAAATTATTGACGTGAATGACTTGGGTCCTCCACCTTCAGGGTCAGGGGGCACGAGGTGGGTTTGGAGACAGCTGCCTGGCCTCAGGAAGTTTCTCTCAGAGCCTGTTTCTTTCTCTAGCAAAGTAAATGATGCCTACCTCACCGGGCTTAACACACGCTCAGTACTCAGATGCTGTCTGATCTTTGTTATAGTTAGTATTTGGGGAACAGCGTGGCTGGTAAGAAAATGTGTTATCTTTACAATTTATACAATGTCATACAAGGCAAGCGTGAAACCGGGACACTACCTTAATCTGAAGATGCTGGTGCTTAGTCTTCTCCTCAAGCATTTTGTTGTCATTCTGGCGTGTGTCAGCCAAGTCATATGACGGTACCGCGTGCGTGATGCCAGCTCAGTTACCTTGGAATGGGGAACCTGAGGCTGCCAGGGAGCATCCCTCCTGCCTCCAGTCCTCGGGGGTTTCTCTCTCTCTCTCCTTTCCTCTGTCCCTCCCTATCCCCCAATCCTCCTCACCACTCCTGCTCCCCTCCCTACCCTCCTCACTTACTCTACAACAGAGGTCCAGACTTTGACAAATCCCAGCTGGGCCTATTTATCGCTTGGCTGGGAAAGCAGAGGGAAAGGGGCCCAGTTACTACAAAAATAGAGAATTGAAATAGAATGTGAGCTACTTTTGCGTCTTGTTTTTTATTTTAATCTGAATATAAAAGGCAAGTGTCAAACAAAATCGGTGCTAACTGCGCCACTCAGCTCCGAGTCTGCTTTGTCGGGGCTCCGTGGGTTCCCACGCCCTGGCCTTCTCCATGAGCGTCTGGACACGCCGTGGCTGTGAAAGGAGCATTCAGTTATGGTCCTTTGAATGTTCCAGAGTCATGTTTAATAAAAATCTTCACGTTTACCCACAGCCAAGTCTTGATTTAATAACAGGTACTGCAGGTCTCTGGGTGGGGCTGAGCCTCTGTTTTAGAAGCAGCTGCACCATCTGAGGGGCAGGTCCGTATGGGCTGGCAGGCGGCCTGGTCCTTGGAGCACAGGGTGGACCTGACTCAGTCCTGGCAGTGGGGGGCCTTGCAGTTCTAGGATGTAGTGATGCAACCTGTGGCATAAATAAAAAGCCTCATGTGCCCCCATGAGAAGCTGGGGCTTCCCCTCAGTACTGTGGTGTGCTGTGTTTGTGATCGTGCAGATGTAAAAGGGTGAGGGAGATGTCTAAAAACCAGGCTCCCAAAGACAGCCCTTCATGTCTGGTGCTTTCATGTGTATATGCACACGTGTTTGACGCGTGTACACCTTCACACGTTCACCTCTTTCATGCGTGTACACCTGTTCCTGTGTTCATACACCTGTTTCGCGCATGCGCCTGTTTCTCCTGTGTATGTGCCTGCGCGTTCACCCTGTATTGCGTCATACGTTGTATTTTACATATTGGGTATTTTCAGTTTGTATCGTGAGCTTGTAACGACGTCGTGAAGAAAAGAGGGGGCCCTGGCAGCCTTTGGCTCTGAGAAACGTGATGTCACGGGAACAGATGAGACAGCCCGGGTGAGGCCGGCAGAGGCCATCGTGGCCTTGGGAGTCCGTGCACATCCACTGTCTGTCGCTGTGTGACAAGTGACCCCAAAACCTAGGGGCTTAAGGCAACATACACGTACGACTGTACAGCTTTTTCAGGTTGGAAATTCAGGGCAGCCCTGCTGAGCGGCTCTGGCCCAGTCCCCCGGGTCACTGTGAAGATGCTGTCCAGGGCTGCAGCCATCTGTAGGCTCAGCTGGGCTGGAAGTTCTGCTCCAGGATGCCGTGCTGACGTGTCTGCGGGCAGAGGCCTGGTCGTCCACACCTGGCCACTCCCCGGGGCTGCCAAGTGCATTCCTGCCCAGGGCCGCTCCTTTCCCCAGAGACGTAGCAGTGCTGGTCTTATGCCCAGCGTCAAGGTGGCCGGGTCAGGAGCAAAGACTTGTTTCCCCTACTCGGCGGCTACTCCTGCAGGGCTGGGAGACAGTGGAGCTCACGCAGGAAGGTGTTCGCTGAAGACCGTGCTCTGTGACTTGACGGGTGTTCCTCCCAGGAGAGTGAAATGGAGACTGGACGCCGGAAGCAGCATCCTGCGTGACCCCATGTGTAGTGGGGTCACAGCAGAGCTAAGTCCTTCCTTTACAGATACTTTTCAGAGTCTACCCGCCTTTAGATTCTCTGATTAACGTGTCTGAGGAGGGTCCCAGGAGTCTGCCACCTGCCAGGCCAAGGAGGTTCCCTGCATGTGGCTCTCCCCTGACACCTTGAGAAACGTGACTTGAGAGAATCACCGAAGTTTCCTTAAATGAGTCACCTGCTTTCTCTTCTCTTTGCTTTCATGCCCCCCCAGGGTAGGTCAGTCCTGTCCGCCACAGCGATACCTACATGCTGGAGTTCCAAGGAGATTGGGGGTGTGTCGGGTCCCCCAGGGAGATTCGGTGACTGAGGATGCTGTCATAGCAGCCAACATGTCCTTATTGTTTTCACTTTTAATGAAGTTCAGTTACTAGGTTTTCTGAGGCACAATGATGTCCTTGTGAAAAATTGGTGATCAGGGAAGCAAGCAAGTGTGGGAAAATGATCCTGCCCTTAAATCTAAAAAACGATGAAACAGCAAAGAGCCCTGAAGAGCCCATGAACCTCTTCATGGGGCGGTGAGGAGACACCTCAGTAATGGCTTAAAAAAAAAGTGATAATACTGAAGAAAAGGTAAACTAAATTTTGGGTCTCCTATGGGTAAAGAGATTGTGGTTTACATTTTGGATGTATGCGTTTATATACTTATTTATTTTTCTTTGTTGGATTTAGAATTAGTTGAAATAATTGTGTTTTTTTAATTAAAAAAATTGGGGTATACGAAGTCTAATCCCTTTGTGATATTTCTGTACTGTGAGACTCCACATACAAAAGTGAAGCCCAGACTGTCTGTCTCTAATGAACCAGAGAGAGGTGGTCATCTCCTGCAGGCCGGTCTGGTCTCCAGGCATCTGGCCATCCTCCCAGTCTTGGGCACACCTGCATCACTGGTGCTTCCTGCCAGACTGTGACTCTGCCCAGGTTTCAGGAGCACCCGGAACTGTTTTCCTAGGGGCTCCTGCTTTGTCCTGGCTCCTGGAAGCACAGGCTTTTGACGAAGGACTCTCCCCACTGCCAGGTAAATTGGTGATTGCCCCATAGTCTGTATTTATCACATGGGGCACAGAGAGTCTGGGCGTGCTGTCCTGGCCCTGGAGCCAGCTCTAGGACTGCCCGGCGGCATTGCCTCCACCCCTCATCTGGGAACAGGGCGGTGGGGAGGAGAAGGGAAGCAGGGTCTTGACCCTTCTGCGTCTCGAGAACACGGGAACACATCGTCTCATTGCCTCACACCATTCACAGCCCAAGCTTGTGTGAAGTATTATTTTATAACCTCCCCTGACAATGATGTATTTTATATAAGCAGCACATAAAGTGGTAATTTAATACCCTATCGAGCAGGATTAAACAATAAGGAGCAGATATCACTGTAGAAAAGTTACTTTATCCGGGAAACATTTATCTACTGCAGGTGGATGTGAATCATGGCTTCCTCCTCGGTGGCTCCTGATGAGCCTGTGAAATTCTGTCCTGTTCACCACTGTTAGTTATAAGCTACACCTTTCCTTCTATGACGTTAGTTACAAGCTCTACCTTTCCTTCTATGATGTTTATTTCTTGCCTGTTCAGCACTGTTAGTTACAAGCTATACCTTTTCTTCTGTGATGTATATTTCTTGAAGGCATGGACTAAATCCTAATTCCACAGTATTCGATGCACATACTCAAGAGATACTTGTTTGAATGAATGGATTAATAGAAAATAGAAGTGGTGACTTCACTTTATTTCATTATGTCAAACTTTGTCTACACGGAAAATTATATGGTCCTTTGGAAAAACAGGGCCTCTGTGCAGGGTTGTTAGAGATTGTGAGAATGCCGCAAATGGCTCTGTGGCTCTAGGCTCACAAAGGGCTTGAGGGACTTGGTGGCGCACCTGTGTTGAAAACTGAGTTCTGCAAATCCATTCGAGTGACCTGCCAGCACACACAATCCTACTTCCCAGTTGATTTCTGCACAGAGGCTTCTCCTGAATGCCCCAGGTGAACGTGGGTTCAGCCAGCACTGCTGGGCTTCCACAGCAAGCCAGGGTGCTGCAGGGACGAGAGAGAAGAGGGGCAGGACCAGGATCTTCCTGGGCCCCAGTGCCCGTGTGGGGACGCTGCCTGGCCTGGCTTTTCTGGGGGAGGTCAGGGAAATGATGGCATGGAGGGACTGTTGGTATGAGTCGCTTGCTCAAACATAGATCCCAGGTCTGTGTGGGAGGCAAATAGAAATTTATGTGGGTATCATCAGTAACATAGCAAACATGGGCTTCTTCACTAGGGTGGCTGACCCTCTTGCTCATCTGCTGAGCAAAGGCCCGGCCCGGCCCGGCCTGGCCTTCTACGCCTCCACAGTGAGCTTTTCTCAAGCTCTGTCCACTCCATGGAGATGGCCGGAGCCAGGGCAGATATGGGGTGTTTTCCACTTTTTATTTATTTTTTCTTTTTTGAGATGGAGTCTTGCTCTGTCGCCCAGGCTGGAGTGCAGTGGTGTGATCTCGGCTCAGTGCAAGCTCCACCTCCCAGGTTCACGCCATTCTCCTGCCTCAGTCTCTCAAGTAGCTGGGGCCACAGGTGTCCGCCAACACACCAGGCTAATTTTTTGCGTTTTTAGTAGAGTCAGGGCTTCACCGTGTTAGCCAGGATGGTCTCAATCTCCTGACCTCGTGATCCACCAGCCTCGGCCTCCCAAAGTGCTGGGATTACAGGCGTGAGCCACTGCACCCGGCCAGGTATTTGTCAGTTTTTGAAAGCTACATTTAAAGAATGAAATAGACCGAACAGAATTACTTCCTTTTGAATATTTAATACTCAGTCTACCAGAACACTTAAATATAGTTAATGTATTCAAATAATAAGAAAGAACTTTCCCTCTGTTCCAAAGAAAAAGTATAAACAACCTTTTACTTGTCAGGGATTTCACTATGTTTCTAAAAAGCCAGCAAGCACTTTTCCTGAAATAGACCCATCTCTTCCTCTGCATAGACCCTATGAACATTTTAGCTACATTTCTGCTGTATCTTAATGTGATAGATTGTAGAAAATTCCTTGCTACTGGAACTTCACGATGCTTTCCTTTGAAACATCAAATAGAAAGTATGGATAGTAAATCTCAGACTAGTTGCAATTATCAGTCTTGGTAGAGCTGCCACCCACAGCCTCTGTCAATTACAACAGAGTGTGTCTCCCCAGCAACCCGGATTACATTGCGGACCAAGCCAGGCTCACCCAGGATTCAGTGCAACGTCTTTCAAAGCTGTAGTCACTGCCCCTGGAGGAGACTTGAGAAGTCCTCCCTTTGATGCCTGTGCATGGCTGTTCTCAGATCACAGCAGCTGCAGCTGCAGCTGCAGCAGCATCTCAGAGGATGCCAGCAGGGGTGTCCTGGGTATTGACACCACGGTAGGGGCCTGCAGTGTCTGAATGAAATGGGCCGTGAAAGTGAGCACCCTAGAGGAGTCCACAGCCACGTTTCAAAGGTGCAGTGGCCCGAGGTGAACCCCAGAGCACTGAGGAGCCTGGAGTTGACCTGTCACGACTTCATTGAGAGAGCTGACTGAATTCCGTACCTGTGCGGGCAAAATATGGCTGTTTGCGCTTGGCCCCTTCTCAGTCCAGGGCTAGGGAGGTTGTCTGCACAGCTAGTGGGAGCTTAACTTTGTGCACACTCGGGGTTGGGTCCCACTCCTTTCTGTGAGCCCAGGGAAGATAGACATGCCGAGCTCTCCTGGAAGAGGGCCCTGACGAGTGGAAGCTGAGCTTCAAGATGGTCGGCCTTGTGGTGTGCGTGGCGGGTTCGGAGTCGGTGTGTGCTGAGTGGGGGCCCGGCTGCTGCTGCTGTCGCTATTGGGCTCAGCAGACGCTGCGGGGGACGTGGCTCCTGTTGTACTTGGTGGTTTTCTCCTCACAGGAGTGGGTTTCCCTGCTGTGAAGGTGTCGGGGCTGTGACAGGCAGCCTGGCAGGAGGAAGACGCTCGTGGGGTTGTGCCCCGAAGCCCCCTTCCTCTTGAGGAGCATGAAGGGGGTTTGGGACCCTGCTTCTGGCTGCGCTCCCTTGCTAGGTTCTTGGCCTCGGGGGCCAGGAGAAGCTGAGTACAGGCCTGAAACCTGGACCCCTTCCACAGCCTCCGTGGCGTTTGTGGTGTGATGCGGGACGAGGCCCTTGGAACTCCAAGCCCTACCCTGGCATGCCCGCCCACTGGGGCGTCTTGGGCACCTGCTGTGTGCTAGGCTCCGTGGTGGGGTGGGCGGTAGCAAAGGCTGTAGGGTAGAGTGGACACGGTACGCGGATGATGAGAAGCGTCAGGGAGGCAGTGAGAGCACAGCTGAGACCTGCAAGGAGGGGACTGGCTGTGGGTGTTGGGGCTCAGGGAGCTGCCTCTACCCAGAGCCACAGTGGCCAGTGAGGGCAGAGCAGGGGACCGAGGCCCAGGGAAGCCGTGTGTATGGTTCGCATCAGGTGTGCGGGTCTGCCGGGCTGTGCGGCCCTTCTCAGTCCTGGCTGGGCCTGGGGTCCCAGAGGGAACGGAGGGTCTTTGCATCTCCCTCCTCTTGCTTCCCTGCTGCTTCCTGGTCAAGGGATGCTTTTTTATTGCAACTCTGGCAGTTATTCTGCATATTAAGAGGAGTTTCACAAAATCGTAGGGGGGGAGGCGGACTAGGGATTCATTTTTTTTTTCTCCCCCTGATTTTACACGGAGCCTTCTACTACCCCTTAGTGTGGAGGCAGAGTGCAGATGCTCTACAGTTATCTATCCAGGAAGAGAAGAGCTGATGGGAAGTCACAGATCTGATCATTGCAATAGCACTGACATTTTTAAGTGGGAGAATGCTGATGTCTATAATAATCAGAGTAAAACTTCAGTAGCTTCAACATAAAGATTCTGAGATGATCTTAGAGCCATTTCGTCCCTAGATCCTTCTGCAGTGTGGAGTGTGACATCTCTACCAGCCTCTGGTCAGTGGCCGCCTGTGGGTAACTGAATGCTTGAAGTGTAAATGAGAACTTCTAATTTTATTTAATTTTAGTCAAATTTAAATAGCTATATGGCCCGGGCACCGTGGCTCATGCGTGTATTCCCAGCAGTTTGGGAGGTCGAGGCGGGTGGATCATGTGAGGTCAGGTGTTCAAGACCAGCCTGGCCAACAAGGTGAAATCCCATCTGTACTTAAAAATATAAATAAAATAGTCTGGCGCGGTGACAGGCGCCTGTAATTCCAGCTACTCGGGAGGCCGAGGCAGAAGAATCACTTGAACTCGAGAGGCAGAGGTTGCAGCAAGCCGAGATCGAGCCACTGCACTCCAGCCTGGGTGACAGAGGGAGACTCTGTCTTAAGAAAAAAAAAAGATTTTAAAAAACCCTACATGCCCCTAGTTGCCTCTGTAGGAGACGGCATGGCTCCAGAAGGTAGACTTTGTGTTGAGGACTCTGCAGCGTCAGGCTGGAGACAGTCTCCCTTCCTAGCAGCGTGGGCCCCTGGGCTGTTCTTCTACCAGAAGGGATGGTGGCGTCTCTGGGAGGTATCTGTAGACTCAGATCTGTGTGGATTAGTGACTTGTGTTACTCACAGATACTTAATTTTATGGGTAAATGAATACCTGGACTGGCTGCAACTTCAGGGCGAGATTCGGGAGTAGGGAGTGAAAAGTGACGACGGAACCCTGGGCTTGTCCTGCTGCCCCCAGGACCCGGTCGGGGTGCCTTCTCGTCTGAAGTCCCAGCACGTGGTCAGGGTACCCCTTGCCTCTGAAGCCCCCAGGAAGTGATCGGGGCACCAATCCCCTCTGAAGCCCCAGCACCTGGTCGGGGCACCCCTCCCTTCTGAATCCCCCAGCCACCTGGTCGGGGAGCCCCTCCCTTCTGAATCCCCCAGCACCTGGTCGGGGCGCCCCTCCCTTCTTAAGCCCCCAGACCCTCCTGGCCTGCGGTGCTGCTTCTCCAAATGCTGTCCTTGGCTGTTTTCCAGGAGTCACCTGCACCAGAGCAGGCTGCGTGTGTCATTTCTTGTCGGATCTGGGGTGTCAGTGAAGCTCATTTATCTTGTCTTCCTCCTCATGTGCCGTATCTCACCTGTTGACTGTCTGAGTTTGTGTGAGTGCGTGTTGTGCGTTCTCAGGCTGTACTCGGTGCTTAGGTGACAAGAACGTCTTAGAGCAACGGACTGTCTGCTCCAAAGGACGCTGGGCATGAATCGAGACACAGTTTACTTGTGGGGTTTAAATTTCCTGGGTGTTGGAGGCAATTAAGGGGAAACAAGGTCTAAAAAAGCCCCTGCAGATGAGGAAGGCAATAATGAAAAAAATTACTCTATACACACTTAGCAGATGATTTACTTTGTAGGTGAATTTTGCATTTCGGGAACTACTAAAGCTACTGTTGTAGGGATTCCTTGATGAGCTTCTTGTTTTCTGTCTAGAAAGTAAAGTGGATCGGTTTTGCCTTTAATGCTGACTGACTAGAATCTACTTCCTTTTCCCCCCATTCACGTTAGGGTGGGGATTGGACTGGAAGAGCTGTAGGATCTCTTTATTTCTGATCTTAAATGAATTTTTTCTTCAATGCCCTGTTCTTTGGTTTGGGAAATGTGCTCAATTTGTACCGTGCTTTAAATGTACACAATGGTTCGAAATTGCTACCTTTCTTTAAAGTTAGATATAACATCTTAAGTAAAATGTCATCTATAAATCAGACACAGTCTGGGGCCTGGAGACCCCCCTTGTCACTTCCTTCCAGCTGTGTCTCCTTCCCTGGCCACATTGCCCCTGGCCACATCTCCTCCCCATACCACGCCGTGTCATCCGCCCACCACCTCACCTCTGGTCACAACACCTCCCTCCCGGCCACATCACCTGTGGCCTCACTGCCTGCCTCCCTCTTTCCTGGTGGCCTCCGTGGCTCCCACTGTCTGCCCTCCCGAGGGTCTGTTCAAGGCTCCTTCCCCGTTTTCCACTCCTGAGTGGGTCTCGGGGCCTAGATGTTTCACAGGATGCAAGTTTCTTCCCTTCCAGCCGTGGGTCTCTGAGCGACAACTCCAGAGAGGGCACTAAGCTCTCCTTACCTACCTGGGGGGCCTTGAGCCCTGACCACCGACCACCAGGGCTTTTCTGCAGTGTGTGGGGCAGACTCATGCATGAATTGGACTAAAAAGATGCTTCCAGGAATCCTTATTTTAAGTGCACTGGAGCAGAGATGGGGAGAGGGGACCACCGGGTTTGCTCAGAATTTGGTCCTGATCACAGCCAATGAGGCAACATAAGCACCTCCTAAATGAAGCGTTCCACAGACTGATTTTACACATGACAGAAAGGCTTCACACAATGAGTGAGTTTGAGCTGCATTTGAAGGAAGAACAGGTCCCTGTAGGTGGAAATGAAAGGTAAGCGTGACCCAAGCCATCAGCAGCAGCGGGGGTGGGGTGGTGCAGACTCCCCATGGATGGTGGGCATGGCTGAAATGCAGGAGAGGGCAGGGGTGCGAAGGAACAGCAGGGCGGCAGTAAAATTCCCCTGCAGAGAGGGGACGTGACTGAGATATTATCACATGTATACAACTGAGAGATGATTTGAGGAGGATTTCTGGGAGCCTGTGGGAAGAGCACGTGGTCATCATCAGTTCTCGGGATCTCTTTTTATGAAGTGAAAATAGTCTTGCCTCTGCCTATCTTGTGAGCTGTTGTGACGATCAAATCAGATAATCTTCAGCGAGCCTTGTAAATGCTAAAGCTTATGACAGACTGTTCCAGGCCTCTTGTCTCCACCCTCCTTTCCTATTCGGTAATGTGAACCCTGCGGGGTACCTCACTATCTGCCTGGTTTCCTCCTCCATAACGTGAGCCTTGAGTACTTGCTGGGTACCTCGCTGTGCACCTTCCTTAGTAACGTGAGCCCTGAGTATTTGCTGGGTACCTCGCTACCTGCCGTACAGCTGGCTGTAGAATTGTCAAACGCACTTGGCTGGCACATAAGCAGAAGTGCTCGCTGGGCCTTGAGAGGGCTTTGTGACATGTGGGTGCCTTCTGTTCCCTGTTAGGCTGGAGCTGCAGGAGCCCTCCTAGACCAGATAGAGGACCAAGGCTGTGGCCTCGGGGTGGGGGCTGGGGGAGCTCCCTGGGTTTATTGTGTGGGTGAGAGCAAACTTCAGTCCCGCTGTGGCATTGGGATTCAGGGTTCCTTCTGGAATGTTCTGAGTGAGAAACAGGAAGTGCGCACAGGTGCGTCTTCTGTGGATTTTATGGTTATCTTGGGAGAGCACTGGTGCCTCTGAACTATGAACCTGCAGAACCACTTGTTCCACTAACGGCCGCCTTTATATAAAGAATGACTTACAAAAGATGCCACTTCAGATGGAGGTATTTGCAGGTGTGGCCTGAAAAATGAACAAAATGACTTTCATCTCAAGGAAAGTACCGTACATTTTTCCCAATGATAGACATTTGAGCTTTCCAGCGAATATTAAAACATAAAAATCTTGTGTCCACCACTTTCTCATGTGATCAATGGTGATACTGATGTGGGTTTTTTTTTTTTTTTTTTTTTTTGGACATATAATGAAATGTGGAAGCCGCTCATAACTCTGAACCAGTATTTTCTAACCAATGTGTGATTACAAAATCGTGTGCTGGTAAAAGCCATTCAAGTGCAAGACGGACCAGTCGACTTAGAAGGAATTGGGGCAGAAAGGCCCGTCGACCAGAGCACAGACTCTGTGTTGCAGACAGCCTGTACGGAAGTGCCACTTGTTACATTTGGCAGCAGAGAATACCTAAAATGATCTGAAAACACAATGAAAATACTGCTTCCTAATTGTATATCAGTATGGGGTCGGACTTTCTTCATAAACTTCAGCCATGGCTCTGCAGCCCACTGAACGCAGATGCAGGCATGAGAATCCTGCTGTCTGAGGTGCAGAGATGTTAGGTGTTTTCACAGCAGCACAAACTGTTGCCACGCTGCTGCTTATTTTGGAAAATGGTTTCTTCTTTAAGACTGTGTTAAGATGTAATGACTTTATCCTTGTAAAAGAAACTAAATTATGTTCTTTTTTTTTTTTTTTTTTTTTTGAGACGGAGTCTTGCTCTGCCACGCAGGCCGGAGTGCGGTGGTGTGACCTCAGCTCACTTCAACTTCTGCCTCCTGAGTTCAAGCGATTCTCCTGCCTCAGCCTCCCTAGTAGCCGGTACTACAGGTGTTCAGCACCATGCCAGGCTAATTTTTGTATTTTAGTAGAGACGGGGTTTCACCATGTTGGCCAGGCCGGTCTCGAACTCCTGACCTCAAGTGATCCACCTGTCTCTGCCTCCCAAAGTGCTGGGATTACAGGCATGAGCAGCCACCACTCCCGGCCTGATGAGAAAGCTTTTTTGTGCTCTTTAATAAAGTGCAAAGGGTTCCTGAGACCCAAAAGTTTGAAAACCACTGGCTTAAACCGACAAAATTGTCCATGATTCTTCAGTGTATCTTCTAATCTGTTGATGGAGAGAGGACAGCAAGGGTTGCTTTACTTTTTTCCTTTCACAACTCAATGGTGCTGGGACAACTGGGGTATCCACATAGAAAAGGATGGACTGGACCCTTCCTCACCCTACACGCAAAGCTCCACATGGTTCCAATGTGAGGAGCTGACTGAGACCCATTCTGTCAGTCTGCTGGGTACCATAACGGACACCACAGACCGTGCGACTTAGACAATAGCATCTTATTTCCTTTTTTCTGGAGACTGGAAGCCTGGGATCAAGGTGAGGGGGGCAGGGTTGGATTCTCTGGGGCCTCACCCCATGCTGTGTAGACAGCTTCTTCTCTGTGTCCTCACAGGTTTCTCTCACGTGTATGCAGCACTGAGGACTGTGTCTAAATTCTCTTAAAAGAACACCAGTCATACTGGATCAGGGCCTACTTTTAAGATCTTATGGGACCTAAATTGCCAAGTTAAAGGCCCTGTATGTAAATACAGTGACATTTTGGGTTTCTGGGGTTGTGACTTTAACATGGAATCTTGGGGGAGGGGGACAGTTCAGCTCATAACACCTTTAGGGGAGAATCCTGAAGAAACTGTTAGGTTGGATTAGGCAATGTTTCCTTGGCTGAGACGTCTAGAGCTATAACAAGCAACTGAAGGGAAAAAGACGGTATCAAAATTAAAAATGTTCAATTCAGAGGATACTATTAAAGTAAAAAGACAACCCACAGAACAGGATACATTATCACGATAAGGACCTGATATCAAGAATATATTCAAAAACTCTTAATAAAAATCCAATTTAAAAATGGACAAAGGATTTGAATAGACACTCTCCAAAGAAAGACATATCAATGCCTTAAAAAGCACATGAGATGTTTAGCAGAATTCGTCATCTTAGAAATGGAAATCAAAACCACCGTGAAATAACACTTCACAACCACCGTGATGGGTGAGTAAAACCCCAGTATTGGACAGTGACATGTTGGTGAATTGGGGAAAACTGAAATCTTGATATATTGCTAGTGGGAGGGGAAGTAAAATGGTGCAGTTGATTTGGAAAAGTCCGACAGTTCCTCAGAAAAGCATGAAATCACCGTACGACCCAGCAATTTCACTCCTAGCCATATGCTCAAGAAAACTGAAAACATTTTTCCAAAAAGTATGTCATGCCTGAATCTTCACAGCAGCATTATTCATAGTGGTAGAAACAGTCCAGGTGTCTGTCAACCGGTCACTCACTGAGATTCCACTCACCTTAGACGTGAAAGATGTCAGCACCGAAGGTCACACCAAAGGTCATGCACTGTACGATTCTCCTCACAACAGGTGTCCAGAATGTGCAAATCCAGAGAAAAGGAAGTTGGCTGGTGATTGCCAGGGGCTGGTAGAAGGAAGGAGCCAGGTGCTGACTCTTAATGGGTTCAAGGTTTCTTTGGCCTGTGGTGAAAAAGTCCCGGAATTACATACTAGTGGTTGATGTGCAGCTTTTAGAATATGCTAAAAAGACTGAATTGTATTCTTTAATATTGGGGCTTTTGTGCTTTGTAAATTGCTTTTCAATTTAAAAAGGAATTCAAGAAGTTATTTGGTGTTGATATGATAGTATCCAAAACAAGTTACTATGTAACTCACGTCCCCAGAGTTAAACTTCATTTTCTGAGGATCTTGAAGTGTTTGAGGCTAGGAGACACAACGATCCTATACTGTATGTTACACCCCATCTTACTGATTTCTATCTCACATAACCATATTCAGGAAAAACCGACATGTAAATGTGAGCTGAATGCTATGCAGAGGCACATTCCTCTTACCCGGATGATCTTTAGTGGTACAGTAAGAGATGAGATCATAGCAACGTTAGTTTAGTTAGTTTAATTTCCATGGCAACAGGAATTTGGCACATGGGATGAGTTAGATCTCCCTGCACAGCTCCTAACGGGGTTGCCCATTTCTGTGTGGTGTCTGTGTATATTCTCGCTGTGGAAATAAGTGATAGCACCTGCACAAACACTTGTCCGGAAGCGCACACGAAGCTGGTGAAGGCAGAGGACAGGCGAGAGGGAAGCATGGCTCAGCCCTGGCAAAGAAGACCGTTATTCCAAACGCAAAATATTCAGGAACACAATCCTTGGGAAGACTGGTGATGTCTTTAGACCTCACCACTATCGGGTTGTATCTGTGCAGCCAGTTACCAGAGCCGCAGAACGGCGTGTGTTGGTATTGGTGTCATCAGTCAACGATTCTGACTTTTCCTGGTGCTGAGGATGACTGCATATGGCAGAAGCAAAGTGCTAATCTAGCACAGGTCATCATATCCAAGTTCTTTTCTATGAAGGCGGGCAGGGTTAGGAACCACCCCACCCCACCCCACTCCCCAATCCTATAAGAACTGGGATCTGATGATCTGTGCTGTCGAGAGAGGCAGGGTTAGAACACCTCATTCCTCAATCCCATTGTTGAAAATAATAGTTGGATTGGGAGGGTTTTTACTCCTAAGGTTGAAGCCGTGCATTTCTGGAGCCTGGGCTGTCAGTCATGGTGGCTGGGGAATGCTGGGGCTGCGGTTGTCTGGCTGCCGGTAGCCCTGCTGGTGGGTCCTCCCTCTTTGACACCGTTCATTTCTGAAGCTTGCTTTCCCCGGTGTTGGAAGTAGCAGCACTGGAAGAATGGCCGCCTTCCTACAGTGAAGCTCTGGCAGGAGAGGAGAAGATACGGAGCGTCTGTTCAAGGACGTGACGTTCTGGGCACTGCACCATGCGTTCTGCTTCTCAGCTGTGCCTCCTGGTTGATGTTACCATCACCTGGCATTTCCCAGGAGGTAACTCGCGAATGCCACACTGATGGAACAGTGCGGCTCGAGTCCAGGGCCGCTGGAGCACATCAGCAAAGTCAGGCTGGACGCATGTGCTTGCTGACAGGAAAATAACAGGAAATGACATGTCAGTTCAGGAAAATGACAGGAAATGTCATGTCAGTTCAGGAAAATGACAGGAAATGTCATGTCAGTTCAGGAAAATGACAGGAAATGTCATGTCAGTTCAGGAAAATGACAGGAAATGTCATGTCAGTTCAGGAAAATGACAGGAAATGTGTTTGCTGACAGAAAAATGACAGGAAGACGACAGGAAAGAGGCCCATGAGGAGAGGAACCAGTAGATTCAAGGCAGTTAACCGAAGGAGCGAGCCATCACAGGCTGGGAGGACACCCCAGCCACAGTGGATGTCAGCGGTGGTGGCTGGACTCGGGGTCCGTGAATATTGCATGATCGAACGTGTTTGGTACATTCTCAGCTCCTGCCCAGGTGCCTCCCAAGCATCAGGTGTTGTGGCTCCCCACACCCTTCCTATCTGTGTGTAGCATGACCACCACCTTCCTACCGTGTGTTTGTCCTATCACGGCTGCTGTGCCTAACGGACGCTTTGCTTTCCAGCTACTTTCCTATAACCAAAGCCCTTGAACGACTTTGCGTTTCAGAGACGACAGGGTATTAGTTTTTCATGATTGCTCTGAGGATTGCCGAAAGCAAATGTAACTTACAGGATGGAAGATATTGGAGACAGTAATTATAGATGACTTTTCTCAGTTTTTTGATTGTGGTAAAGTTACACAGCACTCTATTTTTAAGTGTATGGTTTTATGGCATTAAGTGTGTTCACACTGTCGTGCTGCGATCACCGCCATCCATCTCCAGAACTTTCTGGTCTCCCCACGCTTGAAACTCGGTCTACCAAACACTAGCTCTCCTCCCGCCCCAGCTCTGGTAAGCACTACAGGTTGCTTACAAAATAAGCTTTTTCAGTAAGAGAAGGGGCAAGGAAAAGAGCTCTAAAGACTGTCTTGAGATTTGAAGAAGTGTTTTAGGTTTTGTTGTGTGGTTCCCGGTGTAAAGGAACTATTGAAGACGTGGGAAGGCGAAGGTCTGTGATCTCAGGAAGTGCTGGGCTGGGCAGCTTTCCCACTGTGACGGGGGCACTTGCCTTCAAACCTGCCTGAGATAATCGCGAGAGGATGGTGCTGCATTGTGACAGCTCTGAACTTGGTCCCCTTGAACGTTGCCAGGTACATAAGCTTTGGCGGTTACCGTCTAGTGTCTGTGGGAGACCTAGAATTTGAACATTGTTGACTTTAGGACACACTCATTTTATAACACTCTACCTGTTCTCATCAATAGGAAATATGCTGTGTCCTTTTTTTTTTTTTTGAGAGGGAGTCTCGCTCTGTCGCCCAGGCTGCGGTGCAGTGGCCGGATCTCAGCTCACTGCAAGCTCCGCCTCCTGGGTTTACGCCATTCTCCTGCCTCAGCCTCCCGAGTAGCTGGGACTACAGGCGCCCGCCACCTCGCCCGGTTAGGTTTTTTTTTTTTTTTTTTTTCGTATTTTTTAGTAGAGATGGGGTTTCACCGTGTTAGCCAGGATGGTCTCGATCTCCTGACCTCGTGATCCGCCCGTCTTGGCCCCCCAAAGTACTGGGATTACAGGCTTGAGCCACCGCGCCCGGCCTTTTTTTTTTTTTTTTTTTTTTTCCCTTAATATTCTGTGTTGCTGTAACAGTAGTTGCAGCGGACGCTACTTCTGGTTCATGGTCATCACCAAACACAAGCTTCAGGAAACCGTGTGAAAAATGAAGGGGAAAGTGCTTTTCTGCAAAGGGCTTTTTTGAACATCTTGTTTTTTTCTGGAATATCTGTTTTGGTGTAAAACGTTTTCATATTTAGGGGTTTGTAACGTGTTTTATACTGGTTAGCTTTGAAACCCCATGTTTTTGCATGCCATGGGGCTGCTTTATCCTGTTATTCTATGATATAGCAGGTTGGCAAAACTATTGGTTGTTTCACTTTAAAAACCAAAGCAGCTTACAGATTGAGTGTGATTCTTGTAAGAATTTAATTGTAAAATTGATTTGTGTTCAACAAGCTTACTGGAATGGCTAGATCCGTGGACAAAAAGATAAGAACATGTCAAGTCTCTGGGCCAGGAAGGACTTCCAAATAATACAAGTGATACACATTAATTTCTTAACAAAAGATTAGATTTAGTACATAACTGTTTAAAACCTCCATATTTTCTATTATAGCCATTCCACAGTGCCCATGGGGGTGGGCTGCAGGACTGCCTATGGAATCCAAGGTCTTTGGGCGTTGAGGTCCCTGCAATAAAATGGCATCGTGTTTGCATATGACATATGCACATCCTCCTGCAGACAGTCATGTCAGGGTTGCTCGTAACAGCTATACCATGGACATTCCATGCGAGTAGTTGTTTAATGAATAATAAAGTCTGAATGCTTAGTACAAACACATTAAAAAATATGTTGATCTATGGTTGGTTGAATCCACAGGCCTGGAACCCCGGGAGAGAGTACAAACTCTAGAAGCAAAACGAACAAAGCACTTGAGGTCAGCAGTGACGGGTGTGGGATCACACTGAATCTCATGTGTTTTGCTGTCTGTGTCACTGTGTCCCGTGTAAACGGGAATCATTTGTAGCTTAAGGTAAAATAGGTAACAGGAAACACTACAGAGTGGGCACGAAGGCGCGCCCCTCATTACCCCGTGTTACAGCCAAGCGTCTGCCTCCTGGGGAAGGATTTGTTCTGTGGGGAGACTAGATGTTGATGATTTCCGGATGTGTGAAGGGAAACTCCCTCCGAGAAGCGTGGCTTTGGCCGGAGCACATCAGACGAGAGTTAGCGTGGCATGGAGTTTCCACAGTGGCCCTCAGGCCTGCTGCTTCTCTCCTCTCCCCACCCCTGGCCCTGACTCTTACCAAGGGAGGCAAGTTCAGCTCCAGCTGAGCCCCGCACAGGGCTGTGGGTCTCTAGGGCAGGTGCCCACCTTCGCCTGAACAGGCTGTGTCAGAGGAGGGTCTGGCTGTACTTGAGCTGTGAGAGATGCTCTCAGAGATCCAGCATCCTGAAAACCCAGGTGCTGAAGGTTCCTCCTCTTCCACCATCCTGCGGGGAAGGGGGTCTTATCCTGCTTCCCCTCAACCCAGGCTGACTTCTTGTCTGTTCTGTACACCTAGGTTTTCAAAACAGTTTTGTTAATCATCTAGCAGACAAACAACCATAAGGTGACAGCCTGGGAGGGTAGACGGCGCTGGAAGGTAGTTTCCTGAATAACAGCGTTCAGTTTCCTGTTTTGCCATCATTTGACCCAAGGCCCCAAGATAATTGAAATATTGTCAGCCAAACACCGATTTTTTATCTGAGTTTTTTTTTTCTTTTTAAGTTATGGGTGCAAACTTATAACCAGGGACCTGACAAAAGAGAAGGATTTATTTGCAAAGTGAATGTCGGGGATGGTTGGCATTTGCCAACTCTGACTAGCAGGGACCCAGGCTGCTTCCGTTCTGCTGCCCGACTCCTGATCCTCCAGCTCGTGCCCCTGTTCCCACCAGCAGGAAGAGGAGCGGGAAGGTGCCTTTTCCCCTTTAAGGGGGTGAGGTGAGAGTTGCATCTGCCACTTAGCTAGTCCCTGGGGTGATTCTCCAGCATGGGTGGGAGTTGGGTTTGGAGGCCTGAGCCCCGTGAAGCTGGGGTTGCTGTTCCCTGAGCAGCAGGAAACTGGACTCTGGGAAGTGGGGTCAGAGGGTAGCATCCTCAGGAGGGGCCTCTCGTCCCATTTGACATCTTCACTGCAAAAGGGGGTGTGGGCTTCATGGTCCATTGACAAATAGAACGTTACTTTTTTTTTTTGAAGCACATAGAACCCTAATTCCTTTGGCTTTTACTAAAGTGGCATTTTGTAATTCCACATGATTTCATTGATATACTCGCAGGAGAGAATGCTTCCTGTAAACCAGAAGGATCTCTGCGACAGTCCTCGATCCATAGAGAGTTCATTTCCCCAAGGTTATAGACACAGTCTTAGGAGGGGTTGAGGACACACTGCGGCAGCCTCAGGAGGTCCTGGACATGTGTCCAAGGTGTTTGGGGCACAACTTGGTCTTACACATTTTAGGGAGACGTGAGACATCAATACATGTGAGACGTACGTTGGTTCAGTCTAGGAAGGATGGACGGCTCGAAGCGGGGAGGGATTTCCAGGTCACAGGTAGATCAGACAAATGCATTTCTGGTGCATCTTTCCAGAGGAAGCAGTCAGATCCGCATTTATCTCCGTGTGCAGATGGTGACTTTGAGTTCTGTCCTCTGTCCATGAGGAATTTCCTTGTGGATCGGTTGTGAGGGAGGTACGTGGCTTTTCCCCCCACCCCCAGTAGCTGTCTCTGTTAGGAAGAGCATGGGAGGCAGGTTTGGTCTAAGCTCTTCCTCACCTTGACGTCCCTTTACCTTAGTGATTTTGGGGTCCTGAGATGTATTTTCAACTTCATGTTTCTGAATACACTGGCACTCTAAACAGTGTTGTAGGAGGCATCTAACTTACTTAGAAGAAGAAGAATATTTGGAAACACTTGAGCACCTTCGTCCTTGAGAGAACCAAGCCTTTGTTTAGTTTGCTTTGCCCTGAGGCTGTTACGCTGTCCCGGGCTGTGCGGCCTTAGAAAGCTGTGCCCCTGTGAGCTACTGCCTGTGGAATCTGGTGACTTTGAAGTTAATCCAGCCGCTACATATTTTGGAAAGCAGATTCCCTCTTAAAGTGTTGGTGATTATGATTCTAGCACTAGAATTTCAGTGTGTATTTTCCACCCTTCTTACTTTGTCTCCTCATACACTGAGATGCTGCTGCATTTGCTCTTAGGCTTCACGGAGGGAGGGTCAGTTCTGACCCTTTCTTGGATATTGACCTTGAACGGACAGAATCGAGATTCAGGAAAACTCTCGAGCTGTGAGAGTGTGCTGATATCTATGTAAGTGGGGTTCATGTGTCAAACTCAGGTTTAAGAAAAACCAATTCTAGGCTGGGCATAGTGGCTCACACCTGTCATCCCAGCACCTTGGGAGGCTGAGTTGGGCAGTTCACTTTTGAGCCCAGGAATTCGAGACCAGCCTGGGCAACATAGCAAGACCCTGACTCTACAAAAAATTAAATAGGACAGGTGATGTACACCTGTGGTCCCAGCTACTCGGGAAGCTAAGGCTGGAGGATGACCCAAGCCTGGCAGGTTGAGGCTGCAGTGAACCACGATAGCACCACTGTACTTATGGTGCACTGTGCCTGAGTGGCAGAAGAACAACCACCCCCCCACACACAAAATATCAATTAATGCAGTGGCCAGTTCTGCTGGGACCACCTGTTAAGACTACTCTGGGTCTCATGGTTTGAGAAGCGTCTGTCCGGGGTCGAGAGGGAGTAGCTTGAGGGCCTAGAAACCAGTTCTTGTGGTTGAGCGTGATTGCGGGTGTGGAGTTGGGGGCAGGGCTCTCCACGGCATGAGTGGGTAAATGGATAGGCTTCCAGGACGAGCCCCTGTGACTTTGCCTGGTTTACATCCGTCCAATACAAATCCACAGGCTCTTACTCTAGAAGCTTCTGCAGGGCCTGATGGACTGGCCTGGGGACAGAGGGTGCCCTCAGAGCCTCAGGGTGCCGTCTGGTTTAGGAAGAGCACTTAGTCACCTAGATCTAGGATTTATGACACTACAAGGGGACTCCTCACACTCGGAGCAGCATCCATCTGCATTCTAGACTTGGTTCTAGGCAAAGTATTTTGGAGCCTGTTGGTACCCTGTGTTCTGTTTATGTGTAAAACAAGTTAGAGTTATAACTAGTTAAAACCTATTTTTAAAATTTTGTCACAGAATATGGCAGTTGTGGTGGAGCCTGGCCAGAGACCCCCACACTCAGACGCTGTTGCTTGCTGGAGTTGCAGGCGTTGCCTGCATCGGCTGCCCCTCCCGGCGTGTCTGTGTTCTTGACACGGGCGCCCATCGAGGCTCGGCCTGTGAGAATCGTGCCACCGTTTGTCTCCGTGTTCCTCTGAGGTTCCGCAGACTTCACGGTCCCGTGGCAGAGCGTACGGTATCTGCTTGCATCCTGATTTCCCCAAACCCCAGGACAGACCAAGAGTTCCTTACACACAACTGCAGAGGGCCCCGTGGCGTGGATTTGCAGAGACACAGCCTTTCCCCAGCTTGGCCTTCGTCTCCAGAGTTGGCTTTAGGGTGATAGAAGCTTCCTTCAGACTGGGGGGCCTTGAAGCTTTGGTGCTAGGAATTCGGTGACCAGCACGGATGATACCCCGTTTCTCTGCATTTGTAGCAATAGTTGTTAACACGACCACGAGATGTACAGAGGAAGGAAAAAGGAGGTTTTATTTTCAGAGTAACACTCTGTGCTTTGGGAAATGTGGTCTTGGGGGAGCTGTAAGCACACGCCCCTCAGGAGGGGAGGAGGCCGCGGCATTACACGTTCCGGGGTTTGTTGGCTGTGTGTGTTCATCGGGATCAAGGAATGTCTGAACGTTTACAGGGAAAGTGGGGTTTGTTCATCCGGTTCGTACAATGTCTGAACACTTACAGGGAAAGTCTAGCACACATGCAGTGAGTTAACCTGTAACATCCCTGTTCGCCTTGGGGCAAGTGTAACATTTGAAATGAGGTGGACTGGGCGTGTCATGTACAAAGGTGAGCTGTTGGGCGCAGACGTTTATGCGCAGCCTCAGTCACAGCCAGGACTGGCTCAGGGTCTGCAGCCTGTGGCAGGAAAGGACACTCATGAGGCCATTCTGTCCAGTCGGGGCTGCCGGCAGGGTCCCAGGGTGGGGCTGTCTGGTCGACCGGCATCTGGAGTCCACCCAGGTCCAGTGGGCAGCGTTCCTCTACACCAGGCTTCTGATTGTGGAGGAGACTTCATGCTGGTTAACACACTGTACAGGAGTAATGTTGTGGGGCTTTGGGGTCCACCTTCCCTATGATGCCGGTTACATTTCTCTCCGGACCTCACAGCCACAGAGATTGCACCTCGTCTGACAGCAGGGGGTGCCATGTTGACATAGTAATTTATTGTATTAACCTTTTTATTACTATTTTAATAACTTTCTTTTTCTTTTTAAAGAGATAGGGTATTGCTGTGTTACTCAAGCCAGTCTTGAACTCCTGGCCTCAAGCAATCCTCCCACCTCGGCCTCCCAAAGTGCTGGGCTTATAGACGTGAGCCAGTGCGCCCAGCCTACAGCCACGTTTTTAAAACTCAGCAGTTTAAAAATCCTATTCCTTTTACCCCCTCAAGCAGGCTGGTTGGCCTTGTGCAAACTGGGGTGTCACGATCTTAGCCCCCCTTTTATTTTTCCCTTTGGCCTCAAATTCTGATGAGAACAGCAGTTACAAAATGGGCTTTAGGTGATCCTTCCGTTACTAAAGCCAGAATTCTCACCAGTTAGAGGTGTCTGTCCCCAGGATTCCAGAAAGCTGTTTTGAATCAAGCCCGTAGCAAATAAGTAAGGAACTAAACTCTTGGTCCTCTGCTTAGTACCAGGGGAATGGGTTAGTTGCTGATACCCTTTGATCTGTGCTCACGTGCTGCATCTCATCACGGGAAGCAGAGTCGCCCTGTGGAATAAAGCCCGGCTCAAGGTGGCGCGTCGAGACGCTTGGGGCTGTCAGTCCCTTATACAGCGGCAGACTTGGAGACTCAGTATCGCGTGCAGAGCCCAGGCAACCGGAGTGCATCCACCTTAGAGACCACATGGACGGTCGGCAAGGTGGATGTCCGGGCATATGGCCTTGACAGGCCCACTGCGAGGTGAATTAGGAATTCGTTAGCAAAGAAATCAAACTCGCCTTTGGGTCCCAACTACTTGGAAGGTTGAGGCGGGAGGATTGCTTGAGGCAGAAGGTCAAGGCCGTGATGAGCCGTGATTGTAATACTGCACTCTGGACTGGGTGACATAGCGAGACTCCAAGTCAAAAAAAAAAAAAAAGAAAAGAAAAACAAAAAAAAACCAAACCTTACTCTTCATAGCAAGAGGGAGAATTTATCAAAGTAACTGAAACAAAATCTTAGATGATGTAATTTCAGTGGCTAAGTGAGCTGTCCAGCCCACGTGGCTGGCTCACAACGCAACAGAGCCAGGTGCTGCTGCAACTGCCCCCCAACCCCGATCGCTTGTGGACATTTTCTGTTTTCCCATATCTCCCTTTTGGATACGTAGCTCGCTACTTTATAGCTAAGCATCAGTAAAACAGGTTGTCTATTTTGAAAAGTAACTATTTTGTCTTTTAAGGACAGAAAATGAAGCAGGTGACAATAGCATGGCAACCTGGTGAATAGATTTAGAGGAATATTTAATACTTGGCACCACTCTGATCCCTTCTTCTCTCATGCTTAGTTACAGCTACCGCCTCCTAGGACAGAACACTTTGAGCTCTGTGAGTAGGAATTAAACATGTTCTAAATCAGAAGTTTTAGTTAAGCAGTATTTTATGTGAATGCCCAGATCCTAAGTGTTCACTGTACTGGTGTGTGGTGTTGAAGAAGGAACGAGGGCTTGGGGCCACGTCTATGGTGCAGCGTCCGGGTTCCCATATGTGAGATGAGGGCCATGAGACACGGCCTGGAAGGTTCAGACTGTGGGATTGAAGGGATCTACCCACTCCTGGAAAGCCTCAAGTCTAACTTGACTTGGGCTGGTTTTAGGGAGATGCTGGCAGCGCTGTCCACACAGGTCACTGGGAGGGGCTCTGGCACCGTCCCCGTCAGGTGTCTCACGATCAGCCCAGCTTGCTCATCTCAGAAGCTGCTGGTCGTGTTCTCGTTCCTGTTGTTCGTTGCGTGTTATTTAGGTTCTGTTCATGTGGGGACCTAGGAAGTTCCACAGTGAGAGGAGAGCCGCTGAGCCGCCTTCCTGCCTGGACGCCAGCCCCACGGAGGACCGTAACTGCTTGAGGTTGGCTTCTGCCCCCGGCCTCACCTGTGGAGGCATTGATGCAGTGGTACTTTCTAAGCTCCTGGGGCACACAGTGCTGTTGTGTGGATCCACAGGCCACTGTGGCGTCCAAGCACGTGCTCCCGGAGGAGAGGACTCTGCGGGCACTGATAGTGGGAGCTGGCTGAGAGTCCAGCGAGTTGAGACTCCCTGTGACGTGCACAGCTGCCATCTGCACAGCCCCTCCTGACGCCAAGATGGTTGTGCGATAAATGCACAAAGCACATCTCCAGCAAAAAGCCGCCGAATGTCCACATCCAGGATATATCCACCACGGTGGCTTTTTGGTGTTAATACGATGAATGTGAGCAGCAGGTGGTCTGCATTGAGTGTGACTGTGCCACTGCAGTTTTGTTCTCATGTCTTGATGAGCATGAACGGTTCCTGACGAGGGTAGGTAAGGATGCTGTGACCTGAGACTCTGCAGTATTGTAGCTTGAGGAACCAAGGAGTTTTTCTGTCTTGCAAACCTGTCAGGGAGGATGTTCCAGGCTGGTGACTGCTCCATGAGGTATTCAGAGATCCAGGTTTCTTCCCGACCCCTGCTTTGCGTTCCCAGGGACACGGCTGTCCTTGCTGTGGTTGGGAATGGGTGATTGCCATGCTGGCGGGGGAGGCTTAAGGTGAGAGTGGCCCTGATTTACCTAATCTACATAATGACAGGGAGCCTGGGAGTAAAGTGTAGCCATGGCCTGGAGGATGGATGATGGATGTTGGTGAACGACTGGCTGCACTCACCGCACCTGGCCCAGGAATGGAGAAGGATGGCTGAGTATGCCGTTCAACGGTACCTGGTTCTTTCAGATTTGACTTCCTTATGGATTTTCTGCTGTAAAGAGGAGAGAGCCTGTGGTTCTAGGCCAAGCATCTCACTCATCTCATAGCATCTTGTATCCCTCAGCCAACATTTATGTCAAGTTTTAGAAGTCCTATCAAACTGGCAAGCATTTCTCAATTTGGTTTAACCATTGGATTTTATATCTGTGTCTGCATGTCTATTTTACATCTATGTGGTTATTTGGCACTCTGTAGTACCTTTGTAATAGGTTCTATTTGGTGGAAGTTACTTTCAACAAACCCTTGCTGCTACTTGAATTTTCAAGATTGCAAGTAGAAAGGAGAGAATAAAAACCACATCTTCTCTAATTTTAAAATGTGTTGTTTCTCAAATCACACCAGAAGTACAGATATTACAAATTACAAAAGCAGCCAGAATCAAGGTTAAGAGATTTCTGGGCGATTCTGGCTAATCAGCAGTATTTGCTGAGGTGTGTGCAGCAGAGCAACATGCCAAAAGGCCCGGGACGGGGGAGAGTTGGGAGGCCAGGCTGTGACTTCGGAGGTGTGTTGCCTCAGGGAGAGGAGCTAGATGTAGAGAGGATAAATGGCCACAGGTGTGACCACCGCCATCCTTGCCGCCGTACGGAGGCCTTTCTACAGGGGCCTTTGTGAGCTGAGTTAAAAATCGAAATTGAGAGAGTGCAATGCATTCTTAGTTTTTAAAATAAAATGCTAATAGAGAACGTTTTGTTTGTAAGAATGTAAAATGTTACATCTTTGTTTAGAATTTAAGAATAATAATTTGCTTCTGAGATTTTTGTGAGTGAGATTTGAAATCTTAAGTATGGTTTTTTCTTCCATGTTTTATACATATGCACGTATACACATATATGTAAGGTATATAAAAGGAAAATGAGCGTTTCTGTATTCACATTTATATACACTTCCATAATGTGTATACTTCCAGTCACACTTAGGTCTAAGAGACCATGACTTGACTTGATAACCATGAGAGGGTAATCGCGCCTCCCGCGTTCCAGGCCTCACACAGCCCGTGCCAGGTTTTGGAAGCAGGAGTTTGTCTGCAGCCACTTCGGGAAGCATGTGGTTGCCAGGATTGCCTAGAGCTCCAGGCTGTCTCCAGTCCCAGCCTCCCTGGGGTAGAAGCTGCCCTACCAGGGGCCTGGACATGGACGTTAGGGCCTGGAGCCAGGGACCGCTCCTGAAGCGGGGGGCTCCCCTCACGGCTGGGCATGAGAACCGAGGATAGGAGGCGGAACCAGCCTCGGGCCAGTGCACGGCCTCCCTGAAGTGCTTGCGGGAAGCCCCAGCTGCACTTTGCTGACCCCATAGACAGCACCTCACTCTGTGAGATCCCCCTGGCCCACCCCTCAGGTTCCTAAAATGATGAAGGTTTCCTGAGCTGTGAATTTTTAGGTCTAGGCTAAAAAGTCCTGGGACAGGCTCACAGGGTTGTTTATGTAGAAATGATGAGTGTGCTGGTGACTCAGAACAGGCACTGCACCCTCACTCCAGGGTCCTTCGTGCCAGGTGGAAACGAGCGTGTGGGTCACCCAGAGTCCCTGCATCCTCACTCCAGTCACTGCTCTTTGGTTTCTTAATTAAAAGCCTAAAAGCCTTGATAATGAAAATGCATTCTCCCCAGAGAGTCGAGTTTCCGGTTATGGAGGCTCACCTGTAAATGCCGTGCCAGGTCAAATATGCTGAGATCTGGGCCAGGTCCTGCTTCCTGCCCACGGCCAAAGCAGGTACTTCATTTGGGAGGTGACCCAGGGGGATATCTGATGAGGCCTGCCGGTCCCCGAGGGATGAATCCGCTGGCCTTCACACTCTGCTCCGGCCTCCATCAGCTCCTTTCTACCTGCAAACTGCCGGCTTTGACGTTGCCATCATTGGAGATATGTTAGGGACTTAGTATGGGTTGACACCCATAGGACCAGCAGATCGTGGAAAGGTGGGAACCAGGGCTGGGAGGGTGGTGACCACGGCCAAACTGAGAACCGTGGTGGGCTGGGAGGTCCATCTTCTGTCTAAAGTGTTTTTCAAAATATAAAACATAGTGTCTCAGGAGCATGAGAGGGCAGGCCACAGACGGGGAGAACGCATCTGTAAAAGACTCATCTGAGAAAGGCTGTTATCCAAACCGTGCAAGGAACTCTCAAAACTCAACAAGAAAATGAACAACCTGATTAAAAATGGACCAAAGACCTGGACAGATACCCCAACAAAGAAGATACACAGATGGCAAATCTACACGTGGAAACATGACCCGCGTCTTATGTCATAGGGTGAGGCGTCACTGTGCACCCATCGGCCTGGCCAAAACCCGAACTCCGACACTGCCGCGTGCTGGTGGGTGTGTGGGCATCAGGACCCTCACTCATCACTGGGGGAGGTGGGGCAGCTGCTGTAGGAGGCAGTGTGGCGGTTTTCAGTGGAACTAAGCTCTCCGACCACAGGAGCAATCACAGTCCTGGACGTTTACTCGGAGGAGCTGAAAGTTTACTTCCATGCGGAAATGTGCACACAGACGTTGACAGCAGCTTTATAATTGCCAAAACTAGAAAGCAACCAAGATGCCCTTCAGCAGGTGAATGGATAAACTGTGGTATGTCAGATACTGGGATATTATTCAGCACTAAAAAGAACTGGACCCCTAAGCCATGAAGACAAGGAAGGATCTTAAATGCATGTTGCTAAGTGAGACTCCAATCTGGAAAGGCTGCCTGCTGTCTGAGTCCAACCACAGCACAGTCTGGAAAAGGCAAAGCTGTGGAGACAGTCAAACAGTCAGTGGCTGCCAGGGGCTGGGGAAGGGAGAGATCAATGGAAGGAGCATAGGGGATATGGAAGGTGGGAAACAACTCCAGGTGGGGCTTTCATGGGGGATGCATGCCGTTCCACGTCTGTGAAACCCACAGAGTGAGCAGCAGCAGGCCGAGTCCTCGTGTGAGCTGTGGACTGTGGGTGGTGGTGCCGTGTTGATGCGGGTCTGTCGGTCGTAGAGACATGCTGGTCTGGTGAGGGCAGGAGAATGATGGAGGCTGTGCCTGTGCTGGGAAAGGAGATAGGTGAGGACTCTCTGTACTTTCCTCTTGATTTTGCTATGAACCAAAAACTGCTTTTAACAATGTCTATTGAAAAGACAAAAGAGTGCTGGCCAGACAACATCTGTGTGAGGGTGTGGCCTGTGTTCTACATTCAGAATTTCCGTTAGAATACACACATCTAAATTTTTCAAAGTTAAACCTTTGCATTAAGTAACTCGCTACCAAGTTACAGTATCAGCTTGAGCGCTGCCAGGATGGCCAGGATCCTGTATCCTGACAGGCTTCTCCCCTTGCAGGTGCAGTTGACGTCCATGGCCACATCCCAGTAAGCAGCAGGGCTGGAATCAGGAGTCAGGCTTTGCGGGACAGAGAGGAAGTGAGATCTGTAAGCACGTGGCTGAGGGCCGGCAGGGGGGAACCCATGGCAGGGGGCCGGCAGGGATGACTTTTTGATCAGTTTTCCTTATCGCTGAGGCCTTCCTAGACTTGGGGAGTTGGAGTCCCCACTCTCGGGTGCCTCAAAAACCAAAGGCTGCTCGTAATCCTCAAGTTCCAGATGCCTCAGGGGAGGTACCTGGGTTGTTGGGTGCAGTTCCGTTATTTGCTGCTCGGTGGGATTTGCCCACAGCATTTCTGGTTGTTTCTAAGAGCTGATGTTTGAGCTGCTTATAATCACATATGGATGTCGATCTACCAATAAAAGTTAAGAGCAGAATTTTAGTTCAAAGAGTTGTGAAAATGCTCAAGGTCGTGTACTAATGTATACATTACATTTGTGGAAATATCTAAAAGTCCAGGATTTATATTAAACACTTCTCTTGATTTTTGTAATATCTACCTGTCATTTTTCCATTTGATTAATAGATGTCAGAGGGCTTAAATTTTGAGTGCCTGAATTCACTGAAACTAAAACTTCTTACATCAAATGTAATTGAACTGAACGTAGCCAACAGTGCATGCTTTTATAAGTACTGATTAAAATATATATAAAAACACATATCCATGAACATGCAGATGGGGGCAACATGTTAAACCATGGAAGTAGAATTAGTATTGTTTTCTGAGAAGACAAATTTTTAAAAAGCTAAGGGGTCTTATAACTTTCTAGTTTCCAACTTATTTGCCCTAAAGTGGAAGATTGACAGCAGCAGAAGAGGAGATCCTGCGCCAGTGCAGGCTCTGGGAGAAGCGGGGTGAGTGCTGGAAGGAGCTGGCTGGAGGCAGAGCAGGGACGTGCTCAGACAGGCCAGGACGGCCTCAGGGCACGCAGCTCAGTGAGTGAGAAAAGGTTCACATTTCTTGGAGAGCCCTTGTCTCTGCCCACGGAAAACCCAAACTCCTTCCAACGGGGATGTGCATCTCATGTAAAAGTTGTTACTCCCAGAAAGAAAGCCAGTGGATGTAGAAATTTTATGTATGCAGAAATAATTTCAAATTTCTTTCTAACCTTATCCTTTTCTTCCCCCATCTTAATGTGTGGTGACTTTCTGCAGGTGACGCACACATCTTAGGAGAGCGCTGTATTTCAGTTCCTGTTGGCTCTGTTGTGACTTTGTGGTGTCCGATGTTCTTGTTCTGAGGTTCTGCCCAGAACGTGGCTCCTCCCTGCTGAGCGTTGCTTGTTGAAGGCCCGTGTGGAAACTTTCCCTGTAAGCTCGTTGCCCACAGCAGTCTTGGTTCAGAAATCTTTAGACCTCCTGAGACTCCACACAACCTTCTAAACTTTCTAGCGTGACCTTTTCATTTTACTGTTCTCCACTAACTCAGATGTTTTCCAGAATGTAAGTAATCTGCTGCATGCAGGGCGGGGAGTGCCCTCCGTTGGCTCTGGGGAGAAGCATCGCTGTTTCTCCGGGTGGAGCTTCCCGCCCACCATGGTGTGCTCCAAGACGCAGCAGGGTTCCTTGGCAGAAGTAACCGTCGAAGGCCCGTGTCTCCGTGGCATGGTGGCTGTGGGTATGCGGCCTCGCGGCCATACCGGCCCCTCCCCATCAATGGCACCACGGAGAGGAGCAGGGGGAGGCCTGGGATCTGTCTCCAGAGTCACAGCTGTGCTTCCGAGACTGCGTCGTCCGTTTGTAACTAGACATGCAGAGAAAGTGTTGGAGATCAGCAGGAGACGGTGTCTGTCCCTAATGAGCTCAGGCATGCCCTTGAGAGGGTCAGGTTTCTGTGCGGCTGATCTGGACTCAGCCTGGCTGTGGCAGTGCAGGTGACTGCTGGGCTTTGGCAAGGCTGCACCCACTGTCCGTCTGAAATGGCCCCCTTCCCTGGCTCACGGTGCCAACTGGGTGCCCAGGCCTGTGTATGTGTCGGGGAAGGGGTGGGTGGGGGTCCTACTTTATTGCCGTATCCAATGGCACGCGGGGTCAGCACTCAGGAAACATGTGCTGTGTGGGTCAGCGATTGAGTTCAGAAACCTGGAAAATTCAGCAGTGTAGGCTTTGGGCATGACCCGTCCAGCCTTGGGGCTCTTTCTTTCTCTGAATTTCCTTCCATGGCATCCTCCTCATCCCAGGGGCCCCTGTCCCCGTATGGCTGTTGGCAGCTTCACAGGTTCCTCTGCCTCCCCTCCCAGGCCCTGGAGTGGCTGGGACAGCTAGTGGCTGTGCAGACCCCACAGCCAGTAGATCGTGGGTGCCAACGCCTTGGGCCTGGGTTACCTGAGTCAAGGACTCCAGTACATGGCTGAGCTCACCCCGAATGTCTGGATCAGAAGGCCTTGGGTTGCAGAAAGGTGGGAGTTCGATATCGAAGGACAGCCTCCAAAGCAGAAGGGGAAATGGCTGTGCTGGATGGGCAGCTAGAAGAGTCTGTGCACAGCCTGGGACCCAGTGCAGACACAGAGCTGACATGGGCACTGCAGTGACACGGCCACCGTGGAAGTGGGCAAAGTTATAGGCTTCAGATCGATATGGAGGGGCTGGTCTAAAACAATCCTCTGTTTCCTTTAATCCTAGCAACTGCTGGCTTTTGGGGTGGGGGAGTGAGATCTGTGGTGGCCGCGAGGAGAGACAGGGATTTTAATTAAACCCCTCTTTCTGGGAGAGGGGAGTAGCCGTTTCTGTAGGGCGGTGAGCATCGTCATCTCAGGCAGCTCAGGCTGCTGTAACGAAACACCATTGACTGAGCGGCTTATGAACAACAGGAATTTGTTTCTCACAGTTCTAGCGGCTGGAAGGCAGGATCAGGGTGCCGCACGGGTGGATTCTGGTGTGGGCTCCTTCCTGGTTGGCACACACCTGCTCTCTGGCCCTGACACAATGGGAGGGTGAGGGATTTGCTGGGCCCCTTTCTGAGGCACAAATCCCATTCAAGGGTCTCCAGCCTCGGGAACTCATCACCTCCCAAAGACCTCCTGACAGCATCACATTGAGGGTGAGGATTTCAACCTGTGTTTTGGGGGGCAGGCAGTTCGTAATCTTCACCCTCTTTGTGTATTTCTGACTCAACATTGAGTCTGCCTTTGGCTCTCCAGTGAACAGAGCCTGTGTGGACACTGAGCAAGGTCAGAGCTGCAAGCATGTGCACATCGGGGGCAAGGGAGCTGCCAGGGGTGTGAGAAGGGGGTTTCAGCGTCAATCGGAGCTGCTTTCCTGGCAAATGTACTCATACGCTATCCTGGCAACATTTGCTTTTCACGAAGAGTCGATGAGGCAGTGGGGGCAGCAGGCGGTGTTGCCAGAAGCTTGGAACTGATGGGCAGCAGAGAAGGGGCAGAGGCCATGACCTTGGGGTGGTCAGCAGTGCCAGGTGTCTGCCCTCCAGGTCTCAAGTCTGTGATTGTGCAGAGACTGAGCAGACCTGGAAGGTGTCCACATGGTGCCTTTTCTCCTGACATTCTGGGCACCACGAGGAATCATTCCTGTCTTCAGCACTAGCAGGAGACTTTTCCTGAACACCTGCTCCTCTTTGGCGTTGTGGGTGTGAAGGGGTCAGAGTGAGCCTGTCTTCATGGAGCTTTCAGACACCATGGGGATAGTGTGGCACAAGTGTCGGGCTCAGGGGGGACGGAGGCTTTCCCCCAGAAAACAGCTGCCGATTCCAGGATGGTCCTCGACCCCTCCTCCCTCTGTTCCTCTGCGTCATGTGTGAATTAAGGCTGTTCTATCGTAGCGGGGGTGTCATGTTAACTGGAAGTGTGCTTTTTTACTGGGCAGAAAGGAAATTAATGGTACATTTGCCAAGGACAGCGAGGTTTGATTTGATGAATCCAGTGGGGGAAAGGAGAAGGGGCTTGGCTGTGTGGGGATGTGTGTGATGGGAGCAGAATGGAGCAGCCATGCAGGCTGTTGGGATGGAGGGGCCACGCCCGCATTTCCATGGGGTCCGTCGCTGTTTGTGCCACTAGACCTGAACCTCTGTCTCTACAGTAGTAACGCATCATTCACGTCCCAGCAGGCCAAGTCCTCAGGAAAATGGGGCCAAAAAGTAGAAAACCATGACCGTAGAAGGTAACGGCACATGACTGAGCTTTCTGGGTGGTGCGTCCTTGTGATAAAAACAGTCCTGAGCTGAACACCAGAATGAAAACGAACCGTCCTCCGTGCTGAAGGCGGAAGAGGTGTGCTTGGCTATCCGCAGTGCCTGCCTGTTTGGGCGGTGATTACTGCAGGTCACACGTGCTGTACAGGAGGAGGGCAGTGAACTCTGGAGCCAGGCTGGCCGGGTGCAAGTCCCAGCTCCATAGCCAGCTCTGTGATCTGGGACAATTCACCTATGTCCTCTGCCTCTCGGTTTCCTCCTCTGTAAAAGGGGGGTAATAGTCGCATCTATCTGAAAGGGCTATGTGAGAATTAAACGACCTTGTAAATGTAAGGGGCTGAGAACAGTATCTGCTCTTGGTGAGCAGAAGGATGACCAAGGAGGTGACCAGCAAAATACCCCTTTCGAAGCCTCAATACTGTTCCATAGTGAGCAAAGACACAGCTCCTCTATGGACGAAGCCATTAATAGTCGATCCTGGCAGGCAGAGTGCAGATTCCTTCGAATCAGAAATTTGAACTCTGGCCAGCGACTGCTGTACTGATTGAGTAAATCTTAGGATTTGTTGTTAATGGTAAAGTCTACAAAAACAGAAACAGTCTGAAGGAGTTTGAGAGGGTGTGGGCTCAGCTGCAATCTCTCCTCCCAAGGCCGTTGGTTAACATCATCTCCAGCCCTGTGGAAAGACAGCAGCAGTGAAGAAAATGTCGGGCAAACATTTGGTGTGTTTGTACCCTTCTCCCAGAAATCCTAAATGCTTTGCATGTTTCAGCTAATAATTCATTGAAATGGATTATGCTGACCATTTTATAACCTACTTCACTGCTCTCCTGTCTAAATCCATCCCTTTGTGACACATTTTTTACACTTGGCTCATTTTTTCAATTGTGTTTGCTGTCTTACTGCCATGTAAAGGATAAACGTGCATGTCTATGTTGATTGGACTGAGACAGCTAATGCTAAATATGTCTCTGTTCCTTGAAGGTTGACTTGTGATGGTGTCATTTAAGTCTCTTACTTTTTCCCCTTGAGTCAGCAAAATATTCCATGTTACTTTGAGCAAAACTTGCTCACTAGTGTTATGGAGGGTATAAAAGCAAATGGAATAAGTTTCCTGCCTTCAGGAGGATTGAAATCTCAAAGTCGGTATGACAGCATGGATGGGAGTCAGCTCAGTTTGCAGCTTTTAAAACATGTTGGAATCTTTCCTCTGCCACTTTTAATGGTGAGACCCTGAGCAAATCCTTTCCACAAGCATCAGGCTCCCCATCTATGACATGGAAGTAAAAATAGCAATCTTGACAAAATTGTGATGACTACAGACGTGTACCTAACCTCTTATTTACCGCCTCCCGATAGAAGATATTGTAACTCATCCCATTTGAGAGCAGGTGGTGATCACCCCATCCTGTGAGATTCAAGTATAATAATTATCTGGAATCCCCCATCTGCAGGCGAGGAAGACCCAGCAGCCCTCACAATGTCTTCTGGAAACTGGATTTTGTTTGAAGGGTGAACTGACTCCAAGTTTCTTCTGTTTTCACGTATTGTCCTTCCTACGTGTCTCCTGGGGTTTTTCCCTACCTCCCAATCTACATTAACCTGATAACAGCCAGCTATGTTTTCTAGAATTCCCCTAAATTGACTCATGCCAAATACTGAATACAGTAGATTGGGAGGGTTCATTAAATCACGATAGAGCATCCTAAAGAAGGAAAGTAGACACCTTTGTTCTTAAAGGGTCTTCAGCCATCCCACCCTGGAGAAGGTTGCTGATTGCCTCTTCTCCTCGGGCAGTCTTGTTACTATGCATCACTTTTTTTTTTTTTTTTTCCTGAGATGAAGTCTCTGTCACTCAGGCTGGAGTGCAGTGTCATGATCTTGTCTCACTGCAACCTCCATCTCCTGGGTTCAAGTGATTCTCCTGCCTCAGCCTTCCGAGTAGCTGGACTACAGGTATGTGCCACCACACCCAGCTAATTTTTGTATTTTTGGTAGAGACAGGGTTTCACAATATTGGTCAGACTGGTCTTGAACTCTTGACTTCGTGATCCATCCACGTTGGCTTCCCAAAGTGCTAGGATTACAGGCGTGAGTCACCGCACCCGGCCTGCATCACTTTTTATGCCTCGTCTTCATCCTTACAGCTTCTCCTTCCTAGGGGCCTCAACTCCCAACCCTGGAGTAAGGGTCACAACTGTCCATCTTCATGCAACACAGCTTAGTTCCCCTTCTTCTCCTCCCCACCATGCCCTATGGGCTGCTTTTCTACAACCAGAATGGAGACCCAGGGAGATCTGCTAAACTAAGACAGTTCTCACCCCTGGGAGAAAAATCTACTTCCCAGTTCTCAGTCCTGCTAAACTATTGTTAAGATAAAGAAGGACCATGATAAATCCTATTGGCTAAGAGAAGAAGATTCTCCAGGTTGCCATAGGACAAGAGAGGAAGTGACAGAATCTGCAGCCATTTGGTCGAATATGTGATATGTGAGTCATTCTGAGGAATACGTTAAAATTCTGTAGTCAGATCTTGGAAAATGATATTGCCAGTAGAGGGAAGAATGTAACAAAAAACCCAGGCAGAAAACAAACAAGTGTGTGTGGAGAAGAACAATAATGTGATGTGAATGAAGGGTTCGGTGTCATGAGTGAGAAATGGCTGACCGAAAGTAGGGAGATGCAGAGAGGAAGATACCACGGGAAGACTGAACATCACATTAAGTGATTTAGGTGATTCTGCCTGCAGTGCAAATATTTTGGGCTCTGAAGTGAAGTCATCAAAAGGTTTACGTCTGTAATGGAGGATTGGTCTAGATAGCCTCTCAGATCCCACTCGGCTTTGAGATCCTTGATTCCGGGTCACACCTGCGGGTCTGGAGGGCAGTTCTTCAGGGTCATGAAGGAAGGATTCCAGGAGGCTGGAACATGAAGGACATTCAGGTGACCACATCAAGAGATCAAGTGGGGTAACAAGAGCCTGAACTAGAAGGAATGCAGTGTAAATATGAAGAAGAGGAAATGGGAAACTGACTAGAAACGATAAGTAGAGAAAAAGGGAAACGTGTGATTCCAAGGTTTAGAACAGTATTTGTAAGTTACAGTCCCACAACTTCTTGCAGAAACAGTATCTAAGAGAGTCATTTTAAAAAGAATAGCAAACTTCCAAGTTCCACGGAAAGACATCAGCATCTCTGTGGAGTGAATTGGGGAAAGAGAATGAAGAAGTCTGTTCAACTTTTAGATATACAAAATGTGAATTGAATTGCATGAGTGACACCAACAATGTGAAGATATTTAACAGGAGCTCTTTTTTCCCTTTTTGGCCTGTAGTAGTTAATCCTTCTATCATCATTATCGTCCTTTCTCTAATTTAATGTCTTTGAACCTTTCTTCAAAAATCCACTATGTATAGGTAACATGTTTGTGAGATTATTACTAGACCCTCTAGGAGGTTTCATTAACCCAGTTTTGATAGTTCAGGTAAGTCCTCCACCATTTTTTTTCCAAGTTGTCTTAGCTCTTTTGGGTTCTTTAAATTTCCAGACACATTTTGGAATCTGCTAGTTCATTTCTACTGAAAAAAAATAAAATAAAATCATGCTGGGATTTTGATTGGAATTGCATTAAACCTCTGCTCCACAAGGGCAGAACTGACATCTTAACAATATTGAGCCTGCTGATCCATGAACACAGTATATCACTTCATTTATTTAGTTCTTTAATTTATCTCAGCATCACTGCCTGCTTTACAGTGCATAGATCTTACACATCTTTTGTCAGATTTAGTCTTAATATTACTTTGTAAATTTCCATTTCCAATTATTTCTTTGCCAGTGTATAAAGAGATAAATACTGCTTATGGAAAGTTTGCAAGATACAAGCTAAACCCAAACTCACTTATTAGTAAGTAATTTATTATTAGTAGTTTTAGTGGCTTTTTGTGATTTCAGGAGATTTTCCACACGGGTGATCACGTCACCTGCAGATACAGATAGTTTTAAATCTTATTTTCTAATAAGGGTGCATTTTATGTGTTTTAACTTGCCTTATTGCACTGACTAGACTCCAAAAAAATGCTGAAAAGCAGTGAGAAAAAAGTCATCAGGTGGGATGGTAAATACAGCCCTTGTTCTTCCATTTTGACCTGAAGCACCCAGTGTGATCATTTTCTCATTTGATTTTTGTGAGGACTTTTTGTTTCCTTTTTTTCCTTTATTTTTTTTTAAAAATACACTTTATCTTTTAGGCAGTTTCACGTTCACAGAAAAATTGAGGGAAAGGTGCAGAGAGACCTTCTATATGCCTTCCCTTCCCCCACGTGCACAGCCTCCCCAACTAACAACACTCCTGCCCAGAAGGAGCATTTGTAATAATTGAAGAACCTACGTTGACATATTGTCACCCAGAGTCCACCGTTTACATGAGGGCTCCGTCTTGGTGCTTGTTCTATGGGTTTGAACAAATATGTCATGACATGTATCCACCATGATAGCATCGTACAGAGCAGTTGCACTAAAATCCTAAAAATCTCCGTGTTTCACCTCCTCATCTCTCCCTCTTCCCAACACCTGGGAAGCACGGACATTTTCACTCCATAGTCTGGCCTTTTTCGGGATGTCCTTTAGTTGGAAGCTTACAGTATTTAGTCTTTTCCGAGGGGCCTCTTTTGTGTAGCCGTGCATGTTTAAAGTTCCTACGTGTCTTTTCATGGCTTGACAGCTCACTTCCCTTCAGTGCTAAAGAATATTCCATTGTTTGGATATATCACAGGTTATTTATCCACTCACCTAGTGAAGAACATTTTGGTTTCTTCGTTGCCTCCAAGTTTGAGCAATTATGAATAAAGCTGGAATAAAATGAGCAATTATGATTAAAGCTTCTATAAATGTCCATGTGCAGGTTTTTCTGTGAACACAAGTTTTCAACTCCTTTGGATAAATACCTAAGAGTGCAATTGCTGGAGCACATGTTAAGAGGATATCTCGTGCCCATCAATGATACACTGGATACACAAAATGTGGCACGTATATACCACGGAATACTATGCAACCATAAAAAAGAATGGGTTCCTGTCCTTTACAGGGACATGGATGAAGCTGGAAGCCATCATTCTCAGCAAACTAAAAGAGGAACAGAAAACCAAACACCACATGCTCTCACTCATAAGTGGCAGTTGAACAATGAGATCACATGGACACGGGGAGGGGAACGACACACACGGGGGCCTGTTGGGGGGTGGGGGCAAGAGGAGGGAGGGCATTAGGACAAATACTTCATGCATGCAGGGCTTAAAACCTAGATGATGGGTTGACAGGTGCAGCAAACCCCCATGGCACATGTATACCTATGTAACACACCTGCATATGTATCTAAGAACTTAAAGTAAAATGTAAAAATAAAAAATAGGGAGTATAGTTTGGTAAGACAATGTGATAGTTTTACAAACACAAAACATGTCATACCCACTTCCCCACCTCCCTCAAGTGCTTTCAACAGCATCCTGTTGCTGTTATTAAGAGAATAAAGCATCTACCATCATCTCCCAGCCCCTGCCTGCCTGCCTTCATTCTTGTCTTGTGCCACTTTCTCCCGTGTTTACTTCCTTGCACGTGCCTGTTTCCTGCTGCAAGAGGCATTCCGCACGCACCCCCATCTCTGTTTAGACCGTGGTGTCCCTACACTCCACCCCCCTCAACAAGCAACCTCTACTTCTCTCCAGACTGCAAGGGGATCATACCTTCCAGAATGCATCGGTTTTCTACCTCTCATCCCAAGATACGCCAGATTCTTTTACAGCATAAATTTAGAGAACCCCGCTTCCCTTTCTTTGGTGCGCTTTCCTCAATTCTTCATCAGAAACCCATTAGACTGATTGTCATATTAGTGCCCATTCTCCCCATCAGGCCGCAAGTTCGTGTGAGCAGGGGCCACAGTCATGTTGGTGAACCACGGTATTCTCAGTGACTATCCATGTGCTTAGAAAGTATTTGCTGAATGAGTCAATGGGTCTGCAGTTCCAACCAAAGCTAGAAGCTTGACTTTGGAAGAATGAAAGTAGATAACATCTCCAAAGCAGACCCCATAGCATGAAAAAAGAAAGGAAGAACGGAGGCAGAGCTGAAGGATGAATATTGGCACAGGAGTAGGTGAGAGTTTGATGTAGTTTGAACTACATCAAAATCTTAAGAGTAGCCATTTCAGGATGACAAGAGAACAATATGTTGTTTTTGTTCATTCTTTTCAACATTTGCAAAGTTTTTTGCCTTGAGTGTAGTCACTTTTGCAATCAGAGGTTACAGTGCTTGATGGAATGAGGCCATGAAGCACACACACCACCGAGTTTCTAACACAGAGCAATCTGTGAGGAAGGATGGAGACACAGGAAAGGTTCATTTTAAAGCAATGCAAGTGTTTTTTTCATAAAGGCAAAAGACATTTTTTGAAGTGTTTGCATCACACACAAGTCTGCTAAATTTGGTCAAAAAACAGAGAAAACAGTAACAGAGGAACACTTTAGCCCACAAGGAGACCAGCACACCCAGCTCGAGACCACTCCAGATGAGGAGTGGAGAGTGGTTTCCTCACAGCTGACCCACAGGATCGGGTAACACAAGCAGAAGGGAAACATGGGGACCACAGAGACATCAGACTGTGGACTTCATAGCAAGAGACAGCAACACAAACTAGCGGAGTAATTAAAAACTATGGTAAAAAGAGGTCCACATTCTATTTTAACCTGAAATCAGTGGCACGGGGACCACCACACCACCCTGCAGTTGCCTCCTCCCTCCCCCACACACAGCAGCCTCCTGGGACAACATCCTACTTCCAACTTGCAGTTGCCTCCCGTCCCACCCCCCCCCACAGTGGCCCCCTACGACAACATCGTACTTCCACCCTGCAGCTGCCTCCCATCCCCAACACACAGCAGCCTCCTGGGACAACTTCCTACTTGCCGGCCACAGCCTGGAGCCCCCAAAGCATGGAGGGGCTTAGCCGAGCCACACAGCATTCCCCCTTCACACCTGGGAAGTCAGCCCCTCACTGAAGTGGGTCCTGTGCCCACCAGCTGTGCACGATCAGAGGTGTGAGGTTCTGGACCTGGTCACCCACTGTGCAGAGAGGCGTGAGGTCATGGACCTAGTCACCCGTTGTGCACGATCAGAGGTGTGCAAGGTTCCAGACCTGGTCACCCACTATGCACAATCAGAGGTGTGAGGTGATGGACCCGGTCACCCGCTGGGTATGAATAGAGGTGTGGGTGGTTAGTGACCTGGTCACCAGCTCTGCACAATCAGAGCCATGCGAAGTTGCAGACCTGGTCACCAGCTGCACCCAATCAGAAGCTTTTGAGGTTAGGGACCTGGTCACCTGCTGTGCACAGAAGTGTGAGGTTATGGACCTCGTCACCCGCTGTGCATGATCAGAGGTGGGCCAGGTTAGGGACCATGTGCGTGGTGATGGACCTGATCAGCAGCCAAGACACCTGCCGTTTCCAGTGTCATCCCGGCTTCTTTCAAAACTGGAAAAGTCTTCAGATATTTCCCAAAAGCTTGTCCATCTTTGAAAACGATATGCGTGTGCACAGGTGATACCGATGACTGAAGATTGAAGGTTAGAGCATTCCAGCCCCATGCCCATGTCCCATCCCATCTGCGAAAACTTGAGCACAAACATCTCCCTCTCTGAAGCTCCCTGAACCCTGTGGCAGGCCTGAGACTCAGGTCCAGTGTCCTGTCAGTTACACTGAACAAAATGTAATTCAACACTGGCCATGGGCCCTGTGCTTTAAAAACCACATATAAATCTCCCAAAGAACTACAATCTATGAAAGCTTTCATGGCTAGTATTTTAGGAAGACTGATCAGTCTTGACCTAAATCAAAGCCGACACTGCCCAAATGCACTCTAACCCCAGCTTCGTGCACAGGCAGCCATCGCCTGGCCGTCAGGGTGACCAGCAGCCTGGGCACAGACAGGACCAGCGCCGGTCCCTCCCTGCACCTTAAGGGGGCTTCTGAGCTGCTGTCCATGATCAGTGATGGTGACGCCCAGAGCAGCTTTCCGGGAAAGCAGTAAACCTTTCAGGTCCTCACCTCACGAGGATGGCCATGTATAAATCAACCGCCTTTGTTACTGCCCTGCCATTCTCAAAGAGGAGATGGGTTAAACTTCTTTATCCACATGCCCAACACAAGGCACACCTGCCCCAGCACGAGGCTCATCTACTTAATCCCGGGAAACTCACACAACCCACAATCAGAGGCCGCACACAATCAGAGGCCGCGCACAATCCGAGACTGAGCACAATCAGAGACCACACACAATCAGAGGCTGCACAGAGACCACACACAGAGACCCACACAATCAGAGGCCACAAAGAGGCCAGAGGCCACAATCAGAGACTATACACAATCACAGGATGTGCACAATCAGAGGCCATGCACAGTCTCTGCAACCTCATCAGAAACTGTTTCTGACCATTCACCTGAGGCCACCAAGTTTAAATGAGAGGCCCAGGTTTTAAAAGACAGCAGGAGTTCTCTGAAGGCAAACTCCGTGCATTCCACCATCAGCACCATTTGTGCCTGTCACGGTCAGGAAGAACCACAACCACGTCTCGGTGCCCTTGCAGTGCAGGGCGCTGCGTTTCTCCCCCTTTCCAAACCCGCGGCGGCTCCTGGCGACCCAGCGCCTCTGCTCAGCCACACGCCCCCAAGGCCTTCCTCCCTCACCCCACAGGGGAGCTCCGGCAGCCGGGCTATCTGGCTCATCACTCCGATTCAGTCACTTACACCCTCATTCCAGGCTGAAAATCTCTTCTGAAAATATCCAAATCTTACCCACGTCAGGCTCCATCTTTTCCCCAGAGCTCCTCATCCCCTCCAGAGCAGCCGCCCTGGTGCCCGTGCAGCCGGGGCCTGTGGGCAGATCCGTGGGCTCAGAATGCCCAGCCCCTCAGCCCCTCTGTGTGTCCCCTTACTCCCTGCTCCCTGGCGTTAATGCCCTCCGTCTTCGATTTCCTGATAGGCAAAAGGGGGTTAATTCTAAGAGTGCTAACCGAACTGGATCACTTAACACCATGTCGGGCCCAGAATACCCCTTGATCAATGACAGGTATTGCTGCGCTGTTACCATTGCGCTGGGTCCAGGTTTCCTGTGAGCCCTTTAGGCTCTTTGCCGTAAAGGCCACTCAATGGTCCTGTCCAAGCCTGTCTGTGGCAGATGGACAGGTGAGTGGCCGATGCACACGTGTGATGCTGAATGGGATCGTGCAAAGCTGGCCCCGCGTATTGTGGTCAACGTAAGAAAAAAGTCGCCCATGCTTGCTTGCTGCTGCCCTGCGGTGTCCAGAAGGAGCCGCTTAAAGGCAACTGCGCCGCACCTACCTTCTTGGAAGGAGACGGCAAGACCAGACTGGCTGGAGCTGGGAAGTTGTGCGCTACAGATCAGGGCTGCGTAACCCAGGGAAGGCATCACTCGAAACACGTGCTGGAGGGCAGCCAATCCGACCCGACCGTCCACCTCCAGGGTCAGCCATGGGGCTCCACTTGATGTGTCATCCTGATCACCCCTCACAGAGCAAATGAGCCTTTGACTTCAGCCTGTCCTAGGTACAACACTGACTCCCACCTCCCACGTCCTGAACCAGCCTGTTCCGGGGATTGCTGTGGAGGTAGAGGAGCAGGCCCAAGACATCTAGTGGCATTTCCTGGCAAGGACACTCACCATGCTCGACCATAAAACTCGGGTCAACTGGTTTTTCGGAGGGACTGTAATTTACTTGTGGCACGCATGGATACTGATTGACCCAGGGAGGGGCAAGGAGGAGGCTGAAGGAAAACCCATGGTGACTGCGCCAGACATTCCCGCACACACCGACATCTTCAGACTGGGGCGGCGTCCTAGTCTTACAATCAAACCGAAAGCCCAGAGAAACTAGGGACCTTGTCCAAGACCAGCAAGAGGTATGTGGGCAGCTGGGATTCAACTAAGTCCTTTCCTGGATCCATCCGCGCTGCTCCCTGCCCCCACTCCCACCACCCCGCCATGGCCCCCGATAGACACAGCAGGTCTGAACATCAGGCACCCCGCACGCAGAGTACGGAGCAGAGCCGGCTTCCGCAGTGGGATCTCACACACATCCCACTCCCCTTCTTGCCGAATGCCTCGGGACTCTGTGCGGTCAAGTCTGCAGATGTGGCCTCACTCTGCGCTAGGAGATCTGGGTGGCCGGCAACGTTTTGCAGAGTGCTCCTCCAGACGGGGCTCGTCGGCTGATCCATGAGACACAGGACACCTGAGAGAAGGGCCGACAAACCCCACAAAGTCGCTCCCAACATGGAGAGGACAGGACCACAGCGGGGCTCTCGCAGTCCACGCTTTGGACAGGTCTTGCTGCAAACTGTGGTGCTCGTCAGGCGCGAGGAAGTTTCCCAGGGCAGGAGCTCTAAGTGACACAGCAAAAGCGACACAGGCGATGCAGCAGGATGTACTTCAGCTCAGGGCTCAGGAACCACGGGGTGCAGCGTGGCCTGCAGCAAACCAGACACATCAGAAGCCAATGTCCCACCTTTTACATTCAGTGACATTGAACGGAGGGAGTTATATGTAGCAATCATCTTCCTGGGGGACCCGTACAGCACGCATGACCACCGACACTGACCACGAGTCCTTCCTAGGTCCTGGGGGCTACCCCACTTTACACGCACGGTTCCATGCACAAATCTACGCGTGGCAGTTGTTAGGCCCAGCTTAGAGATGAGGAAAACGCTGCTGGAAAAGCTAAGTGAGAAAATCAGACTTCAGCACACCTGCCATCTCCAAGACCACTACTACTGTATGTGCTAGGGTCTCAAGGGTTGGGTGTGTGGCATTTTAAGGGACTAATTGTAGGTGGTTTTCTTCTCTCCTACACCTGTTTAGCCTGAACGTGCACGTACATGCTCTGCTGCAGGTGCACTGCCGTATGTAGACCAGCAATGCTCTTTCCTGCCTCGGGTTCTCGTCACTGCCTTCCGGAAAATCTCACCTGCTTTACAGCCAAGCCAGGTAGGCCTGGTCAGCCGCACAGTGAAACTCCTGCAGTGTCAGAGCTAAGTGCTGGCTGAGACTTTAACGGCGAAGACAGTGGAGTAATGGGGATAAACTGAGCAAAACTGTATTGTAACGCAGATGAACGTCTAGAAGCAAAAGAAACTGACACCCCTGAGAGCAGGCGACTGTCTCTTACTATGATGTTAATAGCAGCTTGCTGTTTCCAGTGTCTCCGTGTGCCAGGGTTTCCAGTCAGCGTTTGTGTTTATCTGCTCTTGGGCTACCTGATCAAACCTCTGCAGAGATCAGGGATATCTAAATTGACCCAGTATCTGCAGGCTGGCTGCTCAGAGGCCGTGGTGTGGAACGGCCAGGACATCGCTTAGTCATACGGGGCACAAGCATGTCACTTGCCACTCCTGTCTTTCTGTTTCATCAAACCCTCTTTTCTCCTGAATATTGACCATAGCAAAGTCATTAGCCTTTGAGATGCATTTGAAACATCAACTTGCTTTGTTCAAGAGGTTTAAGACACACGTAAGTCTTTCTTGCCATGCTCAACACACACAGCCGGCCGTTTCTGAAGTCAGTGTTTCTGGAACAAAAGCCTCGGCCTGCCCCAGTGAACATTCACACTGAGCACACTGTCGCAAGGCTGCTTGGCCAACCAGCAGGGGGCAGGAGAGAGCTGCAGGGGCCACGTGGGGTCCCTGCAAAGGCGCCTCACTCCCTCAAATCAAGACCGGTGCCTCCTGCCAATCCAGCGGCTTCCTCCAAGGGGAGGAGGCCTCTTCAGCTGCTACTGCACTGATTTCAGACGGCTCAGCCAATGGGGCAACAGATTCAACAGAGTTCCATGTTGTTTAAGGAAAACTTCTGTTACCAGGCAACCTTAGTACCATATTCAACGTAAAATAACCAACAACATTGTTTCCAAAACAACATGCTACTAGTGCCTTATCCTTCAATGCTGCTTAAACACGGAAAAGTATGAGGAAAAAAGAGCATGGCACTTACTTCTTAAAAAATAACACCTCTTCCAGGTTATTTTTACCCCTATCATAAAGACTTAGAACTGTGGATTCCCTACAGGAATGTGGAGTGGGGTTGGATCCCCACACTGACCCAGCCTCACCCCAGGTCAGTCATCCCCCCACCACGGGGTTCACACCTCTCCAGACACTGTCACCTCATCAAGGAAAGGTGGCGTCTCTGAGCTCTCTTCGCAGGAAGCACCCGAACGGGAGCTAGAGACACAGACACACCCACAACTACTTTGAAATCCTAAACATATTTAAGGACTTCATTATTAGTTTTTTAAAACTGTAAGAACAAAGTGACCCTGGTTTTAACCTCTCTGTCACAATAACACCGTGTACATCTGTCTTTTGCTATTTGTTCCTTCTCCAGCAGCTGCTGCCTGGCTGGCCGACTGCAGAAGAACAGCCTCTGGTACTCCCGGGAAGCCCTCGGTAAAAGCGTGAACACCACGATCACGTCTCAGGACGCCGCACATGTTAGGGTCGCCCACAGACCGCCATTCCCAGTGCCTAGAAGGCACTGAACGGGCCTCCTGTTCTTTGTAAATGTCAACTTTCCTAAGCTAAGTTTTCTTGAAAATTTTTAACTGCAGTCCACACGTACTTCTTTGTGCCTTGTTTTTATCCTAGAGGAATACTTTTATGGAAAATTAAGCTTGCAAGGTTGAAGGATTTTCTGAAAGTCGACTCCTAATCCTGGAAGAAAAAAAAAAATGGGCCAAATGTGGTGCTCACGCCTGTAATCCCAGCAGTTTTGGAGGTTGAGGCCAGGAGATTGCTTGAGCCCAGGAGCTCGAGACTAGCCTGGAAAACATGGCAAAACCCTGTCTCTACTAAAAATACCAATAATAATAATAATAATAAAGCTGGGCATGGTGACGTGTGTCTAGTCACAGCAACTCAGGAAGCTGAGGTGGGAAGATCACCTGAGCCCAGGAGGTGAAGGCTGCAGTCAGCCCAGATTTGCATCACTGCACTCCAGCTTGGGCGACAGAGTGAGACACCGTCTCGAAAAAACAAAAAGCAAAAACAACTGTATAAATCATTATAGAAGGGAGCTGGCCAGGCGCAGTGGCTCACGCCTGTAATCCCAGCAATTTGGGAGGTCGAGGTGGGCAGATCACCTGAGGTCAGGAGTTTGAGACCAGCCTGGACACTATGGCAAAACCCCATCTCTAATAAAAATACAAAAATTAGCGGGGCATGGTGGTGGGTACCTGTAATCCCAACTACTGGGGAGGCTGAGGCGGGAGAAGCACTTCAACCCTGGAGGCGGAAGTTGCAGTGGGCCGAGACTGCGTCACTGCACTCCAGCCTGGGCAACAAGAGTGAGAGTCCACTTCAAAACATAAAAATAAAAATCAAGGGAGCTAATGTTTTTCATTTAAAGGAAGGGAGAAGAACATTCAGTATTTATACCTCTCAAGCACACATCTCCAGTGGTGTCCTAAAGTATTCAAGATACACATTCCTACAAATATAGCTCAAAACTACTCACCAAGTTACATGCTAAAAGCACATGCATTGTAAGAATGCTACATTATATTTTTTGAGCATCTGTATCCAATATTTTAGCATACTGGCAGTTTTCCCTTCAGGTGCTGTATGCCTAAATTATTACATGTTTAGTCATTCATTTTAGAATTTATGACTATTATGCTTTAGGCAATAAACATAAGCTACTAAATTAATGACTTAGGGGAAAAGTTACTAAGTTAACTTGGAAGTTAAACTTTGCAAACTGAATTTGTTGGACCTCATTCAAGCTAGATGATCAGTTTTTTAAATTGTTTCCTGTGTGTTTCCCTCCAGGATGGAAATAGCTTCACTCTCATCCACTGTGCACACTGCAGCCCACGCCTCTCGTCCACCGCGCCACACTGCAGCCTGCAATTCACCCTGTACCAGGCTTTCCACACCGTACCTGAAAGTCACTAAGTATAACCAAGAAGGAAATGAAAAGCAGATAAATGACCTCCACCCCTACATCCAGCATGCAAATGTTAAACATTCATCAAAGTAAAACCAAAATCCCACGTTAGCTCACGATTGTAACTGGTAGAGTTATGTGCATGGCAATTTAAAAAGTCTAGTTAAGTAAAAACCTAATTGAGACTCTCAAGAAAGACATCTGCAAAGATTGACAGTGAGGAGAGGACTTCACTCTGCATCCAGCCTGTTCTGGAAGCCACGGCCAAATATCAGGTTGTATAGATCCGAAAAGCAGGAAAAAACAAGTGTTGAAAGGTGTACAGTCTCAGCAATGTACAAATTCGATGTAGGATGCTCAGAAACCTTGAATTTCCAATCAGGAAACAGCAACATGAGCAAGTTTCCCAGCAGTGCCCACTTTCTACCTACGGCACGTGTAACAGTTACGCTGGCCACCTCCGGGGGGAACGGAGGCTTCCTGGTCACATTCGCTCTGGCAGCCACACAGCTGGCCCCGCCAAACACCTGTCTAATACTGAGGAACCACTCTCTCCCTGGGCTTTGCTCACTCTAGCCAGGAGAGCATATTTACAGAGTACTTTACTGAGTCCTCGTTCAATGCGTCAAGCTTGTTGAAGGCAGGGCAACCCCATTCCTGGCCCAATTAAGTGAACTGAGCAGAGCAAATGCCTCCAGTTGGACGGCACTCAGTCACAACAGCAGTGGCCACTGTTCACAGGGCGCTGGCTTCGTGCCGAGAACAGTTACAAGCGTCTTCTCTCTGTCCGAGGAATGTGCACTGCAACCCTGTGGGGCCGTTTGCAACGTCCACCAGAGTTCTGAGGCAGCCAAGTCCAGGCTGTCCGTGGGCCTTGCCACGTGGCCGTCCACGTCCCCTGCAGATCAGACCTCACTGCAGGGACCATGGGTTCCAGGGCTGCCTTGAGGCACATGCTCCCTTCACCACCTCCTCCTGGCCCCTGACATCAACCCTCACCACTGCTGCCAACACTTGATTTTCTGATGGCTCCTGAGGGGCCTGTTCTGCCCTTCCCTGCTGCCTGCGTCCGGCTTGGAGGGTACCCACATCAACGCCAACACTCACGTAATCACCAACCTTTCCACGGGGCTTGATGCCTAGGAGTCTCAATATCAGAAAGTCAGATTCCTGTGCTTGTTGGAGAATTTCTTCCCATTGTACAAGTGAAGGAGATAAAATTCTAGGTGCCTGCAATAACCTCATTTCCACAACGAAGCAACTTCAGCAGTAGCACAAAACAAACAAACAAAAAAAGCTTTTTTTTTTTAAACTTCTTTTATACAAGCTAAATACAATTTAATTTTTACATCCACGTTCTCATCAGCTCCCACCTGGTGAGCAGGCAAATAGTAATTTTCAAAGAAACAAATTGTTGCATAATTTTAACACTTAGCATTATCACTATTAAGCAAGAAGTATCCCAAAAATACATGATGATCTTGTTCTCACGTTCAAAAATTGATTGTCACACAGTGAAATAACACTTAATGCAAAGGAAATTTTCTTTTCAGGTATCTGTTCTGGAAAAGAAAAAAAAAAAAGATTTCTGGCAAAGAGATAAACATTAATTATGTAACAATCCAAAATGCCTCTGGGAAAAATGATGTCATCCAATTAGTTCTTTGAAGTGTTACAAATGCAGCTGAGTTTTAATAGTAATTTCTCCATAATTATCAAAAGAGTCTTTAAAAATCTTAGTGCTGAAATAACTATAAATGGATATAATACGCAAAGCAGAAGAGTTAACATTTGGGGTAGATTTTGGCCCATATTTTTAACATATGCATAGTTATTCACCTAGTTGAAGCTTATCCCTCTCCTCCTAGGCTCTTCAAGACTGATTTTCAAACATAGACTGGCTTTTGGTACATGAAGGCAGCTTTAAAAGATGTCAGGATCAGGCCGGGCACAGTGGCTCAAGCCTGTAATCCCAGTATTTTAGGAGGGCAAGGTGGGCCGATCATTTGAGGCAAGGAGTTCGAGACCAGCCTGACCAATATGGCAAAACCCAGCCTATATTAAATATTTTTGTAATTAGCCAAGCGTGGTGGCACACACCTATAATCCCAGCTACTTGGGAGGCTGAGGCAGGGAGAACTGCTTGAAACCAGGAGGCGGAGGTTGCAGTGAGCCAAGATCGCACCACTGCACTCCAGCTTGGGTGACAAAGAGAGACGGTCTCAAACTAGAACTTAGCCCTCAGGAAAAGCATTGAGCACCCCCCACCCAAACCAACCCAAGGAATCACATGGCAATGGTTATCATCTGATTTCGACAAATAAAGTTCTGTTCTCCCCTCTGAACACAATGGTAAACACCTGCCATCAGCCCACAGAAACTCCCAGGACCCAGTAACACTGGACTAGCAAGATCAATGGGCCACGTATGCAGGGTTCAGCAGCAGAAAGTCATGGCACCGAGAATGGTGTGTGCTCAAACCAGATTCCTTGCTTTCGGGGTGAAGGGGCTTCCCGGGAAAATCTAGTCCAGTTGGATGGTTTCCACTTCCACCATGAGGAGGAAATGGGGGGTTTCCTGAGGGCACTGACAGGACCTGGGTCTCTGCCCCTTTGTCCTCTGTCCTGTTATGGGATGAGGGTGGGCTGAAGGCAGGTTTCCCCTACATCTTCCGGGCAGGAGAGATGGAGCTGACAAGTGGACGACGCTTTTTCCAAAACGTTCCCATGTTTATAACCTGTTATCAACCTGTTTTCCCTGGAGATCAGTGAAGCAGCATCATTGATTCTCTTCCATTAGGGACAACCCGGTGTTACGGGAGGCAGGAGACGACATGCGAGCTGGTCTGAGTCAGTCACTTGTGTCTGGTCCCCAGCGTGCTCGTCTATCAAATGGGCGGCCCCACAGACCAGTGACTTTGAACCAGAGTTCCATGGAGGTTGCCCAAGGACAGGGAGGGGGAAGAGGGGGAAGAGGAGGAAGAGGAGGGAGGAGGAAGAGGAAGGAAGGAAGAAGGGGAGAGGAAGGAAGGAAGAAGGGGAGAGGAAGGAAGGAAGGAAGGAAGAAGGGAAGGGGAAGGAAGAAGGGGAGGGGGCGGAAGAGGAGTGTGGAGGGAGGAGTGTGGAGGGAGGAGTGTGGAGGGAGGAGTGTGGAGGGAGCACTGTGGAGGGAGCAGTGTGGAAGGAGGAGCAGAAGGGGGGTTCTCTGAGGAGGAGGGCCAAGTTTTTGTGGTGTCTTGGAGTCAGAGGTGGCAGTGGCTTGGGCTCTAGGCCCTCTGTTGCATAGTTTTAGGCTTTAACTATTTATGTTTGTGGACTCTTTAAAAGATTTAATTTGAAGGAAACCGGAGTTGGGGATACCTTGCTTCTAAAACACAATTTCTCAAGCCTGAGACTAAGTGCTAGGCATTGCTCATTCTGTTACAATCATTTCCTCCTATTTAAAATCAGCCACACACCCCCAATCTCTCTTCAGGGCAAACATCTTTTCCGAGGATCTCAAACAGCAGAGCGAGCGGCCCGTGACCCCAGCCGTGGGCACGAGGAGTGAAGAGGAGACGTGTGGAGAGGGCTGCTGATGACATGAGAGGTAGAGGCCCGGCACCTCCCTCCAGGGGCTGTGCTCCTCCAGGCCTAAAGGACATCCTCGCCTCTGGGGTGAACAAGCAGCACAAACTATCAACACTTATTCCAAAAGAACAGGAAGAAAATTCAAACGAAGTTAATACAGTTACCCCAACACAACACTGCAGCAGCCCAGAAACAGGAGGGCCACTGAGCCTGAGGTGGGCGGTTCCAATAGCAGGACAGCGACGTTGGCATTAGGGCTTTTCGGCAAAGAAAAAAAAAAAAAAAAGACACAAAAGGTAACATAGGCCACCCATTATTTCCTGCCAGTGGAAAGACACCCACAGGCCCCCAGATGCCAACGGCCCCTTGGGAACGAGCTCACGCAGCACTTCAGGTCTTCGCACGAGCAGGCACGTGGTGTCCTCAGTACCCCCGCCTGTGACACACACACCACAATTGACTCCCATACCTGAGGGTCCAGGGGAATGGCGGGAAGTTCTCGGGGGACCGGGCATCCTGTGAGGGCACTGCATGACTATGTACCTCAGAGGGGTCCCCGGGCAGGTGCTCTCTCTCCAAAGGATGAACTGGATCCTGACCACACCCAGATTGCGCTGGCCTCCAAGCCGAGCGCCAACATCTCACATCCAAAGGGATGCACAGATGCCTGCTGCACGTGGAGCCCAAGCCCCTCGCAGAGCTCAGGACGAACCCAGTGTCCAGGCCTGGGGCCGTCACCAGCCAGGAGAGGTGTCCGGGGCACTTCCCAGCGATGGCCACAAGAAGAAACAACTCAGGACAAAGCCAGTGTCCAGCCCCAGGGCCGTCACCAGCCTGGAGAGGCGTCTGGGGCATTTCCCAGCGATGGCCATGGGAAGTAACAACTCAGGCCCATCAGGGGCTTCCTCACTATACGGGTGTTAGAAGTAGAGACAGAGGTTCAGGTCTAGTGGCACAAACAGCGACGGATCCCATGGAAATGTGGGCGTGGCCCCTCCATCCCAAAAGCCTGCATGGCTACTACATTCTGCTCCCATCACACACATCCCCACACAGCCAAGCCCCTTCTCCTTTCCCCCACTGGATTCATCAAATCAAACCTCGCTGTCCTTGGAAAATGTACCATTAATTTACTTACTGCCCAGTAAAAAAGCACACTTCCAGTTAACATGACACCCCCGCTACGATGGAACAGCCTTAATTCAGACATGACGCAGAGGAACAGAGGGAGGAGGGGTCGAGGGCCGTCCTGGAATCGGCAGCTGTTTTCTGGGGAAAGTCTCCCTCCCACCCGAGCCCGACACTCGAGCCACACTATCCCCATGGTGTCTGAAAACTCCATGAAGACAGGGTCACTCTGACCCCTTCACACCCACAGCGCCAAAGAGGAGCAGGTGTTCAGGAAAAGTCTCCTGCTAGTGCTGAAGACAGGAATAATCCCTCGTGGTGCCCAGAATGTCAGGAGAAAACAAGGCACCATGTGGACGCCTTCCAGGTGAATTCTGGAATGACTCTGCCGAATGCCAGTCATCCTTTTACAGAACAAAACCAATACCGGAAAACATGTGTCGCCAGCAGAGAGATGGTCCTTTTGACGGCTTACAAACACACCTACGTTACGCTGAATTTATCTCAAGCCACCCTCTCTGTGCTAATGTAAAAAGTCTCCTTTATTAACCAGTAGCCTTTTTCATCTGGTGCTTTATTAACAAGCAAGACGGTCCTGTAACACTCAGGCATTGTTGAAAACGTCAAATGGAAGCCTAGAAACCTCTTCCGTGCAGCTTCACTGCAAAGTATTTTGACGTGAGCCAAATCATGCTATTCCTACATCTCCACAGGAAACTCAAGGCTTCATCAAGGAAACGCAGCATCATTTCTGCTAGGCACAGAAATTGGTGGGGTGGGCATGGGGTTGAGGGAACATTACATAGAAAGCACAACGCGATAATCACCTGTATGAGAGCCACACTGGCCGGCAAGCCCCGGTCGGCTCGGTCTCTACACAGTTACAGACGTGAGGCCTGGAGGGCAGACACCTGGCACTGCTGACTACCCCAAGGTCGTGGCCTCTGCCCCTTCTCTGCTGCTCATCAGTTCCAAGCTTCTGGCAACACCGCCTGCTGCCCCCACTGCCTCATCGACTCTTCGTGAAAAGCAAATGTTGCCAGGATAGCTTATGAGTACATTTGCCAGGAAAGCAGCTCCGATTGACGCTGAAACCCCTTCTCACACCCCTGGCAGCTCCCTTGCCCCCGATGTGTACATGCTTGCAGCTCTGACCTTGCTCAGTGTCCACACAGGCTCTGTCCACTGGAGAGCCAAAGGCAGACTCAATGTTGAGTCAGAAATACACAAAGAGGGTGAAGGTTACAAACTGCCTGCCTGCCCCTCAAAACACAGGTTGAAATCCTCAGCCTCAATGTGATGCTGTCAGGTGGTCTTTGGGAGGTAATGAGTTCCCGAGGCTGGAGACCCTAGAATGGGATTTGTGCCTCAGAAAGGGGCCCAGCAAATCCCTCACCCTCCCATTGTGTCAGGGCCAGAGAGAAGGTGTGTGCCAACCAGGAAAGAGCCCACACCAGAATTCACCCGTGCGGCACCCTGATCCTGCCTTCCAGCCGCTAGAACTGTGAGAAACAAATTCCTGTTGTTCATAAGCCGCTCAGTCAATGGTGTTTCGTTACAGCAGCCTGAGCTGCCTGAGATGACGATGCTCACCGCCCTACAGAAACGGCTACTCCCCTCTCCCAGAAAGAGGGTTTTAATTAAAATCCCTGTCTCTCCTCGCGGCCACCACAGATCTCACTCCCCCACCCTGTAAGCCAGCAATTGTTAGGATTAAAGGAAAATGAGGATCGTTTTAGACCAGCCGCTCCATATCGGTCTGAAGCCTGTAACTTTGCCCAATTCCACGGTGGCCGTGTCACTGCATTGCCCATGTCAGCTCTGTGTCTGCACTGGGTCCCAGGCTCTGCACAGACTCCTCTAGCTGCCCATCAGCACAGCCATTTCCCCTTCTGCTTTGCAGGTTGTCCTTCAATATCCAATCCCCACCCCTCTGCAACCCAAGGCCTTCCGATCCAGGCATTCGGGGTGGGCTCAGCCATGTACTGCAGTCCTTGACTCAAGTAAACCAGGCCCAAGGCGTTGGCACCAATGATCTACTGGCTGTGGGGTCTACACAGCTACTAGCTGCCCCAGCCACACCAGGGCCCGGGAGGGGAGGCAGAGGAACCTGTGAAGTTGCCAACAGCCATATGGGAACAGGGGCCCCTGGGATGAGGAGGATGCCATGGAAGGAAATTCAGAGAAAGAAAGAGCCCCAAGGCTGGACGGGTCATGCCCAAAGCCTACACTGCTGAATTTTCCAGGTTTCTGAACTCAATCGCTGACCCACACAGCACATGTTTCCTGAGTGCTGACCCCGCGTGCCATTGGATACGGCAATAAAGTAGGACCCCCACCTCCCCCTTCCCCGACACATACACAGGGCCTCCGTCCTGGCGGGAATTCAGGCCTGGGGGCCCAGTTGGCACCGCGAGCCAAGGAAGGGGGCCATTTCAGACAGATAGTGGCTGCAGCCTTGCCAAAGCCCAGCAGTCACCTGCACTGCCACAGCCAGGCTGAGTCCAGATCAGCCGCACAGAAACCTGACCCTCTCAAGGGCACGCCTGAGCTCATTAGGGACAGACACCGTCTCCTGCTGATCTCCAACACTTTCTCTGCATGTCTAGTTACATATGGACGACGCAGTCTCGGAAGCACAGCTGTGACTCTGGAGACAGATCCCAGGCCTCCCCCTGCTCCTCTCCGTGGTGCCATTGATGGGGAGGGGCCGGTATGGCCGCGAGGTCCCATACCCACAGCCACCCTGCCACGGAGACGCAGGCCTTCGACGATTATTTCTGCCAAAGAACCCTGCTGCGTCTTGGAGCACACCATGGTGGGCGGGAAGCTCCACCCGGAGAAACAGCGATGCTTCTCCCCAGAGCCAACGGAGGGCACCCCCCACCCTGCATTCAGCAGATTACTTACATTCTGGAAAACATCTGGGTTAATGGGGAACAGTAAAATGAAAAGGACACACTAGAAAGGTTAGAAGGCTGTGTGAAGTCTCAGGAGGTCCAAAGGTTTCTTAACCAAGACTGCTGCGGTCAACGAGCTTACAGGGAAAGTTTCCACACGGGCCTTCAACAAGCAACGCTCAGCAGGGAGGAGCCACGTTCTGGGCAGAACCTCAGAACAAGAACATCGGACACCACAAAGTCACATCAGAGCCAACAGCAACTGAAATACAGCGCTCTCCTAAGATGTGTGCGTCACCTGCAGAAAGTCACCACACATTAAGATGGGGGAAGAAAAGGATAAGGTTAGAAACAAATTTGAAGTAATTTCTGCATACGTAAAATTTCTACATCCACTGGCTTTCTTTCTGGGAGTAACAACTTTTACATGAGATGCACATCCCCGTTGGAAGGAGTTTGGGTTTTCCGTGGGCAGAGTCAAGGGCTCTCCAAGAAATGTGAACCTTTTCTCACTCACTGAGCCGCGTGCCCTGAGGCCGTCCTGGCCTGTCTGAGCACCTCCCTGGCTCTGCCTCCAGCCAGCTCCTTCCAGCACTCACCCCGCTGCTCCCAGAGCCTGCACTGGCGCAGGATCTCCTCTTCTGCTGCTGTCAATCTTCCACTTTAGGGTAAATAAGTTGGAAACTAGAAAGTTATAAGACCCCTTAGCTTTTTAAAAATTTGTCTTCTCAGAAAACAATACTAATTCTACTTCCATGGTTTAATATGTTGCCCCCATCTGCATGTTCATGGATATGTGTTTTTATATATTTTTTAATCAGTACTTATAAAAGCATGCACTGTTGCTACATTCAGTTCAATTACATTTGATGTAAGAAGTTTTAATTTCAGTGAATTCAGGCACTCAAAATTTAAGCCCTCTGACATCTATTAATCAAACGGGAAAATGACAGGTAGATATTACAAAAATCAAGAGAAGTGTTTAATGTAAATCCTGCACTTTCAAATATTTCCACAAATGTAATGTATACATTAGTACATAACCTTGAGCATTTTCACAACTCTTTGCACTCAAATTCCATTCTTAACTTTTATAGATAAATCGACATCCATATGTGATTTTAAGCAGCTCAAACATCAGCTCTTATAAACAATCAGAAATGTTGCGGGCAAATCCCACCGAGCAGCAAATAACGGAACTGTACCCAACAACCCAGGTACCTCCCCTGAGGCATCTGGAACTTGAGCATTACAAGCAGCCTTTGGTTTCTGAGGCACCCGAGAGTGGGGACTCCCAACTCCCCAAGTCTAAGAAGGCCTCAGCGATAAGGAAAACTGGTCAAAAAGTCATCCCTGCCGGCTCCCTGCGCCACGGGCTCCTCCCTGCCCGCCCTCAGCCACGTGCTTACAAGATCTCACTTCCTCTCTGTCCCGCAAAGCCTGACTCCTGATTCCAGCCCTGCCGCTTACTGGGATGTGGCCATGGACGTCAACTGCACCTGTAAGGGGAGAAGCTGGTCAGGATACAGGATCCTGGCCATCCTGGCAGTGCTCAAGCTGATACTGTAACTTGGTAGTGAGTTACTTAATGCAAAGGTTTAACTTTGAAAAATTTAGATACGTGTATTCTAAAAGGGAAATTCTGAACGTAGAACACAGGCCACACCCTCACACTGATGTTGTCTGGCCAGCACTTTTTTGTTTGCCTTTTCAATAGACGTTTTTAAAAGCAGTTTTCGGTTCATAGCAAAATCAAGAGGAAAGTACAGAGAGTCCTCACATATCCTTTCCCAACACAGGCACAGCCTCCATCATTCTCCTGCCCTCACCAGACCAGCATGTCTCTACGACCGACAGACCCGCATCAACACGGCACCACCACCCACAGTCCACAGCTCACACGAGGACTCGGCCTGCTGCTGCTCACTCTGTGGGTTTCACAGACGTGGAACGGCATGGATCCCCCATGAAAGCCCCACCTGGAGTTGCTGCCCCACCCTACACACCCCCTATGCTCCTCCCATTCATCTCTCCCCTCCCCAACCACTGACAGCTGCTGATTGTTTTACTGTTTCCACAGCTTTGCCTTTTCCAGACTGTGCTGTGGTTGGACTCAGACAGCAGGCAGCCTTTCCAGATTGGAGTCTCACTTAGCAACATGCGTTTATGATCCTTCTGTGTCTTTTCATGGCTTAGGGGTCCAGTTCTTTTTAGTGCTGAATAATATCCCAGTATCTGACATACCACAGTTTATCCATTCACCTGCTGAAGGGCATCTTGGTTGCTTTCTAGTTTTGGCAATTATAAAGCTGCTGTCAACGTCTGTGTGCACATTTCCGCATGGAAGTAAACTTTCAGCTCCTCCGAGTAAACGTCCAGGACTGTGATTGCTTCTGTGGTCGGAGAGCTTAGTTCCAAGGAAAACCGCCATGCTGCCTCCCACTGGAGCTGCCCCACTTCCCCCAGCGATGAGTGAGGGTCCTGAAGCCCACACACCCACCAGCACGTGGTGGTGTCGGAGTTCAGGTTTTGGCCAGGCCGATGGGTGCACAGTGACGCCTCGCCCTATGACATAAGACGCGGGCCATCTTTCCACGTGTAGATTTGCCATCTGTGTATCTTCTTTGTTGGGGTATCTGTCCAGGTCTTTGGTCCATTTTTAATCACGTTGTTCATTTTCTTGTTGAGTTTTGAGAGTTCCTTGCACGGTTTGGATAACAGCCTTTCTCAGATGAGTCTTTCACAGATGCGTTCTCCCCGTCTGTGGCCTCCCCTCTCATGCTCCTGAGACACTGTTTTTTATTTTAAAAAACACTTCAGACAGAAGATGGACCTCCCAGCCCACCACGGTTCTCAGTTTGGCCGTGGTCACCACCCTCCCAGCCATGGTTCCCACCTTTTCACGATCTGCTGGTCCTATGGGCATCAACCCATACCAAGTCCCTAACATATCTCCAATGATTGCAACGTCAAAGCCGGCAGTTTGCAGGTAGGAAGGAGCTGATGGAGGCCGGAGCAGAATGTGAAGGCCAGCGGATTCATCCCTCGGGGACCGGCAGGCCTCTCAGATATCTCCCTGGGTCACCTCCCAAATGAAGTACCTGCTCTGACCGTGAGCAGGAAGCAGGACCTGGCCCAGATCTCAGCATATTTGACCTGGCACGGCATTTACAGGTGAGCCTCCATAACCGGAAACTCGACTCTCTGGGGAGAATGCATTTTCATTATCAAGGCTTTTAGGCTTTTAATTAAGAAACCAAAGAGCAGTGACTGGAGTGAGGATGCAGGGACTCTGGGTGACCCACACGCTCGTTTCCACCTGGCACGAAGGACCCTGGAGTGAGGGTGCAGTGCCTGCTCTGAGTCACCAGCACACTCATCATTTCTACATAAAGAACCCTGTGAGCCTGTCCCAGGACTTTTTAGCCTAGACCTAAAAATTCACAGCTCAGGAAACCTTCATCATTTTAGGAACCTGAGGGGTGGGCCAGGGGGATCTCACAGAGTGTGGTGCTGTCTATGGGGTCAGCAAAGTACAGCTGGGGCTTCCCGCAAGCACTTCAGGGAGGCCGTGCACTGGCCCGAGGCTGGTTCCGCCTCCTATCCTCGGTTCTCATGCCCAGCCGTGAGGGGAGCCCCCCGCTTCAGGAGCGGTCCCTGGCTCCAGGCCCTAACGTCCATGTCCAGGCCCCTGGTAGGGCAGCTTCTACCCCAGGGAGGCTGGGACTGGAGACAGCCTGGAGCTCTAGGCAATCCTGGCAACCACATGTTTCCCGAAGTGGCCGCAGACAAACTCCTGCTTCCAAAACCTGGCACGGGCTGTGTGAGGCCTGGAACGCAGGAGGCGCGTTTCGCAGGGTCCCTGCTCACATACAAAAGCAAGGCTAAGAGCAGATAAATTATTTAATTACCCTCTCATGGTTATCAAGTCAAGTCATAGTCTCTTAGACTTATGTGTGACTGGAAGTATACACATTATGGAAGTGTATATAAATGTGAATACAGATATGCTTATTTTCCTTTTATATACCTTACATATATGTGTATACGTGCATATGTATAAAACATGGAAGAAAAAACCATACTTAAGATTTCAAATCTCAGTCACAAAGATCTCAGAAGCAAATTATTATTCTTTAACAAAGATGTAACATTTTACATTCTTACAAACAAAACGTTATCTATTAGCATTTTATTTTAAAAACTAAGAATGCATTGCACTCTCTCAATTTCAATTTTTAACTCAGCTCACAAAGGTCCCTGTACAAAGACCTCCGTGCCACCGCAAGGATGGCGGTGGTCACACCTGTGTCCATTTATCCTCTCTACATCTAGCTCCTCTCCCTGAGGCAACAGCACCTCCGAAGTCACAGCCTGGCCTCCCATCTCTCCCCCGTCCCGGGCGTTTTGGCATGTTGCTCTGCTGCACACACCTCAGCAAATACTGCTGATTAGCCAGAATCGCCCAGAAATCTCTTAACCTTGATTCTGGCTTCTTTTGTAATTTGTAATATCTGTACTTCTGGTGTGATTTGAGAAACAACACATTTTAAAATTAGAGAAGATGTGGTTTTTATTCTCTCCTTTCTACTTGCAACCTTGAAAATTCAAGTAGCAGCAAGGGTTTGTTGAAAGTAACTTCCACCAAATAGAACCTATTACAAAGGTACTACAGAGTGTCAAATAACCACATAGATGTAAAATAGACATGCAGACACAGATATAAAATCCAATGGTTAAACCAAATTGAGAAATGCTTGCCAGTTTGATAGGACTTCTAAAACTTGACATAAATGTTGGCTGAGGGATACAAGATGTTATGAGATGAGTGAGATGCTTGGCCTAGAACCACAGGCTCTCTCCTCTTTACAGCAGAAAATCCATAAGGAAGTCAAATCTGAAAGAACCAGGTACCATTGAATGGCATACTCAGCCATCCTTCCCCATTCCTGGGCCAGCTGCGGTGAGTGCAGCCAGTCGTTCACCAACATCCATCATCCATCCTCCAGGCCATGGCTACACTTTACTCCCAGGCTCCCTGTCATTATGTAGATTAGGTAAATCAGGGCCACTCTCACCGTAAGCCTCCCCTGCCAGCATGGCAATCACCCAGTCCCAACCACGGCAAGGACAGCCATGTCCCTGGGAACGCAGAGCAGGGGTCGGGAAGAAACCTGGATCTCTGAATACCTCATGGAGCAGTCACCAGCCTGGAACATCCTCCCTGACGGCTTTGCAAGAGAGAAGAACTCCTTGGTTCCTCAAGCTACAATACTGCAGAGTCTCAGGTCACAGCATCCTTATCTACCCTCGTCAGGAACCGTTCATGCTCATCAAGACATGAGAACAAAACTGCAGTGGCACAGTCACACTCGACACAGACCACCTGCTGCTCACATTCATCGTATTAACACCAAAAGGCCACCTTGGTGGATATCCTGGATGTGGACACTTGGCGGCTTTTTGCTGGAGACGCGCTTTGTGCATTTATCGCACGACCATCTTGGCCTCAGGAGGGGCTGTGCAGATGGCAGCTGTGCACGTCACAGGGAGTCTCACTTGCTGGACTCTCAGCCAGCTCCCACTATCAGTGCCCGCAGAGTCCTCTCCTCCGGGAGCACGTGCTTGGACGCCACAGTGGCCTGTGGATCCACACAACAGCACTGTGTGCCCCAGGAGCTTAGAAAGTACCACTGCATCAATGCCTCCACAGGTGAGGCCGGGGGCAGAAGCCAACCTCAAGCAGTTACGGTCCTCCGTGGGGCTGGCGTCCAGGCAGGAAGGCGGCTCAGCGGCTCTCCTCTCACTGTGAAACCTCCTAGGTCCCCAGATGAACAGAACCCTAAATAACACGCAACAAACAACAGGAACGAGAACACGACCAGCAGCTTCTGAGATGAGCAAGCTGGGCTGATCATGAGACACCTGACGGGGACGGTGCCAGAGCCCCTCCCGGTAACCTGTGAGGACAGCGCTGCCAGCATCTCCCTAAAACCAGCCCAAGTCAAGTTAGACTTGAGGCTTTCCAGGAGTGGGCAGATCCATTCAATCCCACAGTCTGAACCTTCCAGGCCGTGTCTCATGGCCCTCATCTCACATATGGGAACGCGGACGCTGCACCATAAACGCAGCCCCAAGCCCTCGTTCCTTCTTCAACACCACACACCAGTACAGTGAACACTTAGGATCTGGGCATTCACGTAAAATACTGCTTAACTAAAACTCCTGATTTAGAATATGTTTAATTCCTACTCACAGAGCTGAAAGTGTTTTGTCATAGAAGGCGGTAGCTGTAACTAAGCATGAGAGAAGAAGGGTTCAGAGTGGTGCCAGGTATTAAATATTCCTCTAAATCTATTCACCAGGTTGCCATGCTATTGTCACCTGCTTCATTTTCTGTCCTTAAAAGACATAATAGTTACTTTTCAAAATAGACAACCTGTTTTACTGATGCTTAGCTATAAAGTAGCGAGCTACGTATCCAAAAGGGAGATATGGGAAAACAGAAAATGTCCACAAGCGATCGGGTGGGGAGGGGCGCAGTTGCAGCAGCACCTGGCTCTGTTGCGTTGTGAGCCAGCCACGTGGGATGGACAGCTCACTTAGCCACTGAAATTATATCATCTAAGATTTTGTTGCAGTTACTTTGACAAATTCTCCCTCCTGCTATGAAGAGTAAGGTTTGAGGGGTTGTGTTTTTTTTGACTTGGAGTCTCTCTATGTCACCCAGGCCGGAGTGCAGTATTACAATCATGGCTCATCGCGGCCTTGACCTTCTGGCTCAAGCAATCCTCCCGCCTCAGCCTTCCAAGCAGCTGGGACCCAAAGGCGAGTTTGATTTCTTTGCTAACGAATTCCTAATTCACCTCGCAGTGGGCCTGTCAAGGCCATATGCCCGGACATCCACCTTGCCGACCGTCCATGTGGTCTCTAAGGTGGATGCACTCCGGTTGCCTGGGCTCTGCACGCGATACTGAGTCTCCAAGTCTGCCGCTGTATAAGGGACTGACAGCCCCAAGCGTCTCGACGCGCCACCTTGAGCCGGGCTTTATTCCACAGGGCGACTCTGCTTCCCGTGATGAGATGCAGCACGTGAGCACAGATCAAAGGTATCAGCAACTAACCCATTCCCCTGGTACTAAGCAGAGGACCAAGAGTTTAGTTCCTTATTTACTACGGGCTTGATTCAAAGCAGCTTTCTGGGATCCTGGGGACAAACATCTCCAACTGGTGAGAATTCTGGCTTTAGTAACAGAAGAATCACCTAATGCCCATTTTGTAACTGCTGTTCTCATCAGAACTTGAGGCCAAAGGGAAAAATAAAAGGGGGGCTAAGATCGTGACACCCCAGTTTGCACAAGGCCAACCAGCCTGCTTGAGGGGGTGAAAGGAGTAGGATTTTTGAACTGCTGAGTTTTAAAAACATGGCTGTAGGCTGGGCGCACTGGCTCACGTCTATAAGCCCAGCACTTTGGGAGGCCGAGGTGGGAGGATTGCTTGAGGCCAGGAGTTCAAGACTGGCTTGAGTAACACAGCAATACCCTATATCTCTTGAAAAAGAAAAAAAAAGGTATTAAAATAGTAATAAAAAGTTTAATGCAATAAATTACTATATCAACATGGCACCCCCAGCTGTCAGAGGAGGTACAATCTCTGTGGCTATGATGAGATCTGGAGAGAAATGTAACTGGCATCATAGGGAAGGTCAACCCCAAAGCCCCACGGCACTACTCCTGTACAGTGTGTTAACCAGCATGAAGTCTCCTCCACAATCAGAAGCCTGGTTTAGAGGAACGCTGTCCACGGGACCTGGGTGGACTCCAGAGGCTGGCTGACCAGACAACCCCCCCCCCCGGGACCCTGCCGGCAGCCCCAACTGGACAGAATGACCTCGTGAATGTCCTTTCCCGCCACAAGCTGCAGACCCTGAGCCAGTCCTGGCTGTGACTGAGGCTGCGCATAAACGTCTGCGCTCACCTTTGTACATGACACGCCCAGTCCACCTCATTTCAAATGTGACGCTCGCCCCAAGGCGAACATGGATGTTACAGGTTAACTCACTGCATGTGTGCTAGACTTTCCCTGTAAGTGTTCAGACATTGCACGAACCGGATGAACAAACCCCACTTTCCCTGTAAACGTTCAGACATTCCTTGAGCCCGATGAACACACACAGCCAACAAACCCCGGAACGTGTAATGCCGCGGCCTCCTCTCCTCCTGAGGGGCGTGTGCTTACAGCTCCCCCAAGACCACATTTCCCAAAGCACAGAGTGTTACTCTGAAAATAAAACCTCCTTTTTCCTTCCTCTGTACATCTCGTGGTCGTGTTAACAACTATTGCTACAAATGCAGAGAAATGGGGTATCATCCGTGCTGGTCACCGAATTCCTAGCACCAAAGCTTCAGGGCCCCCCAGTCTGAAGGAAGCTTCTATCGCTCTAAAGCCAACTCTGGAGACGAAGGCCAAGCTGGGGAAAGGCTGTGTCACCGTAAATCCACACCACGGGGCCCTCTGCAGTTGTGTGTAACGAACTCTTGGCCTGTCCTGGGGTTTGGGGAAATCAGGATGCAAGCAGATACCGTACGCTCTGCCACGGGACCGTGAAGTCTGCGGAACCTCAGAGGAACACGGAGACAAACGGTGGCACGATTCTCACAGGCCGAGCCTCGATGGGCGCCCGTGTCAAGAACACAGACACGCCGGGAGGGGCAGCCGATGCAGGCAACGCCTGCAACTCCAGCAAGCAACAGCGTCTGAGTGTGGGGGTCTCTGGCCAGGCTCCACCACAACTGCCATATTCTGTGACAAAATTTTAAAAATAGGTTTTAACTAGTTATAACTCTAACTTGTTTTACACATAAACAGAACACAGGATACCAACAGGCTCCAAAATACTTTGCCTAGAACCAAGTCTAGAATGCAGATGGATGCTGCTCCGAGTGTGAGGAGTCCCCCTGTAGTGCCATAAATCCTAGATCTAGGTGACTAAGTGCTCTTCCTAAACCAGACGGCACCATGAGGCTCTGAGGGCACCCTCTGTCCCCAGGCCAGTCCATCAGCCCCGGCAGAAGCTTCTAGAGTAAGAGCCTGTGGATTTGTATTGGACGGATGCAAACCAGGCAAAGTCACAGGGGCTCGTTCTGGAAGCCCATCCGTTTACCCACTCATGCCATGGAGAGCCGTTCCCCCAACTCCACACCCGCAGTCATGCTGAACCACAAGAACTGGCTTTTAGGCCTTCAAGCCACTCCTTCTCACCGCTGGACAGACCCTTCTCACACCGTGAGGCCCAGAGTAGCCTTAACAGGTGGTCCCAGCAGAACTGGCCACTGCATGAATTGATACTTTGTGTGTGGGGGGGTGGTTGTTCTTCTGTCACTCAGGCACAGTGCACCATACGTACAGTGGTGCTATCATGGTTCACTGCAGCCTCAACCTGCCAGGCTTGGGTGAACCTCCAGCCTTAGCTTCCGAGTAGCTGGGCCCACAGGTATACATCACCACTCCTATTTAATTTTTTGTAGAGTCAGGGTCTTGCTATGTTCCCCAGGCTGGTCTCGAATTCCTGGGCTCAAAAGTGAACTGTCCACCTCAGCCTCCCAAGGTGCTGGGATGACAGGTGTGAGTCACTATGCCCAGCCTAGAATTGGTTTTTCTTAAACCTGAGTTTGACACATGAACCCCACTTACATAGATATCAGCGCACACTCACAGCTCGAGAGTTTTTCTGAATCTCGATTCTGTCCGTTCAAGGTCAATATCTAAGAAAGGGTCAGAACTGACCCTCCCTCCGTGAAGCCTAAGGGCAAATGCAGCAGTACCTCAGTGTATGAGGAGACAAAGTAAGAAGGTGGAAAATACGCACTGAAATTCTAGTGCTAGAATCATAATCACCAACACTTTAAGAGGGAATCTGCTTTCCAAAACATGTAGCTGCTGGATTAACTTCAAAGTCACCAGATTCCACAGGCAGTAGCTCACAGGGGCACAGCTTTCTAAGGCCGCACAGCCCGGGGCAGCGTAACAGCCTCGGGGCAAAGCAAACTAAACAAAGGCTTGGTTCTCTCAAGGAGGAATGTGCTCAAGTCCTTCCAAATAGATTCTTCTTCTAAGTAAGTTAGATACCTCCTACAATACTGTTTCGAGTGCCAGTGTGTTCAGAAACATGAAGTTGAAACTACATCTCAGGACCCCAAAATCACTACGCTAAAGCGACGTCAAGGTGAGGAAGAGCTGAGAGCAAACCTGCCTCCCATGCTCTTCCGAACAGAGACAGCTACTGGGGGGAGGGGAAAAAAAAGCCACGTACATCCCTCACAACGGATGCACAAGGAAATTCCTCATGGACAGAGGAGAGAATTCAAAGTCCCCATCTGCACACGGAGATAAATGCGGATCTGGCTGCTTCCTCTGGAAAGGTACACCAGAAACGCATTTGTCTGATCTACCTGTGACCTGGAAACCCCTCCCCGCTTGGAGCCGAGCCTCCCTTCCTGGACCGAACCAACGTACATCTCATATATATTGATGTCTCACGTCTCCCTAAAATGTGTAAGACCAAGTTGTGTCCCAAACACCTTGGACACATGTCCAGGACGTCCTGAGGCTGTTGCAGTGTGTCCTCAACCCCGCCTGAGGCTGTGTCTTTAACCTTGGGAAAATGAACTCTCTATGGGCCGAGAACCGTCTCAGAGATCCTTCTGGTTTACAGGAAGCATTCTCTCCTGCGAGTATATCAATGAAATCATGTGGAATTACAAAATGCCACTTTAGTAAAGGCCAAAGGAATTAGGATTCGATGTGCTTAAAAAACAACACAAAAATAACGTTCTATTTGTCAATGGACCATGAAGCCCACACCCCCTTTTGCAGTGAAGATGTCAAACGGGACGAGAGGCCCCTCCTGAGGATGCTACCCTCTGACCCCACTTCCCAGAGTCCAGTTTCCTGCTGCTCAGGGAACAGCAACCCCAGCTTCACGGGGCTCAGGCCTCCAAACCCAACTCCCACCCATGCTGGAGAATCACCCCAGGGACTAGCAAACTGGCAGGTGCAACTCTCACCTCATCCCCTTAAAGGGGAAAAGGCACCTTCCCGCTCCTCTTCCTGCTGGTGGGAACAGGGGCAGGAGCTGGAGGGTCAGGAGTTGGGCGGCAGAACGGAAGCAGCCTGGGTCCCTGCTAGTCAGAGTTGGCAAATGCCAACCATCCCCGGCATTCACTTTGCAAATAAATCCTTCTCTTTTGTCAGGTCCCTGGTTATAAGTTTGCACCCATAACTTAAAAAGAAAAAAAAAAAAAAAACCTCAGGTAAAAAATCGGTGTTTGGCTGACGGTATTTCAATTATCTTGGGGCCTTGGGTCAAATGACGGCAAAACAGGAAACTGAACGCTGTTATTCAGAAAACTACCTTCCAGCGCCGTCTACCCTCCCAGGCTGTCACCTTATGGTTGTTTGTCTGCTAGATGATTAACAATAACTGCTCTGAAAACCTAGGTGTACAGAACAGACAAGAAGTCAGCCTGGGTTGAGGGGAAGCAGGATATGACCCCCTTCCCCGCAGGATGGTGGAAGAGGAGGAACCTTCAGCACCTGGGTTTTCAGGATGCTGGATCTCTGAGAGCATCTCTCACAGCTCAAGTACAGCCAGACCCTCCTCTGACACAGCCTGCTCAGACGAAGGTGGCACCTGCCCTAGAGACCCACAGCCCTGTGCGGGGCTCAGCTGGAGCTGAACTTTCCTCCCTTGGTAAGAGTCAGGGCCAGGGGTGGGGAGAGGAGAGAAGCAGCAGGCCTGAGAGGCACTGTGGAAACTCCATGCCGCGCTAACTCTCATCTGATGTGCTCCGGCCAAAGCCACGCTTCTCGGAGGGAGTTTCCCTTCACACATCCGGAAATCATCAACATCTAGTCTCCCCACAGAACAGATCCTTCCCCAGGAGGCAGATGCTTGGCTGTAACACGGGGTAATGAGGGGCGCGCCTTCGTGCCCATTCTGTAGTGTTTCCTGTTACCTATTTTACCTTAAGCTACAAATGATTCCCGTTTACACGGGACACAGTGACACAGACAGCAAAACACATGAGATTCAGTGTGATCCCACACCCGTCACTGCTGACCTCAAGTGCTTTGTTCGTTTTGCTTCTAGAGTTTGTACTCTCTCCCGGGGTTCCAGGCCTGTGGATTCAACCAACCATAGATCAAGACTTTTTTTTAATGTGTTTGTACTAAGCATTCAGACTTTATTATTCATTAAACAACTACTCGCATGGCATGTGCATGGTATAGCTGTTACGAGCAACCCTGACATGACTGTCTGCAGGAGGATGTGCATATGTCATATGCAAACACGGTGCCATTTTATTGCAGGGACCTGAGTGCCCACAGACCTTGGATTCCATAGGCAGTCCTGCAGCCCACCCCCATGGGCACTGTGGAATGGCTATAATAGAAAATATAGAGGTTTTAACCAGTTATATACTAAATCTAATTGTTTGTTAAGAAATTACCGTGTATCACTTGTATTATTTGGAAGTCCTTCCTGGCCCAGAGACTTGACATATTCTTATCTTTTTGTCCACGGATCTAGCCATTCCAGTAAGCTTATTGAACACAAATCAATTTTGCAATTAAATTCTTACAGGAATCACACTCAATCTGTAAGCTGCTTTGGTTTTTAAAGTGAAATAACCAATAGTTTTGCAAACCAGCTATATCATAGAATAGGATAAAGCAGCCCCATGACATGCAAAAACATGGGGTTTCAAAGCTAACCAGTATAAAACACGTTACAAACCCCTAAATATGAAAACGTTTTACACCACAACAGATATTCCAGAAAAAAACAGGATGTTCAAAAAAGCCCTTTGCAGAAAAGCACTTTCCCCTTCATTTTTCACACGGTTTCCAGAAGCTTGTGTTTGGCGATGACCATGAACCAGAAGTAGCGTCCGCTGCAACTACTGCCACCACAACACAGAATATTAAGGCATTAAAAAAAAGGACACAGCATATTTCCTATTGTTGAGAACAGGTAGAGTGTTATCAAAATGAGAGTGTTCTAAAGTCAACAATGTTCAAATTCTAGGTCTCCCGCAGACACTAGACGGTAACCGCCAAAGCTTATGTACTTGGCAACGTTCAAGGAGATCAAGTTCAGAGCTGTCACAATGCAGCACCATCCTCACGCGATTATCTCAGGCGGGTTTGAGGGCAAGTGCCCCCGTCACAGTGGGAAAGCTGCCCAGCCCAGCACTTCCTGAGATCACAGACCTTCACCTTCCCACGTCTTCAGTAGTTCCTTTACACCGGGAACCAGACAGCAAAACCCAAAACACTTCCTCAAATCTCAAGACAGTCTTTAGAGCTCTTTTCCTTGCCCCTTCTCTTACTGAAAAAGCCTATTTTGTAAGCAACCTGTAGTGCTTCCCAGAGCTGGGGCGGAAGGAGAGCTGGTGTTGGGTAGACCGAGTTTCAAGCGTGGGGAGACCAGGAAGTTCTGGAGATGGATGGCGGTGATCGTGGCACCACAGTGTGAACACACTTAATGCCTCCAAACCATACACTTAAAAATAGAGTGCTATGTAATTTTACCGCAATCAACACACTGAGAAAACTCATCTCTAATTACTGTCATTTCCAATATCTTGCACCCTGTAAGTTGCATTTGCTTTTGGAAATCCTCAGAGCAATCTTGAAAGACTAATACCCTAATCATCTCTGAAACGCAGGCAAAGTCGTTCAAGGGTTTGGTTATAGGAAAGTAGCTGGAAAGCAAAGCGCCCGTTAGACATGGCAGCCGTGGTAGCACAAACACATGGTAGGAAGATGGTGGTCATGCTACACACAGATGGGAAGGGTGTGGGGAGCCACAGCACCGGATACTCGGGAGGCACCTGGGCAGCAGCTGAGAATGTACCAAACGCGTTCGATCATGCAACATTCACGGACCGTGAGTCCAGCCACCGCCACTGACATCCACTGTGGCCGGGGTGTCCTCTGCCACAGAGATACACACCCTGCCAAGGATAGTGTACAGATTAAACGTCAAAGCACAGACATGCTCAGGTCCCGCTGTTCACATAGAAGCAAACACAACACATTTCCCAGACCCCAGCAGCATGACTCTCCACTTGACTGCAACCCGGTCCCATTTATTCTCGAACCCATCTCTCCCGGACCCCACAGCATGACTCTCCACCTGACTGCATCCCATCCTGTGCATCCTTGCATCTGTGTCTCGGCCCTCACTCACTCCCTCACGTCCTCGTTGGGTCAGGAACCAAAAGTCCACTGTGTCCCTGGTGCACTGAGCTTTGTCAGGGGCCTCTGGGCCGCATGCTGGGACACGCAACTAGGAACTCCCAGTGCACACGTTGGTCTCCTGCAAGACGCTTGGCTCTTATGTGCGGGAGCCGGGAGCCGGCACCCACCCCTACAATTGACTGCACTCTTAGAAAAGTCACAGAAGGCCCCTCACCAACCCAGCAGCACCCTGAGGCCACATCCCACTTGCCTGCTGGCTCCTGAGCCTCCCACCCTGTGATGACTCGCTCCTTCAGTTCCCCGCCTTGAATCCACTGGTTCCTCTCCTCATGGGCCTCTTTCCTGTCGTCTTCCTGTCATTTTCCTGTCAGCAAGCACATGTATCCAGCCTGACCTTGCTGATGTGCTCCAGCTGGCCCTGGACGTGAACCGCGCTGCTGCGGCTTTCCATCAGTGTGACATCTGCGAGTTACCTCCTGGGAAATGCCAGGTGATGGTAACATCAACCAGGAGGCACCGCTGAGAAGCAGAACGCATGGTGCGGTGCCCAGGACGTCACGTCCTTGAACAGACGCTCCGTGTCTTCTCCTCTTCTGCCAGAGCTTCACTGTAGGAAGGCGGCCATTCTTCCAGTGCTGCTACTTCCAACACCGGGGAAAGCAAGCTTCAGAAATGAACGGTGTCAAAGAGGCAGGACCCACCAGCGGCCGGACGACCGCAGCCCCAGCATTCCCCAGCCACCATGGCTGACAGCCCAGGCTCCAGAAATGCACAGCTTCAACCTTAGGAGAAAAAACCCTCCCAAGCCAACTATTATTTTCAACAATGGGATTGGGGAGTGGGGCGTTCTAACCCTGCCTCTCTCAACAGCACAGATCATCAGATCCCAGTTCTTATAGGATTGGGGAGTGTGGGGGGATGGTTCTAATCCTGCCCCCCTTCATAAAAAAGAACTGGGATCTGATGATCTGTGCTAGGTCAGTACTTTGCTTCCGCCACATGCAGTCATCCTCAGCACCAGGAAAAGTCAGCAGCATTGAGTGATGATACCAATACCAACACGTGCGGTTCTGACAGCTCCGGTAACTCGCTGCACAGATACAACACAACAGCAGTGAGATCCACGGACATCAGCAGTCTTCCCAACGACTGTGTTCCTGAATCTTCTGCGTTCGGAATAACGGTCTTCTTTGCCAGGGCTGAGCCATGCTTCCCTGTTGCCTGTCCTCTGCCTTCACCAGCTTCGTGCACGTTTCCGGGCAAGTGTTTGTGCAGGTGCTATCACTTATTTCCACAGCGAGAATATACACAGACACCATACAGAAATGGGCAACCCCATTAGGAGCTGTGCAGAGAGATCTAACTCATCAGATGTGCCAAATTTCTGTTGCCATAGAAATTTAACTAAACTAACGTTGCTATGACCTCATCTCTTACTGTACCACTAAAGATCATCCGGGTAAGAGGAGTGTGCCTCTGCATAGCATTCAGCTCACGTTTACATGTCGGTTTTCCCTGAATATGGTTATGTGAGATAGAAATCAGTAAGATGGGGTGTAACATCTAGTGTAGGATCGTTGTGTCTCCTAGGCTCACACGCTTCCTTTAAGATCCTCAGAATATGAAGTTTAGCTCTGTCGACGTGAGTTACATAGTAACTTGTTTTGGATACTGTCTCTTTCACCATCTAAATATCAACACCAAAGAAGTTCTTGAGTTCCTTTTTAAATTGAAAGGAATTTACAAACCATAAAACCCCAATATTAAAGGATACAATTCAGTCTTTTTAGCACATTCTCAAAGCTGCACATCAACCACTAGTATGTAATTCTGGGACTTTTTCACCATGGGCCAAAGAAACCTTGAACCCATTAAGAGTCAGCACCTGCTCCTTCCTTCCGCCAGCACCTGGCAATCGCCAGCCGACTTCCGTTTCTCTGGATTTGCCCATTCTGGACATCTGTTGTGAGAAGAATCGTACAGTGCATGACCTTTGGCGTGACCTTCGGTGCTGACATCTTTCACGTCCAAGGTGAGTGGAATCTCACAGTGAGTGACCTGTTGACAGACACCTGGACTGTTTCTACTACTACAAATAATGCTGCTATGAAGATTCTTGCATAAGATTTTTTTTTGTTTGTTTGTAAAAATGTTTTCAATTTTCTTGGGCATATGCCTAGGAGTGAAATTCCTGGGTCGTATGGTGATTTCATGCATAACTTTTCTGAGGAACTGCCAGACTTTTCCAAATCAACTGTACCATTTTACTTCCCTTCCCACTAGCAATATATCAAGATTTCAGTTTTCCCAAATTCACCACCAAGTCACTGTCCGATACTGGGATTTTACCCATCCAGTGGTTGTAAAGTGGTATCTCAGTGGTTTTGATTTCCATTTCTAAGATGACGAATTCTGCTAAACATCTCATGGGTTTTTTTTGTTTGTTTTTTTTTTTTTTTTGAGACGGAGTCTCGCGCTGTCGCCCAGCCTGGAGTGCAGTGGCCGGATCTCGGCTCACTGCAAGCTCCGCCTCCCGGGTTTACGCCATTCTCCTGCCTCAGCCTCCCGAGTAGCTGGGACTACAGACGCTTGCCACCTCGCCCGGCTATTTTTTTGTATTTTTTTTACTAGAGACGGGGTTTCACCGGGTTAGCCAGGATGGTCTCGATCTCCTGACCTCGTGATCCGCCCGTCTCGGCATCCCAAAGTGCTGGGATTACAGGCTTGAGCCACCGCGCCCGGCCCTCATGTGCTTTTTAAGGCATTTATATGTCTTTCTCTGGAGAATGTCTATTCAAATCCTTTTTCCATTTTTAAATTGGATTTTTATTAAGAGCTTTAAAATATATTCTTGATATCAGGTCCTTATCGTGATAATGTATCCTGTTCTGTGGGTTGTCTTTTTACTTTAATAGTATCCTCTGAAATGAACATTTTTAATTTTGATACCGTCTTTTTCCCTTCAGTTGCTTGTTATAGCTTTAGACGTCTCAGCCAAGGAAACATTGCCTAATCCAACCTAACAGTTTCTCGAGGATTCTCCCCTGAAGGTGTTATGGGCTGAACTGTCCCATTCCCCCCCGCCACCCAAGATTCCCATGTTAAAGTCACAACCCCAGAAACTTAAAATGTCACTGTATTTAGATACAGGGCCTTAGCGTGGTAATTTAGGTCCCATAAGATCTTAAGAGTAGGCCCTGATCCAGAATGACTGGTGTTCTTTTAAGATAATTTAGACACAGTCCTTAGTGCTCCATGCACATAAGAGAAACCTGTGAAGACACAGAGAAGACGCCATCTACACAGCATGGGGTGAGGCCCCAGAGAATCCAACCCTGCCCGCACCTTGATCCCAGGCTTCCAGTCTCCAGGAAAAAGGAAACAAGATGCTATTGTCTAAGTCGAACGGTCTGTGGTGTCCGTTATAGTACCCAGCAGACTGACAGAATGGGTCTCAGTCAGCTCCTTACGTTGGATTCATGTTGAGCTTTGCTTGTACGGTGAGGAAGGGTCCAGTCCATCCTTTTCCATGTGGATACCCAAGTTGTCCCGGCACCACTGAGTTGTGAAAGGCAAAAAGTAAAGCAACCCTTACCGTCCTTTCTCCATCAACAGATTAGAAGATACACTGAAGAATCGTGGACAATTTTGTCAGTTTAAGCCAGTGGTTTTCAAACTTTTGGGTCTCAGGAACCCTTTGCACTTTATTAAAGAGCACAAAAAAGCTTTCTCATCAAGCCGGGAGTGGTGGCTGCTCATGCCTGTAATCCCAGCATTTTGGGAGGCAGAGGCAGGTGGATCACTTGAGGTCAGGAGTTCGAGACCGGCCTGGCCAACATGGTGAAACCCCGTCTCTACTAAAATACAAAAATTAGCCTGGCATGGTGCCGAACACCTGTAGTACCGGCTACTAGGGAGGCTGAGGCAGGAGAATCGCTTGAACTCAGGAGGCAGAGGTTGAAGTGAGCTGAGGTCACACCACCGCACTCCGGCCTGCGTGGCAGAGCAAGACTCCGTCTCAAAAAAAAAAAAAAAAAAAAGTAACAATTTAGTTTATTTTACAAGGATAAAGTCATTACATCTTAACACAGTCTTAAAGAAGAAACCATTTTCCAAAATAAGCAGCAGCGTGGCAACAGTTTGTGCTGCTGTGAAAACACCTAACATCTCTGTACCTCAGACAGCAGGATTCTCATGACTGCATCTGCGTTCAGTGGGCTGCAGAACCGTGACTGAAGTTTATGAAGAAAGTCCGACCCCATACTGATATACAATTAGGAAGTGGTATTTTCACTGTGTTTTCAGATCACTTTAGTTATTCTCTGCTGCCAAATGTAACAAGTGGCACTTCCGTACAGGCTGTCTGCAACACAGTCTGTGCTCTGCTCGTTGGACCTTTCTGCCCCAATTCCTTCTAAGTCGACTGGTCCGTCTTGCACTTGAATGGCTTTTACCAGCACACGATTTTGTAATCACACATTGGTTAGATAACACTGATTCAGAGTTATGAGCAGCTTCCACATTTCGTTATATGTAAAAAACAAAACAAAACAAAACCGCATCAATATCATTAATCACATGAGAAAGTGGTAGACACAAGATTTTTATATTTTAATATTCGCTGGAAAGCTCAAATGTCTATCATTGGGAATAATGTAAGGTACTTTCCTTGAGATGAAAGTCATTCTGTTCATTTTTCAGGCCACACCTGCAAATACCTCCATCTGAAGTGGCATCTTTTGTAAGTCATTCTTTATATAAAGGCGGCCGTTAGTGGAACAAGTGGTTCTGCAGGTTCATAGCTCAGAGGCACCAGTGCTCTCCCAAGATAACCATAAAATCCGCAGAAGACGCACCTGTGCACACTTCCTGTTTCTCACTCAAAACATTCCAGAAGGAACCCTGAATCCCAATGCCACAGCGGGACTGAAGTTTGCTCTCACCCACACAATAAACCCAGGGAGATCCCCCAGCCCCCACCCCGAGACCCCAGCCTTGGTCCTCTGTCTGGTCTAGGAGGGCTCCTGCAGCTCCAGCCTAACAGGGAACAGAAGGCACCCACATGTCACAAAGCCCTCCCAAGGCCTGGCGAGCACTTCTGTTTATGTGCCAGCCAAGTGCGTTTGACAATTCTACAGCCAGCTGTATGGCAGGCAGCGAGGTATCCAGCAAATACTCAGGGCTCACGTTACTGAGGAAGGAAGGTGGACAGCGAGGTACCCAGCAAGTACTCAAGGCTCACGTTATGGAGGAGAAAGCCAGGCAGATAGTGAGGTACCCAGCAGGGTTCACGTTACCGAATAGGAAAGGAGGGTGGAGACAAGGGGGCTGGAACAGTCTGTCATAAGCTTTAGCATTTACAAGGCTCGCTGAAGATTATCCGATTTGATCTTAACAGCTCACAAGATAGGCAGAGGCATGACTGTTTTCACTTCATAAAAAGAGATCCCGAGAACTGATGATGACCACGTGCTCTTCCCATAGGCTCCCAGAAATCATCCTCAGATCATCTCTCAGTTGTATACATGTGGTAATATCTCAGTCACGTCCCCTCTCTGCAGGGGAATTTTACTGCCGCCCTGCTGTTCCTTCGCACCCCTGCCGTCTCCTGCATTTCAGCCATGCCCACCATCCATGGGGAGTCTGCACCACCCCACCCCCGCTGCTGCTGATGGCTTGGGTCACGCTTACCTTTCATTTCCACCTACAGGGACCTGTTCTTCCTTCAAATGCAGCTCAAACTCACTCGTTGTGTGAAGCCTTTTCCAGCCATCACAACCGTCATGTGTAAAATCAGTGTGTGGAAAGCTTCATTTAGGAGGTGCTTATATTGCCTCACTGGCTGTGAGCAGGGCCCAATTCTGAGCAAACCCGGTGGTCCCCTCTCCCCATCTCTGCTCCAGTGCACTTAAAACAAGGATTCCTGGAATCACCTTTTTTGTCCAATTCACGCATGAGTCTGCCCCACACCCTGCAGAAAAGCCCTGGTGGTCGGCGGTCAGGGCTCGGGACCCCGAGGTGGGTAAGGAGAGCTTAGTGCCCTCTATGGACTTGTCGCTCAGAGACCCGCGGCTGGAAGGGAAGAAACTTGCATCCTGTGAAACATCCAGGCCCTGAGACCCACTCAGGAGTGGAAAACGGGGAAGGAGCCTTGAACAGACCCTCGGGAGGGTAGAAAGCAGGAGTCACAGAGGCTACCAGGGAGAGAGGGAGGCAGGCAGTGAGGCCAGAGGTGATGTGGCCGGGAGGGAGTTGATGTGACCAGAGGTGAGGTGGTGGGGGGATGACACGGTGTGGTGGGGGGAGGAGATGTGGCCAGGGGCAACGTGGCCAGGGAAGGAGACATGGCTGGAAGTGACAAGAGGGGTCTCCAGGCCTCAGACTGTGCCTCAATTATGGATGACATTTTAATTATGATGTTGTATCTAACTTTAACGAAAAGTAGCAATTTAGAACCATTGTGTACATTTAAAGCACGGTACAAATAGAGCCCGTTTTCCAAACCAAAGAACAGTGCATTGAAGGAAAAAGTAATAGCTCACCAAAAACAAAACAAAACAAAACAAAACAAACAAACAAAAAAACTAATTAAAGAAAAAATTCATTTAAGATCAGAAATAAAGAGATCCTACAGCTCTTCTAGTCCAATCCCCACCCTAACGTGAATGGGGGGAAAAAGGAAGTAGATTCTAGTCAGTCAGAATTAAAGGCAAAACCGATCCACTTTACTTTCTACTGGACAGAAAACAAGAAGCTCATCAAGGAATCCCTACAAAAAATAGCTTTAGTAGTTCCCAAAATGCAAAATTCACCTACAAATTAAACCAACTGCTAAGTGTGTATAGAGTAATTTTTTTCATTATTGCCTTCCTCATCCCCAGGGGCTTTTTTAGACCTTGTTTCCCCCTAATTGCCTCCAACACCCAGGAAATTTAAACCCCACAAGTAAACCGTGTCTCAATTCATTCACAGCGTCCTTTGGAGCAGGCAGTCCCTTGCTCTAAGACGTTCTTGTCACCTAAGCACCAAGCACAGCCTGAGAACGCACAACACGCACTCACACAAACTCAGACAGACAACAGGGGAGATATGGCACGTGAGGAGGAAGACAAGATAAATGAGCTTCACCGTCGACCCAGATCCGACAAGAAGTGACACACGCAGCCTGTTCGGGTACAGGTGATTCCTAGAAAACAGCCAAGGGCAGAATTTGGAGAAGCAGCACCGCAGGCCAGGAAGGTCTGGGGGCTTTAGAAGGGAGGGGCGCCCCGACCAGGTGCTGGGGGATTCAGAAGGGAGGGGCGCCCCGACCAGGTGCTGGGGCTTCAGAGGGGATTGGTGCCCCGATCACTTCCGGGGGGGTTCAGAGGGGAGGGGTACCCTGACCACGTGCTGGGACTTCAGACGAGAAGGCGCCCCGACCGGGTCCTGGGGATGGCAGGACAAGCCCAGGGTTCCGTCGTCACTTTTCACTCCCTACTCCCGAATCTCGCCCTGAAGTTGCAGCCAGTCCAGGTATTCATTTACCCATAAAATTAAGTATCTGTGAGTAACACAAGTCACTAATCCACACAGATCTGAGTCCACAAATACCTCCCAGAGACGCCACCATCCCTTCTGGTAGAAGAGCAGCCCAGCGGCCCACGCTGCTAGGAAGGGAGACTGTCTCCAGCCTGACGCTGCAGAGTCCTCAACACAAAGTCTACCTTCTGGAACCATGCCGTCTCCTACAGAAGCAACTAGGGGCATGTAGGGTTTTTTAAAATCTTTTTTTTCTTAAGACAGAGTCTCCCTCTGTCACCCAGGCTGGAGTGCAGTGGCTCGATCTCGGCTTGCTGTAACCTCTGCCTCTCGAGTTCAAGTGATTCTTCTGCCTCGGCCTCCCGAGTAGCTGGGATTACAGGCGCCTGTCACCACGCCCAACTAATTTTTTATATATTTAAGTACAGATGGGATTTCACCTTGTTGGTCAGGCTGGTCTTGAACACCTGACTTCACATGATCCACCCGCCTCGACCTCCCAAACTGCTGGGAACACACGCATGAGCCACGGTGCCCGGCCCATATAGCTATTTAAATTTGACTGAAATTAAATAAAATTAGAAGTTCTCATTTACACTTCAAGCATTCAGTTACCCACAGGCGGCCACTGACCAGAGGCTGGTAGAGATGTCACACTCCACACTGTAGAAGGATCTAGGGACGAAATGGCTCTAAGATCATCTCGACATCTTTATGTTGAAGCTACTGAAGTTTTACTCTGATTATTATAGACATCAGCATTCTCCCACTTTAAAATGTCAGAGCTATTGCAATGATCAGCTCTGTGGCTTCCCGGCAGCTCTTCTCTTCCTGGATAGATAACTGTAGAGCATCTGCACTCTGCCTCCACACTAAGGGATAGTAGAAGCCTCCGTATAAAATCAGGGGGAGAAAAAAAAATGAATCCCTAGTCCGCCTCCCCCCCTATGATTTTGTGAAACTCCTCTTAATATGCAGAATAACTGCCAGAGTTGCAATAAAGAAGCATCCCTTGACCAGGAAGCAGCAGGGAAGCAAGAGGAGGGAGATGCGAAGACCCTCCGTTCCCTCTGGGACCCCAGGCCCAGCCGGGACTGAGAAGGGCCGCACAGCCCGGCAGACCCGCACACCTGATGCGAACCATACACACGGCTTCCCTGGGCCTCGGTCCCCTGCTCTGCCCTCACTGGCCACTGTGGCTCTGGGTAGAGGCAGCTCCCTGAGCCCCAACACACACAGCCAGTCCCCTCCTTGCAAGTCTCAGCTGTGCTTTGACTGCCTCCCTGATGCTTCTCATCATCATCTGCGTACCGTGTCCCCTATACACCACAGCCCTTGCTACCGCCCACCCCACCACGGAGCCTAGCACACAGCAGGTGCCCGAGACGCCCCAACGGGCGGGCATGCCAGGGTAGGGCTTGGAGTTCCAAGGGCCATGTCCCGCATACCACCACAAGTGCCGCGGAGGCTGTGGAAGGGGTCCAGGTTTCAGCCCTGCACTCAGCTTCTCCTGGCCCCCGAGGCCAAGAACCTAGCAAGGGAGCGCAGCGGGAAGCTGGGTCCCAAACCCACTTCCTGCTCCTCAAGAGGAAGGGGGCCTCGGGGCACAACCCCACGAGCACCTTTCCTCCTGCCAGGCTCCCTGTCACAGCACCAACACCTTCACCGCAGGGAAACCCACCACTGTGAGGAGAAAACCAAGTACCACAGGAGCCACGTCCCCCGCAGCGTCTGCTGAGCCCAATAGCGACAGCAGCAGCCGGGTCCCCACTCAGCACACACCGACTCGGAACCCGCCAGGCACACTACAACACCAACCATCTTGAAGCTCAGCTTCGACTCATCAGGGCTCTCTTCCATGAAAGCTAGGCATGTCTATCTTCCCTGGGCTCACAGAAAGGAGAGTGACTCAGCCCCGAGTGTGAACAGAGTCAAGCTCCCACTAGCTGTACAGACAACCTCCCTTGCCCTGTCCTGGGAAGGAGCCAAGCGCAAATAGCCATCTTTTGCCCGCACAGGTACGGAATTCAGTCAGTTCTCTCAATGGAGTTGTGACAGGTCAACTCCAGGCTCCTCAGTGCTCTGGGGTTCACCTCGGACCACTGCACCTTTGAAACGTGGCTGTGGACTCCTCTAGGGTGCACAGTGTCACGACCATTTCATTCAGATACTGCAGGCCCCTGCCGTGGAGTCAGTACCCAGGACACCCCTTCCGGCATCCTCCGAGATGCTGCTGCTGCTGCAGCTGCTGTGATCTGAGAACAGCCATGCACAGGCATCAAAGGGAGGGCTTCTCAAATCTTTTCCAGGAGCAGTGGCTACAGCTTTGGAAGACGTTGCACTGAATCCTGGGTGATCGTGGCTTGGTCTGCAATCTAAACCTAGTTGCTAGGGAGACACACTCTGTTGTAATTGACAGAGGCTTTTGGTGGCAGCTCTACCAAGACCAAGAATGGCAACTAATCTGAGATTTACTATCCATACTTTCTATTTGATGTTTAAAAGGAAAGCATCGTGAAGTTCCAGTAGCAAGGAATTTTCTATAATCTATCACACATCAAGATATAGCAGAAATGTAGCTAAAATGTTCATAGGATCTATGCAGAGGAAGAGACGGGTCTATTTCAGGAAAAGTGCTTGCTGGCTTTTAAGAAACATAGTGAAATCCCTGCCAAGTAAAAGATTGTTTATACTTTTGCTTTGGAAACGGAGGGAAAGTTCTTTCTTATTATTTGAATACATTAACTGTATTTAAGTGTTCTGGTAGATTAAGTATTAAACATTCAAAAGGAAGTAATTCTGTTCAGTCTATTTCATTCTTTAAATGTAGCTTTCAAAAACCGACAAATACCTGGCCGGGTGTGGTGGCTCATGCCTGTAATCCCAGCACTTTGGCAGGCCGAGGCGGGTGGATCACAAGGTCAGGAGATTGAGACCATCCTGGCTAAAACGGTGAAGCCTCGTCTCTACTAAAAACGCAAAAACCTAGCCTGGTGTGGTGGCAGACACCTGTGGTCCCAGCTACTCGAGAGGGTGAGGCAGGAGAATGGCGTGACCTGGGAGGCGGAGCTTGCACTGAGCCGAGATCACACCACTGTACTCCAGCCTGGGCAACAGAGCAAGACTCCGTCTCGAAAAAGAAAACAAAAAGTGGCAAACACCCCATTGTCTGCCCTGGCTGCGGCCATCTCCACGGAGTGGACAGAGCTTGGGAAAAGCTCACTGTGGAGGCCCAGAAGGTCGGGCCTGGCCTTTGCTCAGCAGATGAGCAAGAGGGTCAGCCACCCTAGGGAAGAAGCCCATATTTGCTATGTTACTGATGATATCCATATAAATTTCTATTTTGCCTCCCACACAGACCTGGGATCTATGTTTGAGCAAGCAGCTCATGCCAACAGTCCCTCCATGCCATCATTTCCCTGACCTCCCCCAGAAGAGCCAGGCCAGGCAGCGTCCCCACACGGGGACTGGGTCCCAGGAAGATCCTGGTCCTGCCCCTCTTCTCTCTCATCCCTGCAGCACCCTGGCTTGCTGTGGAAGCCCAGCAGTGCTGGCTAAACCCACGTTCACCTGGGGCATTCAGGAGAAGCCTCTGTGCAGAAATCACTTGGGAAGTAGGATTGTGTGTGCTGGCAGGTCACTCGAATGGATTTGCAGAACTCAGTTTTCAACACAGGTGCCGCCACCAAGTCCCTGAAGACCTTTGTGAGCCTAGAGCCACAGAGCCATTTGAGGCACTCTCACAATCTCTAACAACCCTGCACAGAGGCCCTGTTTATCCAAAGGACCATAAAATTTTCCATGTAAACAAAGTTTGACATAATGAATTAAAAGTGAAGTCACCACTTCTATTTTCCATTAATCCATTCATTCAAACAAGTATCTCTTGAGCGTGTTCATCAAATACTGTGGAATTAGGATTTAGTCCATGCCTTCAAGAAATATACAGCACAGAAGAAAAGGTATAGCTTGTAACTAACAGTGGTGAATAGGCAAGAAACACACATCGCAGAAGGAAAAGTATAGCTTATAACTGTAACAGTGGTGAACAGGCAAGAAATAAACATCATAGAAGGAAAGGTAGAGCTTATAACTAACATCATAGAAGGAAAGGTAGAGCTTGTAACTAACATCATAGAAGGAAAGGTGTAGCTTATAACTAACAGTGGCGAACAGGACAGAATCTCATAGGCTCGTCAGGAGCCACCGAGGAGGAAGCCATGATTCGCATCCACCTGCAGTAGATAAATGTTTCCCGGATAAAGTAACTTTTCTACAGTGATATCTGCTCCTTATTGTTTAATCCTCCTCGATAGGGTATTAAATTACCACTTTATGTGCTGCTTATATAAAATACATCATTGTCAGGGGAGGTTATAAAATAATACTTCACACAAGCTTGGGCTGTGAATGGTGCGAGGCAATGGGACGATGTGTTCCCGTGTTCTCGAGACGCAGAACGGGCAAGACCCTGCTTCCCTTCTCCTCCCCACCGCCCTGTTCCCAGATGAGGGGCGGAGGCAAGGCCGCCGGGCAGTCCTAGAGCTGGCTCCAGGGCCACGACACCACGCCCAGACTCTCTGCGCCCCATGCAAGAAACACAGACTGTGGGGCAATCACCAATTTACCTAGCAGTGGGGAGAGTCCTTCATCAAAAGCCTGTGCTTCCAGGAGCCAGGACAAAGCAGGAGCCCCTAGGAAAACTGTTCCGGGTGCTCCTGAAACCTGGGCAGAGTCACAGTCTGGCAGGAAGCACCAGTGATGCAGGTGTGCCCAAGACTGGGAGGATGGCCAGATGCCTGGAGACCAGACCGGCCTGTAGGAGATGACCACCTCTCTCTGGTTCATTAGAGACAGACAGTCTGGGCTTCACTTTTGTATGTGGAGTCTCACAGTACAGAGATGTCACAAAGAGATTAGACTTCGTATACCCCATTTTTTTAAATTTAAAAAACACAATTATTTCAACTAATTCTAAATCCAGCAAAGAAAAATAAGTATATAAACGCATGCCTCCAAAATGTAAACCACAATCTCTTTACCCATAGGAGACCCAAAATTTAGTGTACTTTTTCTTCAGTATGATCTCATTTTTTTTTAAGCCATTACTGAGGTGTCTCCTCACTGCCCCATGAGGAGGTTCATGGGCTCTTCAGGGCTCTTTGCTGTTTCATCGTTTTTTAGATTTAAGGGCAGGATCATTTTCCCACACTTGCTTGCTTCCCTGATCACCAATTTTTCACAAGGACATCATTGTGCCTCAGAAAACCTAGTAACTGAACTTCATTAAAAGTGAAAACGATAGGGACATGTTGGCTGCTATGACAGCATCCTCAGTCACCGAATCTCCCTGGGGGACCCGACACACCCCCAATCTCCTTGGAACCCCAGCATGCAGGTATCGCTGCGGCTGACAGGACTGACCCACCCTGGGGGAGGCATAAAAGCAAAGGGAAGAGAAGGCAGGTGACTCATTTAGGAAACTCAGGTGATCCTCTCGAGTCACGTTTCTCAGGGTGTCAGAGTACCAGCTACATGTAGGGAACCTCCTTGGCCTGGCAGGTGGCAGACTCCTGGGACCCTCCTCAGACATGTTAATCAGAGAATCTAAAGACGGGCAAACTCTGAAAAGTATCTGTAAAGGAAGGACTTAGCTCTGCTGTGAGCCCACTACACGTGGGGTCACGCAGGATGCCGCTCCCAGCGTCCAGTCTCCATTTCACCCTCCTGGGAGGAACACCCGTCAAGTCACAGAGCACGGTCTTCAGCGAACACCTTCCTGCGCGACCTCCACTGTCGCCCAGCCCTGCAGGAGTAGCCGCCGAGTAGGGGAAACAAGTCTTTGCTCCTGACCCGGCCACCTTGACGCTGGGCATAAGACCAGCACTGCTACGTCTCTGGGGAAAGGAGCGGCCCTGGGCAGGAATGCACTTGGCAGCCCCAGGGAGGGACCAGGTGTGGAGGACCAGGCCTCTGCCCGCAGACACGTCAGCACAGCATCCTGGAGCAGAACCTCCAGCCCAGCTGAGCCTACAGATGGCTGCAGCCCTGGACAGCATCTTCACAGTGACCCGGGGGACTGGGCCAGAGCCGCTCAGCAAGGCTGCCCTGAATTTGCAACCTGAAGAAGCTGTACAGTCGTACGTGTACTTTGCCTTAAGCCCCTAGTTTTGTGGTCACTTGTCACACAGCGACAGACAGTGGATGTGCACGGACTCCCAGGCCACGATGGCCTCTGCTGGCCTCACCCGGGCTGTCTCATCTGTTCCCGTGACATCACGTTTCTCAGAGCCAAAGGCTGCCAGGATCCCCTCTTTTCTTCACGACGTCGTTACAAGCTCACGATACAAACTGAAAAAAAACAATCTGTAAAATACAACGTATGACGCAATACAAGGGGAATGCCCAGGCACACACACACGCGAAACAGGCACAAGTGTGAAACAGGCACCTGCACAAACAGGTGTACATGCGTGAAACAGGTGCACACGTGAAGGTGTACACTCGTCAAACAGGTGTACATACACACGTGAAAGCACCCGACATGAAGGGCTGTCTTTGGGAGCCTAGTTTTTAGACATCTCCCTCACCCTTTTACATCTGCACGATCACAAACACAGCACACCACACTCCTGAGGGGAAGCCCCAGCTTCTCATGGGGACACATGAGGCTTTTTATTTATGCCACAGGTTGCATCACTACCTTCTAGAACTGCAAGGCCCCCCACTGCCAGGACTGGGTCAGGTCCACCCTGTGCTCCAAGGACCAGGCCGCCTGCCAGCCCACACGGACCTGCCCCTCGGATGGTGCGGCTGCTTCTAAAACAGAGGCTCAGGCCCACCCAGAGACCTGCAGTACCTGTTATTAAATCAAGACTTGGCTGTGGGTAAACGTGAAGATTTTTATTAAACATGACTCTGCAACATTCAAAGGACCATAACTGAATGCTCCTTTCGCAGCCACGGCGTGTCCAGACACTCATAGAGAAGGCCAGGGCGTGGGAACCCACGGAGCCCCGACAAGGCAGACTTGGAGCTGTGTGGCGCAGTTAGCACCCTTTTTATGCTGATACTTGCCTTTCATATTCAGATTAAAATAAAAAAATACGCAAAAGTAGTTCACATTCTATTTCAATTCTCTATTTTTGTAGTAACTGGGCCCCTTTCCCTCTGGTTTCCCAGCCCAGTGATAAATAGGCCCAGCTGGGATTTGTCAAAGTCTGGACCTCTGTTGTAGAGTAAGTGAGGGGGGTAGGGAGGGGAGCAGGAGTGGAAAGGAGGAGTGGGGGATAGGGAGGGACAGAGGGAAGGAGAGAGAGAAACCGCCGAAGGCTGGAGGTAGGAGGGATGCTCCCTGGCAGCCTCAGGCTCCCCGTTCCAAGGTAACTGAGCTGGCATCACGCATGCGGTGCCATCATATGACTTGGCTGACACACGCCAGAATGACAACAAAATGCTTCAGAAGACTAAGCACCAGCACCTTCAGATTAGGGTAGAGTCCCGGTTTCACGCTTGCCTTGTGTGACATTCTATAAATTGTAAAGATAACGCATTTTCTTACCAGCCATGCTGTTCCCCAAATACTAACTATAATAAAGACCAGACAGCATCTGAGTACTGAGCGTGTGTCAAGCCCCGTGAGGAAGGCATCATTTACTTTGCTAGAGAAAGAAACAGGCTCTGAGAGAAACTTCCTGAGGCCAGGCAGCTGTCTCCAAACCCACCCCGCGCCTCCTGACCCTGAACGTGGAGGACCCAAGTCATTTACGTGAATAATTTACCTACATGCATGTCAGATTGAGATTCAGCCCCCAGATCTAATCATCTCTATGCAGGAATGTGTCAGGAAGGTATACAATTCTATGAGTTCGAGCTGGGGGAACAAAGGCAGGCACCCTCGACACACATGTGGTGCGGAGGTACGCGCCCAGCACAGGGGCGGACAGGAGCAGGTCCAGCCCTGCCCAGTCACACGCCCACCCTGCCATGCCAGTGCAGGGGCCGCCACCGCGTCTCGGGGAAAAGCAGCTTCTCCTGCACAGGAATCTACCCTTCAAAGTGTGTTGCTGAGAAGGTTTGGACCAACATCTCAGAAATCAGACACCGTGTAACACGCTTATCTATACAGGCTGCCTATGTCAGGGAATCACCAATAATTCCCATCTCGCCATCAATTATTTCTGGTAAATACTGATTATTCTAAGTTAACTGAGGCAACACAAGAACAATATAATGGAAATGTCAGAGTCAATCAGCTCCACCTGCTGAAGAGCTGGGACTAATGATGAAACCTAAGGAATCCTGGAGAACGCAGCAGGACCCCAGACGCCGCGGACCACCCCAGCCTCCTTCCACAGGAGAGTTAGTCATGGGGCAAAGGAACAGCTTTCAAGGAATCTCAGAGGTTCTCAAGGTCTTGAAAGTTGAACGGGAATTAAATATTTGCATCTGAGTCACACGAGCACATTAAAAGTAAAATTTCCTCTTTCCACTAGAATTATGAGCTTGCGGCGGCGACACTGGCTGTATCTCACGCTCGTGAGATGTTTGGGGGCAGCCGTGCGTCTCTGGTGAATCATTTATCATCATGAAAGAAGTGCTTGGGCCCTCGATCCAGGACCACAGACCCCACCAACAAGGGTCTAAACAGGACAAGCCTCGGCCTGGAACGGCTGGTGTCCGTGGGGGCTGGGAGGAGCACCAGGAAAACTCAGGGGCAAGCCCCACGCAAGCTCGGCATGTCCTACCCCATGCAGTCGGCATCAGCCACAGGGATCTTTTGTTGTTTTTTGTTCAGGAAGGAACATATTAAAAAGCCCGGGGCCCAGGGCCTGGACTCCTCAAAGCTCTCCACAGAGCCGGGTTAATTGGCACCTTCCCTCATGTTAAAATCAACTATATATGGCTGCTGAGGGCATCTCAGAGCAGGTGCAACACTGAGCTTTCTTGCTGTCTGGGGAAAGCAGGAATTCCAGGCCTCTGCCTTCCTACCTCCCCAGAGGCTCTGGCCCAGGTGAGCTCAACTTCTCCCAGGTAAGGAGCACAGACCAGCTTCCCCCATGCCCCTCAGGTCACACAGGAGCGGTGCAGACCCTTGCAACTTGGCACGAGCCCTCGCAACCCACCCTAGAGGCAGCAGCCCAGCCCTGTGGCCCCGGCCTGGCAGGAGGCAGCTGCTGGGGCCCCTGCTCAGGGTTCAGCACAGCAAGGTCCAGCCACAGCAGGGGAGACATCCACCACCCGGCCATTCATCTTTAACCTAAAACAGACACAGGAATGCGGCAAAGGGTTCCTTCCCCTGACAAACCCATCCTTCCTATTCTCATCTCTCCCTCCTTCCCCAGTACTGCACCCAAGGCCACCCAGCACTGTGCCCAAGGCCTGACTCCCAGTTCACAGGGAATCCAAGACAATTATGATTTTGAGAAACTGGGAGCTACATAGAAAATGAATCGGTAAAGCCATTGTCCACTGATCCTCCACTCCACACAGCGGAGAACCGTCCTCAGGATAAAACCCACGGGGCGGGGAAGACGCGATCAAGGCGGGCAGGACCGCGGAGCCACAAACCTGGTGGTTCAGGGAACAACGCCACGGGAACACAAACCTAAAGTGCTCCACAGCTGGAAGACAAAACACAGGAGACAGAAACGCTGACCGTTTAAAAGAAAAAGAAAAAGAAAAAAGCCTCACTCTCAAGAGTCCATCAAGATTTAAGTTCTCAAGTCACAATGTATCAGCACAGACTTCTCATAATGCCTGAAACTTGGCGCAGTAAACACGTGAATCAGTTCTCCCAAGTCCATCGTTTTCTTTGATGAGCCTCTTGAGTCTCAGGCTGGTTTCAAAGTAAGCCCTTCTCTGTTTGTTGATGATTTAATAATTAACATACATGAAAACACATTGACTTCCAACTTAATCTGCTAACAAAATATTAATTACCACACTGGCTGTCATCCACAGAAAAAAACACAATCACCTTCTGGTTGTAAAAACATTAGAATTCGAAGCCACTTTGGCCATCTGAACAGCCCCGGCTTTTGACAAGGGCATTCCAAAGCTAATCTGAAAAACTAGTCCAGGCCATGATCGCTGGGGGGTCGGACTTGCCTCATCACCCTACCTCCCTTCTGGAATTAGACAGAACTTAGACGTTTAGTCTGATGGGAAACATTTACAATCTATTCTCTCCGAAGCTACCTGGAGGATTTCCTCCACATGACAAAGCCTTGGTCTCCACAAGCCCTTATCTGACAACTCTCTTAACCAACTGTCAATCAGAAAATTTTCAAATCTACCTATGACCTGGACACCCCTGCTTCCAGTTGTCCCACCTTTCCAGACCAAACCCATGTACATCTTACATTTATTTGATCGATTGTCTCATGTCTCCCTAAAAGCTATAAAACCAGGCTGGGCTCTGACCACCTCGGGAATATGTTCGTAGGATCTCCTGAGGGTAATATCAAGGGCCATGGTAACTCATTTGGCTCAGAATAAATCTCCAAATGCTTCACAGAGTTTGACTCTTTACTGACATGGTACCTTTCATGGGTATTCATCTGGGGGACTCACAATCAACCAGAGGCAGCAGTTGCCCACTGTGCAGAAGTCTCTGCAGGACTGAGCCTCTGGCACGGGGACTCCAACCCCTGAAGCAGCAGCTCTCCCACGTCCCACGGCCTGATAGACCTGCACCTCCCGGGCTTCTCATTTCAGAGTCTCAGCAACAAATCTACCAAACGTGATCAACATCACAGAATATTCCTCGAGGCTTTTGGCTGTTGTTTCTCCCCAAGTTTACTCTAGAACCAGAATGGCAACACTCGGAACAGGATGGTTCTCAGTCACTGACCCTCCTGGTAAATACACTCTCTCCAAGGCCCTTTCCCGCCAGTCACAGCTTCCTTCATGTCAGGCTCGAAGGCCACCTCCCCAAGAAGGAAATCTCTTCAATCCAGCAATCACAGCTCCTGTTCCCATCTAGAGCTTGTCTGCCAGGAAGGGAAGACTCCTCATTCCAGAGACAGCAGGTGCCACAAACTCAGGGTTGTAGCCACTGCGAAGGCAAACACTCATGAAATTAATAGACTTTTTCCTCCTTGGATACTGACGTTTCCTCTTCTGGAGGTCAGCCAAGGCCATCTGCACGAGTCACGAGCGTGATGGCTCCAGCCCCTCCTTCGGTGTCAGCAGTGTGGCTCCGCTCTGAGACCCCCTGCACCAGCCGGGCCATGCACCTGTTCCCACGACTGCTGTCAGCAGACTACAGTGATTCTAAAATAATCAGCAAACTGAGGTTCCGAAGGATGCATTTTAAAGAAAAATGTGTAAGTTTTACTGCATGAAATCAGCTACATCTTTTGCTACTCCAGAGGCTTTTTGTTTTGCTTTCCTCAAGGTTCTCTACAATGATCCTGACAGTCAAGGTTCCCAGTTACAGGCAGAGGGTTGGGCAGGCCGCGTCTGCTGTGTAACACATACAGAGGATCCACATCATAGGATTTTCCCTGTTCACCAACATCATCAGGACAAACTTTAAGCAATAATAATCTCCCTGTCTGGAAAACTGAGCTCACTTGAGAACTAATGCAACAAATGTGCTTGACAAAGTTGCAGGTGGACATTTTAGTGAATAAATCACTATTTCAAGGAGGATAAAGGCTCACTATTCAAAGGCATGTTTTTGTCAAGTTTTGTAATTTCAGCTTCATGCATTTAAATCATGAAGTGAGGCTTGTACCTCATACATTACAGAATCTCGACAAAATAGACAAAATTCCAATTCTGTACATTCTCTCTCATTCTTTTCCATATGCATACGGATGGTGGTAATTTAAGTTGGCATTCCAACAGGATTTCTAAATTAAACTGTCTTCTACTTTAAACACTACGTGTTAAACATTACACATTCCATTGTTCAACATTTATAGCAGGGTCTGTATGGCCCGTTTTAAAGATTTCTTCCTCACTAAAAGCAAGCGTTTAAACAATAAATGATCTACTCTAAAATATTCTAGAGACAGAGATACATTTGGAGAGTGGACACACTTAACACAGAAATCCGCAACATCAAACAGACACAACCGGCAGTGAGGGTGGAAGGGGCGCTATGTGAGTGCCTCTAAAAACACACACAAGCCTGGCTGCTTAAAAGGAATGAATATAGCTCAACACTCCCATGTGAACATTGCTGTGTCTACTGCCTTACAGAATCCTCCTAGCTGAGCTGCAGGAATCTTCTTTGGAACCTTTTCTCACCTACACTGCCTACAGGTGCCCACTGGGCTCCCTGGGCAGTATCGTGTCTTTGTTTAGAATATCACAGTATTAGGAGATCTGTTAAATCCCAAGTCAGAGCCTTATCATAACTCAGACACCATCCCTCAGGGCTTGTGGGCCAACTTCGGCTAATGCAGGCTGCTCCACAGTGCCCTGCAGATGGGCTTGGTGCATCCACACGATTTTAAGATTTGGGGCTGCCGTTTTCTGCAGTCACAGATGCGGACTTACATATTCATCATGACTGAAGGCAGCACGTATTTTTATGTTCCTTCTGTAACGGTAATAATCATGGCAACATTTCCCCGATCCTTAAAAAAGCCTCCTAACAGTAGATGCATTCCACCCCCTTCCTTAAAATTAATAGAATTTACCAAACTAGGTGAAATCAGTCTTCATGAGAAAGTGAGAAATCAGTGTTCACACAATGGCATAGTAGCTGGGCATAGAGTATACGTCAACATCCCAAACTAAGCACCCATCACAATTATTCCCAACTCGCAGGAAAGCTAGAAAAATTAGAAGGCTTAAAACATAATTATAAACGAAAATAACAAGAAACCAAAGTTTCTGAGGAGCATTTGTTAGCCAAACAAGGAAAGCCATTAACCAGTGCTGATTACATTGCATTTGATTACATTGCATTTGATTACAGCAGCCAAAGACGTGTCCAGAAGAAGAGACTTTTAAACATTAGTCTTTCAGTAAGAATGGTTGCTTCACAAGTTCAGACTACTGGGCTACACCAATCATCAATTAAAAAGCAAGGCAAACGAGTGAGAGTCATTTTCCTTAATCCTTAACGTGTCAAAAATTACCACATTGGTCAAGCTGGTCTCCAACTCCTGACCTCAGGTGATCCACCCACCCCGGCCTCCCAAAGGGCTGGGATTACAGGCATGAGCCACCATGCCTGGCTGAGAACTGTTTGACAGAGGCTGAGGGGAGGCTCCTGTCCCTTCCTGGGACATCCACATCCCACCTAGTTTCCCATACCGACTGTGACACTCGAAGCATCACAGCAAGGGCAGCTGCATCCCCGCAGTTCTCTGCACTAACACCACAGCTGCGTGCACAGCCACTCAGCCTTATCGTGCTGGCACAAGCACAGCAGAAACTAACACGACCCCAAGAGGGAGGAGTGGGGACCCAGGGGAGTGAACCAGGAGGGAGGAAAGTGGCCCAGGGGAGTAGGGAGGAGTGGGGGCCCTGGGGAGTGAACTATGAGGGAGGAGTGGAGGCTCAGGGGAGTGAAGAAGGAGGGAGGCATGGGGGCCCAGGACAGTGAACCAACAGGGAGGCGTGGGGGCCCAGGGCAGTGAACCAGGAGAGAGGCGTGGGGACACAGGAGAGTGAACCAGGAGGGAGGAGGGTGGAGTTCGGCCCAGCGAGTAAAACAGGAGGCAGGAGTTCGGCCCAGGGAGTGAACCAGGAGGGAGGAGTGTGATCCAGGGAGTTAACCAGGAGGGAGGAGTGTGGTCCAGGGAGTGAACCAGGAGGGAGGAGTGTGGTCCAGGGAGTGAACCAGGAGGGAGGAGTGTGGTCCAAGGAGTGAACCAGGAGGGACGTGTGTGGTCCAGGGGAGTGAGCCAGGGAGGAGGAGGGAGGAATGTGGTCCGGGGAATGAACCAGGAGGGAGGAGTGCAGTCCATGGGAGTAGGGAAGAGTCTGGTCCAGGGGAGTCAACAAGGAGCCTTTGGGGGTAAGCAAGTTCACACACCACAAATACCTCCCAATCCATCCGCGTGCAGGGAGGGGCCGGAAACCACGCAGGAGCTACAGCGCTTTCTCCTCACAGAAGAGGAGTAAGGATATCGAATCATGCATGAAATTAGAGCTAAATTTCTACCACGGTGGGGAGACGCTTCACAGACCCAAATGGGTGCAAAACAAAACCAATCATACAAGATCAGTGGATGGAATGGGATCAGAAATTTAAGCCTGTAACAAGCTTTCAGAAAAAACTTCACTTGATCTGCAAGATGACTGCAGCTCTGCTTGATCATTTCTGCAAATGTCTAACTCGCGATGAGCCATCTCAGAGCCCTTCAAGAGGAGTAACAAAATCAAAACGCCAAGGCATCCTCCGTATTTTAGATAGCCTGCAACAGTATGGAAATGAGCAGCGGTGCCAGAGCTTTCAAGTTTGTTTGAAGTAAATTCCAGCATGAGGGCAGCATCTTTCTGGCTGAAGCAATGAGGTAGGCTCCTGCTCACCGCATGGGAGACCAGTTTCAGCAGCTAAGCTGCTGTCAAGGGTCTGCAAACCACGATCCCCGACCGAGCCTTGGCCAGGGAACCAGAAGTGATTTTTACACTTTGACGTTTTCACAAAAGAAATATATGCAGAGACTTCTGTGGCCCTCAAAGCATAACACGTTGCCTACTCTGCCCTTTACAGGAGCTTCTAGCTTTGCTGTCAGTTACAAAGTGTTTCTATAAAATAATGTCACTGATTTTCAAGTATGCCAGCAAAAGTCACACTTCTCAACAACCCTCAATGGAGATGCACCATCCTGTGTTTCACACAGATTTTAGATTTTTAAAAGCCAAAATAAGGGAGGTAATTCAGCTAAGTATTATAGTAACACAATTTGAGATACTTAATGATGTGTGACAACAGAATACTTGGCATTCCTGTGAGGCAATAAACTAGCTCAAACACAAAATAACAAATCAAAGCATGTTTTGGCCTCTCAAAGTGATCAGTGAAATTGGAAATAACATTCAGTTAAATGACACTTAAAAAAAAAAAAAAAAAAGCACAAACAAAACAAATACTACTACACCATCACTCCTTAAATTTATTTAACTACTGCTGCCAAACAAAATGGAGAGACTTCTTACTGCAGGGTAATAATCGGCCATTGTCATCATGAAATAGACCGCTGTGCAGGCTCAGGCCCTCCAGCCCACAAAGGCAGGGGGAGGGAGGAGAAACGATGGCCAGAAACAAAGGGACAGGGCAACCATGACCTAGTCAGCAATTGTACCCTCCCACCTTTCTTCTGGACTTACAATTTTGGAGCCATCTGGGTTTACCTTCCTATGTCCATAAGTCAGCCAGTTCTCGAAGCCAGAAATCTACAATGCTTCTGGCAGCCAAGTCCTCTCGGCCTTCCCCCCATGTTTTAGGGCCTCATCAGCTCACCCCTGGATAGTATCAATGGCCTCGGAGCTCCAGTCAACCTTGCACTCCACAGACTCAAGTATGCCAAGAGCCACTCCAGGCTGCCACTGCCATGACCAAAGGCTTTCAGAGACAGTCGCCAGCACTGCACAAATCCATGTGGCTTCACCAGGCGCAAAGCGGCTCCAGCATTCCATCCAGTCTGTCGCTGCTACCATAGCTGTGAGTCTAGGATGTGTCAGGAAGGGAAGGAAGACACCATGTACATCATCTCATTTAAGCTTCAGTGTCACAAGGTGGATTTTGTCGTGCCCGTTTTATGGATCAGGAAAGTTTTAAGGAGGGCAAGCACAGGGCCCTGCTGACACAAGAGCAAGACCCGCAGAGGCCTGGGCATGACCCCCGTCCCACGCTCCCTGGGTCTTGATATCCACTCCTCCCCCGTGGGAGCCTGATCCTGGGTCTGCCTGAATTGCTACCATTCCTAAGACACGACTCACGTCTGTCCACCTCCTCCTTTATCTGTTTCCCGCAGCCCAGAGGCGTGTGTGCTCTTCCATCCAGACAGACATCACACTTCAGCACCTGCATCTGACATCACTTCAGCCAAAAGCTTCTCTCAAACCTCCCCCCACACCTGCCGGTCACACAGGTCTGCACCCATCACCTTTCTCACACGAATTCTCACATATTCCTGTGTAGCACCATCCAACTGATGATAGTCTGAGAGGAGGAAGCTTTGTAGATAAATCCACGTTCTACTTTGCTCCCAGCCCTCCGTCTTGCGTCTTGGATGAGGCAACCGATTAACAGCAATTTCATTTCAGCACAACATTTCCATTTGAAGAAACGCAGAGCATAGGGCTCTGGTCATAATTAAAAGCTTGTTTCATTTGTCATTTGAAATTCCATGTACTGCTGCAACAGCAGCACCCCCTCCTCGCCAGGCTCTGCCCTAAGGACATCTTTCCTGGCAGTGAGAGCCCCGCAGGTTTCCCAGCGCCTCGGGCTGCGGCTTCCACGCTGGGCCGGCACTGACAGGACCGGAATGGTGCCCCCAACAACTACAGGATCGGAAGCTGGTCGACTGCTCTGTAGGATGGAGACATGTTAGTAATCCCTGACATTTCCACTGACAGGCTGCTCAGGTAAACTGGGAAAAATCCACAAACTAGAAAGAATCCATGGGGAGGAGCACTTCTGTCTCCAACCTGGCAGCAAACGGTGGCTGTGCAGACGATCTCTTCAGGAAAACTATCGACTGTATCTCAGGTCAACAACAGCCCCGCTGAGGGCCAAAAAATCAGCTCCCCCTGGCCCTCACTTCCTAAGGGTCAACCCTCCCAGGCCACCTCTCCTGGAAGATCAGCTCTGACGCACCCACGACGGTCAGGAACCGGCTCTGGGACACATTTCCCAGGCTCCTGCCCACTGCCCTCTCTCTTCTTCCTCCTCCATCTCCCTCTTCACTCCCATCCGCCCTCCCCCTTTCGCTTCCCTTCTCTCCTTTCCTCTCCCTCCCTCATTTCCTTTCAGCCCTCACCTTCCTCACTGCACTTCCCTATGCAACTCAGCGGACGCATTCTCAGGTCAGTAGAGTTTTGTTTCACTCTGTTTTTATTGCAATGATCATTCTTAATGAACAGAAACCTGTTTCGGACCATGTGGATGCCACCTCCTGACCAACTGCTGCCCCCCGGCTCCGTGTCCACTCAGTGACCTCACGGCGCAGGTGCCCAGCAGTATGGCTGTGACCAGGGGTAGCAACATGGGACATGAGAGAGGTATCCCAGCCAAGAGGCCCTGCAAAGCCTCCCCGGCAAACCGGAGCAAGGCCCAGGGCCGTAGGGAGAGCGCCGTGCTCACGATGTAGGCAGTTCAGCTTCCGCAAACTGTCCATCGACTGCAACTTACTTTGTTTCCATGGTTACAGAAGAACCATAAGCATTCTGAAATATGTTCTTGGTTTCATGTTTGCGAAATCTAAGCAACATTATAAGAAAAATCACTGAATTCTGCCCGAGGCTCTAGGGGTGTTTTCCTCTCTGAAAGGAGCCCCTTCCAGGACTTGGGATTGAGTGACAGCCTTCAAAATCACGGTTATCCTGGTGGTAACAGGGAACTCCTCAGCCCGCCGGGAGCTGGGGCCCTCGACAGCCCCCACGGTTCCAGACGCCAGTGTTCTAAGAATCACACATGTGCAGATAGCAAAGCTTGCTGCACACACGCCAGGTGCTAACAAGCCCCAAACGTCTCACTCATACTTGCTAACCTGTACATCGCTTCTCTCAGCCTCCACGGCGTTTCACACTCTGCCTTTATATAGAGATGAACCATGCGTCCTGAGCGCTACAAAGATTCAACTCCTTCCGGGAAGAGGGGTGCATCTTTCCATCACGGGGTCCTCACTCCAGCTGGCACAGGATTTGCAGAGTGGGCGAGTCTAATGTTGATGACACTTTCTCAATATTCCCTTCAACCCCTCCAAAAACAAGAGTGCTGCCAGCTTCTTACCGACGTTGTAATGAGCAAAATATTTTTCTCTTATTTGTCACTTTTTAACGTAATACTAGTGAAGAATGTGACTCTGCATGTACACTGTAAGCACCCACACCGTGAACATTCTGCTCTCCTGTGACTGTATTCACAGGTCACAAGGACAAAACTTCTCCATAGTAGCCAGAATATATATTTCATATATAAATATATATATATATTTTTTAACATGACTTCCACTCATCTGAAAGTCACAGATGTGGCTTTTCCTTCATAAAAAGATCCAAATGATACACAAGCCAGGTTTAATAAACACATTGGTCCAGGTGGGAAAATGACCTCTCAGTCTCCCTCCCCTCAAAGACCAGGGCAGCCAGGAAACTGCGCTCTACAATAAATGACAGCCGGCAGGATTCCCTAAATAAGCAGCCGGAAGATTCCCATCTCACAGAGAGCGCCTTTCAAGACTCAAGATGTCCCCGCTCCCTGAATGTCTTACAAAGAACAGACTACCCAACTGAGGACTGAGGCAGTAAAGAAACATGTTTTCGGCCGGGTGCGGCGGCTCACGCTTGCAATCCCAGCACTTTGGGAGGACGAGGCAGGTGGATCACAAGGTCAGGAGATCGAGACCATTCTGGCTAACACGGTGAAACCCCCTTCTCTACCAAAAATAAAAAAATTAGCCAGGCATGGTAGCGGGCACCTGTAGTCCCACGTACTCGGGAGGCTGAGGCAGGAGAATGGCGTGAAGCTGGGAGGTGGAGTTTGCAGTGAGCCGAGATCGTGCCACTGCACTCCAGCCTGGGCGACAGAGCAAGACTCTGTCTCAAAAAATTAAAATAAGTAAAATTTAAAATGTTTTCAGCAAATAGCATCATCGACCCACAAATGAGAGGTACCGTTTTCATTCTAGGAGGGAAACACTACAAAGTACGTACATTTTAGCCCCGTAAGTGAATTCTTTGGGCGTTCCTGTGTCCGCTATCAAATGCAACACATCACCCCAAAAGGCAAAGTTCTATAAGTCACATCCAAAGAGGGGAAA